>NC_138769.1:685909584-686509584 GCF_965119305.1 Pelophylax lessonae | reverse complement strand
AATGTAACCTGCGAAGGAACCTGGACAGCAACTGAATCGGTGGAAACGCGTACATCAGCCTGTACTGATGCCACGGGGCCACTAACGCGTCCGACGCGTCTGCCCGAGGGTCGCGCGTCCTTGCCACGAACCTCATGACCTTGTTGTTGAGACGAGACGCGAACAGGTCCACATCTGGAAGACCCCACTTCGCGCACAACATCTGGAAGACAGCCGGATGGAGAGACCATTCCCCCTGATCCAGGGTCTGGCGACTCAGATAGTCCGCCTGCCAGTTCTCCACACCCGGAATGTGAACCGCCGTTATCGCCGGGACATGAGTCTCGGCCCAAGACAGAATGTCGGCCACTTCTCGAGCCGCTCGGGCACTCCTGGTACCCCCTTGGTGGTTGATGTAGGCCACCGCCGTGGCATTGTCCGTCTGCACCCGAACCGGGCAACCCTGCAGCCGGTCCGTCCAGCGATGAAGACAGAGACTTATCGCACGCAATTCCAGAATGTTGATCGGAAGGGAAGACTCCCCCTCCGACCAAGTCCCCTGAGCGGACAGAACGCCCAGAACACCACCCCAGCCCGACAGGCTGGCATCCGTGGTGATCACCGTCCACGAGATCGGACGAAACGACTTGCCCCCGGACACCAACGGGGACTGGAGCCACCACAGAAGGTTTTCCCTGGTGCGAAGACTCAACGAGATTTGAAGATCCAGAGATTGAGGTCGCCCGTCCCACCTGGACAGGATCTCCGCTTGGAGACCCCGCGTGTGAAACTGGGCGAAAGGAATCGCCTCGAAGGCCGAGACCATCAATCCCAGACATCTCATACACGTCCGCAGAGACGAGTTCGGAACGTCCCTGAGGGACCTGACTTCCTCCCGGAGAGTCCTGAGTTTGTCTTCCGGCAGGAAGACCTTCGCCTGCACCGAGTCCAGTATCATTCCCAGATAGGGGAGACGAACCGACGGACTCAGTGTCGACTTTGGAAAATTTATCGTCCAACCAAACTCCTGCAGAGTTTGCATCGTGACAGACAGGTCCTCCTCCAGACCCTGGCTGGTCGCAGACCGAACCAGAATGTCGTCCAGATACCCCAGGACAGAAACGCCCTGGGCCCTCAATAATGCCAGAACCGGTGCAAGCACCTTGGTGAAGACCCACGGAGCCGAGGCGAGACCAAAAGGCAACGCCACGAACTGGTAGTGATCCCCCGCAATGGCAAATCGAAGGTACCTCTGATGACCCTCGAATATGGGGATGTGAAGGTACGCATCCTTCAAATCGATGGAGGCCATGAATTCCCCCGGAACCAGGGCAGCCACCACCGACCGCAGGGATTCCATGCGGAACTTGCGAACCCGCACAGAGCGGTTCAGAGCCTTCAAGTCCAGAATCGGACGAACCTTGCCCTCCTTTCTGGGCACGGTGAACAGATTGGAATAAAACCCCCGAAACCTGTCCCGATGAGGCACCGGAACCACCACTCCCTGAGCCCTCAGGTCCCGCACCGCCAGGTGCAGGTCCCGCAAGCGCTCTGGAGACAGCTGAAGATTTGAGGGAAAAAATCTGCTCTCCGGCCGAGAGAGAAACTCGATCTTGTAACCAGATCGAACGATTTCCAGAACCCATCTGTCCCGCACACGGGCCAACCAGGGCTGAAGAAAACCGAGCAAGCGTCCCCCCACCCCAAAACTGGGTGAGGGCGCCCCTTCAGGCCGAACTGTTATGGGCTGCAGGTCCGGATTGGCCGGACTTCTGTTTACCAGACCAGGGCTTCTTCTGAGAGCCTTGACCTTTGAACGGTTTGCCCTTGTAGTGCGGCCGAAAGGACCCCTGAGGGGGCCGAAAATTAGCATGCTTCTTCCCAGAAGCCCCCTTAGCCTTGGGGAAATGGGGCAAGAGAGTGCTCTTACCCCCGGTGATCCCCTTAATCAACACATCCAGGGACTCCCCAAAAAGGCGAGACCCATCATAAGGCAGATTGGCTAAGGTCTTACGTGAAGATTGGTCCACCGACCAACATTTTAACCAAACCAGGCGACGAGACAACACCGCCACGCTGTGCACACGTGCAGCCAACGGAATCAGGTCCAGGTCCGCATCACACAGATACATGACACCCTGGTGGATCTGATCCACCATATCCAGGGTCGCCGGCGAGGCCGAATCGGCCACTAGGACGCGCCTAAGCATCTGCGTCCAACTTGCGATCGCCTGGGCCGCCATGAGAGAAGCAAACAGAGCCTTAAGCATAGAACCCGTAACAGAATAAGTATGATGGGCAAGAGACTCCAGTCTCCTATCCGTGGCATCACGGAAAACAGGGGAACCCTCTGCAGGAATCGCAGTGGCTTTGTTCAAAACCGCAATTGCATGATCCACTGGTGGAGGCACACACCACCTTTCATCAGTGGCAGGCGAAAAAGGATAACGCAGCTTGAATTTACTTGGTACCGCAAAAGGTTTGCGCAGATCGCGCCATTGATCCTTAACAGCGCGCTGAAAATCAGCATTGCAGGGAAAAACCTGCGGCGTCCTGCGTTTCCTCTGCGTCCCATAAGCCGCCAAGGCAGCGGGGGGACACACTTCGTCCTGCAAACGCAGCCTTTGCTTAATGGAAGCAATCAACTCATCCATGATTGCAAGCTCTTCAGGCGAGCCAGGGGGAGAATTATCAACCCCCTCAACTTCAGCCTCCACCTCAGACCCCACTAGATCAAGAGAGGAGCGGGACCCCGATAAGGAGGCCCCCGCCATAACAGCCCCATCACCTTCACCCTCAGAATCAGAGGAAAGAGCAACTCTGGGCCTTTTAGTAGATTGAGCAGCCACCAGCATTTGCACCTGAGCAGCAAGGCCAGCCACAATAGTGGCTAATAACCCCCCTGGGGGGGAAACAGCGGTCCCCTGGCTTTCCACCAATACTGTAGGAAATTTGCCCTCCTGAGAATCCATTGCCCCTGTAATGCCAGACAACCAAGGGTTAACTGCCCCTTTTAAGCAAGCGCGGCAAGCGCAGCCCACCGCACCACACTCAAGCACAATGAGACCCCCACAGGGAATATGCAAACTGAACACAGGCAATGGATAGCAAGAACAGAAGGATAAAACCTGAGGAGACCCTCGCCGCTGCTGCTGCCACGATCGGTGTTCCTGGAAAGAGGAAGTGATGCTGCCAGGGCGCTCTATGTAAGCCTATGGAGGCTACAAGAAAATGGCCGCCATGCATGTAAACCATGTGGCCGGAGCGAGTGTAGGCAAAATGGCGTCGTTTGGCGCTGAAATCGCCGCTCCACAGTGCATTAAAACACACATTACATTCCAATATCAGAATACATGTCAGATCGCCGCAGCGATCGCTGTATATGCCCAAACATGCCAAAAAAACATGCCCCACAGCACACAGCTTCTCACACTGACCAGACTGACACACACAGTGTCATACAGCTCCCCCCCCCCTTGCAGCCCACAGCATGCAGCCGAGAGATAGGGAGACAAGCAGTGTGAATAGAGGCAGGTTACACAGTCCCAGACTGACACCCCCCCAGACAGACAGGTCCCCACATAGATACACTTACCTCACATGGCGTGGGGGACCTGCACAGGCGAACAAGCCGCTGCACATGAGGCAGGGAGAGTCGCATTCAAGACGCACACAAGGGGGGTTAAGAAACCGCACAGCGTCCAGTGAGGTAGCCACCTCACCAATCATCCCTGCACCGAACAGGGATGGGTCGTTCACTGTGCCAGGAGCGTTACCTGGCTGAACGCTCGATGGCAGACTGGGAAGCCACTGACCCACGACCTGCGACCAGGGGGATCAGCCCGAGACCCAGTCCGCATGATCCTCTTCATCCGAAGAACTAACTAACGCTGACAAAATAACAGCTAAGTAAAGGTAGAGAGAAAAACTCAAACTAAATTTTAAAAAGAAGAAAGAGTCTGGGACAGAAAGTCCCAGCACAGAGAGAGCCAGCCACTCCTGACAAGCTAGACATTAAAACTGAGATATGGTTGCAGGAAGTAGGAGGGTATTGACTGAGGGGACCACCCCTTGAGGGTGGGATATGTTAAAAGCTTTATTGTTAACATATTCTGTTGCCTAGCTACTCCTTCGGAGCAAAGTCTAATACCCCCATATGTGACGAATATGAAGAGGCGGCGACTGTCGGAGGACGTAAGAGAAATATAATTTTTTTCCAAAATTGTCCCTTTTTTTTTTGTTTATACCGCAAAAAACAAAAACTGCAGAGGGGATCAAATACCACCAAAAGAAAGCTCTATTTGTGGGAAAAAAACATAAATTTTATTTAGGTACAGCGTCACATGACCGCGCAATTGTCAGTTAAAGTAATGCAGTGTCGTATCGCAAAAAATGGCCTGGTCATTAAGGGGGGTAAAACCTTCTGGTCCAGAAGCGGTTAAGGTACATGGAGAGGACTTTGTACCCTCAGACTTTGTACCCTCAGCTGCGGTGTTTTTAATTTTTTGGACAGCGTTTCTATTTCTAGGACTGGTTTTTACTTGTATGGAATTGCTCTATAAGCGAGTTGCCAAGTTTGTATAAGAAAGTTTTATGTGGAGGTTTAAGACACGCTCATACTAATTATCCCATCTTCTCAGACTAATCTTTTTCTTCTTTATAGAATACAAACGACTTAATCTTTATGCAGCATAGGCAATCAGAGGACATGTTTGAGGAGCTGACAGGGCATGCACATTGTGTTTTTACGGAATGTTCTGTGCTCGGAAAAGTTGCGCAAGAATTTATCAAAGAGAAGAAACATGAAGGTACTCACCAGGAATCTTGTGGAAGGTTTAGAGTGATGCTACCTTTGATTTTCTCTCCAAAGCTCAGGTACCCCACTGTGGCCAGAGAGATGTACAAAACTGTCACTATTGCCATGCCAATGTTCAAAGCTTTTGAAAACTCTTTCTTGTCCCTCATTTGGTTTTCCAGGGGAAGAACCTATAACAAGAGACATCAAGACAAGGCTTACACCATTGTTCAGAATTTTGTATTGCAGCTAAACTGATCTTTTTTTTCTATTAGAAAGAAGGTAATATTCAACTCAGATGCATATACCTCACCATTAAAAAACGTATAATCCAATTCTTTTTTTTTTTTTTACCATTGTGTCCCTATGGTATACGTACTAAAATAATGAACCCATACAAAAGCTGTAGGAGGAGTTCGTTAGGCAGAGTCACCTTTTGAAATATATCTCTTTTTGAATTCCAGCAGTGAACTCTCCCTGCCATAGTTCCTGAATTTGTTCCCATCCAATTGAGATTCTGGCTGCTGCGGATACAGAACAAATGTTCACATTCCTCCTGTTCCATTTTCCTTTACTATAAAATAAATGTGCAGCGCAAAATATGATCAATCTGGATAGGTATGCCAAAAATTTGCTGTAACCTTTAAAGTAGTTGTAAAGGTTCAAGGTTTTTTACCTTCATGCATTCTATACATAAAGGTAAAATAAACTTCTGTGAGCAGAAGCTCCCGCAGCCCCCCTAATTCTTACCTGAGCCCCCTCTCGATCCAGCGGTGTGCATGAAAGCAGTGGCTCCCCCAGGTCTTTTCCTCTTCATTGGCTGAGACAGCAGTGGGAGCCACTGGCTCTCGCTACTGTCAATCACAGCCAGTGAGCCATGCTCCATGTGTGAATGGCCACGCAGAGCAGTGGCTCCGGTGCCCCCATAGCAAGCTGCTTGCTGCTGCGTGGGCACTCGGGAGGGAGACGCCAACAGTTACTGTACATGTCCTAGGGTTTATGGACACCTGACCATCACATCTATATAGGCTTGTTACATAGTTAGGTTAAAAAAAGACACAAGTCCATCTGACTCAACCAACAAAAAAAAAAACAAGCAGTATTGAAAACCCAACCATACAATCCCATATACACAATCCTATACCCTCAGTTGATCCAGAGGAAGGCGAAAAAACACCAGAAAAGCATGATCCAATTTGTTACAGCAGCGAAAAAAAATTCCTTCCTGATCCCCCAAGAAGCAATCGGATATTCCCTGGATGTTGGACATATTCCATAACCATGGGCTTTAATATGGAATTGCCCCACCCCTTTGCAGCATTACCAGTCTCCACTCTTTTGGGAGAGCTTCCAAAATATTTTGAAGAGTGAGGGAATTTATGTCTATTCATCCCAAAGAGCATTTCTGAGGTCAGGTACTGATGCTGAAAGAAGACCTGGCTCCTAAATCAGTGTTCAAGTTAATCCCAAATGAGTGTAAAAGGTTCAAGGTCAGGACTCTGTGCAGGGCACTTGAGTTCCTCCATACCAAACTCATCAAGCCATGTCTTTATGGAACCAGCTTTGTGCATGAGGGCAAAGGCAAGCTGGGACAAAAAAAGACCATCCTCAAGCTGTTGCTGCAAAGGTTGAGGGTGCGCTATTTTCTACAATGTCTTTGAATGCTGTAGCATTAACAATACACTGCACTGGAAATATCTGAACCTGAAGATGTGGATTGCAACCAGCATTCCAATTCATCTCTACGGTGCTCGATAGGCTTTTTCATGCTGTCCCCAGCCTCTTTTAGCCACTTATTGTCTACATAAACTGGCTCCATCCTCAGCAAGCACATCCACCCCCTGCTTTCCAATAGAGGGCCATGTCTATACAATGTGTGTAGGCACAGTTCACTTACAGTTTCTATCAGAGGCCCATGTGACAACACAAGAGCACACATGGGGGACAATTGTCAGCCTATAACAGGGTGCCTGAACATGGACCTTTATGATGAAATCACAGGATCTTATGGTAATGAAAGCTGCAAATTTGAAAAGACCAAAAAAACAACTTTTGAAATGACATTAACATGTTAAAGCTTACATGAGATTTTAGTGATTAGGTTTAAATCTATTTTAACGATAAAATGTGGTCATTGTAGCCATGGAATAAGCTAGTTCTTCCCTTTAGGTAAAATCGAAATGCTTGTGCTGATGACACATATTGATATCCATGACCTGCTGTAATTATTCGGCATTTATAAAACTGCTGTCAAAGACATGGTTATAAAACCTTTCAGAAAAGGTCTGTTCATTTGTCCCCCTTTATTTGGAAGAGCAGAGCCTGATGGTGTTCTATTACCAGAGGCTTTACCACTATCTGTAGCACTGAATGACCATCTATCACATCATGATCTACTTCCAGAACAAATTGCTGCCATGGTTATATAGCGCTATTACAAATACACACTGAATTTGCAGGAAGTGGACCGCTTTAGGGATGATAAATGACGCTAATAAGAACATATGAAATCGCAGGATGCTCAGGGAAAAAAAAAAGCCTAGCTCCAAAGATAAATCATTTAACAAAAAAAAAAAATATATATATATATATATATATATATATATACACACACACACATATACATATATAATACGGGCTAAGGACCAACTCTAGGCAACAAATAAAGTCCATAGGCAAACTGGCAAACGATATGAGAAAGTCCACTCAGTTTACCATCATTTTGTGTTTTCTTACAGGGTGCCTTGTGCAGAGGGAACATTAATCTACAAGGTTGAAGATTTTAGAATTCTGTAATTAATAGCTGCCTGGATAGATTAGCAATTAGGAACCAATTAATGATCATGCAATCATCATACCCTGTGCTCATAAAGACAGAAGGTTTTTTTTTACCTTAAGGCCCCTTTCACACTATCCGTCCGTCGGACGGATTCTGTTTTTCTCAGCGGGGGACCGAGCCGCCGATCCCCCGCTGAGCAGCAGGAGGACAGCTGTCAGTTCCCCATGCATCTCTATGGGGGAAATCGGATGGGAACGGACCGTCGGTCCGTTCTCATCCGATCCGCTGGACGGATGGAAAATAGGGTTTCCATCCGTCCAGATTTGATGGATCGGATCGGATGTCAGTGGACATGTCTCCGCTGCCATCCGATGCCCCATAGGAATGCATGGGGGGACCATTCGGATCCACCAAAAAAATGGACAGGCAGATCTGAACGGTCCGCCTGTGTGAAAGGGGCCTAAAGCGAAACTCTATCTCCACTCCGCTTTAAGGACTCGTCCCCCGCTCCTCTTGCACAATTGGCACATTTGAGGAGCGGGGGGGGGGGGGGGCGCAGGTATCCAATATTGACAGGTACCTGCTGACACTTCCGTTCTCCTCCCTCTCTCCCTTTGCAGTCTTCTGTCTGGGACACTGACAGTTCCCAGAAGATTGCATCCACAAGTCAGGATGCGCAACGTGACTCGCCCATGCGCAGTGGGCCCCTGGTTGTAAAGCCACAAGCTGTCACAGTCGGGTGCCCATAGTAAGATGAAGACGGCTGAGGTGAGCTCACCGCTGGACCATGGGGCAGGTGAGTTGCCGTTTTTTAGAAGTCAGCAGCTACACTTTTTGTAGCTGCTGACTTTTATTTTTTTGACAGGTGCTGGAGATCCTATTTAATGCATTCTCTGCATTAGGGTAAAAAACCTTCCATGAGTAGCTCCCCTCAGATACGTACCTAAGATCCTTTTTTCGATCCAGCGCCCCCCTCCCCTCACAGGTTAGAGACCCAGCAGCAGGAGCCATTGGCTCTTGCTGCTGCAAATCAAATCCTGTGAGGAGGAGGGGGGGGGTTCACGCCGCTCTGTGTGTCTATGGATGCACACAGCCCAGCTCGGGAGTGAGCCTAAACATGCTCCAAGCGACTTGCTATGGTGGTGCATGCAGAGGAGGAAGGAGCCTAAAGTGCCGGTAGAGCACCCCAGATGAGGAGGTTCGGGGCCATTTAGCATATTTACTATTTAAAGTGGTAGTAAACTCTGTACTACCACTTGTACCTACAGGTAAGCCTATAATAAAAACCAACAAATCACCTGCGATAGTTAAAAAATAGATAAATACTATCTCACAAAAAAATGTCAGAAGCTGCTAGCACAATTCTCCTGGTCAAGAACATAGAAAATAATAACACATAAATGCAGCTCTTAAGACTCAAGTCCAAACTGTACTGAAGAACATCTTTAAGGAGAATAGTCCAAAAAAGAGCAAATCCACACAGGAAGGGTGTTTGGAAGGATCCGTCACCAAACGAAAAGGTTCACACTGACCCTTACCTCAAGAGATGGGAGTACTCTGTCAAAAGTAGTCAGTAAAGCTTAGAAGTATCTCACTCCAACTCTCCACTCATATAAAGCAAATGGTCTCTAACATGCTGACACGATCCACTATAGACAGATTCTCACAGCATATGCTTGTGGGGTTAAGCAGGAAGAAACTTCATTGCGCAGTATTACTCACAAAAAGTTTATTGAAAAGAGCCAAAGTACTTACAAACAGAAGCATTAAAATCACATGTAAATCCTCATGGTATTGCTAATGTTTCCAACCAATCGTATTGTCGACTACCCAGCGTGGTGACGTCACGTGACCAGACTTTGCTGCCGCATTTCGTCATACACAGACGTCATCAGGGGCATGGTAATGCACAAGCGTATTACTAGATTTATATGGTAGGGGCTGGAAATGGAAATGAATAAAAACGCAATTGGAAACCCGGAAGGAGACCAACAGGGCTAAACCAGAAGTGACACGGCTGCGTTCCAGAAAGCGGACATGACACATCACTTAACCGGAAGTGAGGCAAATGCGTCCTGGTCAAAGAGAATACCAACAACATCTGGCAAACAGCTAGATATCGTCAAGGAAAATAGCAAAATCTCACATCATCAAGTCCATTTGGTAAATAATAAAAAAAAAAAAATTAAGCTGACTCGTATTTTATGACAAACAGTTCTTTGAATGTAACTCAAAGACTGTCCCAGCTATATATATTATTGTAGGTTCATCATACCCCACTTAAATTGTTTACTCTTGGACTCCGCCCAGCCCCATTGTGCACGAGATGCAAAGGAGCTAGAGGGACCTGATACATCTCCTTTAAAGGTGCCCAAAGCTTTTTGGACTGGCATAGTAAACACCATTAACAATACTTTTCAAGTAACCTTCTCTCTTGACCCTAAACCTTGCTTATTGGGTATACTTGATAAGGTTATAACGGACATATATATCAGAGAAGCGGTATCCAGAGCACTGTTGCAAGCTCGAGAGCTGATCTTGCAACATTGGATCTCTCAAACCTCTCCAACTTTAGAGATGTGGTTAGCCAACATGAGATTAACTTTGAGATATGAGCGCTTGCTATATCAGCATAGAGGCAACCGCACCCGGTACAATAAGATCTGGGGATGCTGGCTAGCTACCTCTGGCTTGGCTCCATTGGACCTAATTCTTGATAGGCTATGAACCTAAAGTGGGAACTCAACCGCTCTGTTTTTCCCTTGGAGTGAGTTTAATTTAAAGTACTGGGGAAGAGATGTGATGAGAATGTCTTCTTAAACCATATCTAGGGATGCATACACTGAGATATAACGACTGACATCTCAGGTTCAATTGGTTTTATAAATCGGCTTTGTCTTTGTATAAGAACATTATTCTACTTTGTATTCCGTGAAAGTATTGTAAAATTTAATACTCAGGAATGTACCTTGTTTATTGTACTGTTAAAAGTTAATAAACTTTATTCTGATTTAAAAAAAAATATTAAAGACTTCAAAAGTCAAAAGCTACAAGGTTAGATAAAGTAAAAATTGTATTAAAAAAAAACTAAATTTATCCCCAGCATATACAAGGGTAATTAGCTGGTATTATAAAAAAACATTGTCCCACTCAATAATAACCCATGGGGTCTATAAGTTCTCAGCCAAAAAATGTATTTTGTTTCCAGTTTAGAGATTTCACTCCTAGTATGGCTGTCTCTCCAATGGGAATGGTATTGATCTATAACCATTAAGAAAATACCCTTAGGGTTGGTTCCTATTATGATATGCATTAAAATGTTTCGATAGACTGCATTTAGGAAAGCCCTTTTTTATGTTGGCAACACATTCTTTCATTCGTACATGAAATTGTGATGTGGCTTTTCTGGAGAGGTACTTAGCGGATAAAATTGTCCCTAGAACCTGAAGGTGGGATTTTGCCCCCATAAAGATGACACTGATATGGTTGAATGGTTTCAATTTTTTAATAAGGCTGGTCTATCTCTAGAATTTTTGATCACTAAAAATAAGAGAAAATTAATAGCGAATGATGAAGAGGTCAGAAGATGAAACTAGTAGGGCAGGGCTAGGATGCCAAGAAACACTGCATGAGTCACACTCCACGCTCACGGCTCGGAGCTACAGCCAGAGTATAGGAGTCAGATGTGAGTGATCCCAGTGTCAGGCAGACACTATACTATGTGCGTGCAATATATTTATTTTTAATAAACTAGTTGGATTTTATACGGAATTACACTATTTTGGCATCCTTTCTTTTCTTATTTATTATCCTCACCTTGTAATATCCTGGGAATAACACATCCATAGAGGGTGGGGGAAGATCCAAGGTTTGAAGCTTTACATTTAGTTGTTCTGCTGGAAAATATTTATCAAGCGTGATTGCTGGTTTATAATCTGACCAGCTCCCTATCTGGTGAGTCAGTTTTGGGGGAGACGGTGGAGCACATTCTGTGTTATTTTCTCACGAGTGTTCACTGTGGATATTATATCGATCAAACTAATTAGATCATATTTTGGCACTTTTCACTTGGGACTTTTTGGATGGACTTATTTATTTAATTAATACTATATTTATTCACTTTGTTTTTTATCACTAGTTTGATGAATTGTTCATTAATTTGATTGCAATATTATTTAGTATTTCAAAAGTTTTCTTTTTTGCACTTGCACTTTTTGTACAACAGTCTCCTATAATAGGTGTATATTTGAGAGGTGTACAATATTCAGGTACTTACACACCTTTAGCATTACATTACTGGTATTTTGGCACATTATATACAGTACGCAGTATATATATATATAATTTTTTTTTTGATATACAGGTATCACATATGTGTTTTGCATATCAGCACTTTCATTTATTTAGCCACTTTGCACAAATTTATTCTGCACGTTAGCACTTTTTTACATTTAGCCAATTTGGGAGTATCACAAACTTGCGCTGATTATCTCATCTCTCTGTCCTCAAGAATGATAGGGCTTTGGGCCCAGTTTTGCCTTCGCACCAGCTGTTGTTTTTAGGGGATTTCCCCTCCTTGAGGCTAGAGATTGCCCCTAATGTAATTTATCCTCCTACAAAAAAAAAATGTTTTTTTCAAACAAATAACGGAATTTTTGTAAAATCTTACCGTAAAATTCCTTTCTCTGAGTCCTCCGACAGTCGCCGCCACTTCATAATCTTCACTAATGGGGTAATTGACCTTTGCTCCGCAGGAGTAGCTAGGCAACAAGATTTGTTAATATCAAAGCTTTTAGCATATCCCACCCCTAGGGGGTGGTCCCCTCAGTCAATACCTCCCTGCTTCCAGCATTCTCAACTCAGTTTCAGTAGCATAGCAGTAGAGTACATAAGCAAACCCCAAAAGAGGGGCGGGGGCGGCGACTGTCGGAGGACTCAGAGAAAGGAATTTTACGGTAAGATTTTACAAAAATTCAGTTTTCTCTTACGTCCTCCGACAGTCGCCGCCACTTCATAATCTTCACTAATGGGGACGTCCCAGAGCAGTGTAGACATGAGGGGTGGGAAAAAAGCGCAGCCGCGCCTAAAGCAACGCAGTACCCACATCAGAGAAAGGAACCTTACCAAGGTAACAGAACCAACCTGGCAACAGGAAAAGCGTGCTCAATAGGAGCAACAACCCAGGAAGAACAAGTAACCCAGGGGTAAAAACACCCCAACAGCCAAGGGCCCAAGCAAGGGACCCTAAGGCACTGCCGCACTAAGAACTTTACGGCCAAAGGGAGCATCTGCCGATGCCTGAACATCCACTTTGTAAAATTTGGAGAAGGTGTGAACGGACGACCAAGTCGCCGCCTTACACACCTGGGCCACAGAAGCCTGATGACGATAGGCCCAAGACGTACTCAGAGATCTGGTAGAGTGCGCCTTCACAGGGAAAGGAGGAACCTTCCCCCTCAAAGCATAGGCTTGCACAATCGTCTGTCTGATCCATTCGACGATGGTAGCAGTCGACGCCGCCATGCCCTTCCGAGGTCCCTCTGGAAGGACGAATAGGGAATCCGACTTGCGAAAAGACTTAGTCGATGACAGGTAAACCCTGATCGCCCGAACAACATCCAAGGCATGCAAAGCCACCTCCTTCGGATGCTTAGGCTTCGCGCAAAGCGAAGGCAAGACAATGTCCTCATTCAGGTGAAATTCCGAAATCCTCTTCGGAAGAAAGGAAGGGTTAGGTCGCAAGACCACCTTATCCAAGTGAATCACCAAGTAGGGAGAGCTGCAGGACAAAGCTGCCAGCTCCGACACCCTGCGAGCCGAAGTGATCGCCACCAAAAAGGCAACCTTCTTGGACAACAGAGACAGCGAGATCTCCCTGATCTTTTCAAAGGGAGCCTGTTGTAACACGGACAGAACCAAGTTCAAGTCCCATGGAGGCAAAGGATCCCTCCTAGGAGGGGCCAAATGTCGCACCCCCTGAACAAAGGTGCTAACCAATGAATTAGACGCCACAGGGCGTTGAAAAAGAACGGCCAGCGCAGAAACCTTAATTGTGGCCAGCGCCAAACGCTGGTCCACTCCAGTTTGGAGGAAAGCCAACACTCTCGACACTGAGTATGAGCGAGGGGAATACCCCCTGGACTCACACCAGGCAAAGTACGCTTTCCAAGTACGGTAGTAAATTTTTCCCGAAGAGGCTCTTCTAGCCTTGATCAAAGTGGGAATGACCTCAGGGGAGAGACCCCTATCCTTCAGGACCTGGCTTTTAACAGCCAGGCCGTTAAAGCCAGCGACTGTAAAGCAGGATGGAATATCGGCCCTTGAGACAGAAGGTCTTCCCGAAGCGGCAGGCGCCACGGAACGTCGACTGCCAAATTTACGAGGTCTGCGTACCAAGACCAGCGAGGCCAGTCCGGTGCCACCAGAATCACCGCGTGCGGTTCCGAGGCCAATCTGCGAAGCAGCCTGGACAGCAGCTGAATCGGTGGAAAGGCATACATCAGACGATACTGATGCCAGGGCGCCACTAACGCGTCTGAGGCATCTGCCCGAGGATCGCGCGTCCTTGCCACGAACCTTTCCACCTTGTTGTTCAGACGAGACTCGAACAGGTCCACGTCCGGAAGACCCCACTTCGCGCACAACATCTGGAAGACATCCGGGTGAAGGGACCATTCTCCCTGGTCCAGGGCCTGGCGACTCAGATAGGCCGCCTGCCAGTTCTCCACCCCCGGAATGTGCACAGCCGTTATCGCTGGGACACTCCTCCTCCGACCAAGTCCCCTGGGCGGATAGGGCGCCCAGAACACCACCCCAGCCCGACAGGCTGGCATCCGTGGTGAGCACTGTCCACGACAAGGGACAAAAGGACTTGCCCCCCGACACCGCCAGGGACTGGAGCCACCACAAAAGACCCCTTCGGGTGTGGTGGCTCAACGAGATCCGCAGATCCAGAGATTGCGGACGCCCGTCCCACTTGGCCAAGATCTCCGCCTGAAGACCCCGCGTGTGAAACTGGGCGAAGGGAATCGCCTCGAAAGCCGAGACCATCAGACCTAGACATCTCATACATGTCCGGAGGGACGAGCACTGAGTGTCCCTGAGGGACCTGACCTCGTCCTGAAGTGTCCGGAGCTTGTCTTCAGGCAGGAAGACCTTCGCTTGAGCAGAGTCCAGGATCATCCCCAGGTAGTGAAGACGAACCGACGGACAGAACGTTGATATTGGAAAATTTATCGTCCAACCAAACTCCTGCAGAGTCTGCATCGTGGTGGACAGGTCGTTTACCAGGCCCTGACTGGTCGCAGACCGAAGCAAGATATCGTCCAGATATCCCAAGACAGAGACGCCCTGGGCTCTCAATAAAGCCAGGACCGGCGCAAGCACCTTGGTGAAAACCCGCAGAGCCGAAGCGAGACCAAAGGGTAACGCCACGAATTGGTAATGATCCTCCGCAATGGCGAATCGAAGGTACCTCTGGTGACCCTCGAAAATGGGGATGTGAAGGTACGCATCCTTCAGATCGATGGAGGCCACGATTTCCCCCGGACTCAGGGCAGCCACCACTGAGCGTAGGGATTCCATGCAGAACTTGCGAACCTCAAGTCCAGAATCGGACGTACCTTGCCCTCCTTTCTGGGAACAGTGAACAGATTGGAGTAGAACCCCCGAAATCTGTCTCGATAAAGCCATCGGAACCACCACTCCCTGGGCCCGCAGGTCCCGCACCGCCAGGTGCAGATCCTGCAAACGTTCCGGAGACAGCTGAAGATTTGAGGGAAAAAATCTGCTCGCCGGCCGAGAGAGAAACTCGATCTTGTATCCAGATCGAACGATTTCCTGAACCCACCTGTCCCGAATGCGGGCCAGCCAGGGTTGAAGAAAACCGAGCAAACGTCCCCCCACCCCAGAACCGGGTGAGGGCGCCCCTTCAGGCCGAAGTGGTATGGGCAGCGGACCCGGACTGGCCTGACTTCTGCTTCCCTGCCCACGGCTTCTTCTGGGAGCCCTGGCCTTTGAAGGGCTTGCCCTTGTATTGTGACCGAAAGGCACGAAAGGACCCCTGAGAGGGCCTGAACGAGGTATTCTTCTTACCACGAACAAACTTATTCTTGTGAGTTTGGGGTAAGAGAGTGCTCTTACCCCTGGAAATTCCCTTTATCAGAGTATCCAAAGACTCGCCAAAAAGGCGAGATCCCGCGTAGGGAAGATTAGACATGGTTTCCTTGATAGAAGTAATCAACTCATCCATGAGTGCAAGCTCTTCAGGCGAGCCAGGGGGAGAAGTATCAACTCCTTCTACCTCAGCCTCCCCCTCAGACCCCACAAGGTCCAGGGATGAGCGAGACCCTGAGAAGGGCACTCCAGCCATAGCAGCCCCATCGCCCTCTGAATCAGAGGAAATAGATAACCTGGGCCGTTTTGCGGATCGATCAGCCATTAGCATCTGCACCTGAGAAGCCAAGTTCGCTACAACAGCAGCCAGATCAGCCCCCTCAGGGGATGCAGCAGCCCCTTGGCCCCCCACCAGGGTGGGGGGAAACTTGCAATCCTGAGAATCCATGCCCCAGTATCAACTGAAATAAAGAACCGCCCCTTTAAGACCGCGGCGAGCGCAGCCCACCGCACACTACTGTATGTACCGACCCCCGCAAGGATAAGGAGCACTGAGCAAGGAAATACAGGATAAGGAAGGTAAAAACCTGGAGAGAGCACACAGCTGCTGCCACCGATCGCTGTTCCAGTGAAAAAGGAAGTGATGCAATGACTGACCGCCCTATATAGCCTATGAAGGCTTCACAAACATGGCCGCTCGGCTGAGGGAATCAAGGCAACAAGAAAATGGCGCCGACATGTGCTCAGAACTTACACAGACATGCGGGTCACACAGCCACAGACTGACACCCAAACAGACAGGTCCCCACATAGAAATTTACTTACCATTCCGGATGGCGTGAGGAGCCTTCTCTAGCGACCAAACCGCTGTACTGAGGACAGGGAGTGTCGCAGCCAGGACGCAGTGGACTGCGGTGCGAAACCGCAAATGGCGTCCGGTGAGGTAGCCACCTCACAGGCAGCATCCCTGCAGCGAACAGGGATGGGTCGTTCAATATGCCAGGGACAACCTGAGCTGAACGCTCGATGGCAGGCTGGGGAAACCCCTGGCACACAGCCCTGGGACCCAGGGTGACCAGACCGAAACCCAGCTCCGCATGATCATCTTCATCCGAAGAAAACTAAACTAATGCTGAGAAAAAAACAGCTAAGTAAAAGAAAGAGAAAAATACTTGAAATAAAATCCAAAAGAGGATAGAAGGCTGAGACTGAAAGCCCCAGCACAGGAACAGCCAGCTACTCCTAAGCTAGGCAATTGAAAACTGAGTTGAGAATGCTGGAAGCAGGGAGGTATTGACTGAGGGGACCACCCCCTAGGGGTGGGATATGCTAAAAGCTTTGATATTAACAAATCTTGTTGCCTAGCTACTCCTGCGGAGGAAAGGTCAATTACCCCATTAGTGAAGATTATGAAGTGGCGGCGACTGTCGGAGGACGTAAGAGAAAAAAGGGTTTAATCCCTGTAGAAGGTGTGTGGTCTGTCAGACTAGCTGCCTTAGGGAAAGAAGGTACACCTCCTTTCAGTCCAATGCTACTTCCAAATCATATGAGATTGACTCTTTTTTAACATGCTTATCAAAAAATGTGGTGTATATTTATTACCTGTCCATGTGGGTTACAATATGTTGGCCACACTATTCACACTTTTCAGGTGCGAATGAAAGAACATATTGCCAACATAAAAAAAGGCTTTCCTAAACACATTTACGAAACATTTTGATTCTCATCATAATAGGAACCCTAAGGGTATTTCCTTTATGGCTATGAATCAATTCCATCCCCATTGGAGAGGCAGCTTTACTAGGAGGGAAATCTCTAAACTGGAAACAAAATGGATTTTCTGGCTGAGAACTTATAGACCCCATGGTTTAAATACCGAGTGGGACATTAATGCTTTTATAAATAACAGCTAATTACCCTTGTATAAGTTGGAGATAAATTACGTTTTTTTACATTTTTTTTTTTTACTTTATCCAACCTTGTAGCTTTTGACTTTTGAAGTCTTTAATATTTATTTAAATTTTATCTATTATTATTATTAATATTATACAGGATTTATATAGTGCCAACAGTCTGCACAGCGCTTTACAATGTGTGGGAAGACAATACAATTACAATACAATTCAATACAGGAGGAATTTAGAGGGTCCTGCTCGCTAGAGTTTACAATCTAGAACCTTCTTTTTTCTCCCGTTTTGGATTATATGATATGGCATACATTTGTGATGCTTATGATTAAATTGTATTTTTATTGGTAACCTATTTATATATTTTTATTATGTGTATTTAGTTGTAAATTTTTCCAACCAATAGATTTTTTTCTTATTTTTATTTACGGTTACCTCAAGTTTGTCATAAAATACGAGCCAGCCTAGTTTGTTATTTTTTTTATTATTTAACAAATGGACTTGATGATGTGAGATTTGCTACTTTCCTTGACCATATCTGGCTGTTTGCAAGTTTGTTGACATTCTCTTTGCCCGGAACGCATCTGCGTCACTTCCAGTTATGCAATGTGTCATGTCCGCTTTCTGGAACGCAGTTGTGTCACTTCCGGTATAGTCCTGTTGGTCTCCTTCTGAGTTTCTAATGGTGTTTTTAATCATTTCCAGCCCCTACCATATAAATCTAGTGATACCCTTGCAGCTTCATCCAATCACATAGCCGGAGCACGCGGACCCGGAAGGCAGACAGGGGAACATGTCAGCCCTCTCAGCTGTGACTTTACAGCACTGGAGGGCTTCATTCCAAGGTGAGTATTTCATAATGTGCTAGTATGCAATGCATACTTGCACATTATGCCATTGCCTTGCAGGTATTTTTTTTTTTTTACATCGGCTTTAAACATATTTATTATTTTAAAGTGGAAGTTCAAACAAAACCTAACCCTAAACTTGACATCTGCCACATCTGACCAGATCAGCAGAAGAATAGATAAGTACAGCAATTTTTGCTTTACAGGGTTACATAGATTAGGTTTAGAATGTGGCACGGAGCAGGTTTAGTTAGTTAGCTTTTGCCAATTGAAAATTATTGTAAAGTCTTTTTTTTTTTAAATAAAAAAAACACTTTGTACTTACCTGCTCTGTGCAGTTGATTTAGCACAGAGCAGCCCGAATCCTCCGCTTCTCTGTTCCCTCTTCTGTGCTTCTGGCCCCTCCCACCTGTTGGGTGCCCCCACAGCAAGCAGCTTGCTGTGGGGGCACCCGAGCTGAGTCACAGCTTCCTGTGTCCATTTAGACACAAAGCCACGATCCGGCCCCGTCCCCTCTTTCTCCTGATTGGCTGACTGACATTGATCGACAGCAGCGGTTGCCAATCACACCACGCTGCTGTTTCAGTCAATGAGGAGGGGAGTGCCAGGCAGCAGAGACACTCCTGCAACATCACTGGATAAAGATGGGCTCGGGTAAGTATTGGGGGGGGGGCTGAAGAGGGCTGCTGCACACAGAAGGGTTTTTTTTATCTTAATCCACAGAATTCATTAAGATATAAAAACCTTCTGCCTTTACAATCCCTTTAAGAAAAAACAATTGCTTTAATATTATCAACACTGATGGCATATAAGAGCAATGAGTAAACGGTTGTAGTGAAAAACGTAGTGCTTGGTTTTGATGACAACCAAAGACAATTGGGGTTTACATGAATCTGTTCGGTTAAATATTAACGGCTTTTTTAACAACTAATTAGGAATAGATTTGATAACTGATCGTATGTGTGGTTTACTAATATGAAGTGCTGCAAAAAGAAAAAAAAAATTAAACAAAGCTAGGTTCACATTTGCGCATTGCGGGGCTGTAAGCAAAAAATAGTGTCCGCAACACACAAAAACATGCATCCCCTTTTCGCAGGCACACGGCAGTGCTATTAATTTTTTATTGGCACCCCAACGCTAACAAAGTCTCATGCATTTTGGTGAGGCACAAATTAAAAAAAAGGCCATGCACGTCTTTTGTATGATTTTTCAACATGTAAGATTGCACATACAGGCGGTCCCCGGGTTACAAACAAGATAGTGTCTGTAGATTTGTTCTTAAGTCGAATTTGTTTGTAAGTCGGAACAGGTTCATTTTTTAAGTGTAGCTCCAGCCAAAATAATCTTTTTTACGTTTTTTGGATAGCATGGGGAAGGGTTAACACCCCTGTATGATTTGTTTTGCTGTCTGTACCCCTGTTCAGAAGATTTCACCTCACTTTCTGTCCCTTTGACAATTGTATTTTGAAAATTTTGGGTTGTTGTGGAAGCAAGGATTGGTGATAAAGCTTCAGTGGAGACACCTTTTTCCCATGAGAACTCTTACAGGAGTGAATATCCCTTCCTAGGGGGAGATTTCTCCACAATTCCTGTTTTCTCTCTCCGTTTGTAAGTAGTAGTCGTTTGTAAGTCGGGTGTTTGTAACCCGGGGACCGCTTGTACCAGCGTGTGCATGGTCACACCTGTAAAGGTGTGAACAGAGTCTATGGGTGTATACAAATTCAAGGCCCTGAAAATTTTAAATTATTTATATTGATGTTTTGATACATTGCATGAAGTATCACAAACCAAAAATATTGCACAGTGGTAGATTTAATACAAAAAAAACATTTTTGAAAAAAAAGGTTTGGCCAAATTTTTATCTTAAATATGCCTAGCGTAAAATACACAGAATTTTCCTGTGCCTGGGTAGCCTCAGGTAGGGGATAAAGGAGGCCATAGAAGTGAATGGATGTATGCTCCTGTACTATGTAAACACAGATGCTTCTATGGATCAGAATTTACTTAGCACGTACGCACGCTGTATAGGGATGTACAGTCATTCACTTCTATGGCTGGATGTAAAACCCCCCTGCAGCTCCCGGGGTGCAGGAAACAATGATTTTATTCTACTAGGCTTATTTTGTGCCTGTAAACATCCATGTTCATGTAGCCAAAAATGCAAGTTTCTTTTTAGCATAAAATTGCTTAGCGATTTTATATATTATGTTAGTATTTCTAAGCAACTTAATCAGTTCTCCTCTTTTTAAAATTAGAAAACGTAAAGGTGTAGCATACAGCTACACATTACCACCAACCCTGCCACTAGCACATACTTTCCTTCTATAAGATCCCCCACCACTTCATTGGTTGCCATCATGACTTGAAGCTTCTCCATTTCCGACCCCATGTGGGAGGAATTCACATACTTCCACATTTTCGAAAGTACCAGAAGTACTAGAAAAAATTACTAGGTCAACGTGTGCTGCTGTCTACAGTGGAACACATCAGGGTTTGCTCCAGTAGGTTTTGATTTAATAAAAAACATGGGGTAAGGAAATTTAGGGCTAGGGAAACAGCCTAAAGGATAAGGTTACCTTTCTAAAAAAAAAATAATAATAATAATAATAATAAATGCACATCTTTTCACAGGTAAAAAAACGTGCATTATATTATTTAATTAGGAGCCTGTAAAGCATTGCATCCACGTTCATCAGATCACAGGTGCAATCCCAGGCTCCAGTAGACTGTCAGTGCAGCTGTCTGCCCATACCTCATATGGGCAGGCAGTTACTGAATGACAGGAATCATCAGTCAACTACCAAGAGAACTCATCTGCTCCCTGGTAATTCATTGAAAACGACAAGCCCTCAGCCGCAATGTCTGACGGTATGTCTGGTAGTAGCTCCCCCAATCACAGTACTCATTTACTCATGGCCGGGTGGGCAGAGCCCCGCACAGATGTGTTTTTTTTTTAATTGTGACAGCGGGTGCAGGGAGAAAATCCCCAGCCCGCTGTCACAGTTAGAAAAGGAATCAGGGAGAGGCTGTAGGAACGAAAACATGTTATATACTACACCCTTAAAACGGGTGGAACATGTAACAGGTTCCCAAAGATGAACTTATCCTTTAAACATGGAAGCTGGAGTTGGGCTTTAATTCCTTCAGATGAGCTGTCTAAGAAACAGGTAAGTCCTGTACTGCAGAGGTCAGCCAAATGTTTCCTGATCTCTTTGGTTTATTGGGAGGACATTTGCCCGTCTATGACCAGCCTAGCTAGATTACATAAAGGGGAATTCTAGAGTCATATTAGTCAGTCAAACCTCACAGATACAAAACAGTTGGAATAAATGCAAAGCGGTCATGCGTGTAAAAAACCAAAATTGAATTCATTAAATAAAAGATGAAAAAAAAAAAGCTGTGCTCTTTTTCAACAAAGTAATAGATTTAATTTGACAGCTCAAACAGAGCCGTTTAAGCTCTTAAGCCAACAAATTTCATTATTCAGTTTTTTCACAGCCGGTAAATATTTACCAAGTATTTTAAAGAGAAAAAACACTGCCAAAAGAAACAATTGAGTTCAGTTAGTATATGTACTGAAAACGAATATAACCAAGCTTTAAGTTTTGAAAAAGTATTAGCCTCCGTTCACATTAGGTCGCTCCGACTTAGGGGGCGACCTGTGGAGTTGCGTGCAGCGCGACGTGCACGGACTTCACATAATGGAAGTCAATGCAAGTCGCCTCCAGGTCGCCCCGAAGTAGTACAGGACCCTTTTTCTAAGTCGGAGCGACTTGTGTTGCTCCTATTGGAACGGCTCCTGTACTACACAATGGGAGCGTGAGGCTGACAAGTCGCGGTCCAAGTCGTACCAGTGTGAATGCGGTCTTACAGATCAAGCATTTAAAAGATTAGTTGTGATCATGGAACCATCAAACTGCTCAGGAAACAACCGAAGAGTGTGGGCTAAGCTCACAGTTAAAGTGTGTAGTGTATCCATACAGTAGCTGGTCCAAATCATTTGGTGGAGGGAGGGTTATGGTGTGGGGACGTTTTTCAGGGGTTGGGCTTGGCCCCTTAGTTCCAGTGAGGGGGAACTCTTAAGGCGTCAGCATAACAAGACTTTTTGGAAAATGTCATGCTCCCAACTTTGTGGGAACAGTTTGGGGATGGCCCCTTCCTGTTCCAACATGACTGTGCACCAGTGAACAAAGCAAGGTCCATAAAGACATGGATGAGCGAGTTTGGGGTGGAGGAACTTGACTGGCCTGCTCAGAGCCCTGACCTCAGCCTGACAGAACACCTTTGGGATGAATTAGAGCGGAGACTGTGAGCCAGGCATTTATATCCAACATCAGTGCCTAACCTCAGAAATGCACTTTTGGAAGAATGGTCAAACATTCCCATGGACACACTCCTAAACCTTGTGGACAGCCTTCTCAAAAAAATTGAAGCTGTTATAGCTGCAAAGGGTGGGCCAACTCAATATTAAACCCTACAAACTAAGACTGAGATTCCATTAAGGTTCATGTGCGTGTAAAGGCAGGTGTCCCAATACTTTTGACAATATAGTGTATAGTCCTATTTTTTATACTCACAAGATTTATGGTATGCAAGAAAGAATTAGATCAATAGAGCAGTTTAATAATGCTTACAGGTAATGCTGGTGTTCCCACATAATTGCGTAGTGTAATATACATAATTGTATACCACTCAAGGTGGGTACCTGCCTCACAATCCCCAGGCACTCACTCCGCACATTTCGCCTACAGTATCTAATAAACTTGCAGCAAGGGAGTACTGCATACTGCTACAGGTCCCTCTCAAAAAATTAGCATATTGTGATAAAGTTCATTATTTTCTGTAATGTACTGATAAACATTAGACTTTCATATATTTTAGATTCATTACACACAACTGAAGTAGTGCAAGCCTTTTATTGTTTTAATATTGATGATTTTGGCATACAGCTCATGAAAAACCAAAATTCCTATCTCAAAAAATTAGCATATTTCATCCGACCAATAAAAGAAAAGTGTTTTTAATACAAAAAAAGTCAACCTTTAAAAAATTATGTTCAGTTATGCACTCAATACTTGGTCGGGAATCATTTTGCAGAAATGACTGCTTCAATGCGGCGTGGCATGGAGGCAATCAGCCTGTGGCACTGCTGAGGTGTTATGGAGGCTCAGGATGCTTCGATAGCGGCCTTGAGCTCATCCAGAGTGTTGGGTCTTGCGTCTCTCAACTTTCTCTTCACAACATCCCACAGATTCTCTATGGGGTTCAGGTCAGGAGAGTTGGCAAGCCAATTGAGCACAGTAATGCCATGGTCAGTAAACCATTTACCAGTGGTTTTGGCACTGTGAGCAGGTGCCAGGTCGTGCTGAAAAATGAAATCTTCATCTCCATAAAGCTTTTCAGCAGATGGAAGCATGAAGTGCTCCAAAATCTCCTGATAGCTAGCTGCATTGACCCTGCCCTTGATAAAACACAGTCGACCAACACCAGCAGCTGACATGGCACCCCAGACCAACACTGACTGTGGGTATTTGACACTGGACTTCAGGCATTTTGGCATTTCCCTCTCCCCAGTCTTCCTCAGGGTCCGGTCACCTCTTCTCGTTGTGCAGTGTTTTCTGCCACACTTTTTCCTTCCCACAGACTTCCCACTGAGGTGCCTTGATACAGCACTCTGGGAACAGCCTATTCGTTCAGAAATTTCTTTCTGTGTCTTACCCTCTTGCTTGAGGGTGTCAATGATGGCCTTCTGGACAGCAGTCAGGTCGGCAGTCTTACCCATGATTGCAGTTTTGAGTAATGAACCAGGCTGGGAGTTTTTAAAAGCCTCAGGAATCTTTTGCAGGTGTTTAGAGTTAATTAGTTGATTTAGATGATTAGGTTAATAGCTCGTTTAGAGAACCTTTTCATGATATGCTAATTTTTTGAGATAGGAATTTTGGGTTTTCATGAGCTGTATGCCAAAATCCTCAATATTAAAACAATAAAAGGCTTGCACTACTTCAGTTGTGTGTAATGAATCTAAAATAGTCTTTTGACAAATTAGAGACCTTTATTGATCTTCAAAAATTTATTAGGAAGGTCAACATTAAAAGGCATTTTGCCACCAAACCCATAACATCTAGAGAAGAGTATAATATGGGGATTAAGAATACTAATCTCAGTAACGCTTCCACGTTTAATCCTCCTGGATCCCTGCCACCAACTTTGTCGGTTTTCAGGGATCTTGTTACTAAGGATATAGAGGATCTTCAGATTAAAAAATGTGGAATGGACTCGGCATTTAATCGAGGACTCAAATCACTTAAGGAATGAACAGACATTATGGTCAGACCAGCCGATAAGGGTGGTGGGATTGTCATCATGGACTCCACTGCTTATGATGCAGAGATGCATAGGCTTCTGTCCGATAGGGAAACCTATATCCCTTTGAGGGGTGATCCCACTAAGCGGTATAAGAGGGAGCTTATTGACCTGGCTCAAAATTGTTTCGATAGAAAGTTACTGACCAGGAAGGAGAAGGAATTTTTGGTACCTTGGTATCGGCTCCCAGGATTCCTGTGATTTACTTTCTGCAGAAGGTGCACAAGGATCCTGTTTGCCCACCCGGGCGGCCTATTATTAGGGGGATTGATTCTGTTACCTCCCGGGTGGGCCGATACATTGATCACTTTCTGCAGCCAGTGGTCACTAAGTTGCCCTCTTATTTACGTGACTCGATGCAGATGATCAATGATCTCCAAAATATTACATGGAGTGAGGGTTATATAATGGTTACAGCGGACGTTTCGTCGCTGTATACCATCATCTCTCATGAGCACGGAAAAGAAGCTGTCTCTTTCTTTCTGGAAAGGGGCAGCTTGTTGAGCTTTCAAAGAGAATTTATCCTCACACTCCTTGATTTTGCAATGACTCGAAACTATTTTTGGTACAATAGCCAATTCTATCTGCAGAATAGAGGGGTGGCCATGGGGGCCAAGTTTTCCCCCAGTATGGCCAACCTCTTTATGGGTAAGTGGGAAGAGGATGTCGTCTTAGGTGTGCCTAGGCCGGAGCTTGTGCTCTGGCGTAGGTACATTGATGACATCCTCTTCCTATTGAATGGTAGCCCAGACTCACTGCTAGGCTTTATGGAGGACCTCAATGCCAACCAGAGGGGTATTAACCTACAGTTTGAGTCTAGCAGTACTGAGATTCATTTTTTGGATCTGCGTATTCGTGTAGAAGAGGGACAAATTCTCACTTCGACCTTTTTTAAGCCGACTGACAGGAACGGATTCATAGATACCACAAATTGCCATCACAAGGCGTGGTTGGAGTCCGTTCCTGTCAGTCAGTTTTTGCGTCTGAAGCGCAACTGTTCGCGCCATGAGGAGTTCCTTGGCGAGGCAGCAGGTTTAAAGAACAAATTTTTGGAAAAGGGCTATGGGGAGGTGGCCTTGGACTAAGCCATTGCTCGGGCTGATATGAGGGTCAGGGATGACCTGTTACAGCCTAGGGCTAGAGAAAATAATATTAAAAAAACATTTGATTTTGCTTTTTTCTCTTCTTTTTCCATGCAACACTTTTCTGTTAAAAGAATATTGCGTCGGCATTGGCACATTTTACAAAATGATAGCATACTAGGTCCACTGTTGCCACAACAACCACAAGTTATATACAGGGGAGTCCCACCCCTAAAACTTCAGGTGGCCCTGAACATTAGGGACCCCCCGAAGGTGTCCTTCTTCCAACAGAAGGGGGGTTTCTACAAATGTAGAAAATGTGCAATATGTAAACTTAATAGAGAAAGGAGGAGATGTGTTGAGAGTTTTGCTTCTGGCTCTAGGGGCGAGGAATTTAGGATCAAACATTTTATTTCGTGCTCCACTACACACGTGGTTTACCTGATCCGGTGCCCGTGTGGCCTTGACTATGTTGGCCGCACTATCCGAGAGCTTCAAGTGAGGCTCAAGGAGCATGTGGCCAGCATAGTCAAGGGCTGTCCTAAACACAACGTATCAAGTCATTATGACAAGTTCCATAATAGAGACCCTACGGGGACCCTATTTTTGGGGATAGATACGTTGGAAATTGGAGGGGCAGTAATAAGACTCGTGGAGTATCGAAACTCGAAACCAATTGGATTTTCAAGATGAAGTGCCATACCCCGAGAGGGTTAAATATTAAATGGGACCTCAATGCCTTCATTAAAAATTCTTAATCTATTTATATCCCTGCTTATTCTTAAGGCTTTCCAATGTTGTGGTTTTACATTTTATACATTTTATATTGTTTATTGTTTAGCATGTGTCTGTATTGTTTGTAATGTAATGCTCTCCAGCATGTTCCGCTATATTCCCACTAGATGGCGCCGTTTTCTCTATTATTGGACCGCTCCACTTTTATTATGTCGTGGATGTTAAGTCTCGATTATAATTAGTGTGCCTATTTTAATATATTTGGCCGCTTTGTATTTAAATTTGTCACATAATATTTATCGGGTTCATTCCCTGTAACTCATTACCAGTCACACATCTGGTTCACTTCCAGTTGGTGGAACGCATGGGGTGGTTTCCTGTTTCCGGGTTACTTTTACCATATCCGCTTTTCTCCATCGCTATTTAAAGCGAAGATGACCGTGAGACCGCGCCCCTAGAAGACGTCTGTTACGACGAAACGTACGTCGGGCGGTGCTTGCGGTCACACTCACCCACACTGAGGAGACGTGGCGGCCATCTTTTCGGTGGTTTGCTGCAGAACTAGCGGAACATGCTGGGGATAATCGTGATGTGTTTTACATGCTTGATTTTACTCGATTTTTGTAAGTGTTTTTAATCCCTCTTTGATTTTGGTGTTAATAAATTTAATGGTCTGCGATATGATGCTGTCCTGTTTTTCATTTTATACTTACCTGTGACCACTTGCCTGGAGATTGCGGGAAAGGAGGATCATTATCCTGGATCTATACTGAGTCTGTTTGGCATTTGGGATCTCTGTCATGGGGATCATCTCAATGTGGTAAGGGACAGTGTTAACTGGGTGTCCGGTGGTGGTATCACGGAACTGCAGCATTATTCATCTGATCAAATTGGGACTTTATATGGACTTTATCATTCTGAGAGTTTTCTGCTGATGATTAGCGGTACATTGTTTTTTATATGTATCTTAGATCTGTTTTTATTCCAGATTCTGTGTGGAGGCTTTTCTAATGATTTTACTATCACATTTTGAAGTTATTGTATTGAAGTTTTGAATTTCAGTTAGCGCAGCAATCTATCCTATTAAAATATATGAAAGTCTAATGTTTATCAGTACATTACAGAAAATAATGAACTTTATCACAATATGCTAATTTTTTGAGAGGGACCTGTATGCAGAAATGCTATTTTTTTATTGCTTTGTTTTTTTTTTACAAAATCACATCCAACAAAAACCAAGCCTGATGTGTTCCGCTCTAGACACAGCAACATGTCTAGTATGAAACACATTAGGTTTGTTCCTGCCAGCCATGATTTAATTAAAAAGACGCTTCCTGAATTCGCCATGTGGGGCTCCCTTACTGCAAGTTTACAAGATCACTATGTGGTGGAAAACAAATAGCCTTGAGGACAGTAGGTTATAACAGCTTTAGATGCAAGCTCAACAAGAAATGTAAGCCCTATCTGAATGTCATTTAGTTTGAAAAAGCACCGCATATCATAAACAAAAACTTCCTGTCTACTTACATTCCGGCGATGGCAGCATGAGATCTTCCAGTGCATGTTTCCTGATGGTAGTGGAGCACCCTCCTAGGTAGGTGCTAGAGAGTGAGTATAGTTTTTGGCTCCGTCTGCCTATCAGAGGAGCAGCAGGTAAATTCTATATTGCACTCTGCTTAACAGGGAGCAGGATCTGTGAGTTAGGTCTGCTCAGTGTGTGATTCATATGGTCTGAGGGAGTGTCCCCACTGTGCCCAATGGGGAGGCACATTGGACAGTGGAGGAAACCTGGCCAATGAGGGCACAGGCTTTGATACAGCCCAAGGGATTGGCATGGACTGCTGTCTCTGTGCATTGTGGGGTGTAGTATATAAAGCCAGGGACACATGTGCACAAGGTCTTTGGCGGGAAGCAGAGTCCCAGAAGGAGGGTGGCGGCTGCCTCCTCTTCTGAAGTGGTTGGTGTGTGGTCACAGGCAGTCAGCCTGGTGAGCCAGAGGAGTGGAGTTGAGCCCAGAGGTCCAGGAGAGCTGAGAGAGGAGTTGAGGCACTGTGAGAATCTGGAAAGCAGTATCTTGAGTACAGAGGATCTTGCCTAGGGGTCTGCCCAGGAAGGGGACCACTCCAGAGTAGTGTAGCCATAGGACAGGTGTCAGCTGGTGGAGGAAAGGGGGTACTAGGTGAGTGCCCTGAAGAGAAATACCCGAAGGAACATTTACCTCAGATTTATCCAGTGGCAGGATGAAGAAGCAGCCTTGCCGCATTCTCAAATTAGAAGTTCTCAGAATTGTGAATGGTTCAAGTGTTGCAGTATCCCACTCATCCCTTCTCCCATCCCAATATAAAATAAAAACAACAACATCAACCCCTAGACTGATCACTGACTGAGCCGAACGTAATGTGTTAAGATTTCTGCATGCAGTTGTTACGGGTAACCCAGGGGAATCCAAAAGTTTTAAAAACCAGGCAACCCTCAAGGGGGCAGTGCTACAGTAAGAACAGTGAACCGTGTCTGTGTAATGTGTGTTGAACGGGCCACTGGTAGGCTCTACTGGGGAATGGGGACAGAAGCCTGTCACCCTATAACAGGAAGAACCTTAACAAGGACCTTTGTAAAGGGATCACCAGATATTATTTTAAAAGAGAAGTTGAGTTTTTCCGAGAAGTCATACTTAACTAGGTGGATGCTGCATCTGTCCCCTGCTGATACTAAGGCTCAGAACTGAGTGATCAAACCAGGAACGGCTGGCTCAGGCTTTCAGCGGCTCTCTGAGGTCCAGACATCTGGGTGGATTACAACCTTTCCCCAGCCTGGTCTGGCCCTGTAACGTCAGCTTCAGCAATCTGTCTGCTGAAAATGGGTCATAGGAGTGCAGAACATACTGCACTCCTGTGATCCATAGGAGAAGAATAGCCAAACAAGCTTTGGCTGTACTTCTCCTTTAATGAAATCTGCAGATTTAAAAAACACTTTTGAAATTACAAAAACATGTTAAAGTTTACAGACGTTTTTAGGTTTTGGGTTTTAAAGCAATACGTTTCTCAGATGGTACAGAGTCCCGACCAGGCTGGCTGCCATGTTCCCTAACACCTCCCCCCTATGCTTCCGAAACGGTGGACTGGTAGGCTCCATGTACCCCACGTGGTGATCCTGCCCACGTATTAGATCCTACTGGAAGAAGATCTTTCACATGCTGCGGAGAGTTTCAGGCCTGGCTATTCCACAGGACCCTAAAATAGCTCTCCTCAATTTTAAGGTTGAAAAAGCTCCCAAACATATGTGCAGACTTATCTTCTTTATCCTACTAGGAGCCAAAATGACGCTCGCTAAGTCTTGGAAAAGGGAGGGGGTCTCCCTTACTACAGTGAAACGGAAGATATCCTGGATTATGGCGCAAGAAAAACTTGCCAGCATACTTCTTGATAGGGACCACCTTTTTGAAGCAGTTTGGGAACCCTGGGCAGTGTACACTAAGACCCCACTTTTTCCGGGTCACCTACCGACTGGAAATAGGAACCCCTGAGGAGACAATCTGCTCCCTTTACTCTTCTTCTTTACTATTTGCCTCTCATCAAGGCAGAGAATTCTTAACTCTACCCCTTCCCTTTCTTCTTTCTCCTTCTGCTTCTCTTCTACCCCTTCACTTTCTTCTTTCTCCTTCTGCTTCTCTTCTACCCTTTAAGTTTTGGATATATCTACATGGGACATCCTAACATTACGTGATGCAACTCCAGAACAAGTTCGGATGACTCCAGCCTATATATGATTTAAGCTGTCACTGATGTTATCTCGGTTTATTTACTCCTTTCAAGTCCATCATTACAAGCTGTTCTGTTGTTATTATGCTTACCTGTTTTGTAAGTTTTCACTTATAAATCCATAAAAATTATTGAAATCAAGTGGGCCGGGATGCCTCTCGCCTGACAGTTTTTTCCCAACTGGGGTGTCGGAAGAGATCAGGCACTCTGCTAACTAGGTGTTGACTATCAATCAAAGTTTCCAAACTAAGTCTATATGAAACTTACGAACTGTTAATGTTTTAAATGTATACGCCATATGTGCCTTCTGCTCTTTGTATCATTAGATAACAGACATTGTTCGATATGTTATTTCTTTGTTAATTTATGATAAAACCTAATAAAAATCATTGAAATGAAAAAAAGAGCAATACTGACCCTGTATGACTTCTTGGACAAATATTACCTAATGAAAGATTAGGCCCATGTTTTGCTGGTACCTTTAAATGGCAGCAGTTCATAGATAGCCAAGAAGCCATTTGTATGTGGCCAGAATATTCTACAGGACTCTTACACTTTACACTGAACCTTGTAGTAAAATGCAAGGTTTATACCTCCTCCCCCTGGTAAAATTTTTGCACAATAGTACCTAAAGAAAAAAAAAATTCTTGTTTTCCGCATTACAGGTCGTGATGTCACCATGTGGAAGAGGCCCAGCCCCAATAAGCAGTCATTATTTTTTGCTGCAAGGTCCACTTTGTGAGTAAAGGGACATTCTTTAGATGCCAGCAAATTGCATATTTTGGGGAGAGGATGACTGGTCCAAACAAGGCATCAAAGAGGCCATCTATTTCTCACTGGAATAGCCATCCCTATAAAATGGTGGATACCATCTGTCACCCACAATAATGCGTTTTTCACATCATTACCTTTGCGATTTGATAACAATTCACACCTTCAGCCACGCAACACGCACAATTAACCCATATTCCAATCAACAATCTCCTTGATACATTCCATGGTGATTGAACTAAGGTGACTGCATTACCTGTCTGGCTATAAATACTGGAGTACCTTTTTTACATTACAACTAAGGAAGCTGCTTAGATGAGCATCAAAACACCTTCAACATTACAGAACAAGTCCACTTAAATGTGACCAACTACTACTAACTATTCTATAAAAACATCATTCCAAATAACTATCTTCATCTATGCCCCAGAACCTTTTAAAAATCAGTAAGACCAAAACTGCAGTGGTCACGTTGTAGATCTGCCATTTTTGACTTCTTCCACACCATTACTGGCTACTATAGTCAGCCTTCACCCTTAGCAGTCATACGGGAGATGAGCAAAGCATGAAGTGGAGCATCACATGGCAACAATAAGAGTTGTGGTCCATGATTTTAAATGCAAATGGGAAGTGCTTGATAAAAAAAAGATGGTACCTGAAGTCCTGCTGCTGCATTACTAGTAGTTATGAGGTCCCAGGTTCACCTTAAAGTGTATGTCCAGCCAATGTAAATCCTTAGATAGAACGGGGAATGTTTAGAACCCCTGTCAGGTACTGCTCTCAGTCTCTGGGGTTCTGCTGTTCTGGTAAAAAATGTCTAAGATGGAAAATCCTGTTTTTTCAGGATCAGTTTTTCTGACTTTCAGGTAATTCCCCGACAAGTAACAAATAATCTCCCTAAAAGTGGGTTTTAAAGCGGTGCTCCGGCCCCCCCATGGAAAAATTAAAAGTCAGCAGCTACACATTCTGTATATATATTAGGACACTTACCTGTCCCGGCACCCCAGCAGATGTTTTCATGGGCTCTCGGGTGCTGCCACCACCATAACCTGTAAAGAAAACCAGCAGTGAAGCCTTGAGGCTTCACAGCCGATTCCTACTGAGCATGCAAAGGACGCTGCGCTTTCTGAATGGCCCGGCAGCGGGAAAGGAGGAGGGGAGCCAAACTTCAGGCAGACCTCGCCGCAGCGAGGTCTGATGGAAGTGGGGACAGGTACCTGTCAAAAAAATCATGGTGCTTAAAGTGATACTAAAGGTACAATTTTTTTTTTTCTGAAGTGGAATTCCACTTGTTTTTGGTTTTTTTAAAGTCAGCAGCTACAAAAAGTGTAGCTGTTGACTTTAATTTAACACACACTCTCGTGTTCCACCATCCAGCGATTCGGCCGCCCGAAGCTTCACACCGTGGTGCGCACTGCACATGCACGAGTCGCGCTGCGTGTCATGAATAGCCAGGCAATCTTCAGGGGCCTCTGACGTGTCCCAGAAGATTTCAGGGAGGGAGGGGGAGAGAATAACTTTCACTCGAGCTGCGGAAGTAGGAGAGGGTACCTGTCTAATCTAGGTACCCCCCCCCCCCCAAAAAGGACATGCCAAATGTGGCACGTCAAGGGGTCAGAAGTATTTAAAGCAGAAGTTCCCCTTTTGAGTGGAACTTCACTTTAATAACAAACATGTTATACTTACCTGCTTTGTGCAGTGGTTTTGCACAAAGCAGCCCCAATCTTCCTCTTCTCTGGTCCAACTCTGGAGTTCCTAGCTCCTCCTTTCCGCTGAGTGCCGCCATAGCAAGCCGCTTGCTATGGGGGTACTAGTGCATGCTCCCGAAACCCTCTCTGTGTCACTCCCGAAAGTCACTCCCGAAACCCTCTCTGTGTGTCCATTGACACAAAGAACAGGGCTCAGCCCTGACCTAATGCCCCCCTCACTGGCTGTGATTGACAGCAGAGAGCCAATGAGGGAGAGAGCCATGAGAGCAGCTGCTCTCGTGCATATCGCTGAATCAGGCTCAAGTAAATATTAGGAGGGGCCTGGGGAGGAAGCTGCACACAGAAGGTTTTTTAAAAAAAAAACCTTCAGCCTTTAGAACCACCTTAAAGCTGAATTCCAGAAATGGTCTTTTTTGCCTAATTACTTTGATCAGCTGGGCATAATGTACATATGCATATCTCATACCTGATGGGCCACTAGGGAAGCTGTCTAATCTAGGTACCCCCCCCCCCCCCAAAAAGGACATGCCAAATGTGGCACGTCAAGGGGTCAGAAGTATTTAAAGCAGAAGTTCCACTTTTGAGTGGAACTCCAATTTAATAACAAACATGTTATACTTACCTGCTTTGTGCAGTGGTTTTGCACAAAGCAGCCCCAATCTTTCTCTTCTCTGGTCCAACTCTGGAGTTCCTAGCTCCTCCTTTCCGCTGAGTGCTGCCATAGCAAGCCGCTTGCTATGGGGGCACTAGTGCATGCTCCCGAAACCCTCTCTGTGTCACTACCGAAAGTCACTCCCGAAACCCTCTCTGTGTGTCCATTGACACAAAGAACAGGGCTCAGCCCCGACCTCATGCCCCCCTCACTGGCTGTGATTGACAGCAGAGAGCCAATGAGCCAATGAGGGAGAGAGCCATGAGAGCAGCTGCTCTCGTGCATATCGCTGAATCAGGCTCAAGTAAATATTAGGAGGGGCCTGGGGAGAAAGCTGCACACAGAAGGTTTTTTCAAAAAAAAAAAAACCTTCAGCCTTTAGAACCACCTTAACCGCTGGCCGGAGCGACCATTATCCTGGGCCACCGTCATATGACGGCGGCACTTTAAGCAGGGCAGGCGCGCGATCGCGTGCGCGCCGCCCTGCACTGCCGGTGTCGGGGTGTCCCCGGGACACCCCCCGTCACCGGCAGGGGGGAAACAGCCAATGGGCGTGGCTGTTTCCCATGTGATCGGCTGTGTTCCAATGACACAGCCGATCACAATGAAGGCGCCCACAAGATGACCGCGCATGCGCGATCGGGAGCGCGCAGCGCGGTCATGTCGGTGGCACTGTGTTCCTAAGGAACACAGCTGTCACCGGCGGTAGTAAACAGTCAATGACAGTGACTGTTTACTATGTGATTGATCGGCTGTAAATCCATTCACAGCCGATCACAAAATGTAAACAAAGAGCAGTAACTGACTGTTACTAGCTCTTCTCCTCTCATACAGTTTCCAGTATGAGGGGAGAAGAGCTAGAAATAGTGAGTTACTGCTCTGTACACCTGTAAAAAGTAAAAGCACAGAAATAAAGGTCCCCACACAGTCCTCAGCCCCCCTCCCCCCCAATGTCACCTGTCACCCAACAGTCACCTCATCAGTGCCCAGAAATTGACACCCATAACGTTCACATGTGAGCGCAGCGATCGCGGGCAGAATCACTGCGATTCTGCCCGCGATCCGGAAATCATTGCAAATCGCGGGACGCCTGTGCGTTGCCCAGTGGTTTGCAATAGCACCCCAAACGCTGTGCGATGTTGCCGCCATTTCCACCTGCCGAATTGCGGTAACATCGCGCAAACAACGCATGACACCCAAAAAAGGTACAAGAGCTTCTTTGGGGCGTCATGCGTTGTTTGCGTGATGTTACCCCGATTCGGCAGGCGGAAATCGCAGCAACATCGCACAGCGTTTGGGGTGCTATTGCAAATCACGGGCAATGCACAGGCGCCCCGCGATTTGCAATGATTTCTGGATCGCGGGCGGAATCGCAGTGATTCTGCCCGCGATCGCTGCGCTCACATGTGAACGTAGCCTAAAGTTCACTGGTCACCAGAGACTGCCATCAGTACCACCGTGCACCATCGCCCGTCACCTGTCACCCATCAGTGACCATCGCCCGTCACCTGTCACCCCGTCAATCACCATCACCTGTCACCCCATCAGTCATCGTCATCTGTCACCCTATCAATCATCGTCACTTGACACCCCATCAGTGATCGTCACTTGTCACCCCATCAATCATCGTCACATGTCACCCCGTCAGTGATTGTCATCTGTCACCCCATCAATCATCGTCACTTGTCACCTCACCAATCATCGTCACCTCATCAATCATCATCACCTGTCACCTCATCAGTCATCGTCACCTGTCACCCCATCAGTCATCGTCACCTGTCACCCCATCAGTCATTGTCACCTGTCAACCCATCAGTCATTGTCACCTGTCACCCCATCAGTCATCGTCACCTGTCACCCCATCAGTCATCGTCACCTGTTTGCCATATACATGCAATCACTTACTGACCGCCTAACGACTATATGCGTCGGCCATTAAAAGCTAAATACTGGGGTTATGGCAGCAGATAGCCCCCATAACCCCAGTATTTTTTGAAACGGCGGGCGGTCGGCTTTCAGATAAGGGTGGTCCCAGTGGCGGATTCGCCGCGGAATTACCCTTACGGTGCAGGGGAAGAGGTGCCCCCCCCCCCCCTCCTGCCGCGTACCAGACGTTTTCCCAGCTTACCGGACCCGCCGGCAGCGGGGAAAACTATCCGGTCCCGGATCCTCAGAGACAGGAAGTCAAGTGAGGGCAAGATGGCCCTCACTCGACTCTATGGTCTTGGAGGACCGGAGCTACGTCAAAAGACGTTGCCTAGCAACCGGTTTAAAGGGCCGCTTTTTTTTTTCTTTTTTTTTTTTTCCTCTTTCAACAATTTTTTTTTTTTTTCTTTTTTAGTGTAGTTGTGAGGTGTGAGGTCTTTTTGACCCCAGATCTCACAATAAAGAGGACCTGTCATGCCTATTTCTATTACAAGGGATGTTTACATTCCTTGTAATAGGAATAAAAATGATCAAAACATTTTTTTTTCTTAAACTGTGTAAAAATTAAAAAAATAATAAATAAAATAAATAGGGAAAAAAAAAAAATTAAAGCGCCCTTTAGCTCGCGCGCAGAAGCAAACGCATACGCAAGTCCCGCCCACATATGTAAACGGTGTTCAAACCATACATGTGAGGTATCGCCGCGATCGTTAGAGCGAGAGCAATAATTTGAGCCCTAGACCTCCTCTGTAACTCTAAGCTAGTAACCTGCAGAAATTTTTAAAATGTTGCCTATGGGGATTTTTAAGTACCAATGTTTGGCGCCATTCTGTGAGCATGCGCAATTTTGAAGCATGACATGTTGGATATCTAATTACTCGGCGTAACATTATCTTTCACATTATGGAAAACAATTGGGCTAAATTTACTGCTTTCTTATTTTTTAGTTAAAAAAAAGTGAATTTTTTTCAAAAAAATCGCATTTGGAAGACTGCTGCGCAAATATGGTGTGATAAAAAATATTGCAACGATCTCCATTTTATTCTCTAGGGTCTCTGCTAAAAAAAAAATATATAATGTTTGGGGGTTCCAAGTAGTTTTCTAGCAAAAAAAATGATTTTAGCTTGTAAACACCAAGTGTCAAAAATAGGCCCAGTCTTAAAGTGGATAAATGGACAACTTTGTGTAAAGCGCTACTTGGATGTTAGGCCTATGTATGTGGCCAGGCTGTGAAAAAGTGTTACACATGTGGTATCGCCATACTCAAGAGGAATAGCAGAATGTATTTTGGGGTGCAATTTTTGCTATGTACATGCTATGTGTTAGAAATATTGCATAAATGGACAGCTTTGTGTAAAAAAAAAAATGTGTTTTCATTTTCTTTCCACATTTTCCAAAAACTTGTGGAAAAAAATGACAAGTTCAAAAGACTCATTATGCCTCAAAAATTATACGTTGGGCTGTTTGCTTTCCAAAATGGGGTCATTTTATTGGGGTTTCCATTGTCCTGGTGCTCCAGGGCCTTCAAAAGTGCGATAGGTTGTCAGGAAATTATATGTGTAATTTGTGCTCCTAGAATACCGGACGCTGCTACTTGGATGTTAGGCCTCTGTATGTGGCCAGGCTGTGAAAAAGTCTCACACATGTGGTATCGCCATACTCAGGAGGAGTAGTAGAATGTGTTTTGGGGTGTAGTTGCAAGTATACATGTGCTGTGTGAGAGAAATAACCTGTTAATACGGCAATTTGTAAAAAAATAAAAAATAAAAAAAAAAAATCTTCATTTTGCAAAGCATTGTGGGAAAAAATTACAACTTCAAAAAACTCACCATGCCCCTTATTAAATACCTTGGAATGTCTACTTTCTAAAAAGGGGTCATTTGGGGGGTATTTGTACTTTCCTGACTTTTTAGTGTCTAAAGAAATGAGATAGGCCTTCAGTACATCAGGTGTGATCAAGTGTGATCAATTTTCAATGATTCGCACCATAGCTTGTGGACTCTATAACTTTCACAAAGACCAAATAATATACACTTACTTGGGTTATTTTTACCAAAGATAAGTAGCAGTATAAATTTTGGCCAAAATTTGTGAAGAAAAATGACTAATTTGCAAAATTTTATGACAGAAACAAAGAAAAATGTGTTTTTTCACGATATTTTCACTCTTTTTTTTTTTTATAGCACAAAAAATAAAAAACCCAGTATTGATCAAATACCATCAAAAGAAAGCTCTATTTGTGTGAAAAAGGACACAATTTTTGTATGGGTACAGTGTTGCATGACTGAGTAATTCTCAGTCAAAGTGTGAGAGCGCTGAAAGCTGAAAATCGGTCTGGGCAGGAAGGGGGTGAAAGTGCACTGTAGGCAAGTGGTTAAAGCTGAATTCAAGAAATGGTCTTTTTTGCCTAATTACTTTGATCAGCTGGGCATAATGTACGTATGCATATCTCATACCTGATGGGCCACTAGGGAAGCTGAAAATCACTGCAGTGGTTGGCATTGCTACAGCGATATCCGCTATCTTCCAGATCCGGCTGGGGTTCTGTGCAAGCAGCTTGCCCTCCATTCACCAGCCACTCAGCACTGCCGCCATTGATAGAACACCTTGTATTTTTTTCAGTGACTACAGTGTTCTCTGATTATATAAGGTGAAAATCATGACAACAACACCCCTCCTTGTCACTTTGTACAATTAGAAAACAACTTGTATTAATTAAAAAAAAATAAAAATACAAGGTGTTTTATGAATGGCAGTGGTGCTGAGCGAGCAACCCCCTGGGGTCAGAGTGCAGTGGGGCAGCCACTCAGCACAGGATTGTGGTAATCACTGTTGTAGGGTCAACTACTACATTCATTTTCAACATCCCCAGCAGCCCATCAGGTAAGAGACATTCATGATTACATTATGCCAAGCTGGACCAATGCAATAAAGATCTTACTTGGTGTTCCGCTTTAAGGACAAAGACAAAGAATATTAACAAAAAGGGGATTTTCAAAAGTTCATTGATTCACCATGAAATGAGAAGTGCGGATCTTGCAACCCATAGTGCACATCACCAAAAAAAGACAGAAGTTAGAGAAGCCAACATTGAAGAGGAGATTACTATAAAGATCCGCATAGTGTAACTTATAAAAGGTTGAAAATTTCTTTATTGTAAGCAAAATATAGAAATAAAATATAAGAATATACTCTCTTACAAAAGAATAGATTACCACCTTCACCCTCCATTTTATAGACATTATCCTTATCCATGTCCAGACTACAGTACCACATTCACCAGTTCTAAATGCATCCCTACTCCACTTACAGACAGAGAAAGACAATAGGAAACCTAAGAATTCTAAATGACACGCACTAATACACAATGCAACTCCAGAGGCCTCGTACCTTTCAATTTTAAGGTCAAGCGAGGGTGTCCAATTTTCCTTGCTAAAATGGTCAAGTTGCATTTCAAGCCTGATAAGAACATTCCTTGCAGCATGTTTTCAGAAGCGGGAATAGAGAGGTCCCTAAAATGCCCTTTTTATCAACGAAAAGTAAAATACAACAATTTATCACAGCGCAGAACCGAGCATAGGCCTGTGGCAGATGTTAAATTGCTCTATTCTACAGCAGGTGTTTGAACATAAACACTTTTATTTCCCGATATTCCTTTCCAAGTCAAAGAAAACGTAATTCCATTTAACTATCTGAGAGGGCAAGGCCAAACAAACAAGTCAACAACTGAAACATTTGCAGTATGTCAGTGCTGCTGCAAATGGCAAAATATCATTAAGCGATGCACAGACTCTTGTGATCCACTCAGTCTTGCTGTGCTATAAGAGTGAACAGTATAAAGAAAGTAACAGATGACAGACTACAGTCACTGCCCCACCTCTTATCAGTTCTTTAATCTGGGGGTCTCCAAACTTTCTAAACAAAGGGCCAGTTTACAATCCTTCAGACTTTATGGGGACCGGACTGCAGCCAGTTGGAGTAGAAAATGCTCTTGTGTCTCAGGCTTCAGTAACACATGGTCAGTAGGAGAAGGATAAGTGCCCCCTCATTGGTATTAATGAGGGGGAATAGTGCCCCATTGCTGGTGTCAGTGGGAGGAATAGTGCCCTATCAATGGTGTCAGTGGGAGGAATAGTACCCCATTGTTGGTCTCAGTGGAAGGCCCCTTGTTGGTGTTAGTAGCAGCACCCCATCATTGGTGTCAGTGGGAGGAATAGTGCCCTATCATTGGTGCCAGTGGAAGGAATAGTACCCCATTGTTGGTCTCAGTGGAAGGCCCCTTGTTGGTGTTAGTAGCAGCACCCCATCATTGGTGTCAGTGTATGGAATAGTGCCCCATTGTTAGTATCAGTGGGAGGAATAATGACACATTGTTGGTGTCAGTGGCAGGAATTATGTACTATCAATTAGTGTCAGTGAAAGGAATAATGCCACCCTGTTGATATCAGTGGGAGGAAGAGTGCCCCATTGATGGTATCAGCGGGAGTGAATAGTGCCCTATTGTTGGTGTCAGTGAAAGGAATAGTGGCACATTGTTGATGTCAGGGAGAGGAATTATGTCCCATCGTTGGTGCCAGTGAAAGGAATAATGCCCTATTGTTGTTATCAGTGGGAGGAATAGTGTCCCATTGTTGGTATCAGTGGGAGGAATAGTGCCCAATTGTTGGTATCAGTTAGAGGAATAGTGCCCAATTGTTGATATCAGGGGGAGGAATAGTGCCCAATTGTTGGTATCAGTGAGAGGAATAGTGCCCAATTGTTGGTATCAGTGGAAGAAATAGTACCCCATTGTTGGTATAAGTGGGAGGAATAGTGCCCAATTGTTGGTATCAGTGGAAGAAATAGTACCCCATTGTTGGTATAAGTGGGAGGAATAGTGCCCAATTGTTGGTATCAGTAGGAGGAATAGTGCCCAATTGTTGGTATCAGTAGGAGGAATAGTGCCCAATTGTTGGTATCAGTGAGAGGAATAGTGCCCAATTGTTGGTATCAGTAGGAGGAATAGTTCCCCATTGCTGGTATCAGTGGGAGGAATAGTGCCCAATTGTTGGTATCAGTAGGAGGAATAGTGCCCCATTGTTGGTATCAGTAGGAGGAATAGTGCCCAATTGTTGGTATCAGTGGGAGGAATAGTGCCCTGTTGTTGGTATCAGTGGGAGGAATAGTGCTCCATGGTTGGCATCAGTGGAAGGAATAGTGCCCAGTCATTGATGTCAGTGGGAAGATTAGTGCCCCACTACTGGTGTCAGTGGAAGGAATGGGGTTTCATCATTTGTGTCAGTGAGAGAAATAGTGTCCCAAGGGCCAGTCAAAAGACCACCACTGGCCCACGGCTGCAGTTTGGAGGCCACTGCTTTAAACTAAGACTATTAATTATATCAATATCATTATTAATATCCTCCCACGGTTGCAGCGTTCACTCCAACATTGTGCCTGTATTTTAAAGCTGAAAATAGTCCAGGCACCCCAATTAGCAAAGTAATATAGGACTGACTATATCCTTACTTCCGCTTGGTCACTTTTTTAATCTTGTTGTATGTGCCTAAAAAACAGAAAAATCCTTTATACTTTATCGACACCAGAGAGACAGAAGGTTGCACGAGTTTGGTCAAAGTAGATATGCATAAAGTGTGATTGATTGACACTAGCTTTGAATAAAGTACAAAAAATAAAGAAAATATATTTAATAAATAATTCGGCCTTACAAATAAATGGAAAAGGATAAAAATTGAACCTAGCATGACATATACTTTTTTATGTGTAACACACCTCATAAAGGTCACAGTACTCCCTCCAACAATGTCTTTATGTCCTTTAATACCAGAAGGACAGAGCTGTCTTTGTTCAGGCACCATCCAGGGTCACCATCTATTTATTGAATTGAGATACCAGCTCAGGGATGACAGCCTGCTGGTTGTGTTCACAAACATCTGACACAGATCAGCTGCAATTGCAGCCTCTCTCCTTCTGACTGCTAACAAGCTACAATGCTGAAGTGCGATAACTAGAGGAGTAGAAACTGAGGAAATGCTTCCTTCAGCCTGCAGGAGACTGATAGAACCATCTCAGCCTATGGAGGAGTGGTGTTCCAATAGCCATAGAAGCCTACATGGCTGCTTTGGGACCTGGGGGTGGAAGGGGTACCATCATGGGGGCTGTTGAGGCAATTTAACCACTTGATGACTGCCGTCAGTAGATTTACTGCGGCAGTCAGCCCCTCACAGGCAAAGCGACGTAGGTCTACGTCGCTAGCCTGTGAGGCTCTGGGGAGCGAGCGCGCCGCCGAATGCGCGCTACCGCTCGGTCACGGACCCCCCGTGACACCGGGAGAAAGGCAGGCGGCTAATGTAAACAAAGCCGCCTGTCATTCTCCCCTGTGTAAAAATGGTGATCATACGGTTCTACTATGTAGGACCGTTGATCACTGTTCTTACACAACTAGCCACAGCCAATCACAGTACGAATCACGCCCCTAGGGACACACTTAACCCCTCCCTCTCAAAAAAAGTTAACCCCTTCACTGCCAGTGTCATTTTTACAGTAACAGTGCATATGTATAGCACTGATTACTGTAGTAATGTCACTGGTAACCCCAAAAGTGTCAAAAATGTCAGTCAAGGGTCCGATCTGTCCACCGCAATGTCGCAGTCCCGCAAAAAAAAAATTGCAGATCGCCGCCATTACGCGTTAAAAAAAAACAACAAAAATGACAAAAATCTTTCCCTTAGTTAGTAAACGCAATAACTTTTGCGCAAACCAATCAAAATACGCTTTTTGCAATTTGTTTTACCAAAAATATGTAGCATAAAACAAATAGGCCTAAAATGTTAAAAATTTTTGATTTTTACATTTTTTTTGGGGGGGGGGGGGGGATTTCATAAAAAAAATGTGAAATCTATTGTTATTTTTGCAAAATTGACGCTCTTTTTTTGTTTATAGCGCATGATGAAAAAAAAAAAAATCGCACAGGTGATCAAATACCACCAAAAGAAAGCTCTGTTTGTGGGAAAAAAAGGACAGCAAATTAGTTTAGGTACAGCGTCGCACAACTGCGCAATTGTCCGTTAAAATCACGCAGTGCCGAATCGCAAAAGAGGCCCTGGTCAGGATGGGGGTAAAATCTTCCAGGGCTTAAGTGGTTAAACAGAAAATCTGTGTGCATGTAAAGATGGCACATCACTAAGTATTGCAGAGGTTGCTATTGGCACTGACCCTGTACCCAATGTGATCATTTCCAATCCAGAAAACCCGACATCTGACGTACAGGAGGTGACATCATAATAAAATTGTTAGTCACACATCCCCTCTGCATTCCGAGCAGTAAGACATTATTTATCTGAAAAACCACAATTGCTCTTTACAGGAGCAATTGTGGTTTTTCAGATATAATGAATAAGGATGGTGGCAACCACACCCAGAGTCACACACAATAATTGAAGTTATTTATCTATCTTTGCAATGTAGATGTATTGCCCTCAGGGCTTCCAGTCATCCCAGCTAGCAATGAAATTAACCCTGTATACCTAAAAGTCATCTCTAGACTATACAGTAAAAATCCCAGAGTGTCTCCAAGGCTAAAACTGACCGGTTTGTAGTAGTGCAGAAGCTGCTATTAGGGTTATAGAGTTGTTGTGTGCAGAAGAACTAACAATTAAGGCATTATATAAAACATTGTGATAATCACTATTATTGCTACTACAACTTTGTTTTTTACTTTTTAATGACTACTACACTATCTCTTCCTGAACTTTATTGCAGTAGCAATGGAAGGGTTTGGAACTGACACCAAATCTGCATTCACACCTGGGCTGAGTGTATTATTGGACATTTTGGAAGATTTTTGGGGGGCGTTTTACAAAGTTTTTGCACGTGTTTTTGCATAGGTATCAAGCTTCAGGCGTTTGATGACTGGGCAAGGGAAGGAGAGCAGTTCTTGAAAATTAGAGGCATTTATTTGCGCACATGGTGCCTTTGGAGCAAAACCATCTATACACACTAAGAAAAGCTCATATACTTTTTTGGGCGTATTGAGTAGGGCAAAGCGCATAAGGCAACTGAGCATACAAGTGTGAACAGAGACAATTATAAGGAATGTGATTCTGCATTTTAGGTAGGAAAACCCTAATGTAATAGCATTGTGTGGAGACAGGTTCTCTCTAAACAGTATATCCTGCGTTGTAGCCAAGCTGATCGAGGACAAAGATTCTTGGATCCATTCCTAACAATGCCACTACTGGCCAGCCTACGACAGCCCCAAACTGCATACTGGATCAATGGTTTGGAAGGCACACATCTTCCCCATGTGGATGTTATCATGAGGCTCTACAGCCATCTGGATCTCTTCTACAGTATAGCCAGGATCCTGCGGAGTAATTTTAAAGCTCCAGCCTCAAATACCTTTTTTAACTAAAAATACCCCTATAATACAAATCCACCGCCCTTTACAGAACCGCTATTCTCATACTTACAAGGTGTATAGTATTGTATTTTAGTCAAAATCTTACTTTTAAAAACGTGGTCTGGGTGCGGCCATCTTGGATGTGGGCATCGGAAGCCGCAGTGTAATCTGCTGTGTCCTTCCTGATTCCAGGGAGTATTCTGGGAGTTCTTCCTGATTCCAGCCTCCTGGGAGTGATGACAAATAGCTCCCAGGATGCAATGCAAAGGCGGAAGTGATGTCGGTGGCCGTGGCCACAGAGGGGGGGAGAAGGAGGAAGTACAATCAAAAATGCCCTGAAAATAAGGTAAGGGACCCCCGAAAAAAATTGAAAATGCCCAAATGTTGATCAACATAGCGAGCATTCCAGGAATCACTAAAGTTGCAAAATAGGCCTGAACTCCACTTTAATATAAGCTTGCAGCTGCCATTGCAGCCACCCTGTGATTGCCATGATGTAAAGAATATGACCTTAGTGATCCATCTGAATTATTGTAACATTTGTATGGTCAGCTTTATGCTTTCTGAAAGAGCTACACAGAGACTTTTCTCCAAGCAGGAGGTCATCGAAGTACCAAGCAGTGGGGATACCATAGGAACATAGAGAGGCTACTACAAGGGCCGTATCTTGGTTAATACCTGAGGTGCAGGGCCACAAACTGGAAGTGAAGAGGCCCCCACAGCAGCAAAGTTTAAGAATCATTGATGTCCAGGAAAGAGGGTGACAAATAGGTCACCATGTTTTATGCCCACCAGGGCCAGAAAACCTTCCTAGCCTCGAAAGACAGGCGCATAAAAGTCTAGGACTGCAATACACAGGCCGGGAGAGTGAGACCTGGGGAGCTGAATGTAAATGATCACCAGAGGCTGCACCCGTCGGATGAAGGGAAGTTTGCATTTGTTGGGGGGGGGGGTGGTTAGTTTCAAGACAGGGCAAAGGGGACTTCTTCAAAGATAAGTAAGGGTTAACAAAAAAAAAAACATTATACCCACCTAGGTGAATGCAGTATCGATCCAATGCTGCATCTGTCCCTCACCAGCTCTAATACTGAGAATTCAGCAATCAAAGCGCACTGATCGCTCAGTTCTCAGTGTTCTGTGAGCAGAGAGCTGGTGAATATCAGTTGAAAATGGGTTACAAGAATGCAGAACGAACTGCACTCCTGTGATCCCCAAGAAAAGTATAGCCAAAACAAAAGAGCTTTGGCATTACCTCTCCTTTAAACAACGCAACAGGGTTTTAACCCTTCTTTCCAAAATGTTTTTGCAATAAACACTTTAATGGGAGACATTGCTGAGTGCTTCCTCTATTTCTGGATATACTTCAAAGCATATATTTTTTGGTGTATTGGACACATCTGAGCATATCACACCAATGTGGTTGAACCCGTACTTATTGTGAGAGCCTTCAGATGGAAATATGTGCTCACTGCAGACTACTTCCTTTTTCTCACATGTATAAACCCTAAAGGTGGTCATAGATGGATCGAAAACCAGCCAGTTCAGCAGAAACCTGCTGAATTTCGAACAGTGTGTGCCCATCCTCGTTAGAGCGACTTCTGTTGAACAAATGTGTTGGAAAACTTTTGTCGATCAACAGCTGCAGATACTGATCAGTGTATTCTGAACCCCACTGTCAGAATACAGTGTCCTGGCAGGGGAATTCCTCCATTTACTTTGTCTGTGTGGATGGAGGAAGTTCTTTCTGTTCAATTTCTTGCTGGCCAAATTATCTACAATTAAGATCAAGAGTCTCCCAACTTTATAAACAAAGGGCCAGTTTACTGTCCTTCAGACTTCAGGGGAGCTGGACGTTGGTATCAGTGGGCGGAATAATGACCAAACATTGGTGTCACTGGGAGCAATAGTACCCCATCATTACCATCAGTGGGAGGATTTTTGCCCATTGTTGGTGTCAGTGGGAGGAATTGTGCCTCATTGTTGATATCAGTGGGAGAAATACAGTCTTGAATCATGGAGAGGATAGTTGCTCCAAGGGTCGGCTAGAGGTAAGCAAAGCAGCTGGCCCCCGGGCTACAGTTTGGAGACCACTGATTTAGAGTAAAAGAAAAGTAATTCTCACAATGACCAACGAGACAAAACCCTGCTTTTGAAGTCTAAGTTCTCTTTCACACAGCCCGTCCGTCAGACGGACTCCGTTTTTCTCAGCGGGGGATCGATCCGCCGATCCCCCGCTGAGCAGGAGGATGACAGCTGTTCTCCGCACTGTGTGCATAGACACAGCTGTCAGGTCCCCATGCATCTCTATGGGGGAATCGGATGGGAACGGACCATCTGATCATCCGATCCCATCCTATCCGCTGGACGGATGGAAAATAGGGTTTCCATCTAGTCAGATTTGACGGATCGGATGTCAGCGGACATGTCTCCACTGACATCCGATGCCCCATAGAGATGCATGGGGGGACCGTTCAGATCCGCCAAAAAAACTGACAGGCGGATCTGAACGGTCTGCCTGTGTGAAAAAGGCCTAAATGTGATTATAAGTTACACAGCACAAAGCACCCAAGTTTTTAGATCACTTTATCCCTGGAATTGCTCCTTAAAATGCTAATAACGGATGTGTTGTATATGCTTTTCCTAATACGGGGCTCAGTAAGAAGAGGCAGACATTGTATGGCTGTGCCAACAATCATATCACTATTACAGATTTGGCCAGGAAATATATAACAAACTGTATAACTATTAGAATTCATCAATTTTTAAAAAAATATTTAGTTATAATTTATACTTCAAAAAGTAAAAGATCATTTTACCACTCCTATGCCTTCAAAAGCGAAGATGGCCGTTCCAAAAAACAGCGGATATTTCTTCCAAGTGGATGTCAGAGGCAGAGTGCGAGGATCAGAAAGATTCTGAAAGAATAAAAGATAAATAATAGATGTAGTCAAACGGATTATATACTGTATCCTGAAAACACAGACTGTGGATGAACCATAAATATACAATAGTTCAACACTATCCAAAACTAATATTTTACTTTTGGGAGGTCACTAGTGTACGGAATTCTCTGAGAGGCTTCTTCATCACCCCATGAAATTTAAATAATGATATTTACTTATATCTTTTAATTTCAGAAGAAAACTGCCAGTGAACCTGTAGGGAGCATTCTGGATTCTGTCTGAAGTAGATTACAGAGAACCCTGATTGAATCTCATCTCCAAGGAGAAAAAGCCTCTTCCCCCTCAACCCTCTGTACCTAATGTCTCTCCCCCCAGAAAATTATATTGAAGGCTTCATTCGCTCACAGCTAGACTTTCCAATTATTTGGTATTTAAAGGAAACCTGTTAGTAACCACTTGAAGTCTGGAAGGTTTTACCCCCTTCGTGACAAGACCATTTTTTTGCTATTCAGCACTGTGCTACATTTAGAAAACAAAATTAGTCAAGGGTAGTCAAGAGCAGAGTTGTATAAAGTACTCGAAACCCATACTTGAGTAAAAGTACAAGTGCTCGATCAAAAAGTGACTTGAGTAGAAGTGGAAGTGCTTGATCAAAAAGTGACTTGAGTAGAAGTACTAAAGTATTCAACATTTTTTGTACTTAAGTATTGCAAGTAGTTTTTTTTTTAAATTTTGCTACTCAAGTACTGAAAGTAAAAGTACAAGTACTGTGTTATGTAGTTATTAAAGAAAGAAGTCAAAAGTTTGAACATCATATTGTTTTTTATTATTTCAAATTCAGCTTTTATTTATGCATACAGTAGCATTTATTTTCGTATGCGCTGGTAATACACATGTTTTGAGCTTCATGAAATCTGCCATCTACTGTTCTGGCAGTGGTAATTTTTATAATTGTAACGAGTAACTATGCAGCACAAAAATAAAATATCGGAGTAGAAGTATTGAAATCATCGAAAAAATGTAGTGAAGTAAAAGTGGAAGTAGGAGAAAAAAATTCTACTCTAGGAAAGTACAGATACCGCCTTTCCGTACTTAAGTACAGTAGTGAAGTATTTCTACTTAGTTACTATACATCTCTGGTCAAGAGTAGTCACTTCTTCACTGTGCTACATTTAACCACTTAAGCCCCGGAGGATTTGGCTGCTAAAGGACCAGGGGTTTTTTTGCGATTTTTTACTGCGTCACTTTAACGGACAATTGCGCGGTCGTGCGACGCTGTACCTAAACGAATTTGACGTACTTTTTTTCCCACAAACAGAGCTTTCTTTTGGTGGTATTTGATCACCTGTGCGATTTTTTGATCACGCGCTATAAACAAAAAAAGAGCGTAAATTTTGCAAAAATAACAATATTTTTCACATTTTTTTATATGAAATTCCCCCAAAAAAAAAGTAAAAATCAAAATTTTTTAACATTTTTCGGCCAATTTGTTTTACGCTACATGTTTGGTAAAAAAAATCGCAAAAAGCGTATTTTGATTGGTTTGCGCAAAAGTTATCGCGTTTACTAACAAAGGGAAAGATTTCTGTCATTTTTGGTGTTTTTTTTTTTAACGCATAATGGCGGCGATCTGCGATTTTTTTTTCGGTACTGCGACATTGCGGCGGACAGATCGGACCCTTGACTGACATTTTTGACACTTTTGGGGGTACCAGTGACATTACTGCAGTAATCAGTGCTATACATATGCACTGTTACTGCAAAAATGACACTGGCAGGGAAGGGGTTAACTTTATTGGACAGGGAGGGGTTAAGTGTGTCCTAGGGGCGTGATTCTAACTGTGTAGGGACATTCCTATTGGTGTAAAAGCAAAGATCAACCGTTCTACATAGTAGAACGGACAGATCTTCACTTTTACACAGGGAGAACTGACAGGCAGCTTGTTTACACAAGCTGCTCTGTCTTTCTCCCTTCACAGGAGCGATCGCAGTGTGACTGGCGGACATCGAGTCCGCCGGTCACACGCACTGACTTGTCTGTGAACGAGCCGCGGCGGGCGCGCGCCCGCCCGCGATAGGCTCGCAAGTCAGTGACAGGCGAGTGACGTACCGATACGTCACTCTGCCTGGCCGGGGCTGACCGCCGCAGTATATAGTCGTGCGGCGGTCGGCAACCGGTTAATTGGCAATTGCACAGTCATGCAACACTGTACGCAACTGACATTTTTTCCACACAAATAGAGCTTTCTTTTGGTGGAATTTGATCACCACTGGGTTTATTTTATATTATTTCAATTAAAAAAGACTGAAAATTTTGAAAAAAATATGATGTTTTCTACTTTCTGTTATAAAACATATCAAATAAAATCAAATTTCTTCATAAATTTCAGTCAAAATGTATTCTGCTACATAACTTTAGTAAAAAAAAAATTGCAAGTGCATACTAATTGGTCTGTGTGAAAGTTATAGTGTCTACAAATTATGATAGATAGATAGATAGATAGATAGATAGATAGATAGATAGATAGATAGATAGATAGATAGATAGATAGATAGATAGATAGATAGATAGATAGATAGATAGATGTAGCACCCTAGAGGTAGGTGCTAGGTAATGTATAGTGGGCCTTGGCCGCTTAACAGCAGGGCCATGATTTCAGCTGGACTGTCCAGTCTCCCAGGTGAGGTTTCTGAGAGGGGAGTCTCCCCACTGGCTCTGTGAGAGGATTCTCATTGGGCAGTGGAGGAACCCCAATCAGGGGCTCAGTCAGGCTTGTATCTACCTCAGAAGGCAGATTCTGCCGCAACTCTGCCCGCAATTTCAAATCGCCGCACACCACGGGATGCCCTTGTGATCCCTGGTATTTACTCAAATAGTGCCACGATTTTGGTGTGATTTTCGCCAAACTAATTGTGGTACAATCGCACACAGAATCGCGGGGCGCTTGTCGCCCAATACTGTTATTTTCAGCGGCGCGATGTTGCCCGACAAATCGCAGTAAAATCGCGCAAACCTGCGTCCCGTGATTCTGTTTGCATGATTTTACCGCAAATTTGTTGGGCAACAATCGTGGCAAAATCGCGCCATGATTTGAGTGCCATTGAAAATAACAGGAATCACAAGGGCACCCAGCGATTTGCAGGGATTTGGAATTGCTGGAAGAATCGTGGCAATTTCTCCCGTGATCCGGAATGCTATAGTGTGAACGATCGGAGTGATCGAGTCCACCTGTCTGTTTTTCAGGAGGACCTGTTCGGGCCACCCATTGGGCTCTATGGGGAGGCGGATGTTAGCTGACATTCGATCCAACAAAATCCGTTGAAAACAGACATATGGCGATACGTTCGCCATCCAACCATCCAGCGAGTCGGATCAGATGAAAACAGACAGGTTGTCCGTTTTCATCCAATCTCCCCATAGAGGAGGGCGGAACTCTGACAGGTCCTTCTCTGCATGGTAAGCAGAGACGGACCTGTCATCCACCTGCTCAGCAGGGATCAGAGGACCAATCCCCGCTGAGCAAGCGGAGTCCATCAAAATGGATCCGCCCCATGTGAAAGGGGCCTTAAAGTGGCTCTAAAGTTTTGTGTTTTTTCAAATAAAAATAACAAACAAGACTATACCTAACATACCTGCTCTCTGCAATGGTTTTGCACAGAGCAGCCCCGATCTTCTTCATCTGGGGTCCCCTACCGGCACTTCAGGTCCCTCCTCTTCATCGGGTGCCCCCAGTGAGAGACGATTACCCTGGGGGCACCCGTGAATGCTCACTCCCGAGTTCAGCTGCTGCGTCTGTTGATTGACAGCGGCGCTGCTTTCAATATGTCCAATGAGGAAAGAGGCAGTGGTGGGAGCTGCTGCTGCTCTCGTGCATATCACTAGATCGGATGCGCTCAGGGAAGGAAAAGGGGGGGGGGGTCTGGGGGTAAGCTGCAGCACAGAAGGTTTTTCACCCCAATGCATGAGGTGAAAAATCTGAAGGCTTTAGAACTACTTTAAGCCCACCATGGATTGTTTGAATCTCAGCCAGTTTAGCAGGGACCGGCCAAGATGTGAGCCAAGGACAAGTTGATTGTACTCAAATCAATTCATGGATTGACTTGGGTACAACTAGCATGTCTGTTTTTATATGCGATTACTGCCAGCAGCTATAGCCGCTACCAAAAATCACTGTGTTCTCCTGGCAGGGATGGCTAAAACACCCCCCACACCCACCTGTCGGGGAGACGCAATAGCTCCGCGGGAGGGATTCCCCCCATTAACACTGCCTGTGTTGATGGGGAAATCAAGCAATGATCTTTCCTGCAACCACAGGTTTCAGGAAGGAAAATTGCATCATCTATAGCCTGCCTTACTGGGAATGGGCTTCCAAGTGCTCTAAAGTGAGCCTTCAATGAAATACTGTAAAATATCACAATAAAATAAATATAGAAACCTTTACTTACCCTTAGAACATACTGATAAATAATGACAAGGCTGACAGCCATGCATAGATTGGCTAAAAAAGAGCAGATGGATAAGTTCTTCAGATTCCGTATAAAAACCAATGGAATGATGACTGGCAGGAAACATATCATGTACAATCTTAGGTCCAGATTCCACCTTCTTTCTTCTGACTCTGGATGTTCAGAGGGACCTTCAATATAAACTTCAAACACCTGAACAGAAAGCAGAGGTTTCATGCTAATGAGAAAACAAAGCCAGTTGCCTGTTGTGTTTAGCCTGCACTTGACATCAGTTTTAGCTGCTTCTCAGATCACTCAGTACAGGGGCATTTGACCTTAGGTACCCTAAGTATAAGTATTACCGGTAGATGTAATCTCAAGGCGCTGGCTGTGCGGGAATCCTGTACCGGTATACCGTATGTACCGTAGCTTCGGCTACATACAGTATACAGCGCTGAGTCAATCACGATGAGCGATGTATTTTATTATTGAATGCAAAGCCTGCTCGGATTGACGGAGTCAGGCTGATATTATTCTGCCAATCCGAGCAGGCTTTGCATTCAATAATAAAATATAATGCTCACAGTGATTGGCTTAGCGCAGTACACTGTATGTAGCCGAAGTTACGGTACATACGGTATACCGATACAGGATTCCCATACAGCCAGCGTCTTGAGATTACATCTACCGGTAATACTTATACTTAGGGTACCTTGGTGATATTATACTCGGCGTATAAGACGACCCCCCCATTTTTGAAGGATTTTTTTGAGGTTCAAAAGTCATCTTATACGCTGGAAAATACGGTATTATTTTTTTGGCTTTGGGTAACTACCGCTTTCGATGTTTGTAAAGCAAAGATTTAATATCAATGCTAATAGATAAATACATAAAAAGTGGAAAATATATACTAAACAAGAAACTTTAATTCACCCAACATCCCTATATTTTTCTTTTAAAGGCCAATTCCACCCACATCTGCTATCTCTGTTATGGGTGGTTTAGGAAATGTTGTATCACATTCTCTATATTTATTCTCTATAAAAAGAATAAAATAACCCAGGAACCAAGTGGCAAAAGACTTGCATGTTCAAAGTGGACCTAATATGAAAGAAGTATATAAGTTACAGCAGCAAAAGGCAAGTAAACCCTGCAGTCATACAAAAGTAGTTTGACATCAGCTCCATGTCAGTCCAATTTACAGGTACCGGTCAGGCCCGTTCCCACACCATACATCACCCATAGAAAAATAGGACATGCCCCCTTTCCTATCTTATGAAATTCCTCTTTATTCCAAAACAGAAAGTGGCAAAAGCTTGGATCTGTTTCACACTGCACAGTGCTTGATCAGTGCACAAAGGAAAATATACCTCTTGTGTTTAAATCTGCAATTTAATTAAATAGGTATCTTGGGACAGTAAACCCATTCTTTGAACAAGACCAAACTCCCTTTACGTGAAAACAGGTTAAAGCCAAAAACAATAATTAAAATCTAAAACAATTGTGATATAGTCAAAACATTCAGCCATGTTGGTTTGGGTCAAACACACAATTTGCTGGACCCAAAGCAGAATGGCTTTACTGAGAGCAGATCATGTCAGCCTAATCTGAATTTTTTTACTATATTACCAATGTCTTGGACCAGGGTGGTGCTGTGGACATAGCATATCTTGATTTTAGCGAGGCATTTGATACAGTTCTATGCAATACACTGTACAAGCCACGACTTAACCCTTGGGTGGATCAGTGGATATGCAGTTGGCTAAGGCCCCTTTCACACATTTCATCAATTCAGTCAAGTTTTTTGTCATCAGTTTTCTTCAGTCAACATCCGTTTTTTTATCCTTTGTCATCAGTTTTTCATTGGGTTTTCATTTGTGGTCATCCGTTTTTCATCCGTTGTCATCAGTTTTTCATCTGTTTTTATTTGTTTTCCATCCAATCTGTTTTTTTAAACGGATAAAAAATAGAACTTTCATCTGTTTTAAAAAAATGGATGTTGACGGAAGCTGATGAAAATGGAAGTAAATGAATGATCTTTCATTTACATCCGTTTTCCATAGGAATGCATTGATGTCTGTTTTTCATCCGTCAACGGATGGATGAAAAATGGACAAACGGACAGCATGTGTGAAAGGTGCCTAAAGGATATAGATACCAGAGCGTGGTTGTTCATTCAAAGCAGAGAACAGTCACTAGTGGTGTACCACAAGGCTCTGTACTGGGCCCTGTGCTATTTAATCTACATGCAAGTCATATACCGAAAGGATTGCGGGGAAAGATATGTCTATTTGCTGATGATACAAAGGTGTGTAATAGGGTTGATATCCCTGGAGGTGTCTGTAATTTGAAACATGATTTGGCATTGCTGGAAGATTGGTCAAAGCAGTGGAAACTTCAGTTCAATGTTTCTAAGAGCCAATTCACACGATGTGCAGTGACAGACGTTTTACCACATGGTAAAACGTCTGTTACCATAGCAACACACAGGAAACAATTGTTTCCTATGTGTCCCATTCACACTGCAGCCTAGCACTGCAACGTGCGGCATTTTATCACAGCGCACCAGCCCAAATCGCACTGCAATGTCATGCAGCACATCCTGTCACCCAACATTGCAGTGAATGAAGTGTCCACTTTGTATGTTTGCCCCCAAGCCAGCCAGCAACGCAGAGCAGCCAGAGCGCTGAATTCACTGATTCAGCACTCCGGCTTCTGCTCTGCGATTTAACAGAGGCTGCAGTGTGAACTGGCCATAAATGTAAGATGTAAAGAGCAAATAGTGTGGCCAGGAAGTGGGGAAAAGCAAAACGAAATATAGGATGCATTGCTAGAGGAGTAAAGCAGCAGGAGGAAGGAAGTCCTAAAAGATCTTTAGTTATCACTAGAGGGATCACCAGCAGGAGGAAGGAGGTCCTGATTCCTCTATATAGATCTTTCTATCACTAGAGGGATCACCAGCAGGAGGAAGGAAGTCCTGATTCCTCTATATAGATCTTTAGTTCTAACTAGAGGGGACACCAGCAGTAGGAAGGAGGTCCTGATTCCTCTATATAGATCTTTCCATCACAAAAGGGGTAACAAGTAGGAAGGAGGCCCTGTTTCCTCTATTAAGATCTTTAGTTATCACTAGAGGGGTCACCAGCAGGAGGAAGGAGGTCCTGATTCCTCTATATAGATCTTTATATCACTAGAGGGATCACCAGCAGGAAGTCCTGATTCCTCAATAGAGGTCTTTAGTTCTAACTAGAGCATGGGTGTCCAACCTTTTGGCTTCTCTGGGCCACATTGAGTGTAAAGACATTTTCTCGGGCCGCATATAAAATATATAATATAGTTAAGGTATATAAGTAATAAAATGCCACCGCACTCTTCCCGCGTGGCCGCACCCCCCCCGCACTAATTTAACACAACTAGAGGATGATCAAATGAAATGGAATCAGTATATGGAGGTTTACTTCTTCTGAGATATTAAAGGAACAATCTAACCACCATCACCACTTCAGTGATTTGAAGTGGTCATGGTGGTAGGAGTCAGAAACACAGCACATGCTCACATCCCCCCCCCCCCCTCCCCTCCCCTCTGAGGCAGCCTCTGCCTACCGTTAGTTGGAAGCTGCTGTGGCCGTGCCCCCGACCCGACTTCCTTCCTCCCCTGGAAAAAAAAATTGTCAGGGGGCAGTGGGCCGCATTGCCTGGGGTTTTCGGGCCGCATGTGGCCCCCGGGTCGCAGGTTGGACATGCCTGAACTAGAGGGATCACCAGCAGTAGGAAGGAGGTCCTGATTCCTCTATATAGATCTTTCCATCACAAAAGGGGTCACAAGCAGTAGGAAGGAGGCCCTGTTTCCTCTATTAAGATCTTTATATCACTAGAGGGATCTCCAGCAGGAGGAAGGAGGTCCTGATTTTTGAGAAACACTTTTATTTAAAAAAAAAATTTTTTACTTGTCAGGTTACTAATTGACATCAAATGTAGGTCAAAGTCCATCCCTTTGAATGGCAGATTAAAAAAAAACATGATTACATACAAAAGTAACAATGTTATTTTGTATATATCTCCCATCTCAACAGTATTTATAAACACTGCGGCGGACAGACTGTTTTTGACAGCAGCAATTATTATATAGCTCTTGTATTTACATAGCAATTCCTGACTGTCAATTTTAGTGCCGGTTCACATTTGTGTGATGCGGGAACACTGCGAATATGCAGCGTGACACCCCCAGTTGCGATCGCATATCGCAGTGCAATCTGCAAGTTCGCACAGAATCGGATCCCACTAGTGTGAACCACTATGCGATCCAATTCTGATGCGGATAAAAAAAAAAAAGCCTCATGTGCGAGTTTAGTGCGGACGCGGTGCGAATTCAGCCATACAAAGTGTATGGCTGAAATTTGCACTGCACATGAGATCGCATGTAATTTAGGAGCATGGCACTCCCAATTACATGCAATCTCCGCGATCGCACTAATGTGAACCGGGGATTATGGTCGGAAATTGCTGGGAAGTGCAGCGGCAGCAGAGGGACAGGTCATAGTATACAGTTGTGCTCATAAGTTTACACACCCTGGCAGAATTTATGATTTCTTGCCCATTTTTCAGAGAATATCAATGATAACACAAAAAAAATGTCTTTCATCCATGGTTAGTGTTTAACTGAAGCGATTTATTATCAATCAACTGTGTTTACTCTTTTTAAATCATAATGACAACATAAACTACCCAAATGACCCTGATGAAAAGTTTACATACCCCAGTTCTTAATACCGTGTATTGCCCCTTTAACATCAATGACAGCTTGAAGTCTTTTGTGGTATTTGTGGATGAGGCTCTTTATCTTCTCAGATGGTAAAGCTGCCCATTCTTCCTGGCAAAAAGCCTCCAGTTCCTGTAAATTCGTGGGTTGTCTTGCATGAACTTCACGTTTGAGATCTCCCCAGAGTGGCTCAATGACATTGAGATCAGGAGACCGAGATGGCCACTCCAGAACCTTCACTTTATTCTGCTGTAGCCAATGACAGGCCAACTTGGCCTTGTGTTTAGGATCATTGTCATGTTGGAATGTCCAAGTACGTCCCATGCGCAGCTTCCGGGCTGATCAATGCAAATTTTCCTCCAGTATCTTGTGATAACATACTGCATTCATCTTGCCATCAAGTCTAGACAAATTTCCAGGGCCTTTGTAGCTCATGCATCTCCAAAACATCAGCGATCCACCTCTGTGTTTCACAGTAGGAATGGTGTACATTTCATCATAGGCCTTGTTGACTCCTCTCCAAATGTAGCGTTTATGATTGTGGCCAAAAAGACTTTGTGCCAGAAGATTTGAGGGTTGTCTCTGTGCTGTTTGGCGTATTGTAAGCTGGATACTTTGTGGCATTTGCGTAGTAATGGATTTCTTCTGGCGACTGGACCATGCAGCCCATCTTTCTTCAAGTGCCTCCTTATTGTGCATCTTGAAACAGCCACACCACATGTTTTCAGAGAGTCCTGTATTTCACCTGAAGTTATTTGTGGGTTTTTCTTTGCATCCCGAACAATTTTCCTGGCAGTTGTGGCTGAAATTTTAGTTGGTCTACCTGACCGTGGTTTGGTTTCAACAGAACCCCTCATTTTCCACTTTTTGATGTTTGAACACTGCTGATTGGCATTTTCAATTCAATGGATATCTTTTTTTATATCCCTTTCCTGTTTTATACAGTTCAACTACCTTTTCCCGCAGATCCTTTGACAATTATTTTGCTTTCCCCATGACTCAGAATCCAGAAACGTCAGTGCAGCACTGGATGAATGATGCAAGGGTTTGCCAGGAGTCCAGAAACTGATTGACCTTTTATACACATGCACTAATTACAAGCAAACAGATCACAGGTAAGGATGCTTACCTTATACTGGGATGGCTGGATGAAGAGCTCTACCCTCCTGCTGTACATGCTGCGGTTCTCAGGATTCTTTTCCTGGCCAGGAAACTGATAGCTCGTAAGTGGATCTCCGCTGTGGCACCCTCACACACTGAATGGATAGAGGAGGTCAAGGTGCTCCTGAATAGGGAGCATCTTATGTATAAACACAGGGGGAGTTCATTGAAATTCAAACGCATCTGGGGTCCCTGGCTTGATATCCCGGGCTTAGCGCCTGTCCATTTGGTTGCCAACAGGATTATGGGTGGGGTGATTTCCTCAACGTAGTGTGGTCTTGGGTTCTATTCCTCTATCAGGGCTGATGGGGAAGGAAACTGTATACTTCTTGGCTCCATCCGATTGTGCTAGAATGCACGTCACAAACATCAGCATTGCTCATGTGGGTGGCGCACTGGAATTCACCTAGTTTGTTTGGTTTGTTTTGGGCGATGGTCTCGGTCAGCCTACATACACTTATAAGCAGGTATCGAACACAGTGGTGGGCGAGTATTGCTGTTCAATAATCCTGGGGAATGAAATGTACTCTTATCCAATGGTTTCAGTTCATTATGCTGATACATTGAAGTAATATGAGGATACTGAATGTTTTGCTGTACCGTGGACGCCTTGTCGCCCTACTGTTGGTTTTGTTTTCTCTGTTATGTGTAAAAATTTCAATAAAAATAATCAGGCCAAAATCACCAGGGTATGTAAACTTTTGATCAGGGTAATTTGGGTAGTTTCTGTTGTCATTATGATTTAAAAAGAGGAAACACACTTGAATGATAATAAATGGCTTCAGCCAAACACTAACCATGAGTGAAAGAAAAGTTTTTGTGTTATCATTCATATTCCTGGAAAAATGGCCAAGAAATCATAAATTCTGCCAGGGTATGTAAACTTATAAGCACAACTGTATATGTTCTGTTTACTTCCATTATGTTTTTTTGGATGTGCATGAGATGTCCAGTATCCACAATCCAGTGCAGTATCCAGTAACTCAGGTCGAAAATTACATACACATAAGATATAAATACACACATATGCCAATATCAAAAGAAACTCTGTATCTCCCAAGAGATATATCGAAAGAGATAGAGAGCTGTGCTCCAAACAGCTACACAGGTCAGAACAAAATACCTATAAAAATATGAAGGACTATGCAGGAGAAAATAAAATACTTAAGAATTTATTCATAGAAATGTGAAATACCCGTTCATAATTTAGACCTGATGGAAATCTAGTTTTTATTGTTAAAACTGTGGACACTTTGCACTCACATAGTCAAGAGAATACATCTCCCCCCCATCATCACCACCACCACTTCATACCAAAATGTACGCTTCCAGTACTCTGCATTCTCATAAATGACATTACAATCATGCATATTTATAAAATATCTTGCTGCATTTGTTTTTTTACACATGGATAAATGTGGAAGCAACATACAAATGTTGGAATAATAGGTGCTCATGTTGTTCGCATTTAAATTGCTTACAGCAGGAGTGCGCACTGGAATTAACTTCCAACGCTGAGCTGTTGGGAATACAAATCAAACAAAATGTAGATGAACCCTTACAGTCCTGGGTGCAAGGCAGTATATACCTGCAGCTTTCCTGCGGGTTTGCTGCGATTAGCCATAGACTTCTATTACAGCCTACGGGTTTAGTGCACTTTCTGAATGCAGGAGTTTTGGTGCGCATACAGAAAGTGCACCACACCTGCAAGATATAAAAGAAGTCTATGGCAAAGTTCAGCTAACACAGAAAAGTCACAAATGCACGGTGCAGGTAAATCGCAGCACATCAGTATAAAAGCAGCCTAATAGGGTTTTTACATGGAGACCCGATCAGAGCTGAATGCGGCTTTGATCGGGACTTCTCTTTGGTGGCCATGCAGGCTGGTGGCGGCGGGAGGGGGGTTGGACGTCCCCTCCCGCTCCTTGTAATGACAGCCGAGTGGTTTCTCAGCCGCAAGGGTTGCCATTATAAGACAGTCGACCGTCGGCTATGGACGCCGGTACCAGGGTGATGCCTCTAGCTGCAGGCATCACTCCGGTACAACCACTTTCCCGAAATATCGGCAATATCGGTAACCTCAGGGGCCTATTCTGATATATCGAGGAAACTGCATATCGGCCCCCGATATATCGGCTACCTAATGTCCACAGTCTCTGACCATCTCCTGTATAATGTCCACAGTCTCTGACCATCTCTTGTCACATGTCTGTAGTCTCTGACCATCTCCTGTATAATGCGTGAAGTCTCTGACCATCTCTTGTATCATGTCTGCAGTCTCTGACCATCTCTTGTATCATGTCTGCAGTCTCTGACCATCTCTTGTATCATGTCTGCAGTCTCTGACCATCTCTTGTATCATGTCCGCAGTCTCTGACCATCTCTTGTATAATGTCCACAGTCTCTGACCATCTCTTGTATCATGTCTGCAGTTTCTGACAATCTCCTGTATAATGTCCGCAGTCTCTGACAATCTCCTGTATAAATGTCCACAGTCTATGACCATCTCCTGTATAATGTCTGCAGTCTCTGACCATCTCTTGTATCATGTCTGCAGTCTCTGACCATCTCTTGTATCATGTCTGCAGTCTCTGACCATCTCTTGTATCATGTCTGCAGTCTCTGACCATCTCTTATATCATGTCTGCAGTCTCCGACCATCTCATGTATCTTGCCTGCAGTCTCTGACCATCTCCTGTATAAAGTCCACAGTCTCTGACCATCTCTTGTATCATGCCCATACTATTTGACTATATTCTGTTGTGTCTGCTGTCTCTGACATGAAGTATTTACTGAATTTTATGTGCAACCCTTTATATGATGTTGAGGGCCAAACTTGAGGCCCCCTATATAAAGTAAGTGGCCCACTTCTAGTCTACGTGTGCTTTTTACAAATCCCTAAAAATGCAACCTCCATATTTTCTGTAAAATTTTAATAAGAAAGATTAAACAAGAACAAAACGAATGCAGCTAGCAAATCTAAATACTGGTAAACTTCAATATACTGTATTACATTTTTGTTCTTGGGGTTTAGATGTATTTTAGGAATTTAATAATTTCAACATGAGCAGCTATTTAACCAAAAACCAAAATATTCATTCCAGCTGAACTAACAACTTAACACCCCAAATTACATTAAATGCTGAATATTTAAGTGTTGAGCAGAATTGGCCTCTATTAATTAACATTCAAATGATGTGACTCCTCTGACACTAGATTTCTCCAGACTAACGGGCATAAAAGTTGAAAAGCAAACGGTAATGTTTGTAAATTACAGCGTGAACACTTATTAATCAAAAATCATTTTATTTTCTGTGCACGCAGAAAATGGAATAGAGACTCGCTTTGATCGGAGAAGATTTTTAAAGCTAGTAATTAAATGAATAAATTTGAAAAGTTAATTAGCACAGCGGCAGCTTCTATACCTACTTGTTTCACGTTTTCTGCTAGGAAGACGAAGTAAACACTGCAAAACCCCAGCTGTGTGGCCACCAGGGCAAAATCCACTACGTTCCTGTGGAGGAGACGGAGGTATGTGAGAGCACAAAATGGGCAGCAGGCTTTACACGGGCAGGTCAGGCACTGACTATCAAACAGCTTCTGAAAAATCCAATATTTACAACACAGTGTTGGCTTTATCAGGAAATGTGGTGCAAACAGAGGTAATGGGAAATGCATTAGCATGCATTTCATTTTTTTTTTTTATCAGCAGACCCGTGAAAGATTATTATTTTATCTTATATGTATAAAATTGATTTTTATATATTTACACTTTTAAAAAAAATGTTTTCATTTAACTTTATTGCTATCACAAGGGGACTAACAAGCCTCATATGTGATAGCATTGGGCAGGTGGCTGGTGCTCTTTATGGACACATCAGGTCTATTAGACCAGTATTTCTTAAAGCGGAGTTCCGGGCACAGATGTCATTTTTTAATGAACATACCCCTGGGACAGTCAGGGCTAGCACATTCCACAATGGATAGCCTCTGATCTGTCCCGGTTCGCACTTACCTTTTAGAAGAAATACTTACTTATAAAATTTCTTCCACAGCGTTTCCATCTCTCTTGTGGGCAGCTGAAGCCAGCGCGGTCCTCTTCTGCGTCTTCTTCCGCGTCTTCTTCTCCCAGAATGCGCCGCACCGGCCCCTCTCGTCACCACCGGCGCGGCGCCGCATTCCTAAACAGCTTCTGGGCATGCCCAGAAGCTGTTTAGCAGGGGAATGCGGCGTCGCCCGGAAGTGACGAGCGGGGCCGGTGCCGGCGCATTGATTCCTGGGAGCGATGACGTTTAGCTCCCAGGAATCATCGCAGCGCAGGAAGTGACGGGGTGAGCCGCGGCTCCGAGGGAGGAAGTACCCTGAGGTAAGTATTTACGATCGTCAATTACAAGGTGAGTTTTTAAAAAAAAAAAAATCTAACTATCCAATTCCTTTTCAGGTTAGGCTGAACTAGCGGACGGGCACAAAAAAAAAAATATCGTTTTTGTGCCCGGAACTCCGCTTTAATCTTTTTTCAGTCAAAGCACCCTTTAAAAATGATTCACAATCCCAAAGGGATCCCATTTAAAAATGTAAAAAATCAAACCAATCATTTTTACATGATACAGCAGCATTCACAAAACATAGGACACCCAACGTTAGGGTTGACTTATTCTTACAAAGCTATATATCTTTGCATACTGATGATAATATTCCAAGGTTTCTCCGTTCCCTCAGTTAGGCCCCTTTCACACAGGCGGTGCGCCCGACGGAGTCCATTCTGCTCAGTGGGGGGATCGATCCGCCAATCCCCGCTGAGCAGGCAGATGACAGCTCAGTTTCGGCTCTGTGTGCGGAGACGGAGCTGTCAGATCCCCGCTCTCCTCTATGGGGAGATCGGATGAGAACGGACTGCCTGTCCATTCTCATCCAATCCCATCCGATCCGATCCTCCAGAAGGATGGAAAATAGAGTTTCCATCCGTCCGGATTTCAAGGACAGGATCGGATCGGATGGGATAGCAGCAGGTGTCAGCGGAGATCTCACCGCTGACATCCGCTGCTCCATAGGGATGCATGGAGCATCCAATCAGGTCCGCCTTAAAAACTGACAGGCGGATCGGATTACCCGTGTGAAAGGGGCCATAGTCTTCCTAAATCCCGATTCACACTTATGCGATGCGGGAACCCTGCGAGTCTAATGCGGGTTCCCGCATCACATTCCCAGCGCATGCAGTTCACACTGCCATATGCAAATCACTGGGGGTGTCAATTCAAAGTTAACGACACCCCCAGATCAGTTCACATATCACAGTGCGAACTGACATTCGGACATGAATCGGATCGCATAAGTGGGAACCACCATGCGATGCGATTCTGCTGCAGACACAAAAAAGGGTCCTGTGCGTGTTTGTGCCGAATCAGATGCAAATTCAGCCATACTATCTGTATGGCTGAATTCGCATCGCACAGACATCGCATGTGATTTTCAGAGCAGTGCGCTACGAATCACATGCGATGTTTGCCATTGCACTAATGTGAACCGAGCCTAATTCACCTAATGTGACCCCAGTGTTGACAGAGAGGGGCAAACAAAGATGTCCCCAAGCACTACACGTCCTCCTTGTCAACATATGACATCATCGGTTGTTCGGATGCCGGCGGCTGGCCTGCACAGTGACCAATATTGTAAAGCACACAATAAAATCTTGTGGCTTTATGCAACAAAAAAAGATAGGTCTGATCCCCCTGCTGGCTTGTTGACAATTTGGAACCATTTTTAGGCATTTTGCCAAATGACCCTGGTTGAAAAGAGCTGTATTAGACCCAAATGTGTCCCCTGGCCTCCAATGCAGCTTAACAAGCACAGCTCAAGGTTGTCCTCATTACAGTAAAAATGACCGGGTGGCTTTATAGCTCCTCGGATCACTTTTGCAGAACAGCCAATAGCTGGCCTTAAAAAGAACGATACCAGGCTAATGGTTGAAGCTGCAGCCATGAGCTTGTTTTACCAATTCAATCCAAGACGTTTTTATCCGTACTAATAATGTGAATGTAATTTGAGCCATGGATTTTATCCTGTATGTACATGTCTTTTCTACATTAGAATCTTTTATTAGGAATTAAGAAATGTAAGCATTTTAATTAATGTAATTGGTGTGCCCGCCCACTAGTGGGGTTTTTTGTTTTTCTATGACTGTTCTGGTGCATTGGCAGTCCATGCCTTTGGACGGGCTGTCTTTACATAATACACATTAACACAACATATCAGAACAGCAAGTAAGAACAGGCCCCAATGTGCACTTTTAAAATGCGACAAGCATGAACGCTGGAGTTTAGCTTTGCATAAGACTCTTACAATCCCCCATACAGGAGCACTCTGGAAGGGAGTGAAAGTGGCAGTAATAGGGGCTTGTCAAGTGTCCTGAGAAGAAACTAGCTGACAGTAGTAGAGATCGGAGGGAGCAGAAGGATGAGCTCATCAGTCCACTGCTCCTCCTTCTCTGTCCAATAATCAGACTGGGGGCAGGTAAATTACACCATCGTACTTCTACCTGTAACAGATAAAGTGGTATTATCCACCTGACTTTGCTGTGTGCCAGGGATGAATGGGAAGAAATGCAAACCCTTTGGCAATTAAACTGATTTTAAAGGTTTTTAAATAACAAACACATTATACTTACCTGCTCTGTGCAATGGTTTTGCAAACCGCAGTCCAAATCCTCTTCTTTTTGGGTTCCCAGAAGGCGGTCGTGGCTCCTCCCCACTACATAGTGCTATGGGGGCTCTCGATTAGGCTCACTCCCGAGCCACGCTCCTGTGAATGAACATTGTCCATTCACACAGAGAGTGTGGCTCGGCCCTGCCCCCACTCTCTCCTCATTAGCTCACCAGCTGTGATTGACAGAAGCCAATGGCTCCCGCTGCATATGAGCAGAGACCTGGGAGCCGCTGCTCTCATGCACATTGCTGGATTGAGATGGGGGCTCAGGTAAGCTGGGGGCTGCACCCAGAAGATTTTTTTTACCTTAATGCGTACAATGCAATAAGATAAAAAATATTCTGCCTTTAAAAACCACTTTAAAACAGCTCCTGTGTATGTAATTCACCTTTGTATTTAAAAGTTTGTCTGGAGCTCAGCTTTAAAGTATGTGAGCATTTCAGTGACAACAGTAATTTACAGGACTTCTGCACTCAGTAGCCAAAGTTCATAGACAGAAGAAAACGTCACTACTGGACATTCAACACTTACTTCCCGAAGGAGGCGTACTGCTGGAGGAACTTGGCCGGTCCCACTTCCAATGACAGCCCGACTGTTTCGCTGTAACCTAAATTTGTCCTTTTGTACCTAAAACCAGAACAAGGCAGAGTGAAGCCATCGTATAAAGATATAGGAAGGGAATGACCTTTCCTGAGAAGCAGCAGGAGCACTGACTTAATTAAATGTATTATGTCGTTAATACAGATACCTTATTACCAAGAAAAAAAACTGCTGCTAAAAAAAAGACAGAAGCAGCTCTACGTTCTGAATATGTTAATTTTCTGGCTTCCCAGGGCAGGAATTTCATAACTATACCTGGGACTTCATCCATTTTTCATAGCTCCTAATCCATCTTCGAAGTGAGCAAGAGAGGGTGGCTACATTCCTACATACAATGTGGCCACACAGAACAAGCGTAGCCACCCTCGAATAGAAGGTCAGATCACAGCAACAAAAAAGAAAAAACAGGAATTTGGAGATTTAGAGGAGACTGAGAAGAAGGGACTTTTCTGAGATATCAATAAATCCATGAATAGAATGGACTTTATTTAATCCTGAGTTTAGTGTCACTCTAGGATTGGCTAGCACAGTACAGAAAAGACATAACTCCACAGCCCCCTCTCTAGAATATAGAAGGAATACCAGGTGGGATTTTTAAGCAAGTAAAAAGCAATTAAAAGGTAAGCAGCAATTTAAATAGTAAAAAAATATTAAATTTAACTTATACTATGTGAATAGAAAAATGTAACAAATTTAACCACTTCTGGACCGGAAGGATTTGCCCCCTTAATGACCAGGCCATATTTTGCAATTTGGCACTATGTTACTTTAACGGATAATTGCGCGATTGTGCGATGCTGTACCCAAATAAAATTGATGTCCTTTTTTTCCCACAAATAGAGCTTTCTTTTGATGGTATTTTATCACCTCTGTGATTTTTATTTTTTGCGCTATAGACAAAAAAAAGAGCGACAATTCTGGAAAAAAAAACAGTATTTTTCACTTTCTGCTATAAAACATTCCCAAAAAAAAAAATGTACATTTACATTTTAGGCCAATTTTTTTCTGCTACATATTGTTGTTAAAAAAAAAAATGCAATAAGCGTATTTTTATTGGTTTGCGCAAAAGTTATCTCATCTACTAACTACGAGAAAGATTTATGTAATTTTTTTTTTTTTTTTACTAGTAATGGCGGCGATCTGCGATTTTTTGTGGGACTGTGACATTGCGGAGGACAGATCGGACCCCTAACTGACATTTTTGACACTTTTGGGGGGGACCGGTGACATTACTACAGTAATCAGCGCTAAAAATATGCACTGTTACTGCAATAATGACACTGGCAGGGAAGGGGTTAACACAGTGGGTGATCAAGGGGTTAAATGTGAGCCTAGGGAAGTGATTCTATCTGTATGGGGGCGGGGCTTATGGAATGACCATAGAGACCTGTGATCCTATATAGAAGGATCACATGGGCTCTTTGATCATTCCAGAGAGAAGAACGGTCAGCTGTGTTTACAACAGCTGACCGCTCTTCTCTCTCAGCGGGGAGCGATGGCGGGTGGCCGACGGCAATCTGAGCCACCTGCCCCGTGCATTGGAGTCCCCGTTGCCGAGTGGGGGAGGGAACACGCTCGCCCACTAGCTGCTGGCGCACGACCTGTGCGCGCAGAAGGGCCAGCCTGCCGCAGTATATATGCGGTGGCCATTCCAGATAAAGTAGGCGTAAACCAAATTTAGCTGCAAAGGTGGTAGTGTTATTGGTGCTTCATATTCAAAACAACACTTTACTAAATAAGCTTAAAGCAGAGTTCCACCCAAAAGGGGAACTTCCGCTTTAAGCACTCCTGACCCCCTGACATGCCACATTTGGCATGTAATCTTCTTTGGGGGAGCGGGTAACTAGATTTGACAGGTACCCTTTCCCACTTCCGCTATGTTGCCTAATAGTCTGTGGTGGGATGAGATCACTGTTTATGTGTTTATTGTGCTAATTAACTCACCTATTGTTTTTATAGGTATGTTGGGAGGGTGCGCTGATAGATGTTGAAGCAGCTACCGGTATTCAGTGCCTCGTGAATAAAAATGAATAGGTGTGTATAGTGTGGGTGCGCTAAAACAGAAATAAATCTAGTGTAACCACTCAAATGTTGGTAAAAAAAATAATATATATGTGAACAACACAAACATATAGAGAATATTGTAAATGAAATCAAAGTCCATAAATAAATATTCATAAGTGTCCCAGCGTGGTATTTCAACTTATGAGTAAAATGAAAAACGATGTTTCTTCAATTCAAATGTGAAACCCACCACCAGGGGAAATTCCTCCTTACCAGATGGAAAATAAGGTGCAGATATATCAAAATGGACTGAAACACAGCAATCTCAGGTGCTACCAATCGCCAAGTGAAAAACACCTAAATGATGGCCCCTTACTGAACTGCAGACAATAAGCGCTTGTAGGTACAGCTGAAAACGTTGTCTCCTCCACTCTATCCCACTTTAACCAAGGTGTCTCTATGACCATAGGAGCCAAGGGTCCCTCAGACATGTGGTATAAAAGACAAAGTGCCGATAGTGTGATACCTTCCAAACAATTTATTTAAGCAAAACAGTAATGCACTTACATGAGCCAAGATGTTAATCAGCATTTGATACGTTCGTGCAGGGAATTTCTGGATAGACTCATGCACGGCTGCAGCGCGGACCGCGAGTGACGTTTGTGACTCGTAGAGACTCCTATCTCAGTCGATGTCCAATAGGAAGAAACACGTTAGAGAGGAGGCGTAACCGTCACGAACGTCACTCGCGGTCCGCGCTGCAGCCGTGCGCGAGTCCATCCAGAAATTCCCTGCACTAACGTATCAAATGCTGATTGCGGTCACACGCGCGGGGGGGGTGCGTGACCGCGCGGGAGCGCGCCTCCGGCGGCGCGCGCTCGCTCCCTAGACCCTCACAGGCTAGCGACGTAGACCTACGTCGCTTTGCCTGTGAGGGGCTGACTGCCGAAGTAGATCGGCGTTAGGCAGTCGGCAAGTGGTTAAATTAGATATCCTACGCCATTTTTTGGCTGCTATGAAAAATGTGATCCCTAGATACTGTAGACAATCGGAAGTGCCCTCTCTGGAGTGGGCGGTAGAGGTGGATAAAATTAAAGCCTTGGAACGTTTACTTGCGCAAGAACTTGATGATTTGGAACGTTTTGCGAATACTTGGGCTGAGTTTTGGGATTCAGCTGAGTTTGTTAAGTGGGTCACTGATATATCATCATAGCGGAGTGCGTATTGTCTGTGCGTATTTTCTTTTTTTTTTTTTTTTTCTTCTTCCCCCTGTTCGGATGAGAGTGTTTTTCATCATGTCATTAACCGGTTGCCGACTGCGCACAGTATATTTACTGCGGCAGTCGGCCCCGGCCAGGCAGAGTGACGTAGGTCTACGTTGCTCGCCTGGCACTCCTTCTAGAGCCAATAGCGGGTGGGCGCGCGCCCGCTGAGGCGCGCGCCCGCTGAGGCTCGTTCACGGAGGAGTGCGGGAGTGTGACTAGCGGACCCGATGTCCGCCGGTCACACTACGATCGCCGGTACAGCGGGAGAAAGACAGAGCGGCTTATGTAAACAAGCCGCCTGTCAGTTCTCCCTGTGTAAAAGTGAAGATCAGACAGTTCTACTATGTAGAACTGTTGATCTTTGTTTTTACACTAGTAGACCTGTCCCTGCACAGTTAGAATCACGCCCCTAGGACACACTTAACCCCTCCCTGTCCAATACTGTTAACCCCTTCCCTGCCAGTGTCATTTTTGCAGTAACAGTGCATATATATTGCACTGATTACTGCAGTAATGTCACTGGTACCCCCAAAAGTGTCAAAAATGTCAGTCAAGGGTCCGATCTGTCCGCCGCAATGTCGCAGTACCGCAAAAAAAATCGCAGATCGCCGCCATTACTCGTTAAAAAAAAAAACACCAAAAATGACAAAAACCTTTCCCTTTGTTAGTAAACGCGATAACTTTTGCGCAAACCAATCAAAATATGCTTTTTGCGATTTTTTTTACCAAACATAGGTAGCGTAAAACAAATTGGCCGAAAATGTTAAAAAATTTAGATTTTTACATTTTTTTGGGGGGGAATATCATATAAAAAAAAGTGAAAAATATTGTTGTTTTTGCAAAAATTACGCTCTTTTTTTGTTTATAGCGCGTGATCAAAAAATCGCACAGGTGATCAAATACCACCAAAAGAAAGCTCTGTTTGTGGGAAAAAAAGGACGTTAAATTCGTTAAGGTACAGCGTCGCACGACCGCGCAATTGTCCGTTAAAGTCACGCAGTAAAAAATCGTAAAAAACCCCCTGGTCTTTTAGCAGGAAAATCCTCCGGTGGTAAAGTGGTTAAGCCAACTAAGATATTTTGACGTATTTGTAAATCAGGATTAAGTGATATATTCAGGAGCATTTAGTTATGGGATTATAATTATGATACTAATTGGTCTTACTATAATATATTAAGGTTTTGTAAGATACCATACTCTGTGTATAGCTATAATGTTTGATGGATATTAAATGTTTGATATCTATATTTCTAACATTAACATGAAATACTTGGTATCATGTTAAGTGGTATTAAGTAAGATGGTTCTGGAGAGAATTTTTGTCTTCCCCTTTTCTTGTGTTTACTTGTATTTTCTAATAAAATAAGATGGAAAAGAATTATCCAATCACTAAGGCAATTTTTGCATTAGTAGTGCTTTACACTGGTAAAACCAAAATGTAGTCCTATATTCTAACCCCAATAATACACGAAACAAATCATCTTGTGTCTTTAAGGGTTGGCTCTTAGTACTTGAAAATCTTACCTTTGACATAAAAAGTGGCTGCATCGTACCAGAACATTCATACAGTGAATTGAGATGATTCCAAAAAACATAAGGCTCACTGGCCCCAACTGTAAAAGACAAAAAGAAAAAAGGAAAGCTTTCTCTATTAGGAAAACAATATATTTTTTAGAAATACTCCTACTAAACATAAAGATGTTTGTTATGTATAGAGATAACACCCTTTCCATCTGCTGTATGAACATATGTGACAGGTTTTAATGCCAAGTTGCCACATAAATTCGTGTAGCACTATTCCCTGGGGAGCTGCTTGAAGCGGGTTCCCCTGGGTTACCCATGGCAACAACTTAGCAATTCAAAGTACTTTAAGCGTTTGGCTCAGTCAGAAAACAGTCCAGAGGATGTGGTTTTTTGTTGGTTGTATTTTAGAACTTGGATAGGAGAAGGGATGAGTGGGATACTCCAACTGGATGAACTATGCACAATTTTAGGACTTCTAACTATGTTGAGTGCGGCAAGGCTGCTGCTTCACCTTGCCACTGTAGTGAAGTGTTTGATAAGCAAACTGTATAGTGAATTACTCTTCAGGGCCCCGCTTGACATCCCCTTTACCCCTAACTCTTCAGGGTTCTACTTGGCACCCCCTTTACTCTTGCATACTGTGTGAGCTGACCTTCTATCCTCTGACTTCTCTGGAGTGGCAGACCCCTTGGCAAGCCCCCTAGTACTCATGGACACTGTTTTTCTCAGATGACTGTGCCAGCAGCTCCACCGCCAGCTTTCCAGGATCCTTCAGACTCAGCTCCACACCTGGCTCACTAGGCCGACTGCCTGTGACCACCTTCCTCAGAAAGCAGGAGGAGAGACAGCCGTCACTCTCCTCCTGGGACTCTGCTTCCTGCCAAAGATGCCCTGTCACATGTGCCCTTGGCTTTTATGGTCAATTCCAGGATGCACTGCAGTGGTGCCCTCCCACTGGGACTGCCACAAAAGCCCGTTTGCTACTGGCCAGGTTTCCTCCACTGTCCAACAGGCTCCCTTATTGGATACAGTGGGGACACTCACCCATGCCAGAACTGACTAAGCCCAGCCAGCCAGACCAGGACTGGGCCCAGTAACCCAGCCAGACCAGAACTGGGCCAAATCAGCTAGCTAAATCAGATCTGGGCTCAGTCAGCCAGACCAGAACTGAGCCCAGTCAGTCAGCCAGACCAGAATTGAGCCCAGTCAGTCAGTCAGCCAGAGCAGAACTGAGCCCAGTCAGTCAGCCAGAGCAGAACTGAGCCCAGTCAGTCAGCCAGAGCAGAACTGAGCCCAGTCAGTCAGCCAGAGCAGAACTGAGCCCAGTCAGTCAGCCAGAGCAGAACTGAGCCCAGTCAATTAGCCAGACCAGAACTGAGCACAGTAACCCAACCAGACCAAAAGTGAGCCCATACAGACAGCTAGGTCAAAACTGGGCCCAGTTAGACCAGAGCTGAACTCAGTCAGCCAGCCATGCCAGAACTCAAATTAACCCACCAGCCAGCCAGAGAACAAACACTTGACAGGTAACTACCTAGACTACTGCATCAAACTTGGGGTGATAAATTACTTTCCAGACTAGAATTAAATTGTGAATGAGAGTGAATACCAAGCTTCCAATTGGAGCTTAAGAGGTAGAAAACATTTTTCTTCAAACCTTCCTTACTTTTTATAGGGCCTTGCTAGACAATCATCCTAAAAAGAAAGGATGATACATCCGAATGATCTTTGATTGCTTCCATGTTGTTCTAGTATACAGTACATAGATTCAAATAGCAAGGAAAATTTAGGGATTATCCAAAAGTGCTTAAGTTGATTATAACCAAATAGTTCCTCCTGATGTGCCCCCTGATATACTGTAAACAAGAAAAGGGGCAATTCTTTGAGCTGATCTTTAACCCCCTGCCACCCACCCCAGCGTCCCTTTAAAAACTACTAAACACCTGGGGGGTGGGAAGGATCAACGATCATTTGACCATGTGATTGGCTGTCACAGTGGTCACATGATTGGAAGCCAGTCCCGCTAGCTACTGATTGAGAGCTGTTGGTCTCTGTGTTGGGAGCACGCAGTGAGCGCGCTATTAGCACAGAAACGTCAGCCACCCAGTGACGTATAAATGTGGTGTGTGGGTGTTAAAGCCCACCCTTTTTGCTGCCAAACATATGTGTTAAGCGGCGGAAACAGGTTAAAGTGTTAGTTCATCTTTAAAAGATGTTTAAAAGAAGTATGGGTATTTTTTTAAATGTAGAATCATACTCACTTAGGTGGATGCAGCATCGGTCCGATGCATCATCTGTCCCCGGCTGGCTCGAAGACTGAGAACTGAGCGATCAAACCCTGCCGATTTCTCAGTTCTCAGAGCTCCCTGAGCAGAGAGTGTGATGGCTATCAGTCACCGGCTTTTACTCTGCCCTCCCCCCTCGCTCACTGCAGCGCTGAGCTGTGGAGGGGGCGGGAAGAGCTGGATCAGGCTTTCAGCGGCTCGCTGAGAGGCTGAGCCGGGATGTCAGTCCAGGCATGTGGGCAGATCCTGACCATATAGTTGTGATCTTTCCCGAGCCTGGAATGGCTCTATGATGTCAGCTGACAGTGGAGTTCAGCCAGCTGACTGCTGAAAACGGGTCACAGAAGTGCAAAACGAACTGCACTCCTGTGATCCACAGAGAAGTACAGCCAAACGCATATTTGGCTGTACTGCTCTTTTAATTCCTTTTTATTTTTTTTATTTTTTTTTTTTTTAATTCCGATGCAATACAGAGAGGGGAAACCCGTGGTAGAAGCGGCTTCAAAAAGTAAGGGGCATTTTTAAAAATGGGGACAGAATTTTTACTGTGCACCTAAAGCTGTATATGGAGTTTCTTTAAAAAAAAAATGTAATTAAAGTCAAAATAAACCTGTAAACCAATCCCACTTACAAAATACATTTAAAAAAAAAAAAAACTTTTGACACCTTTAAAGTACACCAGTTTATCTGAACTCCTACAATATAAAAGATAAGGAAAGTAATACTTAATAATAATACTAATTTCTTCATATAGTATATAAATGCTATGACTTCTTTAAATAACAAAATGACAAGAAAATCTACTTTTATTATCACTGTGTAGGCAGAGAAAAAGCTGGAATTATTACCAGGGTGACAACCACAATCAGTGGGAGGAGTGTTAGTGAGCTGAAATAAACGATCACACTTATGTATAGAAAAATGTTTATTTTTCTATAAAAGGTTATCAATGCGGGTGACGGAGTACAGAGATCAGAGACACAGCTCTGAGTGTCCTCAGCTGCATGCATTCTTTATAAAAAAACAAGTCATACATCATCAGAACTTTATAAAGTCAGAAAAATTAACCACAGTTACAAATTTAACAATGAAGGACCCTTATATTTTGTTTTTTTTTTCCCTCTGCATCTCAATGTTGCTAATCTCCCTTGGCCTTTTAAAACCACTTCTCTGGATCCTTTAAATGTTCATGTGCAACACAATTAACATAACTAATAGATTTTTTGTAGGCGGGAATATTAACACCTCCCTTTTATGACAATATACCAATTTATACACTTTTATTCATTTTATATATATTTTTTAAACCAAATGATTTTCCAATATTAATATTTTGCAGCAGATCGACATATCAAACATGTTAGTGGTATTTTCTGATGTAATTATGTAGTAATATCTGTGTACTCTATGTATTGAGGCTGGGATAATGGAGATGGGTATTCCATACCAGAAAGCCCATTATAATTATAAATATATTTTTTAAAATATTTTTTAAAATATATTTTTTAAAATATAATAAAATATTTTTGAGTATTCCCATTCACAACTTTTAAACATTTTGAATATTCTAACATATTTAGTAAGTTCATATTTATGTAATTTTTATCTATTATATAGTATTCCTAATTTGCCTTCCTGTAGCTTTGGGAAGAGTGTGTCCCCGTTTGGGATATAGTTAAAATGACAGCCTCGGAGCCATTTAATGGCTGACATCTGATAGTAATATATGTGCGTTCTGGTGGGATACTTGTGCCCAACTATAAGCTCAGGTATCAAGAAGATTTATTGTATAGTTATTGTTTTCATTTATTAATTTATACTAGTCCGTATGAAAAAATACCAAAGATGACTTCCTGGTTGGGTGTACATGAGGCCAGGTACACCCAACAGGAAAAGGAAGTGCATAAGTAGAAATAGCACGGAGAGGTATAAATAGACGGCCCGTCCTGTGGCCAGAAATACGTCTGTGAGAATGCCTAGTGGGAGGCGAAACGCGTCGACGCAATTTCCGGATACAAGCCCTTCACAACGTCACTTCCGGTAGCGGTGGAACGCACGCCGGAGCCAAGCCAGCCCCGCTGCACACCGTCATCCCAGGGATCTACCGACCTATTTCGTACAGTGCCTGTTTTTATCGCATAAAATGTGAGTTTTTTACTTTGAGATTAATACATTTATTGTAGCAATATTACGCTATTGGGATTCCTTCTTTCCTTTCCATATGGCTATCATCCGGTGAGAATACATAGGGGATCCTGTATTGGCCACTATCCAAGTCCAAAGCATCATTGCCCGGATTATATGCCGGACTCTGCCTGTGAGACCCTTATGCTATATGGTCTGAGGGTCCACGTTGTCCGGTAAGTGGAATTACCTAGGGGAGAGGAGTGAATCACCATATCATCGCACCATTGCAGCATGCATTTGATTTCCAGCACTTGAGCACCTTTCTGGGTTGTTTCTTCATCAAACAACTTTCACTGGCTACTTGCTGAATATTGCATTTTGGGACTATCACTTTGGACTATTTATTATATATATTATATATTTCTTTATTACATTTGTATTTTATGATCTTCTACTTATTTATTCACATTATCAGGTGTTGAATTGCACTATTAGAGTATGTATATGTTTTGAGAATTCATATTTATACTCGATTAATTTTATATATATATATATATATATATATATATATATATATACACACACACAATTTTTTTACCATAATCAACATATATTTTTTACATCATCGGCACGTTGAGCACTTTAGAAGTTTATTACACCAAATCTGCGCTGTTTTTCTTTCGCACTATCTTTTAAAACCACTTCCCCGCAAATCATAGCTCCGGACGGTGTCCATTTAACCACTTAAGCCCCGGAAGATTTTACCCCCTTCCTGACCAGGGCCTATTTTGCAATTCGGCACTGCGTGACTTTAACGGACAATTGCGCGGTCGTGCGACGCTGTACCCAAATGAAATTGACGTCCTTTTTTTTCCACAAACAAAGCTTTCTTTTGGTGGTATTTGATCACCTGTGCGGTTTTTTGATCATGCGCTATAAACAAAAAAAGAGCGACAATTTTGCAAAAATAATATTTTTCACATTTTTTTATATGAAATTCATATAAAAATTCAAAAAAAAAATGTAAAAATCAAAATTTTTTAACATTTTAGGCAAATTTGTTTTCTGCTACATATGTTTGGTAAAAAAAAAAAAAAAAATCGCAAAAAGCGTATTTTGATTGGTTTGCGCAAAAGTTATTGCGTTTACTAACTAAGGGAAAGATTTTTGTCATTGTTATTGTTTTTTTTTTTTAAACGAGTAATGGCGTCGATCTGCGATTTTTTTTGCGGGACTGCGACATTGCGGACAGATCGGACCCTTGACTGACATTTTTGACACTTTTGGGGGTACCAGTGACATTACTACAGTAATCAGTGCTATACATATGCACTGTTACTGTAAAAATGACACTGGCAGGGAAGGGGTTAACTTTATTGTGGAAGGGGGGGTTAAGTGTGTCCCTAGGGGCGTGTTTCTAACTGTGATTGGATGTGGCTTTTCATGTAACAGCAGAGATCTACGGTCCTACATAGCAGGACCTTATGATCTCTGCTGTTACACAGGGGAGAAAGACAGACGGCTTTGTTTACATTAGCCTCCTGCCTTTCTCCCGGTGTAACCGACGATCACGAGTGACCGGCGGACATCGGGTCCGCCGCTCACACGCGCGGGGGGGGCAGTGAGCGAGCGGGAGCGCGCCTCCAGCGGCGCGCGCTCGCTCCCTAGAGCCTCACAGGCTAGTGACGTAGTACTGATGCCACTCCAGCATTGAATTCAACGTTTTTATTTAATTCCAAATAAAGCTGGGTTGGCAGTCACTGGTGCGATTTGAAAAACACAGCGATTCCTGTGCGGGTTCCCATATCGCATCTGACTCACAGGCAGTTCACGCTGCTCTCTGCGAACCATTGAGGGGGGCAATATAAACCTCTTGCCGACTGCCCACCGTAGTATTACTGCTGCAGATCGGCTCGGCTGCGCAAAATCATGTAGCACTACGTGATTTCGTGCACGAGTCGCGCTCCCGCTGTGTTTAGACACAGCAGGAGGCGGGCCGTGGCGATTGCCGCTGCCCTCCCGCGATCATCAGGGAAACTGACCGAAGGCCCGCTTGCTTATGTAAACAAAGCAGGCGGATCTTCTCTCAGACAGGCAGGGACAGATCATTAATTTCAGCTGATCTACAACCCTGATCTCTCTGTGCTTGTCACAGAACACACACACACACACACACAGTGAGGCATACATTAACCCCTTTGATCACCCCCAGTATTAACCCCTTTCCTGCCAGTGTCATTTGTACAGTAACAGTGCATATTTTTAGCACTGATTACTGTAGTAATGTCACTGGTCCCCAAAAAGTGTCAAAAATGTCAGTTAGGGGTCCAATCTGTCCTCTGCAATGTCGCAGTCTAGCTAAAAAAAACGCTGATCGCCGCCATTACTAATAAAAAAAAATAAATAAAAAGTCCAAAAATCTATCCTGTAGTTTGTAAACGCTATAACTTTTGCGTAAAAACCAATTAAAATACGCTTTTTGGGATTTTTTTTACCAAAAATATGTAGCAGAATACAAATTGGCCTAAACTGATAAAAAAATTAAATTTTTCAAAATTTTTTATTGGGAATGTTTTATAGCAGAAAGTAAAAAATATGGCGTTTTTTTTCAAAATTGTCGCTCTTCTTTTGTTTATAGCGCAAAATCTAAAAACCGCAGAGGTGATCAAATAACACCAAAAGAAAGTTCTATTTGTGGGGAAAAAAAAGGACATCAATTGTATTTGGGTATAGCGTCGCACGACTGCGCAATTTTCCGTTAAAGTAACGCAGTGCCGAATCGCAAAAAATTGCCTGGTCATTAGGGGGGTAAAACCTTCTGGGGCTGAAGTGGTTAATAACACTCCTAAGTCGGTTTGCAGAATGCAGTTCTAACCGTGGAATCGGATTCAATGGGTCTGAACACCCATGTGATCCGATTCCATTGCGGACCAGAAAAAAAGGGTCGTGCACTATTTCCATGTGAATGTGATGCGACTTCAGCCATACAAACTGTATGGCTTAAATTGCATCGCACAGACATTGCATGTGATGTGCACAGCAATGTGGTGAGAATCACATGCAATGTCCGGCATCGCAACAGTGTGAACCCAGACTAAAAACAGAGGTAAAATTGGGTACTTCAAGGATAAGTCCAACATTCATTGGACTTTATTTTGCCTGTTCACAGGCCAACGGACAGGCACAGTACTATGCAACCCAAATAGTAGATATTAAAGAATATGTTACCCCAATATTTCATATTCCTGATATGTGCCTGCTGTACCATCCACTTGAGTTAAAAATGATCCTGTTCGCTTTGTATTCCTTCCTTCCCTTGTGTGAAATGCCTGGTGATCCTGGAAGTCCCCCTGCTTTTCTATTTCAAACAGACCATGCTAGGCATGAGAGCTCATCTATCCAAGTGTGGTCAGTTTTCTGGCTGTGCAGAGAGAACCAGCCTGCCTGTCCTCCAATGGACACATCCAACCCTCAGTTTTTATTTTTATGCTGCATCTGTGAGTGCGCCATTTTGCACCTCATAATGTGAGTTTTCCTCATATGGTGGGTTGGAAATAAAGTTTATATATTACAGTAAAGCACTATGGAGCGATTCTTTTTTTATGATGACAATACATTTTGGAGGAGTGAAGAGCAGAGGATGCTATTGGCAGACAGACCCCAATTAAAGGGACCATACCTGCAGAGTTGAGCAGCGGACAAAAAGAGATCTTGGAGGAAAGAGGATCCCATTTAAAGGGGACACAGGTGCTGTATGACCTATCAGTATATGAGGGTTATTCATTTAAACCCTCACATATATCCAGTGAGGTGACTGGCATCGGATGATACACAGAGATAAAACAAATCCTCCTACATAAGTTTTACTTGTTTATATACAGTCTTCTCTATTCGGCATCCCTTTCAGTGGCGTCACTAGGGTTGGTGTCACCTGGTGCGGTAAAACATGGTGTCACCCCCCCTATATTCCGGCTGGGCAGCAGCTCAGCGTTGGGAGTTTTTTGTAGCAGGTTGCGACGGTCAATAAGGCCTACAGGATATTAGGTTAGGCACTTCCTAATGGCTCCGTCCCTAGGAGCGGTAACGGATAATGGCTGACAGGCCATCCTGCCAGACCCAGCAAAAATGCAGCAGTGATCCCTCCGGTTAGACGTTTGCTCCCTCTGGGTTAACCAGGCTGACTTTGGTCAGTAGTGTAGCCCGTCTGTACCCTGGCAGTGACGCAGTCTTTTGCTCTCTGCTGGTGCTGGGCAGTAGCATGGCCCTCTCTCTGGTGGTGCTGGGCAGTGTGGCCCTCTCTCTGGTGGTGCTGGGCAGTGTGGCCCTCTCTCTGGTGGTGCTGGGCAGTGTGGCCCTCTCTCTGGTGGTGCTGGGCAGCGTGGCTCTCTCTGACTTCCCCCAGCAGTCCTCTTTATGGTGGAGCACTCACTCCCTCAGCTTTTTCCCAGGTTCCCAGTCCTCAATCTCTCCCCCAAGCAGAGTGCATGATGGGGGCTGTGGTCTGCTCCCTGTGGGCAAGAAATGGGGCCGCCAATCTTCCGGGACTACATGTCCCATGATGCCCCCCCTAGTCTCTTCTGATTGGCCCTCCGTGGTGGCCAGCGGGAAGGGAAACAGACCGGGCAGTAAGCTGGGCGGCAATCAGATGAGAGCCGCTCTCTCTTGTCTTGCACTGCTGACAGGAGAAATAAGGGGGGGGGGGAAGTGGGGAAGATAAACTGACAGCCTGCAGCGCGCTACCTGTTCTCTGGTGGACTGAGCAAGGAAAAGAGCCTGCTATCACCGCTTAATCATACCTCCCAACTTTTGAACTTCAGTATGAGGGACACTGGAGGAGTGAAAAGACCTGCAGCATGCTAGCTTGCGGTAAATTGTGGGAGGGGCTTAAGGGATATGTTTAAACAAAACCCAGACTTCCTTGTACTTCTATAATATGCTTTGATTGCTTTGTCTGAGCCTACCTAAAGAATAAATTCAATAAAATAGTCAGGGACTGCATAGCAACCAGCAACTGTTGAGACAATGAAGACTTTGGTGAGAAGTATATAATGTACAGTATTATGTATATAGTGTGAGAGTGTGTAAAGCAGAGCACAGGGGTTGGGGAGTGCTGCAGCCAGTGACGGGTTTAGGATACATAGTGCAGGCTCCAGTGGTCCAGGGTGTGTAATGCAATGGGTTCAAGATTTAGATGAATGTAATGCACAGAGGGCTGTAGCCAGTTCCAGGTTTAGGAGTACATGATACACACAGAGAGCATGGTCCAGGAGTACATAATGCACAGAACGCAGGGCCCAGGAGTGTGTAATGTATAAAAAAAATTAGGAGTACAAAACAAAAAGAGTGCAGGAGACAGGGGTGTGTAACTTAGTGTAGGGGTAAGGAAAGGGCAAAATTCCTCCCACATACAAGAGATGGTCAGAGACTACAGACATGATACAAGAGATGGTCAGAGACTACAGACATGATACAAGAGATGGTCAGAGAGTACTGACATGATACAGGAGATGGTCAGAGACTGTGGAAATAATACAAGAGATGGACAGAGACTACAGACAAGAAACAAGAGATGGTCAGAGACTACTGACATGATACAGGAGATGGTCAGAGACTTTGGAAATAATACAAGAGATGGTCAGAGACTGAGGACATGATACAGGAGATGGTCAGAGACTACAGACATGATACAAGAGATGGTCAGAGACTACAGACATGATGCAAGAGATGGTCAAAGACTGCAGACATTATAGAGGAGACGGTCAGAGACTGCGGACAATTATACAGGAGACGGTCAGAGACTACGGACATTATACAGGAGACGGTCAGAGACTACGGACATTATAAAGGAGACGATCAGAGACTGCGGACATTATACAGGAGACGGTCAGAGACTGCGGACATTATACAGGAGACGGTCAGAGACTGCGGACATTATACAGGAGACGGTCAGAGACTGCGGACATTATACAGGAGACGGTCAGAGACTGCGGACATAGTACAGGGGTTGTTGGAGATTGCAGACATGCTTCTGTAGTATACAAGAGACTGGAGGCATAGTACATGACCTATTACAGCAGCACTCTCCTAAAACATAAAATACTGTTGAAGTTCAATTTTCTTGAAGTTAAAAAGAACATAGATGATCCCTTCCAGTGATAATGTGCCAGCAGTGGAAGGGTTACCTGCAATTTATCTCGTCCCAGCTTCTCTTATCTTGAAGGAGAATGCAATTCAAGCAGGGTGGTGTGCCTCCTCCCCCCTCCTGCTCTGTGTATAGAAGAAGAGGAGGGGCGGCTTCAGTGAGTGTACTCCGAGTCCGTACCCACAACTGACAAGAGAAGACTGTAGACAACCCGCACACGCAGGAAGGAAGGTTGGGAGGTTTAGGCTTAGGTGGTGTCACCCCTCTGGCGGGTGTCACCCGGTGCGGACCGCACCCCCCTAGTGACGCCACTGATCCCTTTACCAGTTGATGATCGCCCACAGTACATTTACATCATTACTTTGGCATTAAATACCATTGTTATGGCAGAAGCTAGCTGCCAAAACCCTGGTATCCTTATGTGCTGTGGGCAATTCTTTTTCAGATAAAAGTGATCACAGCAGCGGATTCTCCATGAGATCACTTTTAGAGGAGGCAGGAGTGGTGCCCATTCTGCTGCTTCCCAATGGTTTCGAGCTTACTGGAACGAGTAAGGGCAAGATAGCTTCCACTCGGCTCTATGCCCTTGGAGGACAAGAGCAACGTCTGATGTCACTTCCCTCTCTCTGGCTCTGCATCCCCCACCCCAAAGCACCTTGCCCCCAAGTTGATGAGGACAAGGGCCTCATCCCCACAACCCTGGCCGGTGGTTGTGGGGGTCTGCGGGCAGGGGGCTTATCGGTATGTGGAAGCCCCCTTTAACAAGGGGGGCCCCCCTAGATCCCGGACCCCCTCCCTATGTGAATACCCATTCACCCCATAAAAGGCAGTGTATGTAAATAACGACAGAAGACGTTTTGAAAAGTTTATTAAAAATCTTCATTCAGTCTTCTCCACGCTGGTCTTCTCCCCTCCGCTCTTCTGGTCTTCTGCTCTTCTTCTTTCTCCGGTCCTCCTCCGACGAATTCTCCAGTGATTATGCCGGTCTCCGGTCTCTGCAGCTTGTTATATAGCCATTGTGGGCGTGGCATCCCGGTGACGTCATCGGGAGATCCCACCCCTTGATGTCACAGATGACTTGTCAGGGTTGTGGGGATGAGGCCCTTGTCCTCATCAACATGGGGGCAAGGTGCTTTGGGGTGGGGTTTACAAATTTTCCATGACTTTCCCAGGCCTGGAAAGTGTCATGTAAAAATCCCATGACTTTTCCAGGATTTCCAGGACCGTACGAACCCTGGGGTGGGAACAGAGAAAAATAAATTCCCAAAGCTAACTATAGCCAACCATGTAAACAGGAGCTTAACCAAAACAACTGGAGCTAACCCGAAAAAACAATACACCCTCAAAGAGGACCAGATCCTCTAAACAGCAGCCTGCCAAAACTTGGCGGCCAAAAGAAGCATCTGCAGATGGCAACACATCCGTTTCATAGAACTCTGTGAAAGTGTGCACCGGCGACCAGGAGGCCATCTTGCAAACCTGCGTCACTGACGCCTGATGACAGAAAGCCTAGGATGCACTGAGCGCCCACGTAGAATGCGCCCTGACAGGGAGGAACCTGACTCTGGATGAAATAGACCTAAACCACCATCTGTCTGATCCATCTGCAAATGGTCGCAGAGAACACGGACAACCCTTTCCGAGGCCCATCTGTGAGCACAAATATTGATTCTGACTTCCTAAAAGACTCCGTAGCTGCCAGTTACACCCTAATTGCCCGGTCCACATCCAAAGAATGCAAAGCATTTTCCCTTGGATGTGTTGACCTGGGACACAGGGAAGTCAACACAATGTCTGCATTCAAATGAAAATCAGAGACAACCTGAGAAAGGGACGACGGACGGGGCTAAGAACCACCTAATCACAGTGAACCACCAGTAAGATGAACGCCAATTCCGACATCCTGCGCGCAGAGGTGAAAGCCACCAAAAAGGCCACCTTCTGGGACAGCGCAAGATTCTCAAAAAGAGGCTTATGGAGGACTGAGAGCACCAAATCATGGTCCCAAGGTGGCAACAGAGACTGCACTGGAGGTGTCAAGTGCCTAACTTCCTGAAGAAAAGTACACATAAGGGAGTATGATTGAAGGGCCGTTCCAAAAAGACTGCTAAGGCAGACACCTGACCCTTAATAGTACTCCAGGTCAGTTTCTGCTCAACCCCCCGTTGAAGGAAGGTCAAGAGCCGGGCCACCGAACAAGAGCGAGGATGAACCCCAAGAGACTCACACCACGCAATGTACGTCGGTAGATATTCCTAGAAGTAGGTTTCCTAGCTTTTAACAGCGTTGAAAACACAGACTCATGACAGTAAAGCAGGATGGAAGATTGATCCTTGGGACAGCAGATCCTTCCTGAGGAGGAAGCTTCCAAGGAACGATGGTGACCAGCCGCACCAGATCGATGTACCAAAACCAGTGAGGCCAGTCCAGGGCCACTAAGATGACAGGAATCCTTTCTGCCTCGATCCTGCGTAGAAGTCTTGGCAGAAGCTTGAGAGGAGGGAAGGCGTAAATCAGACGATACTGACCCCATGGGGCCACCAGCGCATCTGTGGTGTCCGACAGAGGATCCCGTGACCGAGCCACAAACCTCTGCACCTTTCTGTTGAGCCGGAAAGCCAACAGATCCACCTCGGGGATGCCCCACAGGAGACACAACTGATGAAAACAACTGCAGATGAAGAGACCACTCCCCTTGGTCCAACGCCTGCCGACTGAGGTAATCCACCTGCCAGTTATCCCCCCTGGGAATGTGTACGGCAGAGAGGGCTGGAACTAACCGTTCTGCCCACAATAGAATGCCAGCTGCCTCCAGAGCCACCAGGACACTTCTTGTGCAACCCTGGTGACTGACATAAGCCACGGCCGTGGCGTTGTCTGATTTAATATGCACTAGATATCCCTGAAGACAATCCGTCCAATGTTCCAGGCACAGTCCGATCGCTCAGAGTTCCAAGACATTGATCAGTAGTCTGAACTCTTCCAGTGTCCAGATCCCCTGAGCAGAATATTTGCCGAGGACGCCTCCCCAACCGGACAGGCTGGCATCCGTGGTGACCACTGTACGATACAAGGGAGGAAGGATTTGCCCAGCCGAAGTGCCAAAGAACGAAGCCACCATATCAAGGACTATTTCGTTCCCCAGCTCAGCCAGGTCTGATTGTCCAGAGACTGCGGATGTGGCCAGAATCTCCCTGCAGGGACCTTGTATGGAACTGTGTAAACAGAACCACCTCAAAAAGGTAGACGCCATCAGGCCCAGCACCCACATGCAAGTCCGGAGGGATGACTATCTGCTAGACAGCAGGAGACGAATTGCAGCCTATAGTTTCTGAAATTTGTCCAGAGGAAGGAGCACTCTGGCTAAGGCTGAGTCCAGAATCTGATGCAGATAGTCCAGCTAGTTGATGGAACCAGAGCAGACTTTTGAAAATTCTGAATTCAGTCAGACTCCCTCAAGCTTGTATGGGGATTTACAGCTTTTCCACCAGAGCAGTAGGAGACTCCACTCGCAGGAGGATGATGTCTAAGTAGCCCAGTACCACGATCTCCCATTGGCATAACAATGCTGACACCCATGGCCAACACTTTCGTGAAGACCCGAAGAATAGCGGCGAGACCAAAAGGCAACGCCACAAACTGATAATGCTCCTCTCCCATGACAAAGCGGAGGAAGCACTGGAGACACACACATATTGAAATGTAAAGAGAAGTGTCCTTGATGTCGATGGAGGCAAGAAAATCCCCCTGATGCAGGGAAGCCACCACCGTGCAAACAGACTCCATTCTAAACTTCTGCACCCATGCAAAGCAGTTCAGCGCCTTGAGGTTCAGAATTGAACGCATCTGCCTTCCTTCCTGGGGACTGTAAACAGGTTTGAGTAAAAAAACCCCTGAAAAAAATCTGAAGTCGGAACCGGGACCATCTCCCTTTAAAGTAAAAAAGGTCTTGCACCGCCCAAAAAAGAGCCTGCAAGTGGACCAGGGACAGTCACACGTCGGAAGGAAGAACCTTACCGGAGGGTAAGAACAAAACTCGATCTTGTAACCGGACCGATTGACCTAGTGGACCCACCTGACTTATACCAGGGGAGTCCACGAGTCCGGGCACCAGTGAAGACGTTCCTCTCCCCCAGACACGGGTGAGGGTGCACCTTCCTGCTGAGGGGTCCTTTTCCCCGGGTCTGGAGAAGCCTGCACTTGACTTGCCAGACCAAATTCGCTTGGATCCTCCAGAGAAGGCCCAGAAGAGCTCTGATCCCTTGTCAGTTGACCTTGAGGGATGAAACAACTTCTTATGAGCCAAGAAGGAGGGCCCCTTTAGCTGCCTGCGAAAGAAAAGTACTCTTCCACCCTATGAGACCTTTAATGATGTCATCCTGGGTAGCACCAAACAGGCGATCACCTTGAAAGGAAAGATCAGTCAAGGCCTTTTTAGAAGTCTGGTCTGCAGACCAGCATTCGTGCTAAAAGAAACGCCAAAGGACCACTGACGAAACAAAGAGTAGAGCCACTAGGGGAGCAGCATCCAAAGAGGCATCACAGATAAACTGCAGCCCCTGGACCAGCTGGCCTGCCAGCTCAGCAAAGGCGGGGGGGAGCTACTAGGCCACAGCAAAAAAACCTAGTCGGTTCTGTCAGAGTCTGCAACACCAGGGCAATGGTGAATATCACCCTCAGTGCAGAACCAGCCAGGGTTTACCTATTGCTGGCCACAGCCTCCGCCTTCCTGTCAGTTGGGTCCTTAAAGGCCGGGGACTTTTCAACCATGGTTGCCTTGTTTAATCCGGAAACCGGAGGGTCCACCACCGATGGAACAGTCCACTTCTTAAGAAGGGAATCCTCATAGGGGTATCGCCTAGCAAGTCGCTTAGGGACCCCAAGAGGACGCTTTGGTCGTCCCAACTCTTCAGTGACAATTCTGTCAAAAAAGGAGGGGAAAGGGAACTCTTTTGCCACTCTGGATGGCTTGTGAGTGCCAAAGGGAACCTGCGCTTCCGTCGCAGCTGCAGCATCCATCTTTAAGGTTTGGCGCACAGATACAACCAGTGCGTCCACCAGCGCCTTTTCGTGCACGGTTGCAAAAGCGGAGAAATCATCCTCACTATCTCGCACACCCAGCAGGGTGACCCATATCCGTGCTGGCCGAATCAGATTCAGGATCTGAGGAGACAGATGAGGCAGGGGAAGGAGGGGGGCGATCTATTCCAGCCCATCGCCCAAAAGCCAACTCTACCCAAGACACAAGGGACTCCAGGACCGCCATCAGTGCATCGATGGATGGATTGAACCCAGAGGGCCCCGCATCCCCAGAGAGGGGATCAGGTGGGGAGATGTGCTCCAAAGACTCCATGAGTCACCACGGGAACCCCACAAAAAAGTGTGAAACACTGCTTAGGGACAACCCCCACCGCTCTGGCAGCACCAACCGGTTGCCAGTCACAGAACACCAATTGATCCAAAGCAGAGAGGGAGAGGACCCCACCAGACTCACCACCCCGCAGAAACCAGGCACTGCAACCACCAGGAGAATCTGCATGAGCGGCGATCAGGAAATGAAAGAATCCAGGAATCAGCACCAAGGGATGAGGAGGGGCCCCCACCGCCGAAATTGCCACCCAGGGGGCTCCACTGTCATGCCTACTGCCATTTTCAATGGCAAACCAACGCAAAATGGCCACCGGACTACACAAACGTGGCCGCCGTGCATTGAGCACATAGGCTACAAGAAAATGGCGGCACCACAAGGCTCCCAGGGACCCAGGAGGGATCCCTAGGCCTCAAGGACAGGCCCGGGCAGGAGGCACAGCCGATTGTCAGGTCGCCGTCTGCGCACCCCCTCACCCCCATTGCAAGTTAGCACCCTGCCCCTATCCCAGGAGGTGGACCAGACCACCTGTTCAGCCCCAGCATAAGTGGAGGGGGGTAGGATGGGGGACAGCTGAAGGGGGGTGCCTGACAGGAAGGGGGGGAACCCAGGGGTCAGACTGTCCCAAGGAGGGGCCCACGTCCACCCCAAAACCCTCCAGGGGGAGAGGGGGGACAGGTACTCACCATATCAGGAACCAGGCGGGCACTGCTCCAAATAGAACCTCCTCCCCATCGAAATGGGGGGGCTGTCGGCCAGGAGGAACGCTACCACTCGGTCGTATGCGACCTCGCAAGGCGTTTAACTCGCAGGCTAGCCCCCATCCGGTGAGGCAATGTCTCGGCCAACCTAGCCAGAGCTGGGGCTTGCATTCGTTCACTGGCCAGACTATGGTGACCACTGGATCCAGATTATCCAGCCCGTCGCCTAGTCCGGCAGTTGATCGTGGATCTCACAGGAAAAAAAACAGAAGAAAAGAAAAAATTCTACCTAAAAAGGAAAAAATTGCCAGGACCGGAGATCCCAGCAAGGAACTATATAGAGTACTGTACCTATAGCAGAGAGAGGGAGTATACCCCCCCCCCCGGGACTGCCCATAGGCATAGCCAGACTTTTTTATGCCTAGTGTCCTACTCCTGTAGAGGGCATTATAACCCAATGGTTAAGAAGATCAGAAGCTGTGTTCGTCAATGAACGAAAAAGAGAAAATTATTTTAACCCCTAAAGATTTTGTAAGTTTGCCCACTTACAAAGAAATTAAGGGTCTATCAATTTTTATCATAGGTGTATTTTAAATGATAGAGACAGAATATCAACCAAAAATCCAGAAAAAGCACATGATACAAATGTTATACCTTGAGTTGCAGTTCAATCAGTAAAATAAGTATTTGATCCCCAAGCAAAACATGACTTAGTACTTGGTGGAGAAACCCTTGTTGGCAAGCACAGAGGTAAGACGTTTCTTTTAGTTGGTGACCAGGTTTTTACACATCTCAGGAAGGATTTTGGTCCACTCTTCTTTACAGATCTTCTCTAAATCCTTAAGGTTTCTTGGCTGTCAGTTAGCAACTTGAAGTTTCAGCTCCCCCCATACATTTTCTATGGGATTAAGGTCTGGAGACTGGCTAGGTCACTCCATGAGCTAAATGTACTTCTACTTGTTGCCTTGGCATTATGTTTTGGGTCATTGTCATGCTGAAAGACCCATTTATGATCCATCGTCAGTCTGTTTACATATGTGGGAGTGACTTACGTATGTGTTCACCCCATAAGAAAAATAAAAAAATGTATATTTATTAATTTTATTACTTAAAAAAAAAATGTGATCCTTTTTGATTTCTATAACAAGGAATGTAAACATCCCTTGTGATAGAAAATTAGCAGTAACAGGTCATTTTTATGGAGAGATCTGGGGTCAATAGGGCTCTCTCATCTACCCCCCCCCCCCAAACAAAAACAAAAAAAAAACATTGATCGAATGATTAAAAAAGGGCCTTGTTTACACTGGAAGTGACGTCATGATGTCGCTCTCGTCCTCCTGGAGCAGTGGTCTCCAAACTGTGGCGCCTTTGCTTGCCTTTATCAGGCCCTTGGGGCACCATTCCTACCAATAATACCAGACACTATTCTGACATTAACAATGGGGCACCATTTCTCCCACTGACACCAATAATGGGGCACTATTACTTGCAGTGATATGAAGGATGGGGTACTATTCCTCCCCCTAATACTAAATGTGGCAAAGTTTACTCCCACTAATGCCAGGAAAAGGTCCACTCCTGCTGGCCCCACTAACGTCTAAAGGACAATAAACTGCCCCTTTGTTTAGACAGTTTGGAGAACCTTGTCCTAGATCATAGTGATGAACGGAGGTCATCTTTCCTCCGCTCACCTATGTGACCAGCCGCCACAATTGTAAGATCGGTTCCCGGGGCTACCAATCATCCAGGTAAGCCCAGGAACCATCAGAAAGCAATGGTGGGGGGGGGGGGGTGAGACGCGACCCCTCCCGCTACTTCTAAAAGTGATCAAGTGGCTAATCAGCCACTCAGATCACTTTTAGTGGTTAGAGAAACGCCGGCTGAAAAAAACTATACTGGGGTTAGGGCATATTGCTGCAGCCATGACCCTAGCACTCCGCGTCCACTCAAGGGTTTTGTTTAACTATGGCTCAGGTGGAAAGTGGTTAAAAAATAGAAACACAAAGAGTTACTATTGATCATTCGTTCTTACTATCAGCGATGATCTGTCTTTCTGCTCTGGATAAAACGCAGGTCACCACTATGGCACATAAAAAATGGTTTGATGTGGAGTGCAGTATTGGCACCGCTCTGCTCTGCAGTGACATGAAAAGTGTCACTACATACCACTTCAAATATAGTTAAAGTGTAACTAAAGGCAAAACTTTTTGGATTTGGATAGAGTAGAGAGGGATTAGAACATCGGTCAGGTTTTTATTGCTGTCTGCACCCCAGTTAGGGAGATTCACCCTGTTTCTCCCGTTTACTTTTATTCTCAACGGTGAAAGTAAAAGAAAATCCCAAATTTTGGGTTGTCCCCAGAAAAGAAATAGAGGGAAAATCTTCCTATGGGGACACTAGTTCTGGTGACACACCAGGATTCCCTCACTTTGGTGGGATTTCTTCTTACTTCCTGTTTTTGCTATGGAACAAGAAGTGAAGGAAAATCTCCCCAATGGGACACAGATGGGAAAAAAAATTGAAGGGAGTTATAACCCTCCATTACTCTATCCAAAATGGAAAAAAAAAAAAAGTTTTGCCAAAACATGCATATTGGTGTAAACCTCACCTTAATAACTGGTGGCAGCAGGCCAGGAAATAAAACATAACAGAGAGGTATCAACTGAACGGAATATACCCTCACTGGCTACTTTATTAGGTATACCTGTTCAATTGCTTGGTAACACAAATTGCTAATCAGCTAATCACATGGCAGCAACTTAATACATTTAGGCATTTAGACTTGGTGAAGATGACTTGCTGAAGTTCAAACCAAGCATCACAATGGGGAAGAAAGGAGATTTAGGAGACTTTGAATGTGGCATGGTTGTTGGTGCCAGACAGGCTAGTATGAATAATTTAAAAACTGCTGATCTACTGGAAACCTTAGCCACATCCATCTCTAGGGTTTACAAAAGAATGTCCAAAAAAGAGAAAATATCAAGTGAGCAGCAGTTGTGTGGAGGAAAATACCTTGTGACTGTCAGAGGAGAACGGGCAGACTGGTTCGAGATGATAGAAAGGCAACAGTAACTAAAATAACCACTCCTTACAACCAAGGTATGGAAAATACCATCTCTGAAAGCACAACACATCGAACCTTGAAGCAGATGAGCTACAGCAGCAGAAGATCACATCAGGTGCCACTCCTGTCAGCTAAGAACAGGAAACTGAGGCTAAAATTCGCACAACTTTGGACAATAGAAGACTGGAAAAACATTGCCTGGTCTGATGAGTCTCGATTTCAGCTGTGACATTAAGATGGTAGGGTCAGAATTGGGCATAAACAACATGAAAGCATGGATCCATCCTGCCTTCTATCAACGGTTCAGGCTGGTGGTGGAGGTGTAATAGTGTGGGGAATATTTTCTTGGCACACTTTGGCCCCCTTAGTACCAATCAAGCATTGTTTAAACACCACGACCTACCTGAGTATTGTTGTTGACCATGTCCATCCCTTTATGACTGTACAATTAGAAGAAGGCAGCCGCACACCAACTTGAGAGTGATAGTAAATGATAAAAACCTTTTATTGAAAATCCATAAAATCCAAAACGACAAACCAGGGACAGGAGGGCAAAAAACAGTTGACGTGTTTCACGAAACTATGTTCGCTTAGTCATAACCGGTTATGACTAAGCGAACATAGTTTCGTGAAACACGTCAACTGTTTTTTGCCCTCCTGTCCCTGGTTTGTCGTTTTGGATTTTATGGATTTTCAATAAAAGGTTCTAATTGTACAGCTGTCGGGACTACGGACCTAACCTGCACCCTTCTGATTGTGAGGACATTTCAACACCAGAGCAGTCTCTGTGCTCTCATATCTATTTGGCATCCCTTTATGACTACAGTGTACCCATCTTCTGATGGCTCCTTCCAGCAGGATAATGCACCATGTCACCAAGCTCTAATCATCTCACCACTGGTATCTTGAACATGACAATGAGGTCACTGTCCTCCAATGGCCTCCACACTCACCACATCTCATCCAATAGAGCACCTTTTGGATGTGGTGGAACGGAAGAATCCACATCATGGATGTGCAGCCAAAAAATTTGTAGCAACTGTGTGATGCTATCATGTCACTATGGACCAAAATCTCTGAGGAATGTTTCCAATACCTTGTTGAATCCATGCCATGAAGAATGAAGGCAGATCTGAAGGCAAAAGGGGGTCCAACCTGGTAGTAGCTAATAAAGTGGCCAGTGAGTGTATGTCTTGTGCTAGGCAGTAAAAATGATGGGAAAATTCACGAGGATTTAGCAACATGCTACAGGGGACAGGTGAGATATATACAGAATGACACATGAAGCGAATGTTCCAGGCTGATGGGATTTCATTCACACAGAATGCACATTCATCATTCTGTGGCCAGGAAGACTTACCAGGATACCAGCATTCTTTATGGCCAGAGGAAGACCGAGGAGGCCCGTCCCTATGTTTCCTTTCAAAACATGAATCAATGTCTGTACGAACCTGGAGACACAAAGACATGGCACTTAATCAAAACATCCGCTCAACAGGCTGCCTCACTCAAGCTGTGTCTATGAGATTGGAGTTGTGTCACCTAAACCGGCAGCACTGCTCCATCATGGGGCACAGAAAACCCAAGCACAGTTCCTGGAAGTGGCTGTAGTTTAAAGCATATCTACGATCAAAATGTAAAATCATTTATTAATTTCCCAATTGTATTTCAATTATTTCTAACCCATTCCTAATAACCACTTCAGCTCCAGGATGAACATTTTTTCATACATGCAAAAATCAGTATTTTTTTGCAAGGAAATTAGTTAGAACCCCCAAACAATATATATATTTTTTTAAAGCAGAGGTCCTAGAGAAAAAAAAAATTGGTGGGTGTTGCAAATTTTTATGTCACTTGATATGTGCGTAAGGGTTTTTCAAACGCCAATTATTAGTCGTGCACTCCACAAATCTGCCCTTTATGGAAGAGTGGCAACAAGAAAGGCATTGCTTAACCACTTCAATACCGGGCACTTTCACCCCCTTCCTGCCCAGGCCAATTTTAAGCTTTTAGCGCTGTTGCATTTTGAATGGAAATCGTGCGGTCATGCAAGACTGTACCGAAACCAAATTTAAGTCATTTTTCCCCCACAAATAGAGCTTTATTTTGATGGTATTTGATCACCCCTATTTTTTTTCTTTTTTTGCTAAACAAATAAAAAATGACCAAAAAGTTTTTTTAAAAAAAAGAAAAAAACGTTTTTTTGTTTAGGTTATAAAATTTTGTAAATAAATAAGTTTATCCTGCACTGACGATCACTGATGGGGCCACACTGACAGGCACTGATGAGGAAGCACTGATGGGGTGGCACTGATAATGAGGCACTAATATGCAGCACTGATGGGCACTAATAGGTGGCACTGATGGGCACTGATAGGCGGCACTGATAGATGGCAATGATGGGCGGCACCTGATAGATGGCAAAGATGGGCAGCACTGATGAGGAAAGCACTGACAGGTTCCCTGAGCAGTGATTGGCATCCCTGGTGGCATGGGTAGACATCCCAGGTGGCCATAGGTGGGAAATCCCTGGTGGCTCTAGTGGCATCCCCCAAGAGTCTGCACTGGTAATCAATGCTCTGATTACAAGCACAGACCCCCCCCCCCATCAGGAGAGCCGCCAATCGGCTCTCCTCTACTCGCGCCTGTCAGGCACGAGGTGAGGAAAGCCGATTAACGGCCCTTTCTATTTACTATGTCATAGGCTCTTTACCGGGATCAGAGATGCGGTATGTCAGGGTGACACATCGCACCACCGATCGCCGCCTATACTGCTGGACGTCACATGTGGGTGGCTGGCTGGTACAGGGCCTGTGGGTTGCTGGCTGTCTGGCTGTCTAGCACCCTGTGATGGGTGGCTGGCACAGGGGCTGTGGGTGGCTGGCTGGTACAGGGCCTGTGGGTGGCTGGCTGGCTCGCTGGCACAGTGCCCGTGGCTGGCTGGTACAGGGCCTGTGGATGTGGGTGGCTGGCACCGGGCTGCTGTGGGTGGGTGTATGGCTGTGATACACTCCCGCGGGACTAGGGCCGATTCCAGACGAGGCTGTCCAAGGCGAGGGAGGCGCCCTAAGAAGGCAGAATGACGTCACAAAAATATTGGCCAGTTCCGGGGCCGACACCGATATATCGGGGAAAGTGCATCGGCCTTGCCGATAATCGGTCTATCCCTAGTTCTAACTTATTCATTGTATTTTACTTTAAACCGCACTTTTCTCACTTTCCCTGAAAACCCCCCCATGACCCTATTGTATCCATGGAAATGCCACATATATTAGGATTAGTCCGTATTGCAACAGCTAGAGGTTCCACGAGCAATGCAAAGAGAAGCGGATACAATGGGCAACCCTTTTGGGTGCCTCTCTGTATATAAAATAACGGAATTTTTGTAAAATCTTACCTGTAAAATTCCTTTCTCTGAGTCCTCCGACAGTCGCCGCCTCCTCTAAGTCATCACAATTGGGTATTGTCCACCTATCCGTAGGAATACCTAGGCATATAGACTTAGTCAAAAGACAAAAGGCATTAGCATGTACACACCCACGGGGGCTGTCCCATCTGGTCAATACCCCCCCTGCATCACCACTCCCAACTCAGTTTGGTAGCATAGCAGTAGGTAATAAGAACCCCAAAAAGAGGGGCGGGGGCGGCGACTGTCGGAGGACTCAGAGAAAGGAATTTTACAGGTAAGATTTTACAAAAATTCCGTTTTCTCTTACGTCCTCCGACAGTCGCCGCCTCCTCTAAGTCATCACAATTGGAATGTCCCAAAGCAGTATAGACATGAGGGGTGGGAGACGCAACCGTAGAAAAGGCAACGCAGTACCCACATCAGAGAAAGGAATCTTACATGCACCGTAAGAACCAACTGGGCAACAGAAAAAAACAAAGCTCAACAGGAGCAACAGCGCAGGAAAGCAAATGCCAACAGCCAGGGACCCAGAGAAAAAAATTCAAGGGTCCATCATGGCACAGCCGCACTGAGAACTTTGCGGCCAAAAGAAGCATCAGCTGATGCCAGAACGTCTACTTTGTAGAACTTGGAAAAAGTGTGCACCGATGACCAAGTCGCCGCCTTGCACACCTGGGCCACGAGGCCCGATGCCAATAGGCCCAGGAAGTACTCAAAGACCTGGTAGAGTGCGCCTTAACAGGGAACGGCGGAACCCGTTCCTTCAAGGCGTAAGCCTGTTCAATGGTCTGTCTGATCCATTTGGCAATAGTCGCTGCGGACGCAGCCATGCCCTTCCGAGGTCCCTCAGGAAGGACAAAGAGGGAATCCGTCTTCCGAAAGGATTCCGTAGACTTCAGGTAAACCCTGATCGCCCTGACAACATCCAAAGAATGCAAGGCAATCTCCTTTGGATGTTTAGGCTTCGTACAAAGCGAAGGCAGGACAATGTCCTCATTAAGGTGATAATCAGAGATCACCTTGGGAAGGAAGGATGGGGGTGGTCGCAAAACCACCTTATCCCTGTGAATTATCAAGTAAGGGGAGCGGCAAGACAACGCCGCCAGCTCCGACACTCTGCGAGCCGAAGTGATCGCCACAAGAAAAGCAACCTTCTTCGACAGCAGAGGCAACGATATCTCCCTGATATTCTCAAAGGGAGCACGCTGCAATGCGGACAGGACCAAGTTCAAGTCCCATGGAGGTAAAGGCTCCTTTCTGGGAGGAGCCAAATGTCGCACACCCTGAATGAACATGCGCACCAAGGAATGAGACGCCACAAGGCGTTGGAAAAGGACCGCCAGTGCTGACACCTGGCCCTTTTATTGTGGCCAGCGCCAGGCGCTGATCCACTCCAGACTGGAGGAAAGCCAGGATTCTCGACACCGAGTAAGAACGAGGGGAAAACCCCCTGGACTCACACCAGGTGAAGTAGGCTTTCCAGGTACGGTAATAGATCTTACCAGAGGAAGATTTCCTAGCCTTGATCAGGGTAGGAATAACCTCAGGAGATAGACCCTTGTCCTTCAAGACCTGGGTCTCAACAGCCAGGCCGTTAAAGCCAGCAACTGTGAAGCAGGATGGAAGATCGGACCTTGAGACAGAAGATCTTCCCGCAGAGGTAGGCGCCATGAAGGTGCCACCGCCAGGTGAACAACGTCGGCGTACCAGGACCGGCGAGGCCAGTCCGGTGCCACCAGAATCACCATGTGCGGTTCCGAGGCCAATCTGCGATGGAACCCGGGATAGTAACTGAATCGGAGGAAAGGCGTACATCAGACGATACTGATGCCAAGGGGCCACCAACGCATCCGCGGCGTCCGCCAACGGATCACGCGTTCTTGCCACGAAGCTTTCCACCTTTCGGTTTAGCCGGGATGCGAAAAGATCCACATCTGGGGATCCCCATTTCGCACACAGCATCTGAAAGACCTCCGGGTGAAGGGACCATTCCCCCTGTCCAGGGTCTGGCGGCTCAGATAGTCGGCCTGCCAATTTTCCACACCCGGAATGTGAACTGCCGAGTCTCGGCCCAAGACAGAATATCGGTCACCTCCCGGGCCGCTCGAGCACTCCTGGTGCCCCCCGCCGGGGACTGGATCCACCACAGAAGAGCCAATCTGGTCTGGCGACTCAAGGAGACATCCAGATCCAAGGACTGAGGAAGTCTGTCCCACCTGGCCAGGATCTCCGTCTGGAGAGCCCGCGTGTGGAACTGGGCAAAGGGAATCGCCTCGAAGGCCGACACCATCAACCCCAGGCCCCGCATGCAGGTCCTGAGTGACGAGGACGGATTGTCCCTGAGGGACCTGAGTTCGTCCCGCAAAGTCCGGAGCTTGTCCTCCGGCAAGAACACCTTTGCCTGAGCAGAGTCCAGAACCATTCCCAGGTAGGGAAGGCGAAGCGACAGAGACAACGCTGATTTCTGAACGTTGATGGTCCATCCGAACTCCTGGAGCGTCTGTACCGTGATGGACAGATCGCGCACAAGGTCCTGGCTGGCCCTCGATCTCAGAAGCAGATCGTCCAGGTACCCCAGGACCGCAATGCCCTGGGCCCGTAGCAGGCCCAGGACCGGTGCCAACACCTTGGGGAAGACCCTTGGAGCCGAAGCGAGACCGAAAGGTAACGCCACAAACTGGTAGTGGTCCTCTGCGATAGCAAACCGAAGGTACCGCTGATGACCCTCGAAAATGGGGATGTGCAGGTACGCATCCTTCAGATCTATGGAAGCCAGGAATTCTCCCGGACTCAAGGAGGCCACAACCGAACGGAGAGACTCCATTTGAAACTTTCGAACACGCACGAAGCGGTTCAGCGCTTTCAGGTCCCGAATAGGACGCACTTTGCCCTCCTTCCTGGGCACAGTGAACAGATTCGAATAAAAACCCCCGAAACCTGTCCCGATGAGGCACCGGGACAATCACTCCCTGAGCAAGCAGGTCCTGTACCGCCCGGTGCAAATCCTGCAGACGCCCCGGAAGCAGATGGAGATTGGAGGGAAAGAATCTGTCCGCCGGCCTGGAAAGGAATTCGATCTTGTATCCTGATCGAACGATTTCCTGGACCCACCTGTCCGATATCCGGAGCAGCCATGGTTGGAGGAAACCGCGCAAACGTCCCCCCACCCCTGAAATGGGTGAGGGCGCCCCTTCAGGCAGAGGCAGATTGTCCCGCCGAGCCGGCGTTGCTGGCCTTCTGCTTACCCGCCCAGGGCTTCTTCTGGTTGCTCTGGGCCTTGAAGGGCTTGCCCTTGGATTGGTTCCGAAAGGCACGAAAGGACCCCTGATTGGATCTAGGCGCAGAACCCCGCTTGCCTCGGAAAGACTTGTTCTTTGGGTTCTGGGGCAGCATAGTGCTCTTGCCCCCCGTGACGCCTTTCACCAGGGTGTCCAACGCATCTCCAAAAAGGCGAGAGCCAGCATAGGAAAAATCAGCAACTGTTTTCCGTGAGGACTGGTCGGCCAACCAGCTCTTCAGCCATATCAGTCACCGGTTAAGCACCGCGACACTCGAGAGGCGAGCCACCAAGGGGGCCTCATTTAAGGCTGCATCACACAAATACATGACTCCTTGGTGGATCTGGTCCACCATTTCCAGTCGGGCAGGCGGCACGTCTTCAGACACTAGGTTGCTTCGAAGCACCTTGATCCAATCAGCTACCGCCTGAGCCACCATAACGGACGCGAAAACGGGTTTGAGCAACGCACCCGCCACCGTATAGGAATGGCGGGCTAGAGACTCCAACCGCCGGTCCGTGGGATCCCGGAAAACCGGAGTATCCTCAGTAGGAACCAAGGTAGCTTTGTTCAGCACGGCCACAGTGTGATCTACCTGTGGAGGCACACACCATCGCGATTCCGTAGCCGGCGCAAAAGGATAAAGCAATTTGAACCAACTAGGTACCACGAATGGACGTTTTAATGTGCGCCACATTTCATTAACAGTGTAATGAAATTCAGCTGGGCAGGGAAAAACCTGCGCAGACTTGCGGGTCCTGTGCGTCCCAAAAGAGGACACAACGCCCGGAGGATTGGGCTCATCCTCTAAATGCAAGGTTTCCTTCACAGAAACAATCAACTCATCCATGGTCTCCCATTCTTCAGGTGACATTGGGGAGGATGTGTCAACACCCTCAATTTCAGCCTCCCCCTCAGACCCCGGGAGGTCCAAGGATGAGCGGGACCCTGAAAAGGGCACGCTTGCAGCAGCAGCAGCAGCCATATCCCCATCTGAATCAGAAGAGAGAGACAGCCTGGGCCGTTTTCTCACAGCCCGTTCAGACATCAGCTAAAGTCGCAACCACAGCAGCCAGATCAGGTCGCAGCGGAGCCACAGGAGAACTGGGGCCCCCCACTAAAGCTGGAGGAAACTTGCTTTCCTGAGAATCCATGGCTCAAGACAAGAAAAAATTACAGTGCAAAAAATAGTTTACTGTCCCCTTAAATAGCGCTGCGGAGTGCGCAGCCCACCACTACTGTCACAGCTATGAAGACCCCCAAAAGGAGAAAGAAAACTGAGCCAGAAGCAGTATACAGAAGAAGACAGAGAGATACACTGCAGAGCCCGCAGATCGTTGCTACCTGTGTCCTTGCTGCCTGAGAGGAAAAGGAAATGCTGCTGGAAGGGGCTGGCTATAAGCCAGACCTCAGGGAAAATGGCTGCCCATAGGAAATACATTGGAGGCTACACCAAGATGGCCGCCGACATGCGGCCGAACCGATCGTTCTACAGCCCACAAAATGGCGGCGGAGGGCGCCAAAACGATCTGTATACTCGCCCCAGAGGGGCCATATCCATGTGCAGTAAAAAACACGGCGGACCGCGCGAACATACCCCCGCAGCGGTCGCCGCACAACACTCAATTCTGTACCCCCACACATGCACCTAAGGTGACACAGGGACAGGGACCCCCAGCAAAAACTATAGATCTGCACAAAGCGAACCCCGCAGGGATCGCACAGGGAGTCACACAGGCACAGACATGGGGACACACAGCAACACAGACTGCCACCCCAGACAGAGGCCCCACACAGAAAAGTACTTACCTGTACCCGATGGCGTGGGGGAGCCTCCATGCACGGATAAACCTCTGTCCTCTCCTGACAGGGAGTGCCGTGAGCCAGGGACATGACGCTGCAGCAGCACAGACAAGTCCTGTGAGGTAGCCACCTCACAGCTGCATCCCTGCAGCGAACAGGGACGGGTCGTTCTTAATGCCAGGGCGAACCATAGCTGAACGCTCGATGGCGGGCTGGGGGTCCATCTGACCCTCTGTGCCCTAGAGAACCAGGGCGGCCAGTCCGAATCCCAGCACCGCATGATCCATCTTCATCCAAAGAATAAACTAACACTAAAGCTGACAAAATAAACAGCTAGTAAAGTGAGAGAAAAAACTGACATTTTAAAAGAAAATCAAACAAGAGATTTAGGAAGCCTGAGACTGAAGCCCCAGCACAAGGTAGCCTGAACTATTCCTGATGCTAGGCAAACTAAAAACTGAGTTGGGAGTGGTGATGCGGGGGGGGGGGGGTATTGACCAGATGGGACAGCCCCCATGGGTGTGTACATGCTAATGCCTTTTGTCTTTTGACTAAGTCTATATGCCTAGCTATTCCTACGGATAGGTGGACAATACCCAATTGTGATGACTTAGAGGAGGCGGCGACTGTCGGAGGACGTAAGAGAAAGAGAAGATTTAAAGCCTTTGATAGACACCTGGGCTGTCCAAACCTCATAAAAGGCACGTAAAGTCCTCAGAAAAAAGGAACCAAAACCAAAAGATTCCAAAACACAAAAAAGTTAGTCCTACAAAAGACTATCACAAGCTTTATGCAAGTCCACAATAGCAACATACCTACCTGCGGAGATCAAGGCTAAGGTCCAATGAATCTGATCTAAAGTCTAACAGCCTCTAATAAATCCGGACTAATCATTATTAACAATGTCTTAGTAGGAATATGTAGATAATATTCAGCGATATTGGCTGATAATTAAGAACATCCACGGCGTCCTTATTAGATTTGGGGATGACACTGATAAGGCCCAATTTTCATTTTTTATTTCCTGATGGGCAGTAATAAGGACGATCTTACTCCCCCGGTTTACGGGAAAAAAATTACTATAAAAATAATGAACCTCTTGTAGAACACGGGGAGGGTTTTAAGTGAGTGTACCATCTCGTAAATTTTAGCTTGGGCATTGCATAGGCCTTGAAATGAAGGGTCAATTTGTTAGTTAACATAGACCCTGGTCGATCTCTCCAAGTTAAAAACTTATGCAGAGACCAACACATGGATTTTTCGCTTTGGTAGTCAAGCAAACGTTCACTTAAGTATGTACGTTTTCTAGTTTCCCCAGTAATGCTGGATTTGGTACGAGATTTTGCACAAGATATATTATAATGCAGCCCTCAAAATTTCCACTTGCCTGCTAGCATTTAGCGAGGGGAAAAAAATTGCGGGCGAGTGTGGGGCTGCCTCAGGGGAGGGCGGAGGGGGCTGGCGGGCACCGTCGGCAGCTGTTCTCCCAGTAATCGGTCAGGAAGAGGAAAGCCAGCCAGACCATCATACAGAGTGGAGATCTTCTGCTGTGAAATACTGGGCACGAACAGTAAAATTAAGTCCCGCCTCATGGACCCACTCCTATGATAGACAGCACACTGGTCCAATGCCAGGACATGTGACTATCATAGGAGATGGTCAAGGAGGCAGGACTTAATATGACAGTGGCCACCGGGCAATTCAAATCAAAGCTGTGTCACAGCGGGAGATCCCAACTATGTGTGATGATACAGCCGGCTCTCCTCTCTCTGATCCCCGGGCACTGGTGGGGCTGTTTTGATGGGTACTGGTGAGGCTGCATTAATGGGCACTGGTGAGGCTGCATTGATGAGCACTGATGTGGCTGCATTGATGGGCACTGGTGAGGCTGCGCTGATGGGTGCTGGTGAGACTGCGCTGAAGGGCACCCAGAAGGCAGCATTGATGGGCACCCAGCAGGCTGCATTGATGGGTACTGATGAGGCTGTATTGATGGGCACTGATGAGGCTACATTGATGGGCACTGATGAGGCAGCACTGATGGGCACTGATGAGGCAGCACTGATGGGTACTGATAAGCTTCACTGAAGGGCTGCACTGATGGGCATTGATGAGGCTGCACTGATAAAGTTGTTAATATTTATTTTTGTAACCTAATTATGCACAAAACAACATTTACCAGTGTCATTTCAGGAGATCATTAACAAGGGTGTGTTTCAGGGTGCAATTAGGGGCGGGGCAAGGTAGGGGTTGGGTGGGGCAACTGGTGGCGGCCTGGCCAGTAGACTTGAAATTTTGAGCCCTGTTATAATGTATCCTACATTAGATGCCAGCGGCTTCCCCATATGCATGTTTTTTGTATATTTAGACCACCAGCACGGTTTCTTTTTTGGTCTTGCTACATTTGCATTTGAAAAATGGTATTGCAGCCTGACATGGGGCTGATATTTCTACTCAAGAAAAGAATACAGGTGAATATCAGCACACACACACCTTTGTCCCCCAAGCACTATTGTAACAATTGAGTATGCCATCCTGTTTTGGTCACCAATACTTAGGAAGGATGTCCTTGAACTGGGGAGTATCCAGTAAAGGGCAACAAAGCTAATAAGGGAGCTGGAGGACCTCAGTTATGATGAACGACTATTTAAATTAAACGTATTCACCCTAGAGAAGAAGGGATATGATCACAATATGCAGATGTTTCATTGGGAACTGTTTCATTGGGAGAAAACTATTTAACCTACGGACTCTAAAGAAGACACATGGCCACACAAGGAAGTTGGACAAGAAGCAGTTCAATCCTAAATTGTATAAGGGGTAGCTGTAAAAATGTGGAACACCCTTCCACAGTTGGTAAATGGTAGTGACATAAACACGCACACTCAGGTTGAACTGGATGGACTAGTATCTTTATTGAACCTTACCAACTATGTAAATTAAATAAATCGAGATTTAGATTCTTACAACTGCTTCTCCTGACTGATTCTTCTTATATTTAATGAAAGAACTACCACCCATCACCAACCTCACAATCTAGCTCGAAAATCTAACCCCTAGAAAGAATCAATGTTCAGCCACTATGTTGTCCATACTCTAGTCTCCCCAACTTCCGGGACACATTTTCTCTACATTCCAATCACATCAGTGACACTTTTCACTCCTGAGAAAATTACTATCCAAGGACAAACATGCCATGAAAGATTTTCTACAGAAAACGATCCTCATTTACATTAAAAGAGCTTATCTGTTGATGAAACTGCTTTCCCCTCCTCACCGTGTAAAACATGGGATAGTATGCTTAACATGCCAAACGATACTTAGCAGAAATAATTGAGTAATGAAACTGTGCATACGTGCATATTGTATCCATTAATCTCCTCCGAAGCATGGTACCCTCCTAATTCGAAGCAAAGCTCTGTGAGACATGTACCATTTGTCCTCTGAGTGACACACAAGTGACGCTGTTGTCACTTATTACCAAAGTTTGTAAAGGAAAAATATATTTAATTCGGTCATCAGTCATCCACAGCAAAACAAAGAGGGCAAATGCATCTCAAGAGTCTAAAGAAAGCAAAATTATTTTCAATATGTCATAAATAGGGATGAGTGAAATTAAGAGTTTTCACATCTCCGAAATTTAGGAACAAATTGGAAGATTTTGGTGTAACCTACTTGAGTCAACAGACAAAGCAAAATTAGGTTGGCTTCTGGTGGTTTTAAAGCTAAAGTTTAGGTAGGGTAATTTTTACAGCTACGTTGGTTCAGGTTGGACCAATGTAAGTATGTATGTGCCATACCTATGGGGCCTCCTAGAAGCTGGAAATCACTACAGTAGACACCACTACTCCAGTTATCTCCACTAGCTTCCTGGTCCTGTGCCAAGTGGCTGCCCAGCTGCCTACTGAACACAGGCATTTGCCCACTTGGCATGGACGCTATTCAGAGAATACTTTGCATTTTCTCAATTAATGCAAAGTGTTCTCTCATTGGATGAGGTTGAGATTGTGACATCACCACCCCGCTTATTTACCTCATCCAATCAGAAAATGCTTTGTATTCATTGAGAAATTACAAAGGGTTCTTTGAACAGTGCCTGTGCCAAGCCAGTGCCCTCCCTCTGTGTTCACAATGCAGCAATTGCAGCCTCTTGGCATGGGGCCCAGAAGCTAGTGGAGATCACTGTAGTAATGGCATGTGCTACAGTAGTTCCCAGGTTCCACAAAGATCCCACAGGTATGGCTTGTACATGATCTCACAAAAGTGAGTACACCCTTCACATTCTTGTAAATATTTCATAATATCTTTTCATGTGACAACACTGAAGAAATTACACTTGGGTACAATGTAAAGTAGTGAGTGTACAGCTTGTATAACAGTGTCAATTTGCTGTCCCCTCAAAATAACCCAACACACAGCCATTAAGGTCTATACAGCTAGCAACAAAAGTGAGTACACCCCTAAGTGAAAATGTCCAAATTGGTCCCAAAGTGTCAAAATGTTGTGTGGCCACCATTATTTTCCAGCACTGCCCTAACCCACTTGGGCATGGAGTTGACCAGAGCTTCACAGGTTGCCACTGGAGTCCTCTTCCACTCCACCATGACGACATCACAGAGCTGGTGGATGTTAGAGACCTTGTGCTCCTCCACCTTCCGTTTGAGGATGCCCCACAAATGCTCAATAGGGTTTAGGTCTGGAGACATGCATGGCCAGTCCATCACCCTTACTCTCAGCTTCTTTAGCAAGGCAGTGTTCCTCTTGGGGGTGTGTTTGGGGTCGTTATGTTGAAATACTGCCCTGCGGCCCAGTCTCCGACAGGAGGGGGATCATGCTTTGCTTCAGTATGTCACAGTACATGCTGGCACTCATGGTTCCCTCAATGAACTGTAGCTCCCCAGTGCCGGCAGCAATCATGCAGCCCCAGACCATGACAATCCCACCACCATGCTTGAATGTAGCCAAGACATACTTGTCTTTGTACTCCTCACCTGGCTGCTGCCCCACACGCTTGACACCATCTGAACCAAATACAGTAAGTTTATCTTGGTCTCATCAGACCACAGAACATGGTTCCAGTAATCCATGTCATTAGTCTGCTTGTCTTCAGCAAACTGTTTGCGGGTTTTCCTGTGCATCATTTTTAGAAGAGGCTTCCTTCTGGGACGACAGCCATACAGACCAATTTGATGCAGTGTATGGTCTGAGCACTGACAGGATAACCCCCTACCCCTGCAACCTCTGCAGAAATGCTGGCATACGTCTATTTCCCAAAGACAACCTCTGGATATGACGCTGAGCATGTGCACTCAACTTCTTTGGTCGACCATGGCGAGGCCTGTTCTGAGTGGAACTTGTCCTGTTAAACCAGTGTATGGTGTTGGCCACCGTGCTACAGCTCAGTTTCAGGGTCTTGGCAATCTTCTTTTGCCTAGGCCATCTTTATGTAGGGCAATAATTATTTTTTTCAGATCCTCAGAGTTCTTTGCCATGTGGTGCCATGTTGAACTTCCAGTGACCAGTATGAGAGAGTGAGAGCGATAACACCAAATTTAACACACCTGCTCCCATTAACACCCGAGACCTTGTAAAACTAACGATTCACATGATACTGGGGAGGGAAAAATGGCTAAATGGGCCCAATTTGGACATTTTCACTTAGGGGTGTACTCACTTTTTTTGACAGTGTATTAGACACTAATGGCTGTGTGTTGAGTTATTTTGAGGGGACAGCAAATTTACACTGTTATACAAGCTGTACACTCACTACTTTACATGGTAGCAAAGTGTCATTTCTTCAGTGTTGTCACATGAAAAGATATAATAGAATATTTACAAAAATGTGAAGAGGTGTACTCACTTTTGTGAGATACTGTACATACTTATGTTGGTCCAAGCTTGACTATGTAAAAATTGCCATACCTAGACTTCAACTTTAAAGCTAAACTCAGGTGATTATTTGTAGTGGAGAACAGATATTGGTCGTTACTCTCTTATTGTCCAGACGTTACACACACAGACCTCAACATGCATTCTATGACCTATTCATAAAATGTGGGCCACAGATTTCTCTATACTTACTGCAGCAGAGAAAGATGCTTGTTGGAAAAGTCCTGTAACTTTAACAGGTCATGTCTCCTCCTGGCTTTATTTTCTCATTCATTTTTTATTACACTCAACTGGGTTCAGACCCGACCCCCCCCCCCCAAAGCCAATGGAGCTCAATGCACATTTGTAAAGTACATTGCTGTGCTTTATAAATATTTGTTATTGACCTTATACATTACGTATATTCATTCCAGTGACCCAGAAAAATAACAGATGTAGACTTATACAAGCGCATCATACACTACCCCAAAACCCACCCGCAAGGCCGCTTTGGGGGTCCCCACTGCTGACATTGTCAAATGCCACCCTGATCAAGAGTAACTGACGGCCAGAAACCAAAATCTCCAGTCCCTGCTAAACTTAGTGGTTCCTTCTGCCGACCCCTACATCACTACATGTCACAGTAATGATGTAGAGGTTGGCAGGAGGAACAATAGAGCACTGAGAGGTGAATCAGGAGAAGCTGTGCATGACAACCAATCAGCTTCAGTCATTCATTTCAAAGCTTAAAATGATTAAAAAAAAAAAAACATGAAACATGTTATACTTCCCTTCTCTGTGCAGAGTAGCCCCGATTCTCTCCTTTTTGGGTCCCCCGCCAGCGGTCCTGACTCTTTCCCACCTGCCATGTGCCCCCTAGCCTCTTGTGCATTCACACACAAATCGTGGCTCGGCCCCACCCCCTGCTGTAATAACCAATGCTGTGTGAGCCAATGAGGGGAAAGAGACCTGGGAGGGGCATTTCTTTTATGCACATTGCTGTTTCGAGATGGGGTTCAGGTATGGGGGGGGGGGGGGGCTGCACCCAGAAGGTTTTTTACCTTAATGCATAGAATGCATTAAGGTAAAAAAAAACCTTCTGCCTCGAGAGCCACTTTAAAGTGGAGTTCCACCCTAAAATGATACCTTCCTCCATTTTCTCGCTCCGGGTCACCTGAAAAACAAATGGATAAATAATAAATTTTTTTTTTTACTTACCTCGTAGAGCAGAAAAACTGAATTTTTGTAAAATCTTACCTGTAAAATTCCTTTCTCTGAGTCCTCCGACAGTCGCCGCCTCTTCATATTCGTCACAATGGGGTATTAGACTTTGCTCCGAAGGAGTAGCTAGGCAACAGAATATGTTAACATTAAAGCTTTTAACATATCCCACCCTCAAGGGGTGGTCCCCTCAGTCAATACCCTCCTACTTCCTGCAACCATATCTCAGTTTCAGTGGAATAGCAGTAGAGTATACAACCAAACCACAAAAGAGGGGCGGGGGCGGCGACTGTCGGAGGACTCAGAGAAAGGAATTTTACAGGTAAGATTTTACAAAAATTCCGTTTTCTCTTACGTCCTCCGACAGTCGCCGCCTCTTCATATTCGTCACAATGGGGACGTCCCAAAGCAGTGCAAACATGAGGGGTGGGAAACACATCCGCGCCGTAAGGCAACGCAGTCTCCGCATCAAAGAAAGGAACCTTACCAAAGGAAGGAAACCAGCTGGGCAACAGGAAAAAAATTGCTCAACAGGAGCAACAACCCAGGAAAAAACAAAGAACCAGGGGATAAAAAACCTATCCCAACAGCCAGAGGTCCCAACAAGGGACCCTAGGGAACTGCCGCACTAAGAACCTTGCGGCCAAAGGAAGCATCCGCCGATGCCTGAACATCTACCTTGTAGAATTTTGTGAAAGTGTGCACGGTCGACCAGGTCGCCGCCTTACACACCTGGGCTACAGAAGCCCCATGACGACAGGCCCAAGACGTACTCAGAGATCTAGTAGAGTGCGCCTTCACAGGCACAGGGGGAACCTTCCCCTGCAAAGCATATGCCTGTTCAATGGTCTGCCTGATCCATTTGGCGATGGTAGAGGCCGACGCCGCCATGCCCTTCCGAGGACCCTCAGGAAAAACAAACAGAGAATCCGTCTTTCGAAAAGACTCAGTCGATTTAAGGTAAACCCTTATCGCCCGAACAACATCCAAAGAATGTAGTCTCACCTCTTTCGGGTGTTTAGGCTTCGCGCACAGCGAAGGCAAGACAATATCCTCATTTAGATGGAATTCCGAAACTCGATTCGGAAGAAAAGAAGGATTAGGTCGCAAGACCACCTTATCCAAGTGAATAACCAGATACGGAGACTTGCAGGACAAAGCCGCCAGCTCCGACACTCTGCGAGCCGAAGTGATCGCAACCAAAAAGGCGACCTTTATGGACAACATAGACAACGAGATCTCCCTGATCTGTTCAAAAGGAGCACGTTGTAACACAGATAGAACAAGATTCAAGTCCCAAGGGGGCAGAGGATCCCTCCTAGGAGGAACCAGATGCCGCACACCCTGAACAAAAGTGCCAACCAAGGAGTTGAAAGCCACGGGACGTTGAAAAAGAACGGCCAGCGCAGACACCTGACCCTTTATCGTAGCCAGCGCCAAACGCTGATCGACACCTGTTTGAAGGAAGGACAACACTCGGGAAACCGAGTACGTGCGGGGTGAAAACCCCCTGGACTCACACCAGGCAAAATAGGCCTTCCAAGTACGGTAGTAAACCTTCCCCGAGGAAGACTTCCTCGCGTTGATCAAGGTATGAACGACCTCAGGGGAGAGACCCCTCTCCTTCAGGACCTCGGTCTCAACAGCCAGGCCGTCAAAGCCAGCGACTGTAAAGCAGGATGGTATATCGGCCCTTGAGGCAGGAGATCGTCTCGAAGAGGCAGACGCCACGGGGCGTCGACCGCCAGATTCACGAGGTCTGCGTACCAGGACCGGCGTGACCAATCCGGCGCCACAAGAATCACCGTGCTGCGTTCCGAGTGTAACCTGCGAAGGAACCTGGACAGCAACTGAATCGGTGGAAACGCGTACATCAGCTTGTACTGATGCCACGGGGCCACTAACGCGTCCGACGCGTCTGCCCGAGGGTCGCGCGCCCTTGCCACGAACCTTCTCACCTTGTTGTTGAGACGAGACGCGAACAGGTCCACATCTGGAAGACCCCACTTCGCGCACAACATCTGGAATACAGCCGGGTGGAGAGACCATTCCCCCTGATCTAGGGTCTGGCGACTCAGATAGTCCGCCTGCCAGTTCTCCACCCCCGGAATGTGAACCGCCGTTAACGCCGGGACAGGAGTCTCGGCCCAGGACAGAATGTCGGCCACTTCCCGAGCCGCTCGGGCACTCCTGGTGCCCCCTTGGTGGTTGATGTAGGCCACCGCCGTGGCATTGTCCGTCTGCACCCGAACCGGGCAGCCCTGCAGCCGGTCCGTCCAACGATGAAGACAGAGATTTATCGCACGCAATTCCAGAATGTTGATCGGAAGGGAGGACTCCTCCTCCGACCAAGTCCCCTGGGCGGACAGAACGCCCAGAACACCACCCCAGCCCGACAGGCTGGCATCCGTGGTGATGACCGTCCATGAGACAGGACGAAAAGACTTGCCCCCCGACACCATCGGGGACTGGAGCCACCACAGAAGGTCTCTTCTGGTGCGATGGCCCAACGAGATTTGAAGATCCAGAGATTGAGGTCGCCCGTCCCACCTGGACAGGATCTCCGCTTGGAGACCCCGCGTGTGAAACTGGGCGAAGGGAATCGCCTCGAAGGCCGAGACCATCATTCCCAGACATCTCATACACGTCCGCAGAGACGAGTGTGGAACGTCCCTGAGGGGCCTGACTTCCTCCTGAAGAGTTCGGAGTTTGTCTCCCGGCAGGAAGACCTTCGCCTGAACCGAGTCCAGGATCATTCCCAGGTAGGGAAGACGAACCGACGGACTCAGTGTCGACTTTGGAAAATTTATCGTCCAACCAAACTCCTGCAGAGTTTGCATCGTGACAGACAGGTCCTTCTCCAGACCCTGGCTGGTTGCAGACCGAACCAGAATGTCGTCCAGATACCCCAGGACAGAGATGCCCTGGGCTCTCAATAATGCCAGAACCGGTGCAAGCACCTTGGTGAAAACCCGCGGAGCCGAGGCGAGACCAAAAGGTAACGCCACAAACTGGTAGTGATCCTCCGCAATGGCGAATCGAAGGTACCTCTGGTGACCCTCGAAAATGGGGATGTGAAGATACGCATCCTTCAAATCGATGGAGGCCATGAATTCCCCTGGAACCAGGGCAGCCACCACCGACCGCAGGGATTCCATGCGGAACTTGCGAACCCGCACAGAGCGGTTTAGAGCCTTCAAGTCCAGAATTGGACGAACCTTGCCCTCCTTCCTGGGCACGGTGAACAGATTGGAATAAAACCCCCGAAATCTGTCCCGATGAGGCACCGGAACCACCACTCCCTGAGCCCTCAGGTCTCGCACCGCCAGGTGCAGGTCCCGTAAACGCTCTGGAGACAGTTGAAGATTTGAGGGAAAAAATCTGCTCTCCGGCCGAGAGAGAAACTCGATCTTGTAACCAGATCGAACGATCTCCTGAACCCACCTGTCCCGCACGCGGGCCACCCAGGGTTGAAGAAAACCGAGCAAGCGTCCCCCCACCCCAAAACTGGGTGAGGGCGCCCCTTCAGGCCGCACTGTTATGGGCAGCGGGTCCGGACTGACCGGACTTCTGTTTACCAGACCAGGGCTTCTTTTGAGAGCCTTGTCCTTTGAACGGTTTGCCCTTGTAGTGCGACCGAAAGGCACGAAAGGACCCCTGAGGGGGCCGAAAATTAGCATGCTTCTTCCCAGAAGCCCCCTTAGCCTTGGAGAAATGGGGCAAGAGAGTGCTCTTACCTCCGGTGATCACCTTAATCAACACATCCAAGGACTCCCCAAAAAGGCGAGACCCATCATAAGGCAGATTGGCTAAGGTCTTACGTGAAGATTGGTCCACCGACCAACACTTCAACCAAACCAGGCGGCGAGACAACACCGCCACGCTGTGCACACGTGCAGCCAACGGAACTAAGTCCAAGTCCGCATCACACAGATACATGACACCCTGGTGGATCTGATCCACCATATCCAGGGTCGCCGGCGAGGCCGAATCGGCCACTAGGACGCGCCTAAGCATCTGCGTCCAACTTGTGACAGCCTGGGCCGCCATGAGAGAGGCAAACAGAGCCTTAAGCATAGAACCCGTAACAGAATAAGTATGACGGGCAAGAGACTCCAATCTTCTATCCGTGGCATCACGGAACACCGGGGAATCCTCTGCAGGAATCGCAGTGGATTTGTTCAAAACCGCAATTGCGTGATCCACCGGGGGTGGTACACACCACCGTTCATCAGTGGAAGGCGAAAAAGGATAACGCAGCATGAACCTACTTGGCACAGCAAAAGGTTTGCGCAAATTGCGCCATTGTTCCTTAACAGCGCGCTGAAAATAATCATTGCAGGGAAAAACCTGCGGCATCCTGCGTTTTCTCTGCGTCCCATAAGCCGCCAAGGCAGCGGGGGGACACACTTCATCCTGCAAACGCAGCGTTTGTTTTATGGAAGCAATCAATTCATCCATGATTGCAAGCTCTTCAGGCGAGCCAGGGGGAGAATTATCCACCCCTTCAACTTCAGCCTCCACCTCGGACCCCACTAGATCCAGGGAGGAGCGGGACCCCGATAAGGAGACCCCCGCCATAACAGCCCCATCACCTTCACCCTCAGAATCAGAGGAAATAGAAACTCTGGGTCTTTTAGTAGATTGAGCAGCCACCAGCATCTGCACCTGAGCAGCAAGGCCAGCCACAATAGTGGCCAAATCCCCCCCTGGGGGGGAAACAGCGGTCCCCTGGCTTTCCACCAAGGTGGCAGGAAATTTGCCCTCCTGAGAATCCATTGCCCCAATATGATATGCCGGAGAATAAAGGGTTAACTGCCCCTTTAACAAGCTCGGCGAGCGCAGCCCACCACACCACACACAAGCACAATGAGACCCCCACAGGGACAATAAACTGACACAGGCAATGGATATAGCAAGAACAGAAGGATAGAACCTGAGGAGACCCTCGCCGCTGCTGCTGCCTCGATCGGTGTACCCAGGAGAAGAGGAAGTGATGAGACCAGGGCGCTCTATTAAAGCCTAAGGGAGGCTACAAGAAAATGGCCGCCATGCATGTAGAACATGCGGCCGGAGCGAGTGTAGGCAAAATGGCGCCGTTTGGCTCCGAAACCGCCGCTCCTCAGTACAGTAATGCACATAACACCATCCACATAAAAAGCATGGCAGATCGCCGCAGCGATCGCTGTATAGTGCCCAAACATGCCACAAAACATGCCCCACAGCACACAGCTTCTCACACTGACAAGGCTGACACAGACAGTGTCACACAGCTCTCCCCCCCCTTGCAGCCCGCAGCATGCAGCAGAATGATAGGGAGACAAACAGTGAGAACAGAGGCAGGTTACACAGTCCCAGACTGACACCCCCCCAGACAGACAGGTCCCCACATAGATACACTTACCTCTCAATGGCGTGGGGGGACCCGCACAGGCGAACAAGCTGCTGCACATGAGGCAGGGAGAGTCGCATACAAGACGCACAAAATGGGGGTTAAGAAACCGCACAGCGTCCAGTGAGGTAGCCACCTCACCAATCATCCCTGCACCGAACAGGGATGGGTCGTTCACTGTGCCAGGAGCGTTACCTGGCTGAACGCTCGATGGCAGGCTGGGAAGCCACTGACCCACGACCTGCGACCAGGGGGATCAGCCCGAGACCCAGCCCGCATAATCCTCTTCGTCAGAAGAACTAACTAATGCTGACAAAAAGAACAGCTAGGTAAAGAGAGAAAAAACTCAAACAAAAAAACAAAAAAAAAAGAAAAAAGAGGCTGGGGCACAAAGCCCCAGCACAGAGAGAACCAGCTACTCCTGACAAGCTAGACATTGAAACTGAGATATGGTTGCAGGAAGTAGGAGGGTATTGACTGAGGGGACCACCCCTTGAGGGTGGGATATGTTAAAAGCTTTAATGTTAACATATTCTGTTGCCTAGCTACTCCTTCGGAGCAAAGTCTAATACCCCATTGTGACGAATATGAAGAGGCGGCGACTGTCGGAGGACGTAAGAGAAATATACTTACCTTCTTCCTCCCCTCGGCGGCCGCGGCCCATCATCACTTCCTGGCTTTGCAATGATTCCTGGGAGCTGAACGTCAGCGCTCCCAGGAATCATTGCGCCTGCACCCGCCCCAACGTCAGTTCCGGGACGCGCGCGTCATTCCCTTCTAAACAGCTTCTGGGCATGCCCAGAAGCTGTGGAGGGATGACGCGCGCGCACCGGAAGTGAGGGCAGGGCCGGTGCAGTGCATCGTGGGACCGAAGAAGACGGAAGAGGATGCAGAAGAGGATTGTGCTGGCTTCAAGCTGCCCACACCTGAGATGGCAGCGCTGGACAATACTTTTTCAAGGTAAGTATTTGTCCTAAAAGGTAAGTGCAACCGAGGACAGATCAGAGGCTAGCCATTGTGGAATGTACTAGCCCTGACTGTCCCGGAGGTATTTTTATTAAAAAAAGTATTCCCAGGGTGGAACTCCGCTTTAACTGAACAAGCAGAAGATAGGAGTTGTCATGCACAGCTGCTCTAGATTCTGTCTGCTCCAATTTTTTATTGAATTTGGCAAAAGTTACACAGATCAGAACAGTACAAGCGGAATACAGTGATCAACAGTATGTCAATGTGCATTCAACAAACACAAAACCACTAAAAGTAAAGATGTGATGTTTCTAGAAAGCACCCTGGACCAGTTTCAAAGAGATCAAATTAGGACAGAGGATCTCAATGCAACACAACACATCACATATGTGAGCAGGTTAGGCCCAATGGTCATCTGGGAAAGGATTGTACAAACAGAAGGCAAAAAGAATAGAAGGAAAAAAGAAAAAAGAAAGGGGGGGGAGAAATCAGGAAAGAAAGGAAAAGCATGCACTAGAGGAGAGAGAGAGAGCAGAAAGGGGTGGAAGGGGTCCTCTGACGACACGGGGGCGATAGAAAAGTAAGGGCGAGGTGGTCAAATGTCATGAAAGAAGGGTGGTGATATGGCACTTTTCCACTGCAAGTACCGGCTCGGCTCTACTCGGCCCTGTTTGGTTTTCCACTGCATGGTACCGCATGGTACGGTTCGGTACGGTTTGGTATGGTTTGCTTTTCCACTAAAGTAGTACTAAAGTAAGTGGGTGGGATAACAATGATTCTTTGACCAATCAGTGGCAAGTAGTGACAAACAGTCAAGGCTGCATGCAAAGGATTGTAGGATATGGTACCGGTACGGCGATGTTGGAACCACAACTGAGGTGGTACTGTTTAAGCGAGCCGTACCGTTCGGTTCCATGTAGTGGAAAAGCGCCGCCGTACCGTAGAATTCCTACACCGTACCATGCGGTAGCAGCAGTGGAAAAGCACAAAAGCGAGCCGTACCATTCGGTTCCATGCAGTGGAAAAGCGACAACCCAAGGGTTCCTGATCTTGTTACATTTTTTGTGACTATTGGTAGGGGGCTAGTCAGATGTTCATTGATATAAAAACCATCTAGCGTGGTTTCGACTTCAGAGAAGCAAGTGAACTGCTTCTATAAAGCTTTGGCAATTTTTGATTTGGAGGCTAGGAGTACATAATGTGCCAATTTGAATTTATTTTTAGTGAAATGTGGGGGTTTAAATTGTAGAAGGGCAAACCATGAATTTCTGGATAAATGAACCCCAAAGAATCTGTAAAAGAGAGCAAACACTTTGGAAACTTTGGACCAACGCTGCTCCAATTTTCATAAATTTCCCCCATGAGGCGGAAATAGGAGGAAATCAACACTTCCCAAAGTGCCAGTGATTCCTCCTAATCAAATCCGCATTCTGCAACATAGTGAACTACATTGAATAAAAGTTGCAAAAACTGAACTTTTTACAAAAGTGAATATCCTAGCAGATTAAAATGAACAAAACCCTAATATAAACTAAATGTAAACTTCTATGTATATGAAGCATCTACGCTCAATGAAGAACAAGGAATGTGAGGATAGTCTTTGATGATTAAGTGGGTGTACCAACAATAACAAATTGTGCAGCTAAAGTAGAAAGCCATTAATGCTTTGAACAGTTTATGATCTTTTGTTCTTCAACAACATCACTGAACAACGTTTATAGCTCTTAAGAATAAATTGTAACAAAAAGCTACAGAAAAGTAGAACAAACCATTTCTAAAGCCAGTATTTGATGTAGCGGACTATAAAACTTGCACTTTAGTCACCTTGAGCTGTGTTAGGGCAATACACCCATTAAGTAATTAGCAGACAGAACAATGTTCCAGACACTAATTTCAGAAAAGGATACTATGTATCAAAAAACTCCACTTTCGTGGGGGAAAAAAATAGCAAATAAAGAAAAAACAACCTAGTGTATATAATTGCGACATAAATCATATTGTAATAGAATGTTATTAAAAATGACCTTTCCTTTTCAACCTGCGGCTGTTGTAATTTTCTGAAAATGCAACACAATATGGCTACCTGGAGCTGTTCTGTACACAGAATGTATACTGACCACACCCCATTTCCTGCTTGTGTGATTGGCTCACCAATTTTCCCAGAAGTCTGCTTAAAGTGGAGTTCCGGCCCAAATTTAATTTTTTTTTTTTTTTTATAAAAATACCTCTAGGACAGTCAGGGCTAGTGTATTTAAGCAACGATAGCCTCTGAACTGTCCCCTGCTTAGTGTACCTATATAAAGAAAAACCTGCCTTGAAAATTTCTTGTCCAGCGCAGCCATCTGCGGGTGTGGGCAGCTGAAGCCGGAGCGTCCCTCTTCGTGTCCCTCTTCCTGGATGTCGGAGTCCCAGAATGCCCTGCTCGTCACATCCGGTGCTGGCACGTCACCCCGCAGCTGGTTCTGCACATGCCCAGAAGCTGTTCAAATTCATTCAGCAGGGAATGACGCGCTTGAACCGGAAGTGACGAGGGACACCAGTGCAGGCGCATTGATGACGCTCATCTCCCAGGAGTCAATACAAAGGAGGAAGTGACGTCGGGAGCCGCGGCCGCATAAGGAGGAAGTGGAAGGAAGGTAAGTTAATTTTCATTAAAAATAAGGTAAGTGAAACCAAAAAAAAAAAAAAAAATTATCCAATTCTTTTTCAGGATGTTTTAATCTGACGGTGTAAAGTGCAAACATAGGGTGGAACTCCACTTTAAGATACAAGTCAGATTTCTGGCATCCCCTGCAATAAAAATTTATTTTTTGGTGAGATACTCCCAATAGGAACATGTCTAAAGGGATGCAGGCCTAGCAGATTTCCTCATTAGAGTAGTGCTGCAACGATGCGTCGACGTAATCGATTACATCGATTACAGAAAAACGTCGACGTGCGTGAAAGTCGTTGACGCATCACATGTGACGTCACACGCCCCCTGCTCGCATTGCCGGCCGGGCCACTGCATTGATTGGGGCCGCTGCAGGCTGCACTGCCCCGCCTCCGGCCCCCGCTGCGCTCCAGTCCAGAGTGTCCGTCTCTTCTGCGTCAGCCGATGTGAGCGGCATGACATCCCAGGCGGCTGCGCCTGCGCGGCGGTGCATCAACTGAGCTGACTCTCTGTGGCTGCAGACTGCCACCAAACGCCGATGACCCCTCCCACTGTCCCACACAGACGAGACATCACGCGCCACTCCAGCAGCAGCATGTGATCGCAGGTGAGGGGTCTGCACTGCTGCACTGGGAGGGGGGGCTTACTAAGTGGTCTGTACTAGGTGGGAGGGCTTACTGAGGGGTCTGTACTAGGTGGGAGGGCTTACTGAGGGGTCTGTACTAGGTGGGAGGGCTTACTGAGGGGTCTGTACTCGGAGGGGGCTTACTGAGGGGTCTGTACTGGGAGGGGGCTTACTGAGGGGTCTGTACTGGGAGGGGGGCTTACTGAGGGGTCTGTACTGGGAGGGGGCTTACTGAGGGGTCTGTACTTTTTGTTATTCAAAGGATTAATTAGCTAATCAAAAAAAGAACACTCAATTAAGCAAAAAAAAATAAAATAAAAATAATCGTTAGATTAGTCGACAGACAAAATAATCGTTAGTTGCAGCCCTACAAAAGATATTCTGCACAGGGGTCAGAATTTGAAAGAAGGTTAGATGGTCGGCAAAATTAGGGACATTAGAGCCCTGCAGCTTTCCTCATTAGAGCCCTGCAGCTGCCACAGCTGATAGATAATTATGAAACCACTCCCATTAGACCCAGGAACAAACAATGATTTCTTCAGAATTACAAAAGGTAGGAATCTGCAACAAAGTTTGTTAAAATCCTTGTAATGTACAGAGATCACCCAGAGGGGAATGTTTTTTTCTCAACAAAAGTGGAGTTACGCTTTAAAGTAGCAGTCCAGGCAAAACCTAACTAAAGCTAAACCTTCTCTCTGCCACATTCTAAACCTAATCTATCTAACCCTGTAAAGCAAAAATGGCTGTACTTACCTATTTTGCAGCCGGTCCGGTCCCAGCATCAGCTGTCAACAGCGGCTTCAGTGTGGAGGCGGGTGCAGGAGAGGCAGCCAATAACGGAAGCTCTATAGTAACTCTATGGGTGATGTCACTTCCTAGGGATTTCACAGCCATTGTCGGTCCTCTTCTGCACATAGCATCCGCCGATGGAGACCGGACTGGATCAGCTGCAGAATCGGGAAGTACAGCGATTTTTGCTTTACAGGGTTAGATAGATTAGGGTTAGAATGTGGCACGAACCAGGTTTAGCGTTCGTTAGGTCTTGCCTGGACTTACACTTTAAGGTTCGGGCACGCAGCAGGATTTACTTTTTTTTTTTGCCCTTTAACAAAGCAAACAATGGAGCTTGATTTGGATGCTCAGCATATGCTTGTACTGAGCACCCAAAAATGCTACCATGTGCGAGGGTAACCTGAAGGAATAAAAGTTTTTTGCTTTTCTTTACTGGGGCCGGCGCCAATTTTACTCACTCAACAGATGCGTTTCTGCTGAGCAGCAAGAGAGCCTGACTCTCCCCCTGTAAAGGAACTTTGTAAGTTCCGTATATTATTGTATTCTATTTTGTATGTATTAGGGATAGACAGATATGGTTTTTTCAGGGCGATACCAATATTTTGGTCACAACATATCGGTATCGGCCGATATTTTGTACATTTAACGTTTTGAAAAATAAAGACAATTTTTGACACAAATCTGGTACTGAACATGTTCATTTTTGTTTAATGCTTAATGGCTGGTTTGCTGGCACCTTGTGGTGGGTGGGTGGCTGGCACCCTGTGGTGGGTGGGTGGGTGGCTGGCTGGCACCCTGTGGTGGATGGCTGGCTGTCTGGCACATGGTGGTGAGTGGCTGGCACCCTGTCGTGGGTGGCTAGCTGGCTGGCACCCTGTGGTAGGTGAGTGGCTGGCACAGAGGCTGTGGGCGGCTGGCTGGTACAGTGCCTGTGGCTGGCTGGTACAGGGCCTGTGGGCGGCTGGCTGGTACAGTGCCTGTGGCTGGCTGGTACAGGGCCTGTGGGTGGCTGGCTGTCTGGCACCCTGTCTGTGGGTGGCTGGCTGTCTGGCACCCTGTGGTGGGTGGGTGGGTGGCTGGCTGGCTGGCACACTGTGGTGGGTGGGTGGCTGGCTGGCAACCTGTGGTGGGTGGCTGGCTGCCACAGGGGCTGTGGGTGGCTGGCTGGTACAGGGCCTGTAGGTGGCTGGCTGGCAGGTACAGTGCATGTGGCTGGCTGGTACAGGGCCTGTGGGTGGCTGGCTAGCTGGTACAGAGCCTGTGGGTGACTGGCTGGTACAGGGCCTGTGGATGTGGGTGGCTGGCTGGCACCGGGCTGCTTCGGGTGGGTGTATGGCTGTGATACCCTCCCACAAGACTAGTCCCGACTCCAGATGAGGCTCTCCAAGGCGAGGGAGGCGGCCTAAGAAGGCAAAATGACGTCACAAAAATATCGGCAATATCGACCAGTTCCGGGGCCGATACTGATATATATCGGGGAAAGTGCATATCAGCCACCGATATATCAGCCTTGCCGTTAACCGGTCTATCCCTAGTATGTATTGCACACGGCACTAATACTGTTTTCATTACATGTTTGCATTCTTTTGAGTCCTGATTAGAATTAGCCTGCTTATGTTACGCCCCTTGTTACCATAAAAGTTCAATTGTAATATTAATGTGATGCCTACTTAAAGCAGAGTTCCACCCAAAAGTGGAACTCTGACCCCCTGACATGCCACATTTGGCATGTCATATTTTTTTTGGGGGGGGGAGTGGGTACCTAGATTTGACAGTTACACGCTCTCACTTCTGCTCGGGCCACCTAGGCGGCTCAAGCAGAAGTTCTCCTCTCCCCCTTCCTCCCTGCAATCTTCTGGGACACGTCACAGGTCCTAGAAGATTACCTGGCCATTCACGACGTCCAGTGTGACTTGCGCATGCGCAGTGCGCACCTGTCTGTGAGGCCGCAAGCTGTCACAGCCGGGTGCCCACACTAGAGATGCCGGCGCCACCGAGAGGAGAGGGCGAGGAGCAAGGCTTCGGTCGGCTGCATCGCTGGATGGTGGGACAGGTAAGTGTGTGTTTAATAAAAGTCAGCAGCTACACTTTTTGTAGTGTTGTGGAAATTAATGGAGTTTGGAGCATAGAAATTCGCTCGGTTCGCTGAAAACTTTGCTGTGCTGAAAAGTGCACTTGTGGATAATAATACGTCCCAAGCACCATTAATCCCTTGTACTGAAAAGTACAATGTACATCCCTTTTGTATAAAGTTATCCTAGCGCGCTCGGCGACAAAGAAAGTAACAGGCGCACGCTGTGCCAAATCGATGCCAACTGAAGATTCTCGGCCTTTAAATCTGCTTTATTTATAGTCAGAGAACAAAAGGGGGTTACAGGGAAGGTGGTGTCAACACCACCAATCACAGACATGTATACTTTCAAAAGTACAATAGGAAAGGGGAATACATGTTTATGGACAAACACGGCCCTGTGCATGAGACTCCAACTGCCAAGTGAAAGCGAAACAACGCAACATGGCTGCCACATGGATTCTCATGGACTTGGCCACGCCAATTCACAAGCATGCAATCCCCTCATAACCTGTTATGAGGGAATCCTATATAATATAGTTCATAAAAAACATATTTGAAAGTGATCATGCTACTGTTCCAGTGAATAGGACTTTACTATATCTGCAAAAAAAAAAAAATTGCAGCAGTATTTCAATCATATGGATCAAATATAACAGAAAGTTGCCAGCCATTAATCCTGGTAAAAGGGCAGATATTATTAAAACAATAAGAATTCCACATCACAAACATATCTCCGCAGTGAATACCGGGGCCCCGGCTGGCTGATATACATTTGTGCGGTGGAGTTCTCCTTGCATAGCCATAGATCTGGACTGGCACCTCCGATAGGGATGATCAGGCTACAAGTAGTTTGCAGTCTCCATTTAACCACTTCCCGCCCGCCCTATAGCAAAATGACGGCGGGAATGTGGTTGTGTTATCCTGACCAGATGTCATATGACGGCGGCAGGATAACACAGCTCTGGGCGCCCCCCGGGGGCACGCAGAGCGGCGATCGGTGATGCGAGGTGTCAGTCTGACACCCTGCATCTCCGATCTCGGTAAAGAGCCTCTGACGGAGGCTCTTGACCATGTGATCAGCCGTGTCCAATCACGGCTGGTCACATAGTAAATAGGAACAGCCGTTGATCGGCTTTCCTTAGTTCGTGCCTGACAGGCACGAGTAAAGGAGCGCCGATCGGCGGCTCCCCTGACAGGGGGGGGGGTCGGCACTGGTAATCAGATCATTGATTACCAGTGCAGACCCTTGGGGGGGGTGCCACTAGATCCACCAGGGATGCCCACTATGACCCCAGGGATGCCCACCATGACCCCAGGGATGCCCACTATGGCCACCAGGGATGGCAATCAGGGCTCAGGGAGCCCCATCAGTGCTGCCCACCAGTGCCCTCCCTATCAGTGCTGCCCACAAGTGCCCATCATTGCCATCCTTTAGTGTCGCCCACCAGTGCCCATTATTGCCCACCGCTGCTGCCTATCAGTGCCCATTAGTGCCCATCAGTGCCGCCCGTGAGTGCCGATCAGTGCCGCCCATCAGTGCCCACCAGTGCCACCTATCAGTGCCCATTAGTGCCCATCAGTGCCACCTATCAGTGCCGTCAGTGCCACCTATCAGTGCCCATCAATGCTGCCTATCAGTGCCCAGCAGTGCCGCCTATCAGTGCCCACCAATGCTGCATATCAGTGCTACCTATCAGTGCCACATATCAGTGCCTATCAGTGCCACATATCAGTGCCGCCTATCAGTGCCACCCCATCAGTGCCACCCCATCAGTGCCTCCTCATCAGTGCCTCCTCATCAGTGCCTGTCAGTGCAGTCTCATCAGTGCTCATCAGTGCAGGAAAAAACTTATTTATTTACAAAATTGTATAACATAAACAAAAAAACTTTTTTTTTTTTCAAACTTTTCGGTCTTTTTTTATTTGTTTAGCAAAAAGTAAAAATCGCACAGGTGATCAAATACCACCAAAAGAAAGCTCTATTTGTGGGGGGAAAATGACATAAATTTGGTGTAAGTACAGTGTTGCATGACCGCGCAATTGTCATTCAAAATGCAACAGCGCTAAAAGGGGAAAATTGGCCTGGGCGGGAAGGGAGGGAAGTGCCCTGTATTAAAGTGGTTAATGGAAGGTTTCCACAATTACAGGTCTTTCCTCAAGGCCAGTTAAAGCACTATTCGCTGTTCATAGCGATTACCGGTAAACTGACACTGGGAGACATAATGGCAAATTAACTAAAAATACATTTTAAAGAAACGCCCGCATAAATATTAATACAATTTCCACAACAGCAGCAGCTGACTTTTAATAAACACAAAAACGAGTGGAACTCTGCTTTATTTGTGTGTATAAACACCTTCAATTGCATCAAATAAAACAGAACAGTTATTTTGGAAAGATGCTGAGTGTATCTTCTGTGTCTGTTCCCTCCTGCAGCAGTTATTATTCATTTGGAACCACTAATCAATATGGGGATAGGAGTTGCCCATCTATAAAATTTCCAGAACACCCACCTTTCCCGACGAGCACCCAATCGGTGCTGGTCACGCTAAGGTGACTAGGAGATAGAGAGAGCAATGTTAAAAACATTAATTAGGTAGCCATAAAGCCCCTTTCCTTTTTAAAAGCCCCAGACATTCCTAAAAGCACATCTGCCTAATAAAAAGCATCAACCCTTCATCTTATTTAAATAAGGTTTTAGTTAAAAAAAAAATATATTATATATATACAGGGAGTGCAGAATTATTAGGCAAATTAGTATTTTTGAGGATTAATTTTATTATTGAACAACAACCATGTTCTCAATGAACCAAAAAACTCATTAATATCAAAGCTGACTATTTTTGGAAGTAGTTTTTAGCTTGTTTTTAGTTTTAGCTATTTTAGGGGGATATCTGTGTGTGCAGGTGACTATTACTGTGCATAATTATTAGGCGTAGTTTGTGGTGCCTCAAGTCAGGTGGGGGGATTTTATGGGCAGGAGTAAGGATATAGAAAAATAGTAATATATAATACCGAGGAACCAAACATCTCTAAACTGATACCAAAACACCCCCCTATCACCTTTAGGAAGGCAGGATCGCTACAACAAAAACTGGTTCACAGTGAACACAAAGAAGGGTCCAGAAAAGACCCGTGTAAAACAAAGGGGACCTTCCCATGTGGGAGTTGCGCCCAATGCTATGTAATCCGCCAAACGATAGATACTAACCTACCGAATGGAGATGTTTTCAGACCGAATCATTTTTGCAACTGCAAGACCAGAGGTGTGGTCTACATGATGACCTGCGAGTGCGGGGCTTTCTACATCGGGAAAACCCGACAAGAATTTGGGAAACGTGTTAACCAACATTTACAAACTATGCATCTTGGCAATTTTTACGTTCCACTTGGCAGACACGTTAAAAACCACCACAACTACAAAATGCCAAAGGTCAATTTTATGGCCCTCGATAGGATCCATATTCCATTACGAGGAGGTGATTGGAATAAGATCCTCCTGCAGTTAGAAATGCGCTGGATTACCAGACTTAAAGCGACAGTCCCACCAGGACTCAATGAAGCCCAAAGCTTCCGCCCTTTCCTGGAGGGCTTTTCATCAGGGAAAACTGATTAATTTCCAACATCACCCCAACTTTGATTTTTCTCCACACACATATGACTCCTATTAGATTAAGGAGATCAGGGTACCAATCAAACTGTTTTTACCAAATTTATTTATTTTTTATTTTTAATTTTATTATTATTTTTATTTTTTGACCCCCCTCCTTTTTCTGGAATGCCTGGAATGCCTGACACAATGATCCTCTCCCCTCTACGTGTCCCTCTCGGGCCCTACCCCGGCACACTTTGTGCCCCTTGCTTCTATACAATTTACTGCTGCTAATTATCGCTTTTAGTGAGACTTAGGTGACCACTAATGTGTATCACCACCATTTTTTGCCTTTTTGTTTTCATGTACTTTTCTTTCTGTATTACAAAATAATCATTATGTCAAATCCCCTTTCTTGGTGCCCTTCCCGAAACTTCAGGAGCTCCCGGCACGGAAAGCCCCGAATCTTTGAGATCGGGGCTAATAGAACCGAGGGTCGATGCTTTGGCATCCTCCCAGATCCCCACAGGATCATTCGGTTTCTTCCTCCGTGTCGGCGGCCTAAGTGTCACGACCGGAGGGCGTCAAGGGATGCGCCGCGTCATACACGCAGGCGCGCCACTGACCGTGCACGGTTGCTGTCACAAGGCTTCACACAGCGCTTATGCGCATGCGTGACAGCCTATTTAAGGCCGGGGAACGCTCCAGGAACTCCAGTCTCTCTCCAACCGAGGGAGAGGAAGCATCCTGGAGACTTCTATGCTGCGGACGGACGTCTTTAACCCTTACTACCCTACAAAACTGTAAGTTTTTCTTTGGAGGAGAAGATTCTCCTTGAACCTATCTCCTCCTCAGAACCAACGGCCTTTGCAGCCGTTTCTTTTTCCTTGTTGGAAGTCACCAATTCTAATGTTAAATCACCACACATGCGGACTGGCACAAAAACAAAAAACCTACAACAAATTGATATCTTTTCAGATTGGTCCCACTGCTAGATATATCCTGGACCCTTCTCTGGACTTTGAATTGAATTCTCAGATCCCAAGTAAATAAAACCATTTACTAAAATCACTACTTTCCATTTGGTTGTTTTTCCAGCCCATATACTCAAATTATCCGTCTATCCTACACAGCATATAGTTCCTGCAGCACCTGAAGAAAATCTCGGGAAGACACATTCACAAGAAATCGGATACAAAAGTGTATGTAAAATGCTTATTAAGAAAAATTCTTCTGTATATATATATATATGTAGTGCTACTGAGCTACTCACACATTATATCTCAATAATTATAGAATCGGTGATACAACCTTGATAAAGGCCGAATCTTGGCCGAAACGCGTCGGATTACCGATCGGACACCCGCTCTGAACCAATCCCTATCCTATAGGGATCAACAGTGCAGGATTGTCCTGTTTTCAAAAACGATGAAGTCACATATTTTTCACGTGTAAACACACTCTACCTTTTCTTCACTAGCACTCAATGGGCCTCTACCCATTCACACTCCAATGTTGTACATATTTTGTGCTTTTCTCTCCCCCCCTCCATAATTCAATAAATATTATATTATATATTACTATTTTTCTATATCCTTACTCCTGCCCATAAAATCCCCCCACCTGACTTGAGGCACCACAAACTACACATAAATTGTTGGGATGGTGGCAGAAAACTACTAACTAACTTCCAATATAAGATCCACAACCTCTATCTTTCATAATTATTAGGCAACTTAACAAAAATCAAAGATACAGTATACCCATTTCAATTATTTATTTTTACCAGTGAAACCAATATAACATCTCAATATTCACAAATATACATTTCTGACATTCAAAAACAAAACAAAAACAAATCAGTGACCAATATAGCCACCTTTCTTTGCAAGGACACTCAAAAGCCTGCCATCCATGGATTCTGTCAGTGTTTTGATCTGTTCACCATCAACATTGCGTGCAGCAGCAACCACAGCCTCCCAGACACTGTTCAGAGAGTTGTACGGTTTTCCCTCCTTGTAAATCTCACATTTGATGATGGACCACAGGTTCTCAATGGGGTTCAGATCAGGTGAACAAGGAGGCCATGTCATTAGCTTTTCTTCTTTTATACCCTTTCTTGCCAGCCACGCTGTGGAGTACTTGGACGCGTGTGATGGAGCATTGTCCTGCATGAAAATCATGTTTTTCTTGAAGGATGCAGACTTCTTCCTGTACCACTGCTTGAAGAAGGTGTCTTCCAAAAACTGGCAGTAGGACTGGGAGTTGAGCTTGACTCCATCCTCAACCCGAAAAGGCTCCACAAGCTCATCTTTGATGATACCAGCCCAAACCAGTACTTCACCTCCACCTTGCTGGCGTCTGAGTCGGACTGGAGCTCTCTGCCCTTTACCAATCCAGCCACGGGCCCATCAAGACTCACTCTCATTTCATCAGTCCATAAAACCTTTGAAAAATCAGTCTTGAGATATTTCTTGGCCCAGTCTTGATGTTTCAGCTTGTGTGTCTTGTTCAGTGGTGGTCGTCTTTCAGCCTTTCTTACCTTGGCCATGTCTCTGAGTATTGCACACCTTGTGCTTTTGGGCACTCCAGTGATGTTGCAGCTCTGAAATATGGCCAAACTGGTGGCAAGTGGCATCTTGGCAGCTGCACGCTTGACTTTTCTCAGTTCATGGGCTGTTATTTTGCGCCTTGGTTTTTCCACACACTTCTTGGGACCCTGTTGACTATTTTGAATGAAATGCTTGATTGTTCGATGATCACGCTTCAGAAGCTTTGCAATTTTAAGAGTGCTGCATCTCTCTGCAAGATATCTCACTATTTTTGACTTTTCTGAGCCTGTCAAGTCCTTCTTTTGACCCATTTTGTCCAAGGAAAGGAAGTTGCCTAATAATTATGCACACCTGATATAGGGTGTTGATGTCATTAGACCACACCCCTTCTCATTACAGAGATGCACATCACCTAATATGCTTAATTGGTAGTAGGCTTTCGAGCCTATACAGCTTGGAGTAAGACCACATGCATAAAGAGGATGATGTGGTCAAAATACTCATTTGCCTAATAATTCTGCACTCCCTGTGTATATATATATATATATATATATATATACACATAGTACAGACCAAAAGTTTGGACACAGCTTCTCATTCAAAGAGTTTTCTTTATTTTCATGACTATGAAAATCGTAGAGTCACACTTCAAGAGGTAGTCACCTGAAATTGTTTTCACTTCACAGGTGTGCCCTGTCAGGTTTAATAAGTGTGATTTCTTGCCTTATAAATGGGGTTTGGACCATCAGTTGTGTTGTGCAGAAGTCAGGTGGATACACAGCTGATAGTCCTACTGAATAGACTGTTAGAGTTTGTATTATGGCAAGAAAAAAAGCAGCTAAGTACAGGAAAACGAGTGGCCATCATAACTTTAAGAAATTAAGGTCAGTCAGTCCGAAAAATTGGGAAAACTTTGAAAGTGTCCCCAAGTGCAGTCACGAAAACCATCAAGCGCTACAAAGAAACTGGCTCACATGCGGACCGCCCCAGGAAAGGAAGACCAAGAGTCACCTCTGGTGCGGAGGATAAGTTCATTCGAGTCACCAGCCTCAGAAATCGCAGGTTAACAGCAGCTCAGATTAGAGACCAGGTCAATGGCACACGGAGTTCTAGCAGCAGACACATCTCTAAAACAACTGTTAAGAGGAGACTGTGTGAATCAGGCCTTCATGGTAGAATATCTGCTAGGAAACCACTGCTAAAGAAAGGCAACAAGCAGAAGAGAATTGTTTGGGCTAAAGAACACAAGGAATGGACATTAGACCAGTGGAAATCTGTGCTTTGGTCTGATAAGTCCAAATTTGAGATCTTTGGTTCCAACCACCGTGTCTTTGTGCGACGCAGAAAAGGTGAACAGATGGACTCTACATGCCTGGTTCCCACCGTGAAGCATGGAGGAGGAGGTGTGATGGTGTGGGGGTGCTTTGCTGGTGACACTGTTGGGGATTTATTCAAAATTGAAGGCATACTGAACCAGCATGGCTACCACAGCATCTTGCAGCGGCATGCTATTCCATCCGGTTTGCATTTAGTTGGACCATCATTTATTTTTCAACAGGACAATGACCCCAAACACACCTCCAGGCTGTGTAAGGGCTATTTGACCAAGAAGGAGAGTGATGGGGTGCTGCGCCAGATGACCTGGCCTCCACAGTCACCGGACCTGAACCCAATCGAGATGGCTTGGGGTGAGCTGGACCGCAGAGTGAAGGCAAAAGGGCCAGCAAGTGCTAAGAATCTCTGGGAACTCCTTCAAGACTGTTGGAAGACCATTTCAGGTGACTACCTCTTGAAGTGTGACTCTACAATTTTCATAGTCATGAAAATAAAGATATATATATATATATATGCAGCCCTCAAATTTTCCACTCGCCTACTCGCATTTTGCGAGTGGAAAGATATTTAGGGCGAGCGTGGGGCTGCTCCGGCCGGGTGCCGCTCAGGGGAAGAGGAAAGCCGATGGACGGGATTATCATAGAGCGGGTATCGTGCCCGTCAATGCACTTACCAGTGCAGGGGAAGAGAGAGGAGAGGAAGAGGAAATCTGGCCGGATAATCACAAAGCACGATCGTTCCGCTGTAACAGCTTTCATTGTAATTGCCGGGTGCTCGCCGACACACACAGTCCCGCCTCCTAGCCCGGCTTCTTTGATAGACAGAACACCTGGCCAACCGGGACGTGTGACGTCTATCAAAGGAGTTGGGCTAGGAGGCGGGACTGTGTAAGTCTGCGAGCGCCCGGCAATTACAATTAAAGCTGTTACAGCGGAACGATCGTGCTTTGTGATTATTCGGCCAGATTTCCTCTTCCTCTCCTCTCTCTTCCCCTGCACTGGTAAGTGCATTGACGGGCACAAGTGAAGCTGCATTACTGGGCCCAATTAAAGCTGCATTACTGGGCCCAATTAAAGCTGCATTACTGGGCCCAATTAAAGCTGCATTGATGGCACAGTTAAAGCTGCATTGATGGCCCAATTAAAGCTGCATTGATGGCACAGTTAAAGCTGCATTGATGGCACAGTTAAAGCTGCATTGATGGCACAGTTAAAGCTGCATTGAAGGGCACAGGTAAAGCTGCATTGAAGGGCACAGGTAAAGCTGCATTGAAGGGCACAGGTGAAGCTGCATTGAAGGGCACAGGTGAAGCTGCATTGAAGGGCACAGGTGAAGCTGCATTGATGGGCACGGGTGAAGCTGCATTGATGGGCACAGGTGAAGCTGCATTGAAGGGCACAGGTGAAGCTGCATTGATGGGCACGGGTGAAGCTGCATTGAGGGGCTCGGGTGAAGCTGCATTGAGGGGCTCGGATGAAGCTGCATTGAGGGGCTCGGATGAAGCTGCATTGAGGGGATCGGATGAAACTGCATTGGCGGGCATGGGTGATGTTGCATTGACAGGTATGGATGAGGTTGCATTGACGGGAACGGGTGAGGCTGCATTGATGGGCACAGGTGAGGTTGCATTGATGGGCACAGGTGAGGTTGCTTTGATGGGCACAGGTGAGGCTGCATTGATGGGCACAGGGGAGAGGCTGCATTGATGGGCACAGGGGAGAGGCTGCATTGATGGGCACAGGGGAGGCTGCATTGATGGGCGCTTGTGAGGCTGCATTGATGGGCACTGGTGAGGCTGCATTGATGGGCACTGGTGAGGCTGCACTGATGGGCACTGGTGAGGTTTCACTGATGGGCACTGATCAGGCCGTACTGATAAGCTTCATTGATGCTGCTGCACAGATGGGCACTGGTAGGCTGCATTGATGGGCACTGATAATGTTGTTATTAATATTTATTTTTATAACTTCTGCAATAATGCAAAAACATTTAACAGTGTCCTTCTATGAGATAATTTATCAAGGCGTGTTTAGGGGCGGAATTAGGGGCAGGGCAGGGTAGGAGTTGGGTGGGGCAACTGGTGGCGAGTAACACTTAAGGCCTGGCTAGTAGCTCAGGACTTAAAATTTTGAGCCCTGTATGTGTGTGTGTATATATATATATATATATATATATATATATATATAAATATATATATTTTTTTTTTTTTAGGACAAGTAGATTGTCAGGGGGGACAAGAAAATTTAGGTCCCTTGGACAAGTCGTTTTTTAAGAAATTTCCACACCCATAACTCTATATAGAGAACACTACACTTGAGAGGGGAAATAATAACGATGTACAAATACCGTACTGGTGACCTTAGCACAGGGAAAAAACTTTTTCAGTGAAAGGGAGTTTAAAAAGACACACGGTCATTCAATGAAACTGGAAGAGAAGCGGTTTAACCTTAAACTGCGTAGAGGGTTCTTTACTGTCAGAGCAGTAAGGATGTGGAAATCTCTTCCACAAGCAGTGGTATCAGCAGGGAGCACAGATACCTTAACGATCACAACATACAGGGATATACGTTTTACTATTAACATAACACAAGCACACTCACACACCGCAGGTTGAAGTGGATGGACTGGTGGTTTTTTTTTCAGCCTTACCAACTATGTAACATGACCAACCACTGGACAGGATTGTAAAACAATTCTATTACACTCTATACATTAGAAGATTACACCCCCTACATAACCGACCACTCGACATGATCATAATACAATTACAGTTAGGCCCATATATATATTTGGAAACACAAACAATTTTCATACTTTTGACTCCGTATGCAACCATAATAAAATTAAAATGAAATAATACAAATTAATTTGAAGTGCAGACTTTCAGCTTTAATTCAAAGGGTTGAACATAAATATCAAGTACACCTTTTAGGAACTGAAACCATTTTTTATACACAGTCCCCCCATTTTCAGGGGATCAAATGTAATTGGAAAAATTTATATTATTATAAATAAAATGTTCATTTTTTATATTTTGTTTTGAATCCTTTACTGGCAATGACTGCCTAAAGTCTGCAACCCAGGGACATTACCAAAGCCTGGGTTTCCTCCTTTCTGATGCTTTGCTAGGCTCTAACTGCAGCTGTCTTCAGTTGTTCTTTGTTTGTGGGCCTTTCTGCCCTTAGTTTTGCCTTCAGCAAGTGAAATGCGTGCTCAACTGGGTTGAGATCAGGTGATTGACTCAGCCATTGCATAAAAGTCCACTTCTTTTCCTTCACAAGCTCCTGGGTTGCTTTTGAGGTGTGTTTTGGATCATTGTCCATCTGTACTGTGAAGCACCATCCAAACCACTTTGCTGCATTTGGCTGAATCTGGGCTGACAGTATATCTCTAATCACTACAGAATTCATCCAGCTGCTTCTGTCTTCTGTCAGATCATCAATAAACACCAATGACCCAGTGCCACTGGAACCCATGCATGCCCATGCCATCACACTGCCTCCACCATGTTTTACAGATGACATTGTGGATCATGGGTTGTTCCAAGCCTTCTCCACATTTTTGTCTTCCCATCATTCTGGTACAGATTAATCTTAGTTTTATCTGTCCAAACCAGGGATCAACAGATACGGATACCGATTTTTCGGTCACTCTTCAGGCCGATTGTCAATATTAGGTGCCGATATTCTGTACATTTAAAGTTTTGAAAAATCAATACAATTTTCGACAAATCTGTTAATGTTTATTCAAAATTTTAACCTTAAGGGCTCGTTCTTCACACCATACCTGCATGAAAACTGATGGGAAAACAGCACAGATTTCACTTGCAGAGACATCAGTTTCACATCAGTTTTTATGCGCGACTGGTGTGAACAGTGCACATAGAGAAGAAAAGAACCATCGTTTTTTTTGTGCACCTGCAGAACGTGTGCAGCAAATCTGATGTCTCTGCCTATGCCATGGTGTGACTGTGAACGAACAAGGCCTAGTAGAATAAAAAAAAGTGCTTGAAAAAAAACTTATTAAAGGCTTACAAAAACATAGAAAAATTGCATAAATGACTGCAGTGCACTCACTGTAAAGATTCAATTTAAATCACTACTGCAGTGCAAAAGCTAGATAGTGGGCACTACACTTACTTCAATACTCCCAGGTAAGTAGAAGAATATTATAGTGCAGAAAGCATAACATTTCAGCATGTTCACCAGTTAAACAGCTTCTTTTTTTCCCATATATTGCTGCCTCTTCACTAAAAACATGCTCACTAGGTACAGAGGAAGGAGGATCAGAGAGGTATCTTCTAGCATGAGAGGCAAGTCTTTGGTAGCGTGCCTCATTTTCTTTCCACCACTGAAGAGGATCGTCTATCATGCTGTCAATTACTGGTTCCTTCAAATAGAGATGAAGTTCATCATCCAGGCTGATTATTGCAGATTCAGAAGAATCCTCCACATGAGGCCCCGAATAAAACACTGAACATGGCATCAATTCGACCACAATGAAGATTCTCTTCTGTCCATTGTCTTTTTGGACGTTTGTCTGTTTTTGCACCATCCTGCTCTTCCAGATTGGAAACCTGCTCTTCCTGACTTGACATTTCGGCAGGAATCTCCTGTACCTCCTGTTGAATATCTTCTGTCAGCCATTGTTTTGCGTTGGCCAATACATAATCAGAAGAGAAAGCATGATTCTTGTATCAAGGATCCAAAAGACATGCCAGCACAACATTTTTATTCTCTTCATGGTTCTCAAAACCTTTGCTGAGGCTGCCCCTCATGACCTGCCTACATGTTTTAATGCCACGGGTGTTGGGTCCGTCATTCTCTTGAAGAAGAATCTTCAGCACTCTCACACATGGGATCAAAGATGATACGGATGAGTCGTAATGACTCACCTCTAGTATCACTTCCTCTATGGGGAGGAGGGTCTCAATGACATTGGCTACAATATGCCACTGATCAGCAGTAAGACAAGAATATCCTCCATATTCACCTGAATAGATGGTAGGAGCTTGCTTCTGTTCCAGCATTCTTTGAAGCATGTGAAGTGTTGAGTTCCATCGTTTTTGAACAGCCTGAATTAAGTTGTTTTTGGGTAGGCCAAGGTCTTCCTGAATGCACCACAGTCGCTGATTGGCAAAGATTGAATGGTGGAAATGGCCTGCGCAGCTCTTCAGCATGCTAATTATATCAATCAAAGCTCTCTGGCTTGACAGACCATCCTTTACCACAAGTTGCAGGGTGTGTGCCATACAACTGAGGTCTGACACTTCAGCAAGGCTTATTCCTTTCACCATGTTTGCTCCGCTATCTCGAAGCACAAGCATCACTCGGTCTTTGTTTATTCCTTAGTCTCCAAGCATACCTAGAAACATTTCTCTAATGTACTCCCCAGTGTGAGATCCTTGCATCACTTTTGTATTCAACACAAATTGCCTTTTTGTCCATCCACTGTCAATGAAGTAATGAATGAATGTAATGGGAAGAGCCGCCAAGTTAAGGACCAATAATTACTAGTACCAACATCCCACAGTAATTTGATACAGGAAAAGGGGGAGAAACAGAGAGTTGGTAGCCCAACAACCATGACTCCAAATGAAATTGGATCGTGACTTTCTGGGTACATAGAACACGTAGCTAAAAAAAAAAAAAAAAAAAAAAAGAGTATAAAAATATATAAATTGTATTAAACATCGGATTATACTAAAATGCAAAAGAGATATATATCCATAAAATACTAACAGCAAAAAGACAAATGGATATAGCCAAACATGCCTAGAAATCACGCAGTAAATGTTATATACATTTAAAAACGACATGATAGTATAAGATCTTCCAAAGATGGAGTGTTAACATTCCTCTACATGTTTCGCAGGTAATAACCCGCTTCTTCAGGATGATTGTTATGGTCACAAAAATGTAACAACACAGTAACAAAAAAGTACAATAATATACATATAGGGTACATAATACATAATAAATCATGAACCAAAGACATGTAGGAGAAAATATACATATAAACAACTTGTGCATACATATATCATAAGTAAATAACTTACCAGTCTGGACTGGATAAGTAAATAAATTACCAGTCTGGACTGCGGCCCGTACGCGCATGGGCGATCTTCGCGCATGTGTGATACGGTACATCAAGCCCGACACCTCTCTGTGCGCTGATGTCAGCCGGCACGACCCACGCTGCCGGGTTGGGGACTACATAAGCAGGTGTACTGCCTGCTTATGTGTCATTTCTTTCCTGGCCAGAGCGGGATAAGTTTTTTTTTTTTTTTAATTACTGTGCAGGTAATTTATCCTAAATCTGGGAAATTTTTCCTAGACACTCTGCTATAGCGTTTATTCCCGTTTCTTATCTAATTGATTTACTGTTTATGGAATTATAGATTAGATTGGAGACCTATACATTACACTTGGCTATTCTCTACTTCTGCTGTTGTTTATATGTATATTTTCTCCTACATATATATCTTTGGTTCATCACTTATGTACCCTATATGTATATTATTGTACTTTTGTTTTTGTTCTCATACTGTGTTATTACATTTTTTGAGTGACCATAACAATCATCCTCCTGAAGAAGCAGGTTATTACCTGCGAAACATCTGGATGACTGTTAACACTCCATCTTTTGAAGGTCTTATGCTATCATGTCTTTCTGAATGTATATAACATTTACTGCGTGATTTCTAGCCATGTTTGACTATATCCATTTGTCTTTTTGCTGTTAGCATTTTATGGATACTGTATACAGTTGTCACGGAACCATGAACCAGACGTACAACAACAGATAAGTGAAAATAAGAAGGCTTTATTGAAAATCAAGCTGTAAAGCAAAAGTCCAAACGGATGGCGAAACTGAGGCAGAGTCCTTGCGAAGCCAGAGGTCAGGAACCAGGAGGGTAGTCAGACGAAGCCAGGATCAGGAACCAGCAGGGTAGTCAGACGAAGCCAGGATCAGGAACCAGCAGGGTAGTCAGACGAAGCCAGGATCAGAGACCAGAAGCAGCAGCAGTCTTAGAAGCATGTGAACACAGGAGGACCAAGCAAGGAACTGAAGCCACAGACCTCCTATATATGTGAGCTAGGCATCCAGCTCCTCCCAGTGGGAAGGAGGAGCCGCAGGGTGGGAGGCTACAAGAAACCCAGAAACCAAGATGGCCGCCAGCACATGTCAAACGAAGGAGAACAGCAAGAAGGTAAGACCATGACAGTACCTCCCCCTCAAGGGCCCCTCCTCCGCGGAGTAAAGAACGGTTTCTGAGGGAAGCGTGCGTGGAAGGTTCGGAGCAAGGCAGGAGCATGGACATCTGCGGAGGGAACCCAGGAACGCTCCTCTGGACCATAACCACGCCAATGAACCAAAAACTGCACCCGACCGCGGACCAGGCGTTAGTCCAGGATATTGCTCACCTCATACTCCTCACGATTGCCCACTTGGACCGGACGAGGCAGAGGAACCGAGGAAGTGAAACGATTACACACCAGTGGCTTCAACAGGGAAACATGTTGGAGATCCGCATGCCAGGAGGAAGCGCAAGGGCATAGGCTACTGGGTTTACCCTGCGAAGCACTCGGAAGGGACCAACAAAGCGAGGCGCCAGCTTGGGAGTGGGCACTCGAAGGTTGAGGTTGCGGGTGGACAACCATACACGGTCTCCGGCCTGGTAGGAAGGAGCAGGCGCTCGTCTGCGATCAACCTGGAGTCTCTGGCGCTGCGCAGAGACCTCAAGGGACCTCTGGATCTGTACCCAAGAAGCACGTAGGACGGAAAGGTGATCCTCCACAGCCGGAATATCCTGGGAAGAGAATACCTCTGGTAACACGGCAGGTTGGAACCCATAATTGGCCATGAAGGGAGACGTCCCAGAGGAAGAGTTCACCGCCGTGTTCCTGGCAAACTCAGCCCAAGGCTGGAGGTCAACCCAATTGTCTTGGTGATCGGAGACATAGCAACGAAGGAATTGCTCCAAGGCCTGATTGGATCGTTCTGCGGCCGCATTGGACTGAGGGTGGTAGGCCGAGGAGAAGGAGAGATGAATCCCCAACTGGGAGCAAAAGGCGCGCCAGAACCTGGACACAAACTGACTCCCCCGATCCGACACAATCTCCTTGGGCAAACCGTGCAACCGGAAGACCTCCCTGGCAAAAATCGTGGCCAACTCCTGTGCAGAGGGTAACTTCTTGAGAGGAACACAGTGGCACATTTTGGAAAATCGATCCACAATCATGAGAATGACCGTATGGCCTCGGGATGCAGGGAGGTCCACAATGAAATCCATCCCCAGGTGTGACCATGGGCGCTCCCCGGTGGCTATGGGTTGCAGAAGGCCCAACGGAAGGTGCCGAGGGGACTTACTCTGGGCACAAACGGAGCATGCCGCTACATATGCGGCGATGTCGGAACGTAGGGAAGGCCACCAGAACAGACATGAAACAGCCCAGGACAGCTGATTCTTTCCAGGATGCCCCGCGGTCTTGGAGTTATGGTAGGTTCGCAACAACCGAGTGCGCAACTCCTCAGGCACAAAACATCTGCCGTTGGGTCTCCCAGAGGGAGCACCAGATTGAGCCGCCAAAATCTGCTCACCCAGGGGAGAGGTCAGGCTGGTGCGAATGGCGGCCAGGATCTGATTCGGAGGTATGACCGAAGTCGGAATCGACTCCTCCCTGGACAGGTCGGAGTACTGCCGTGATAAGGCATCCGCCCTGATGTTCTTGGAACCGGGTAGGTAGGAGACCACGTAATTAAAACGTGAAAAGAACAGAGCCCATCTGGCCTGACGTGGTGTCAATCTCTTGGCCTCAGAAAGGTAGGTCAGATTCTTGTGGTCCGTCAGGATGAGGACCGGAACCACCGAACCCTCGAGCAAGTGCCTCCATTCTTTAAGGGCCTGCACGATGGCCAATAACTCCCTGTCACCAATCTGATAGTTGCACTCCGCGGAAGACAGTTTCCGGGAGTAAAACCCACAAGGAAGCAGAGGACCCTCTGGTGTTCTACGCTGAGACAGAAGGGCGCCTACTCCCGTCTCAGACGCGTCCACCTCGAGGACAAAGGGCAACCCAGGGTTGGGATGCGACAGAATCGGAGCCGACACAAAGGCGGACTTTAGAGCCTCAAAAGCTCGGATGGCCTCGAGCGGCCAGACCTGGGAATTACTGCCCTTCCTGGTCAGATCCGTGAGAGGCTTGGCTAGCATGGAAAAGTCCCTGATGAACTTCCGATAATAATTGGCGAAGCCCAAAAAGCGCTGCAGGGAGCGAAGACCACTGGGCTGGGGCCACTGTAAGACAGCCGAAACCTTCTCAGGATCCATGGAGAACCCCTCAGCAGAAATGATGTAACCTAAGAAGGTTACCTGGGATCGGTGAAATTCGCATTTCTCAAGCTTACCGAACAGCTTGTTCTCTCGTAAACGTTGCAACACTCGTCTGACATCCAGAATGTGGGTCTCCATGGATTCAGAATATACCAAGATGTCATCCAAATAGACCACCACACACTGCTGCAACAGGTCACGGAAAACATCGTTAATGAATTCCTGAAAGACTGCGGGCGCATTGCACAACCCAAAGGGCAAAACCAAGGATTCATAATGACCGGTCCTGGTGTTAAACGAGGTCTTCCACTCATCGCCCGCCTTGATCCTTACAAGGTTATATGCCGCCCTCAGGTCGAGTTTGGTAAAGACCGTGGCCCCTTTAAGGCGATCGAACAGCTCGGAAATCAAGGGTATCGGGTAAGCGTTCTTGATCGTGATGCGATTGAGACCCCTGTAATCGATGCAAGGCCTCAACTCACCGCCCCTCTTTTTCACAAAGAAAAATCCAGCCCCTGCCGGGGACGAGGATTTGCGAATGTGTCCGCGTGAAAGCGCCTCCTTCACGTACTCCTCCATGGCCTCATTCTCCGCTACCGACAGTGGATAGACCTTGCCACGAGGAGGAACGGCACCAGGTTGTAACTCGATGGCACAATCGTATGGGCGGTGCGGAGGTAGGGCAACCGCGCGCACCTTATCGAATACATCCCGGTACTCCTCGTATTCAGGAGGCAACAGAGAGTCCGAGGAAGTACACAGCAACTTGACAGGCCCATGGATGCAACTAGCCCCACACTGCGGTGACCACGAGAGGATCTCGGCCGATCTCCAATCGAAAGTCGGATTATGCTTCTGGAGCCAGGGGTACCCCAAGACCACCGAGTAGTGTGGAGACGAAATAACCTGGAAGCAGACCGACTCTCTGTGAACGGCACCAATGGCTATCCCCACTGGAAGGGTCTCATGAGTCACGTGTGGCGGCAGAAGGGGTCTGCCGTCTATCGCCTCAAGAGCCAGTGGAGAACCTCGGGCCTGCAGAGGAATGGAATTGGCGGCAGCGAACACACTATCAATGAACAAACCACCAGCACCAGAGTCCACCAACGCCTGGGTCGTCACAGAGCCCCCGACCCAGGAGAGGACAACAGTGATCAGTGGTTTGTCAACACGGGAAACCGGGGACGAGGAGACTCCACCCAAGATCTGCCCCCGACAGGATCTCAGGTGCGAGCGTTTCCCGGACGGTTCGGACATGCCAACCGAAAATGCCCACCGAGACCACCGTACATGCATCGACCCTCGCGTCTTCGGAGTACCCTCTCCCCCTCGGACAGGCGAGCAAAGCCCAGCTGCATGGGTTCACCCCCAGCCAAGTCATCCCCAGGAGGCGTGGGAGGAGAGGGAGGCACGGGTGGGACAGCAAAGGTAGGCGCCAATCTGTTAGGAGGCCTCCGCAGACTCTCCTTAAAGGAAGGTCTCTCCCTGAGTCTGGTGTCAATCAAAATCAAGAAAGAAATAAGAGACTCGAGCTCCACTGGTAGGTCCTTAGCTGCAACCTCATCCTTCAAGGCATCCGAGAGACCATGAGAGAAAGCAGCGACCAGAGCCTCATTATTCCAGCCCACCTCTGCTGCCAGGGTACGAAACTCAATGGCGTATTCAGCTACGGATCGTGAACCCTGTCTGATGGACATAAGGAGCTTCGCAGCAGAGGCAGCACGAGCCGGCACATCGAATACCCTCCGAAGAGAAGCAACAAAACCGGAAAACTCGGCAACCACCGGATTGTTGTTCTCCCATAAAGGGCTGGCCCAGGCCAAGGCCTTGTCCGAGAGCAGCGAAATTAAGAAGCCCACCTTAGATCTCTCAGTAGGAAAGGCATGTGGCAGCAACTCGAAATAAATGCCCACCTGGTTAAGGAAACCTCGGCACTGAGTTGGCTCTCCCCCAAAGCGCTGTGGAAGGGAGGCAGAACCGGTCATACCCCGAAACACCGCAGGCGCAACAACAGGTGTCGGGGTAGACTCTGGCGCAACAACCGGAGCGGCAGTAGGAGCGGGCCCAGGAGCGACAACCGACCCATCGGCAACGGGAGCGAAATGAGCCGTGCGTTCAAGCAGGGTTTGCAACGCCACGGCGAACCGACCCAACAGGTGATCCTGCTGATCAAGTCTGGCAACCAGCGTGGGTAGCGAGGATGGCCCTGTACCGTCAGAATTCATGGCTTGGTCCTAATGTCACGGAACCATGAACCAGACGTACAACAACAGATAAGTGAAAATAAGAAGGCTTTATTGAAAATCAAGCTGTAAAGCACAAGTCCAAACGGATGGCGAAACCGAGGCAGAGTCCTTGCGAAGCCAGAGGTCCGGAACCAGGAGGGTAGTCAGACGAAGCCAGGATCAGGAACCAGCAGGGTAGTCAGACGAAGCCAGGATCAGGAACCAGCAGGGTAGTCAGACGAAGCCAGGATCAGGAACCAGCAGGGTAGTCAGACGAAGCCAGGATCAGGGACCAGAAGCAGCAGCAGTCTTAGAAGCATGTGAACACAGGAGGACCAAGCAAGGAACTGAAGCCACAGACCTCCTATATATGTGAGCTAGGCATCCAGCTCCTCCCAGTGGGAAGGAGGAGCCGCAGGGTGGGAGGCTACAAGAAACCCAGAAACCAAGATGGCCGCCAGCACATGTCAAACGAAGGAGAACAGCAAGAAGGTAAGACCATGACAACAGTGTATCTTTTTTGCAATTTAATTCAATCAGATGTTTAATAAAATGTATATATTTTTATACTCTTTGTGTATAGCTACATCTTCTAAGTACCCAGAAAGTCCCGTTCCAATTTAGTTTGGAGACATGGTTGTTGGGCTACCAACTCCCTGTTTCTCCCCCTTTTCCTGTATCCGAAGTGGCACGTAAGACTCATTAGGGACTCTGTTTGTCCTGACCAGCAATCAGTTGTGAATAAGTTGCCAGCATTCTCTAGTTGCAGCATAGTCTTTACTTTCTCAACTACCTTTTGGTGAATCTTTCCCAGCATTTTGGTTCGATAATACTTGTCACTCTTCAGTGTGTACCTTGGCTCAGCTATGGACTTTAACCGCTTAAATCCAGAGTCAGACATCCAGAGTCCTATGCTCACATTGTTTGTGCATTTGTTGTACACTGCTACTTTTCCTTTGGGATGGTTGATTCTAGAAATAGTCCCAGACCACACTTTTACCTTTTCTGTCTGTCTATCTCCATTGCAATTTGAAAGATAGTTTATAGAATACAGATACGGTTAAAACAACTGGCTTGCTGGCTGGCACCCTTCTGTGGCTGGCTGGCTGGCACAGGGGCTGTGGGTGGCTGGTTGGCACAGGGGCTGTGGGTGGCTGGCTGGCACAGGGGCTGTGGGTGGCTGGCTGGCACCCTGCTGCTGTGGGTGGCTGGCTGACTGCCACTCCGTGGTAGATGGCTGGCATCCTGCTGTGAGTGACTGGCTGCCTAGCACCCTGATGTGGGTGGCTGGCTGGCACCCGGCTGTGGGTGGCTGGCTGGCACCAGGCTGTGGGTGGCTGGCTAGCACCCTGCTGTGGCTGGCTTGCACCCTGGTGGCTGGCACCCTGCTGTGGGTGGCTGGCACCAAGCTGTGGGTGGCTGGTTGGCATCAGGCTGTGGGTGGCTGGCTGGCACCCTGCCGTGGGTGGCTGGCTGGCACCGGGCTGTGGGTGGCTGGCACCCTGCTGTGGCTGGCTGGCACCCTGCTGTGGCTGGCTGGCACAGGGGCTGTGGGTGGCTGGCACCCTGCTGTGGGTGGCTGGCACTGGCTGTGGGTGGCTGGCTGGCACAGGGGCTGTGGGTGCCTGCCTGGAACCCTGCTATGGGTGGCTGGCTGGCACCCTGCTGTAGGTGGCTGGCCGTCACCGGGCTGTGGGTGGCTGGCTGGCACTGGGCTGTGGGTGGATGGTACCCTGCTGTGGGTGGCTGGCTGGCACCAGGCTGTGGGTGGCTGGCTGTCTCTCTGCTGTGGCTGGCTGGCACTCTGCTGTGGGTGGGTGGCTGGCTGGCACAGGGGGTGTAGGTGGATGGGTGGCTGCTGGCTGGCTGGCGTGTCCTTCGTGGAGTGCACTGTCTGAGGCAAGGGAAGCGGCCTACGAAGTCCGAACGTGCAGACCCAGTGCGCGGAGGCGCATGGCGCACATATGCAATGACGTGTGCTCCGCACACAATATCGGCCATATCTGTAAAGTTTTGTGACCGATACCAATACTTCAAAAAAAAAGTTAATATCAGCCGCCAATAATCGGTCGATCCCTAGTCCAAACAATGCTTGTGCATGTGTTGTACGCTGCTGCTTTTCCTTTGGGGTGGTTGAGACTAGAAATAGTCCCAGACCACACTTTTACTTTTTCTGTCTACCTCCATTGCAATTTGAAAAATGGTTTATAGAATACAGATATGGTTGTGGATGGCTGGCTGGCACCCTGCAGTGGGTGGCTTTCTGGCTGGCACCCTGTTGTGAGTGGCTGGCTGCCACCCTGTTGTGAGTGGCTGGCTGGATGGCACCCTGTTGTGAGTGGCTAGCTGGATGGCATCCTGCTGTGGCTGGCTGGCACCCTGCTGTGGGTGGCTGGCTGGCACAGGGACTGTGGGTGGCTGGCACCAGGCTGTAGGTAGCTGGCTGGCACCCTGTTGTGGTGGCTGGTTGGTACCCTACTGCTGTGGGTGGCTGGCTGGCTGCCACTCCACTGTAGATGGCTGGCATCCTGCTGTGGGTGTTGGTTGGCTGGCTGGCTGCCACCCTGCTGTGGGCGGCTGACTGGTTGGCTGGTACCGGGCTGTGGGTGACTAGCTGCCTAGCACCCTGCTGTGGATGGCTGGCTGGCACCCTGCTGTGGGTGGCTGACTAGCACCCTGCTGTGGCAGGCTGGCACCCTGGTGGCTGGCTGGCATCCTGGTGTGGGTGGCTGGCACCCTGCTGTGGGTGGCTGGCTGGCACCAGGCTGTGGGTGGCTGGCTGGCTGGCACCAAGCTGTGGGTGGCTGGCTGGCTGGCACCAATCTGTGGGTGGATGGCTGGTCATCAGGCTGTGGGTGGCTGGCTGGCACCCTGCTGTGGGTGGCTGGCTGGCACCGGGCTGTGGGTGGCTGGCACCCGGCTGTGGCTGGCTGGCACCCTGCTGTGGGTGGCTGGCTGGCACAGGGGCTGTGGGTGGCTGGCTGGAACCCTGCTGTTGGTGGCTGGCTGGCACCCTTGCTGTGGGTGGTTGGCACCAGGCTGTGGGTGGCTGGCCTGCACTAGGCTGTGGGTGGCTGGCACCCTGCTGTGGGTGGCTGACACCAGGCTGTGGGTGGCTGGCTGGCACTCTGCTGTGGCTGGCTGGCACTCTGCTGTGGCTGGGTGGGTGGCTGGCTGGCACAGGGGGTGTAGGTGGATGGGTGGCTGCTGGCTGGCTGGCGTGTCCTCTGTGGAGTGCACTGTCTGAGGCAAGGGAGGCGGCCTAGGAAGTCAGAACATGCAGGCCCAGAGTGCGGAGGCGCATGGCGCAACATATGCAATGACGTGTGCTCCACACACAATATCGGCCACACTGGTAAGTTTCGTGACCGATACCAATACTTCAAAAAAAGTGAATATCAGCCACCAATAATCGGTCGATCCCTGGTCCAAACAATGCTTTACCAGAACTGGTCTGGCTTTTTAAGATGTTTTTTTGGCAAAGTCTATATTGGCTTTTCTAGTCTTCAGGCTTATGAATTGTTTGCACCTTGTGGTGAACCCTCTGTATTTGCTCTCGTGAAGTCTTCTCTTGATTATTGACTTTGACAATGATACGTCCACCTCCTGGAGAGTGTCCTTCACTTGTCTATATGTTGTGAATGGGTTTTTCTTTACCATAGAGAGGATCCTGAAATCATCCACCACTGTTGTCTTCCGTGGATGCCCAGGCCTTTTCTTGTTGCTGAGCAAACCAGTGCGTTCTTTCCTCAGAATGTACCAAACTGTTTATTTATCTACTCCTAATGTTTCTACTACCTCTCTACCTCTCTCTGATGGATTTGTTTCTTTTTGTGAAGCCTTACAATGGCCTGTTTCACTTGCATGGACAGCTCCTTTGAACGTATGATGTAAGTTCACAGCAACAGATTCCAAATGCAAATGCCACACTTAGGCCTCATGCACACAGGGCGTTTGAAAAAAATGAGCTGCAAAGCCAGTTCTGAAGCCAGGAAAAAGCAGCTGTAAAAATGTTTTGCATTGGCGTTCATGTGCGTTTAGCCGCCTTTCTCTGCCCTCTTCTATTTTCCACTTTCAAGTCCAACTACTACAGCTTAAAAATGCTTGACACGGCCTAAGGCTGTACACAGCGTTAACACGTGTTTATCCACGTTTAGGTGCGTCGGGCGTTTTTACAGCCTAACGCTGCTGCTCCAGAACGCACTGGCCCGGAGGTTTTTTTTTTACAGCTTGAAAACGCCTTTGCCACTTACAGCTCCTAAAAGCCTGTGTGTGCTTGAGGAAATAGAAAAACATGGAGGGGCATTTTTAGGCTGCAAAAAAAACGTCTGACGCTCCTAAAAACAACTGTAAAATTGCCCTTGTGTGCACGAGGACTTAGAATTAACTGCAGACCGTGTACCTGATAAACTGATGAAGAAATAACGAAGGAGTAGCCCACACCTGGCCATGAAACTGCTTTTGATTCAATTGTCCAATTACTTTTGGCACCTTGAAAAAAAAGGGGGGGGGGGAGCTGTAATTGTTAAATCCTTCCTCTGAATATTATTATACCTATACCTATAGCTTGCATATGTTTTAGTAAATACCTGAAATAAAGTCTAAAATTGTGGCTGTGTCCAAATATATATGGACCTAACTGTATATTACACTCTCTACATAGAACATTACACCCCCAACATGACCGGCCATTGGACATGACATAATTGAATTCTATTGCACTCTATACATAGAACATTACACCCCCAACATGACCGGCCACTGGACATTATCAAAATACAATTCTATTACACTCTATAAACATATATCTACACCCCCCTCCCTGGGTCGGTTCATAACCTCACACAGCTGCCAATACAATCTCTATGTTAATGACACGCAAATCTATCACTCCATTCTTCAGCTCATACTTTCTGTCCTCTTGCGCATCACTAATTTACTAAATGCCATATCTGTATGAATATCACACCAGTTCCTCAAATGCAATCTTTTCAAAACTGAATTCATAAGTCTACCTCTACATAGGTTATCCCCTCTTCAGTCTAATACGAATGATAAAGTCAATGAACCAATGCACTACCAATAATTATAATGAGGAAAGTAAGCCTGAATAATAAACGTGAATAGCAATAGCAGCCAATTTCTGTAGTGTTCCCACGCACAATTATACTGATAAACAAAATCAAATCAGCGCTAAAGCAAAAAACAAATAAAAATGAACATAAAATTGCATACATGTGCTCAAATATAGAAATGTGCACAAAATATTGATGTGAAAAAACATGCTTATATAAAACACAAATGAATAATATCAATCCACAGAGGGGTAGTGCAATAGAGGTGAAAGAAAATATTAATAACGTGTAAAATTCAAAAATACATAACTTTATGGGACCAGTAAAGCAAAAGTGTTAAAAGTCCATAAGTATAAAGTGATGAAATTGGGGCAATAAGAGGAACTTCCGAGCAGAATCCCATAAGTGAACCAGCACCAAACCAACCAGTGAGTGCAGTGGCCGCTCACCTCAATATAAGATGTTAAGCGCGTTCAAAAAACACTCCAATGGTGAGGATTCTTCCACAATAGTGAAGGGTCAGCTCATAAAAAATAAATGGGTACCTCCATGGTGTAGTATATAACGGCAATATTTATTAATAAAATCAAAAACTTACAAGTCAATACTCGATAACAAATGAAGTAAACGGGGCCGCAGAGTCCCTGAATCATGCAGCATAGATATATGTAGACCTCCGGTCTCGGCCGAAAACCAGAAGTGATGTCACCCGGCTCCTCCCGACGCGTTGCATCACAAAACACGTGACTTCCTCAAGGGTTGGAGGCTAGGTGATGCTGGCCGGAGCTAAATAGTAGAGCGGTTACCATAGGAACCGCATAATCACACAGTAATACTCATTAATCTTTTGAAAGCTGACTGTAATAACATGAACAATCATTAAGAAAGCCATAAAAAATAGCAGCATAATAAGAATGTTAATAACAGAGTAAATCTCTACAAAAACAATTCTTCATCTTAAAATAGATATAAATTGAAGTGAAAAAAAAAATCTAAGGAATAGAAACAATCTTCATCCTATATATAAAATGATTTCAAAAAACCACCGAGACTCAACCTGGCTCAGATTAATGATCTTATTACTTCCTCTCCAGTGGGGTTTGTATTTTTCTATACCCCAAAACTACAGAGAAGATGGATCTTTTTGATGATATTCAGCATAATGTTTGGAGACACTATGTTTTGGATAAACTTTCTGTATGTTCTTAATGTGTTCTCTCAAATGATTCTTTGGTTCTCCCTATATATTGGAAGGGACAAGGAGATTGCAATACATAGACTGCTCCCTCTGTCCTACATGATATAAAATCCCTGATATTGTAGTGTTTTTCTGTAGAATGTGAATTCTTCTTTCTTTCTTTTATTAGAAGAAGTGTGTCTACATGCAAAATGCTTCTTGCAGGGGAAAAGACCTCTTACCTCGAAGAAACTGATGGTTTTCTTAGGGGGTTGGTCTATTCCATTTTTTGCAATGCGGTCTCCAAGTGTGGAAGCCCTCCTATAGGTAAACTTTGGGATCTGAGGTAATAGTTGTGCTAACGATCTAACCGCCAGAAGTACCTTCCAATGTTTTTATGATGCTCTTAAGTTTTTTTAAGCTGAATATTATAGTCAAATATAAGTGGAGGTTCTTGGTGACAATTTTCTCCTCTCTTCCTTTCTCCATTTAGTAGAGTTTCGCTTTCTAGATTACCCACTTCATCGATTTTCTGTCTTAAAAACAAACTCTTGTAACCCTTCTCTATGAATCTTGTTTCTAATATTTTGGCTTTTTGTTCATAATCTTTTTTCTCAGTGCAATTTCTTCTGAGTCTCATAAATTGTCCTTTTGGTATATTAACCAACCATGGTTTATGGTGGCAACTGCTCATAGGAAGATAACTATTTCTATCAACTGGTTTAAAATGAGTTTTAGTTTTTATTCTTACTTGTTCACGCCATATTTCCAGATCCAGAAAGTTGATTTTTTATCACTTATTTCCCAAGTTAAAACACTATTCTTCTCTTTTAGATTGAGGCTTTGACCACAATTTACTAAACTAGCCTTGTCCCCTGCCCATACAATAATGATATCATCGATAAATCTTTTGTAAAGGAGCAGTTGGCTAGGTTTGTTGTCATATACGACTCCTTCCTCCCATTTTGCCATATATAAATTAGCTACACTGGGAGCATGCTTAGCTCCCATCGTGATGCCCTGAATTTGTTTACAATACTCATTGTTGTACCAAAAATAATTATGTTCTAAACTGTACTTCAAGCATTTCTGCAAGAATTTCCTTTGTGGACATTTTAGATAACTCATCTCCTTTAAGGCCCATCTTGAGGCTGATAACGCTTCCTGGTGATTAATAATGGTATATAGACTACCTACATCTGTTGTTGCTTTGATGTCATTTAGTAATTGGATAAGATGTTTAGTATCTTTATGATAAGATCTATTTTTTTGTACTGCTAGTTGTAGGAACCAATCTGCATATTCCCCTAATCTAGATCCGACCGAGTTTATACCATTTAAAATTGGCCTTCCTGGTGGATTTTGTTTATTCTTACGTATCTTAGGTAGGAGAAAGATCACTGGAATTCAGCAAGTATTGGGTACAAGGTATTTAGCCTCTTTATCATTTAAAAAGTCTTTCTCTTTACCTTTCTGAATCAGTCTATCAAGCGCTTTTTTTAAATAGATGTTGGGTTACTCCTTAGTTTCACATACGTTAGGGAATCCTGCAGATGTTTAGACCTCTCATTCGTATATGCTTCTTTTGAGAGTATCACAATCGATCCACCTTTGTCCGTGCGTCTAATAACTATATTCTTCCTCTGTTCAAGTAATTTAATACCTTCTCTTATTTATTCTTGATCCCAATAACCTCCACATATATTTGACGATAATATGCAGCATAAAAAACTTGAGTGTATCATTAAAAGATATTGGAAGGTACCCCTGGCGGATAGATGGTTAGCACAACTTATATATTTTTATATTCTTTTACACATATATATCTTCACTCTCCTCAGGGGTTAATATTATTCTCACCTTTTAATGTTGATTTTTATTCAATCCATGTGGATATATATATATATATATATATATATATATATATATATATATATATATATATTGTCAGGGTTATTTGGGGAGGTTAAATTTACAAATAGAAATGAAATGTCATATTTTGTTCTGTATAGAATTATGAAGCAATGACATCTATTTTTGTCAGGTTACTAAAAGGTTAAATATCCTTTAACAGAAAAGTGCCTGTTCAGGAAATTCTTAAACAGGTTTACCCCAGACATGCTGTGTTGATCTAAGATAATAAATAAATAGTCTGTTGACTTTCTTTAGACAAAGACTAGCTGACAATACACCAAGGTATCTTATCTGTGTGTGGGGCCATAAACCTTAGTCAGTATTTTTCTGTGTTTAAACCCATTTAAAAATAAAAATTACAGATATGTTATAATCTTATATGTAACATAATATTAACAATGAAATATATATAACTAGCATACATAGATATGTAGGAAAGCGTTATATATATTATAATTGTTTCATATTTTGCTAAATTCTAACTTTACTGATTTTGATGACTACATGTCAAGAAAGAAAGACTTCATGTTAATCCTTGTAAGTTGTAGAAATCATAAAATTTTATTTGACCTTGCTAGACTCCAGGAAGTCTGAATTGTAAGCCATCTGTCAATTTAGGGTGCAAAGTTTATTTGAAGATAAATAATGCTGCTATATTGCTATATGCCAAAGCTAAGAGCAATGCAATACTGCCATCACTGGTCACTGAATGCTACTACGGTAATTGAAGTCTTGGGTTAAAAAGTAAAATCCAATATATTTTAAATAAGATATATTAAATATTAGAATGGTGTTATCAAGAATAATCTTTATTCAGATACCTGGTGGATATTAAATGGATTAAATAGACATGTCATAGATGAGAGCATGGTTACATTTTATGTTGTTTTATAATAGTCTTAAATGGAGAAATCTTTATTTAATTTTAACATACTGGTTGACCAAGAGGTGTCACCCTATGACATCACCAGTTAATGAATAAGATGTTCCAACCAATGAGGATCATGTTACTCCCTCTGGGTTTAACTTATAGTAATTGTTCTATACCATATAAAAAGGCAATCCCAGATGAGAGAGGGACACATGACACTTGCCCAATATACATCACACATACAACATACACACTACTACAGCTATGCATAAACTCATCTACACAGACTCCATTTCGCTCCACCATGTATCTGAACCTTTGAGGGGCGCCAAACAAAACTCCTCCCTAATTGGCCACCATCTTGGAAATGCAGCCATCTTAAAGACTCTGGTAACTACCATTCTAAGCTAGCGGCCATTTTAAATATGGTAAATATGCCTTGCTAATTATTTGATTATTATTCAATATTGTTTATGTACTTCCTTAAATGTTTTTCATTGCATATTCAAGGGTAACGAAAGTACAATCCCAGCCGTATAAACCATATGTAGATTTTTCTCTAAAGAGATGATTTTTGCTTTTTATAACATTTTATTAATATCAGATTTAGCGCATATTGGCGTATTAGTTTCACGTTTTGCATAGCCTATTCTCGCTTCATCTGCAGTGAAGTGACTATCAGGTTGTGCATTGCGCAGACAATTGGGGTCTGATTATATAGAACATTCAAATATGGTTTCTACTACATCTGGGGAAAATGTAATCTTGCTTTATTTTCACTTTCATTATTGAGCTACAAATCACATTGCATTCATTGTTTGAAGTTTGTATTTTTGTGAAGTTATTTTTGTGTCATCTCAAGTTTGATCATTTATCGTGATTACACATCTGGTGAATAAAATATTCTTGTATATATTCCATACTGTAGACTGTTTTCACTAAGATTGGTATATGCTTTTAAAAAGAAATTAATCAATAAAAAGAATTCGCTACATATTGATTTATGGACATAAGTGAAGATTCTCCTTCCTCATAGATCTTTGCTTATTATTAACCATAAATAGAAACTGTTATATTCAGAGCAGTATAAACATTCTGACATAATGGAGGCACAGCGAGATATTATTAATGTATTATTAATTCTGACAATATATATATATATATATATATATATATATATATATATATATATATATATATATACACACACACACACATACATACATACGTACACACACACACTTATTACATACATTGTTATATAGGATGAAGATTGTTTCTATTCTGAGATTTATTTTATTTTTCACTTAGATTTAGATCTATTTTAAGATGAAGAATTGTTTTTGTAGAGATTTACTCCGTTATTAAGATTCCTATTGCTTGCTTAATGATTGTTCATGACTCTGTTCCTTATTACGTTCAGCTTTAAAATGGTTAATGAGTATTACTGTGTGATTATGCAGTTTCTATGGTAACCGCTCTGCTATTTAGCTCCGGTCAGCGTCACCTAGCCTCCAACCCTTGAGATAGGTGTTTTGTGACGCAATGCGTCAGGAGGAGCTTACCCTTCACTATTGTGGAAGAATCCTCACCATTGGAGCGTCTTTTGAACGGGCTTAATATCTTACATTGAGGTGAACGGCCACTGCACTCACTGGTTGGATTGGTGCTGGTTCACTTTTGGAATTCTGCATGGAAGTCGCTCTTATTGCCGCAATTTCATCACTTTATACTTATAGACTTTTAACACTTTTGCTTTACTGGTCCCATGAAGTTATGGACTTTTGAATTTTACACATTATTAATATTTCCTTTTACCTTTATTGCACTTCTCCTCTGTGGGTTTATATTATTCATTTGTGTTTTATATAAGCATGTTTTACACATCATTATTTTTTGCAGGTTTCTATATTTGAGCACATGTATGCTATTTTATGCTCATTTTTATTTGTTGTTTTTTGCTTTAGTGCTGATTTGATTTAGTTTATCACTATTATGAATGATGCTGCCACACCTGTCAACATTACCAACCACCACTTTAAAATTGTTTGCAATATATACAAAGGACACGTATACTCAACATAGGACTCCTTCACATGACAGACGACTGAACATAGTTATAATGAAATTCTATGACACTCTAGGCAAGTGCCTTCACAACAGGCAAAAATAATTTTTCCAGAAATGTCGATCCTGGAGTATCCAATCAGGTACCAAGTGTTGCATGCTGGAGAAAAAGTGAGCATGCATGTGTGTCCTATGCCTAGAAGCCAGTGACTTTTACCAGGGTGCCAACACCTACTGCAGCGCCACAAAAAAGTGGTGAGTTTAGGCATCATAAAGGAGGGAGGGAGGGTAAATTTGTTTAGGACAGGTTTGCTTAAAAGCTGCAGCCTAAGGCTGGGTTTACACTGTCGCATGGAGCGGTTCACAGCAGGGGACCGGTGTGTACCTGTTCACCGTTTCAGGTACGATTTCAGTCCGAATTTTTGGAAATGGACCAGAAGACGCACAGGACTGCTGTGCAAGTCACACCGGAGCCGCCCCGGAGATATGTGAACCGACTCCACAGAGAGCCGGTCACCATCTCTTGACATGCGAATTGGATGCGGTGAAACCCGCATAAAATTTGCAAAAGTGTGACTTTTTTTTATAGTAGACTTGTAATTCAAGTTACTTTGCTACTCTAAAAGAGATAATGATTAAGTAAAAAGTGTTGACACCTGGAGTTACTTACCTTGACACATCTGTACCAGCTTCCATTATGCTTTGACATGGCCAAACGCTGCCAGTTCTTAACAGACAAAGTTCTGACATTTCTGGATAATGAAAGACCTTGCTCGCCCACTATTGCCTACACAAATTCCTATTGGTCAATAAGGCAGCCAATCAAAATAATAAGTCAATAGGAATAGGGTGGGGGGAGTGAGTGGGAAGTTCTACCCAGAACAGAGTCTCTTTTAAAAGCAATAAAGCAGAACTAAACTCGCTCAATCAACATTAACTTTTTTAATCCTTATGCAGCTAGCATTAGTAATAGGGAAGAACTGTACTGCAAATATATTACTTATTGTAAACTTTTTTTTTTCTACATTTCATCAGTTGCTACCCCTAGTTTCTGGCTGAGGTCAATATGATGCACCACTTTTTTTTTCTGGTAATCTACTGGGTATCCTTGGAAGGGTAGCCCTGTCTGATGTGAGCAGCCTAACCTGAATCAGTGAGCTCTCTGAATGTTTATTTTCTTCATTGTAGGCCATAATAATGTCATACATCCCATGAGTCTTAATGGGCATTTTTTTTCCTTCTTTAGGTGGGGAAGAGGAGCTTTCTCAGCTAAGCACACCATCCTGTCTGCATGCTTGAGCTAAGGGCAGATGGATTCCAGGAAGTAAAAGCTACACAAATCATCTGCCCTTACTGAAGATGGCTGCAGCTAGAATGCTAGGAGGGTTTTCAAAGCGATTTTGCAACAAAGTAAAGCATGGAGACATTTATGGATGGATAAGTTTGCTTTGAATAATTAAAATGCACAGATACAGTTACGTTCTGCTGTAGCCAGTTCACAACCACCCCATGTACATTTCCTGCACCAGGGCGGCCACTCTGCACAGAATCCCGTACCTGTACATGATCCTGCACTTCCGGATCTGGGGTATGCACATGCGCCGCTGACGACCTGTTCTCACTGTAGTTGGACACAGCAGGAGCCAATCAGTGATACAGGCAGACTCAATGTCCGCCAGGACCCACTGATCTTTTGGGAGAATAGCAGGACGGCGGTCTGCCGTTCTGTCAGTAGGGAAGGTAGTGCTCCTGTGTTTCTGTAAAGCAGGAATATGGATCTCTGCCTTCCCATAGTACAAGCATCCCCCACACAGCAAGCAAGCACTTTCTAGACACACATTTAACCCTGATGGTAACTCCCTCCCAGCCAGTGTCATTAGTACAGTGACAGTGCATATTTTTAGCACTGATCACTGTATTAGTGTTACTGGTTCCCAAAAAAGTGTCAAAGGTGTCACATAGTGTCCGATACAATGTTGTAGTCCCGCTATAAGTCACCAATCGCTGCCATTAGTGGTAAAAAAATAAATAAAAATTTCATAAATATATCCCATTGTTTGTAGACACTATACCTTTTGCGCAACCAATCAATATACGCATACTAGAATTTTTTTAACCAAAACTGCAAAATACATATTGGCCTATATTGATAATGAAATTCGATTTTTTTTTTACATAATGTTATTGGATATGTTTAATAGCAGAAAATAAGAAATATTGATTTTTTTTTTTTTATTGTTTTTTTTTGTTTTATTTATAGCTCAAAAAATAAAAAAGGCAGAGGTGATCAAATACCACCAAAAGAAAGCTTTATTTGTGGGGAAAAAAGGACATCAATTTTATTTGGGTACAGCGTTGCACAATTGCGCAATTGCCAGTTAAAGTAACACAGTGCTGTTTTGCAAAAAATGGCCTGGTTATGGAGGAGGGGTTAATCTTCTGGAGCTGAAGTGGTTAATCAGTACAGTACATTTGATCAATTCAATGCTATATTTTGTTTTAAAAAATACAGTTTTCTTGCCACGAATAAAAAGTACTGCCTAAGCGCCACTATGTAACCTAAAACTCATGCAAAGGGGACATGGAAACCTGGTGAAAATCTAGAGTTCTCCTTTAAAGTCCAAGCCTGGACAAATTGGTTATTGAACTCTACAGGCAACCAGTAATGAGTGCAATAAGAGAGCTGCTACTGCTGGGTCCCTGCATTCATCTGGATCAATGGCAATAATTCAGAGGAAGCATGCAACCAGAGGAATCTAAACTAACAATTTAAATGCTTGTCCAGGTTAAGAACTTGCAAAGTACTAAGAAGATTTATCTTTTTATATACACCGTTTAAGTACAGGTTGCCTTTAATACATTTATAGGTAAAAGCTGTAGTTATTAGACCATCTGATTGGACAATCTCTACAGCTGTAAACCGGACACAGCAGGACTTACAAGATACCGCCAATGTGACCATAACAAGAAGATGAATTATGGGCTACATACGTCAAGCCATCCTCATTGTCGGGGTGATAATGTCTCTGGGTGGCGTGCTCGTCATCAGAAAGCTCATCTGTATTTCCCTCCTCTCCAATCAGAGGCTTCATCACTTCCATTTCTGTGAAACAAATCAAAGGCAAAAGCAAAGTGACTATAGAGAATTAACCAATGGAAACACTGCAATTCCTTACATGACTGTATTTTAGAAGCTGGGAATTTCCATATAGAAAGCTCAAATCCCAACTAGAAACAATAGAATCCCAACTAGAAACAAAACCTAGATGACCCAGTTGCTCCTTTTATAAAACCAAGATGACCCAGTTGCTCCTTCCATAAAATGGTTAGAATTTGACATTTAGGTACCAGAAATTAAATCAATGTGAACCTGGAGAGATCATAATACAAGAGTTACCACTGATTTGTGCTTAAAGGAGTATTACCTAGACCAGTGATGACGAACCGTGGCACCCCCAGATGTTTTGGAACTACATTTTCCATGATGCTCAACTACACTGCAGAGTGCAGGAGCATCATGGGAAATGTAGTTCCAAAACATCTGGAGTGCCAAGGTTCGCCATACCTGGCCTAGACTGTTACTGACCCGAAGAAAGCATGTAGGAGAGTCCAAAAAAAGTAAACCCTGATTGGCATTTATAAAATGAATACCCACAGGGCCTCAAACCCAAATAAGAGAGACAATGGGCAACCCCAAGCGCTTTAGGAGATGTAATTACTATGCTGCTACTTGTCAAAAAAAGATGTAAAGCTGGGAAAAAAAGAGATTATATAAATATAATTAATTAATTCCAGTAGCGCAGGGATGGTGGTATCCTCTCACTACCACTTAAACACAAATAAAACTGTGGGAGTGATAGTATATTGTGTATGATCACCTCCACGATGATCATTAACATGAACTAATATGCACCATTGTACTGATTGGCATTTAACTTTCTGAAGCTTTGTACATCTTAAAAGAGCTGTAAAGTCAGGAAAGTTTTTTATCTTAATTGATTCTATGCATTAAGATAAAAAGCCTTCTGTGTGTAGCAGCACCCCCTAATATTTACCTGAGCCCCCTCTCTGTCCAGCGAAGTCCACAAGTCCCCCGGCCCTCCTGAGACTCTCTCTCCTGTTTGGCTAAGATACAGCCACAGTGCCATTTGCTTCGTGGCTGTCAAAGTCAGTGAGCCAATCAGGAGAGAGAGGGGTTGGGGCCAAATGGCAGCTCCATGTCTGAATGGACACACGGAGCTGCAGCTCAGCTAGGGTGCCCCCATAGCAAGCTGCTTGAAAAATTACATGTTTGTTGCAGGGGAGGCTCAAAATCTGACTTGTATCTTAGTGCAAAAGCAGGAAATTAAATTTCTGGGAGGGAGCGTTCTGTACACCATCCCTGGTAGCCATATTGTATTTCATTTTACAGAAAACTACAGAGCTGCAAATTGAAAAGCAAACAGGGTGGAACACAATCAATGATTAAAAAAAAAAAAAAAAAATAAATTACAAATTTGATTTTTTTTTTTATTATTTAAATCTGATTTTTATTTAAATCTCATTTTTTGATTTTTAAATCAAATTTATTTTATTAAAATGCTTTTGGAGTAAATATCTATCTAAAGATAGTTTTCGATTTAGAATACATTAATAATTTATTTTATTCAGCATAAAATGGAGCTTAGTTATGTAGCATGAAGCTGTATATTCTGCAATATTTACATTTTTGGTAAACTCATTTAATGAATCCAAGCTCTGCAAGCTGAGATAACATGCACTGCATTGATGCATTCACACAATTTCACAGTAACCATGAGATAAAACAAAGTTCAGGAATATTCCTTTATCCTACTGTTTTGCAAATCTATGTACACTACAAACTGTATGATTGAATCGGTTCTGATATCGCTGTTTTACTAACCTGACAGTTGATTATTTTAAATAGAAAAACCTTCATTTTGTTTGCAAATTTTAAAGATTGTAACTACCAGCAGGAATGAGTCCTTACATTTAAAGAGCAACGGTCACTTCAGATCCATCATGGCAGTGCCTGCTAGCGGGCATCCACTCACCTGCTGCCGCCACATCCCTCACCTCGTTGTGTCACTGCCGCATCACCAGCCGTCCCATTAAAGTGAATGGGACTGTCGGTGAGCGAACAGCGGGTCAGAGGAGGAGCCACTGCAGGACAGAGATGACACTTGCTTAGGGCTGAAACAACTAATCGATAAAATCGATAATAATCGATAATTACAATCGTTGTCAACGATTGTCATTATCGATCAGTTGATCCTTCGATTAGTTGTGCTGCATCTTTCCCTGCCTGTCTCCTCTGTGAAGCCGTCGGCTGCATTCACTGTGTCAGACTCTATCAGCTCGGCACTTCCGTGACCTCTCCCTCCCCCCTCCTTTCCTCTCTGCCTTTCCTCTCCGCCTTCTTGTGACGTCAGTGAGGGAGTCAACACAACACAACACTGCTGGGTCCTGAAACTCCCCCTCCCCTCCCCCTGTGATCGGCAGGGTTCTCTTGCAGCGAGGAAAGATTAAAAGGTAAGAAGTTTTTTGCCTGCCCCTCCTCCTCCCTGAATCCCGAGCTCTGCTCTCCTGACCTCACCATGCTCTGTGTGCACTGTAACCTTCAGTGGCTGCAGAGTTTGAATGGTGTTTGTAGTGCTTCTGCTGAAAACGGGCTGAGTGGAGAGGGGGGTGTGAAGGTAAATAAAGTTCAGAATTCCAGCTGATGCACATCCCCACCAGGCCATTTCTATAAGCCACCCCTGAGGTCCCATTCACACTAAGCAGAGCAGGAATGCATGTTACTGATCATATATATATATATATATTTTTTTTTTTAAGCTTGTTTTTTACACATTCACTTGAATAGGCTGCCCTACCTTTTGACAAACACACCATAGAAGGTCTAGAACATTTTCAGGTATGCGGCTTTGCAAGTTTGCCACATAACAAAACGTGGGTCTGCTAACTTTTTTTAGAGTGCCATTGAAAATGAATGGCACCACAATCACTATGCGATTTTGCAGTACATTTTTAAAATGCGTGAGAAAACATGAATTTCCCATGCACTTTGTCACATGTTCAGGAAATGCAAAGTGTTAATGCAGCCTAAGGACTCTCTTACATGGGCGGCTGAGCCATGGATTTACCGCCACCCCTGGCTGTGCATCCGAATCCTAACAATGCAGTCAGATGTTTTACTACACAGCTGCAGTATTTTTAACGCATGCTGCAGAGTTGGACATGTAGCACCACCTATCACGCTGGGTTCACACTGTTGTGTGGAGCGGCTCACAACAGGGGATCTAGTACGTCCCTGTTCTTCATTTCAGAAATTAATCAGGCCCAAATTCTTGGCTCAATTCAGACCTGAAACAGACCAGAAAACGCACAGGTTTTTCCTGTAAACCGCTCTGCAGCCGCCCCAGAGCTTTGTGAACTGGCTCCATTAAGAGCCAGTCACACTCTCCTGACATACGAATTGGATGCAGAAAAAACCCACGTCCAATTCGCATCAGTGTGAACCCAGCCTTACCCCCCGCCCCTTTTTCAGTTAAAGGGGGCTGATCTGCAACTGCAAGCCAAACACCTGACTCGGTTGCAGCATGGTCTCGCAATGTAAAATTACCATTCAGCGATTTTAAAAAAGTATAACAAAATACAAGTGCCAGGAAGTAGAGTTAGCAAGGGTATGATTTCTGTCATGGCTGCAACATGATGGGGCACTGTAAACAGTGCCCCATCACTGGTGTTGCCGGGGGGCAATAAATGAACGAAAAAGGCATATTTCGTTTTTTTATGATTTTATCCGATTAATCGAAAAAATAATCGGCAACTAATCGATTATGAAAATAATCGTTAGTTGCAGCCCTACACTTGCTCTTTAAAAATGATTTAAATATAATTGATTTAATTTAAGCCTTTTTACTATTGATTTAAATCATGATATTAAATTGTTATTTAAATCGCCTTGATTTAAATCAAATCCACCCTGAAAGGAAAGATAATTTTTAATACCATTCAATTACAATTCAACTTGTGAATCAATTGTATACACTATTATTTTTTTTTCCACAAAAGGAGTTACTATAAGTAAAGTATTTAAAAAGAAAAAAGTACGGAGTACAAAAAAAAAAACCAAGACAGAGAACCATCAAAAGTAAACTTTATTAAACCATTAATATACATCTTATAGCAAAGAGACTTTTACAGTAAAATGTTTCTGTTCTCGTCAGGTTTAGCCCTAGCTGAAGCTCCTGTTAAAACCAATAAATATATGTAATTTTTTTTTTTTTTATGTGTTCCTTTGGAAACGACTCCATAGATCTCACGCTGGCCTTTGATAATGCAGACCAAAGCACAGCTACAAATCACCTCGCAATCTCTGACTTCAGACAAGCCAGATAGATAGAGCTCCATTTCATTTGAAGTGCAGGGACTGCAATCTAGTTAATGGATGTCCAATAACACAGGGAAGCTCCTCAGCGAGATTTACTGTGAGGATTGGCTCTCGAATCCTGGCTTGTTGCTTGTGTGTTAAAAGGCCTAAGACAAAAATCATCCACTTCACTTTATGCAAGCCGTTCAACACAGCATGCTTCATGAACCCTCTAGGTAAAACTGAAATGTATAGTCAAAGCTCTCCATAAGCACAAAAGATGGGAATAGACATTCAACTGCCATGATAGAAATGGTGTATGATCAATAGTTAAAGTGGACTGTAAGTGGAAAATGTGCTATCTTATAAAGAACATATAGAAAGTATAATTGTGCCAAAGCGATACCATGAGAAATTATCTTTGGCATTGATCTCCTCCTGGAAAGTGTGCTTCTTGAGTAAAAGTATTTGTTCCCCTGCTGATTTTGTATATTAGCCCACTGAAAAAGGAATGATCAGTCAATAATTTTATTGGTAGGTTTATTTTAACAGTGAGAGACAGAATAACAAAAATATCCAGAAAAATGCATTTCAAAAAAGTTATAAATTGATTTTCATTTTAATGAGTGAAATAAGTACAAACCCAATTCCAAAAAAGTTGGGACACTGTACAAATTGTGAGTAAAAAAGGAATGGACTAATTTACAAATCTCATAAACTTATATTTTATTCACAATATAATATAGATAACATATCAAATGTTGAAAGTGAGACATTTTGAAATGTCATGCCAAATATTGGCTCATTTTGGATTTTATGAGCTACACATTCCAAAAAAGTTGGGACAGATATCAATAGGAGGCCGGAAAAGTTAAATGTACATAAAACGAACAGCTGGAGGACCAATTTGCAACTTATTAGGTCAATTGGCAACATGATTGGGTATAAAAAGAGCCTCTCAGAGTGGCAGTGTCCCTCAGAAGTCAAGATGGGCAGAGGATCACCAATTCCCCCAATGCTGCGGCGAAAAATAGTGGAGCAATATCGGAAAGGAGTGTTTCAGAGCAAAATTGCAAAAAGTTTGAAGTTATCATCATCTACAGTGCATAATATCATCCAAAGATACAGAGAATCTGGAACATTCTCTGTGCGTAAGGGTCAAGGCCGGAAAACCATACTGGATGCCCGTGATCTTCGGGCCCTTAGACGGCACTGCATCACATACAGGAATGCTACTGTAATGGAAATCACAACATGGGCTCAGGAATACTTCCAGAAAACATTGTCTGTGAACACAATCCACCGTACCATTCACCTTTGCCAGCTAAAATTCTATAGGACAAAAAGCCAAACCTAAACATGATCCAGAAGCGCAGGCGTTTTCTCTGGGCCAAGGCTCATTTAAAATGGACTGTGGCAAAGTGGAAAACTGTTCTGTGGTCAGATGAATCAAAATTTGAAGTTCTTTTTGGAAAACTGGGAAGCCATATCATCCGGACTAAAGGGGACAAGGACAACCCAAGTTGTTATCAGCACTCAGTTCAGAAGCCTGCATCTCTGATGGTATGGGGTTGCATGAGTGCGTGTGGCATGGGCAGCTTACACATCTGGGAAGGCACCATCAATGCTGAAAGGTGTATCCAAGTTCTAGAACAACATATGCTCCCATCCAGATGTTGTCTCTTGCAGGGAAGACCTTGCATTTTCCAACATGACAATGCCAGACCACACACTGCATCAATTACAACATCATGGCTGCATAGAAGAAGGATCCGAGTACTGAAATGGCCAGCCTGCAGTCCAGATCTTTCACCCATAGAAAAATTTGGCGCATCATAAAGAGGAAGATGAAACAAAGAAGACCTAAGACAGTTGAGCAACTAAAAACCTGTATTAGACAAGAATGGGACAACATTCCTAAACTTGAGCAACTTGTCTCCTCGGTCCCCAGACGTCTGCAGACTGTTCTAAAATGAAGAGGGGATGCCACAGTGGTAAATATGGCCTTGTCCCAACTTTTTTGAGATGTGTTGATGCCATAAAATTTTAAATCAATTTATTTTTCCCTTAAAATTATACGTTTTCTAAGTTTAAACATTTGATATGTCATCTATGTTGTATTCTGAATAAAATATTGAAATTTGAAACTTCCACATCATTGCATTCTGTTTTTATTCACAATTGGTACAGTGTCCCAACTTTTTTGGAATCGGGTTTGTATTTGATCCCCTAACAATCAGCAAGATTTCTGGCTCCCAAGTGTCTTCTATACAGGTAATGAGCTGATATTAGGAGCACTCTTCTAAAGAGAGAGTGCTCCTAATCTCAGCTTGTTACCCGTATATAAGACACCTGTCCACAGAAGCAATAAATCAGATTCCAATCTCTCCACCATGGCCAAGACCAAGGAGCTGTCCAAGGATGTCAGGGACAAGATAGTAGACCTACACAAGGCTGGAATGGGCTACAAGACTATCGCCAAGCAGCTTGGTGAGAGGGTGACAACAGTTGGTGCGATTATTCGCAAACGGAAGAACACAAAATAACTGTCAGTCTCCCTCGGTCTGGGGCTCCCTGCAAGATCTCACCTCGTGGAGTTTCAATGATCATAAGAACCGTGAGGAATCAGTCCAAGTAACACACTACACCGTGAAGGACTGAAATCCTGCAGTGCCCGCAAGGCCCCCTGCTCAAGAATGCAGATGTACAGGCCTGTGTGAAGTTTGGTAATGAACATCTGAATGATTCAGAGGAAAACTGCGTAAAGGGGTTGTGGTCAGATGAGACCAAAATCAAGCTCTTTGGCATCAACCCAACTCGCCATGTTTGGAGCAGGAGAAATGCTGCCTATATGACCCCAAGAACACCATCCCCACCGTCAAACATGGAGGTGGAAACATTATGCTTTTGGGAGTTTTTTTGGGACAGGACAACTTCACACATCAAAGGGACGATAGAAAGAGCCATGTACCATCAAATCTTGGGTAAGAACCTCCTTCCCTCAGCCAGGGCATTGAAAATGGGTCGTGGATTGGTATTTCAGTGTGACAATGACTTGGGGAGCCCCGTTAAGGCACCCCAATATCTTTAGTCCTAAATCAAAATTTTGAGAGCCTCCACAGTGGAAGCACATGCATTATAACATATTGGCAAAGGTCAGGTGAGCCTGGAGGGATCCCACCCCTCCTTAAATGAGGCCCTCCCGTGTGCTCCTTGCTACAAGGGCCATTTATAGGTGAGGGCAGTGGCCATTTGTTTGTACTGTTGAAATATTGGTAAGAGGATGCACTGGACACCTTTGCTGCCTTGGTGCTATATACAGAGTGTCCAGAGCACCCCTGTACCTTTAAGGAAGGGTGGACTCCCTCCAGGCTCACCTGCCCTCTGCCTATCTATTATAAAGTATGTGCTTCGCCTGTGGAGGCTCTCAAAATTTAGAATTAGGACCACAGATACCAGGGTGCCTTGACAGGGCTCTGTAGCTTACACATGTAATTGCAAATGTGTGCAAACTAAACCTTGGCCAGTGGCCAACTGTTTGTACTGTCCATTTAAAGGTGACCCGCTGCTGTTATTTCAAGAAACCCCAGTGATACCAGGGTATCGATTGGATCAGTGTTAATTTTGTAGGCGAAAACATTTTGTTGACTAAATTAACAATATTTAACCACTCTGCAACCGCTCACAGTAATACTACTGCGGCAGAGTGGCTCGTTCCCGTCCAGCCACGTAGTATTAACGTGACTGGACTCCTCCCCTTCTGGGCGGCGCTTGCGCGCCGCCGGAGGCTCGCTCCCGCTGTTTTCATTCACAGCGGGAGTCGGGCCAGGGGAGGAGCAGCGGCGATCGCCGCTGCTCTTACCCGATCGTCGGGGATCGAGTCTGGAGATCCGCCCGCTGTGTGTAAACACAGCGGGCGGATCTCCATAGTGACAGGGAGTGACAGATCGGACTGTTCAGCATAGCTGGACATCCGATCTGTCCATGAATCACATAGTCACCTCCCCCCCTACACGTCAGTAAGCACCAGGCATACATTAACCCCTCCCTCTCCAATAAAATTAACCCCTTCCCTGCCAGTGTCATTTTTACAGTAACAGTGCATATATATAGCACTCATTACTGCAGTAATGTCACTGGTACCCCCAAAAGTGTCAAAAATGTCAGTCAGGGGTCCGGTCTGTCCGCCGCAATGTCGCAGTCCCGCAAAAAAAAAAAAAATCGCAGATCGCCGCCATTACGCGTTAAAAAAAAACACCAAAAATGACAGAAATCTTTCCCTTTGTTAGTAAACGCAATAACTTTTGCGCAAACCAATCAAAATACGCTTATTGCGATTTTTTTTACCAAACATATGTAGCATAAAACAAATTGGCCAAAAACTTTTAAAAAAATTGGTTTTTACATCTTTTTTGGGGGGAATTTCATATAAAAAAAATGTGAAAAATATTGTTATTTTTTCAAAATAAACGCTCTTTTTTTGTTTATAGCGCAAAAAGTAAAAATCGCACAGGTGATCAAATACCACCAAAAGAAAGCTCTGTTTGTGGGAAAAAAAGGACGTAAATTTCGTTTGGGTACGGCGTCGCACGACCGCGCAATTGTCAGTTGAAGTCGCACAGCGCCGAATCACAAAAAGTGGCCTGGACGGAAGACAGCAAAATCCTCCGGTTGTAAAGTGGTTAAGTCAACTAAAATACAACTAAGTCCAGGTCAAATCGCATGACAAGTTACACAGAAATCACACTGTTCAAATCGGTGCAGTTCCCACTTTGTGGTGCCGCACTGATTTGAAAACGTAGTTTCTACACTACTTTTGGCAATTTTGGGTGGGACTTGCATAGATATCTGTGCATGAAGCCGTATAGATGTCTTCCAAGTCACACCCGAAGTCGCACTGACATGCAGCTTTGAAATTGTGCGATTTCAGATGAAGCTGCATGATTTCGAAGCCGCAGTCAATGTGAACGAGGGGTTAAAACTCTAACATTTTAGATCACTAAAATGGCATTTTACTCAAAAGACTATGACTAAACCTAAATTTGACGTCAAAATTAACACTTGTATGTATGGATGAATTGACCCATTTAATAAAAATTTTTGAGATGCCACTGTGTCCATGCAGCTGCTGCGTCTGCATCCACTTCTATGGGCTGCCTGCACACATGCAGATGCAGCAGACATCGGCTCCGCATGGAGGACGAGGATCAGCAACCATCTGAAGAAACCCGTATCTGCTCACTGTTCTCCTTACTGGAGAGGAATCTGTACTTGAAGATCTGCAGTGCAAGGATATCTCTGCTTCGTTCATTTTGTGGATCTGTTCTTTCTACATTTCTCCTGCTGTTTTTTGATCAACAGCTTACCAGTCATCAGATCAGCGTTCAAATGGAGGGGAACTCTGACAAGAGGAAGCAAAGCCCATTTACACCACTAGGTTGGTTGCCTCCACACAGTGCTGAGAAAGGCAAAAGTTTATTCAGGACATGGTGCAGAGCAAGGCAACAGTTTATTCCAGGTCAGTGACTTCTAGAAAGCAACAAAACGACAGATTCAACATAAATTCAACATGAGAACAAGGCATCTAGTATTTTCAGAAAGAGTGCTATGGATGCCAACATTGCAGATTCTTCATTCTGAAACCACAAGCTCCCTGGCTGTCATTCTGTTTCTAGTGCTTTGAGTCACTGACCTGAAATATGTAATTCAGATCTGGAACTCTACCTGAAGACTTAGTGCAGGTCAGTGATTTAGAAAGAAATGGTAGCAGAAACAGCCAGAGCACTAGCATTTTCAGGGGATGGCCAGCACATTTCTCCCAGTACAGGTTTCTTTAACCACTTAAGCCCCGGAAGCTTTTACCCCCTTCCTGACCAGGGCCTATTTTGCGATTCGGCACTGCGTGACTTTAACGGACAATTGCGCGGTCGTGCGACGGTGTACCTAAACGAATTTGACGTCCTTTTTTTCCCACAAACAAAGCTTTCTTTTGGTGGTATTTGATCACCTGTGTGATTTTTTGATCATGCGCTATAAACAAAAAAAGAGCGACAATTTTACATAAATAACAATATTTTTCACATTTTTTTTATATGAAATTCCCCCCCAAAAAAAAGTAAAAATCAAAATTTTTTAACATTTGTTTTCTGCTACATATGTTTGGTAAAAAAAAAAAAAAAAAATCGCAATAAGTGTATTTTGATTGGTTTGCACAAAAGTTATTGTGTTTACTAAGGGAAAGATTTTTGTCGTTTTTTTTTTTTTACGAGTAATGGCGGCGATCTGCGATTTTTTTTGCGGGACTGCGACATTGCGGCGGACAGATCGGACCCTTGACTGACATTTTTGACACTTTTGGGGGTACCAGTGACATTACTACAGTAATCAGTGCTATAAATATGCACTGTTACTGTAAAAATGACACTGGCAGGGAAGGGGTTAACTTTATTGGAGAGGGAGGGGTTAAGTGTGTCCCTAGGGGCGTGTTTCTAACTGTGCAGGGATGTGGCTTTTCAAGTAACAGCAGAGATCTACGATCCTACATAGCAGGACCGTATGATCTCTACTGTTACACAGGGGAGAATGACAGGCGGCTTTGTTTACATTAGCCACCTGCCTTTCTCCCTCTGTAACCGACGATCGCGAGTGACCCGCGGACCCGATGGAGGTGTCCGTGAATGAGCCGGGGCGGGAGCGGGAGCGCACCTCCGGCGGCACACGCTCGCCCCCTATTGGCTCACAGGCGAGTGACGTACCGGTACGTCACTTTGCCTGCACGGGTCTGACCGCCGCAGTATATGTACTTGCAGCGGTCGGCAAGAGGTTAACAATCCCCCGCCCGCAATGCACTGTGAACAAGCGGCCTGTACAGGTACAGCAATGAACTGTACGTTGCTGGCCTCTTCTGGGTACAGGAAGACATGTAGTAGAATACATTTTGGCCAAAATTTAACCACTTTACCTCCGCTCACATGGAGGCTACTGCGGCAAAGTGCCGCGATCCCGTCCAGCGACGTAGACCTACGTCGCTGGACTCCACCCCTTGTGGGCGGCGTGTGTTCATTCACAGCGGGAGTCGGGCCAGCGGAGGAGCAGCGGCGATTGCCGCTGCTCTGCCCCGATCGTCGGGGATCGAGTCTGGAGATCCGCCCGCTGTGTGTAAACACAGCGGGCGGATCTCCATAGTGACAGGGACTGACAGATCGGAGTGTTCAGCATAGCTGGACATCCGATCTGTCCTTCTGTCACACAGTCACCTCCCCCCCCCCCCCCCCCACACGTCAGTAAGCACCAGGCATACATTAACCCCTCCCTCTCCAATAAAATTAACCCCTTCCCTGCCAGTGTCATTTTTACAGTAACAGTGCATATATATAGCACTGATTACTGTAGAAATGTCACTGGTACCCCCAAAAGTGTCAAAAATGTCAGTCAAGGGTCCGATCTGTCCGCCGCAATGTCGCAGTCCCGCAAAAAAATCGCAGATCACCGCCATTACGTGTTAAAAAAAAAAACACCAAAAATGACAGAAATCTTTCCCTTAGTTAGTAAACGCAATAACTTTTGCGCAAACCAATCAAAATACGCTTATTGCAATTTTTTTTACTAAACATAGGTAGCAGAAAACAAATTGGCCAAAAATTTAAAAAAAATTTGATTTTTACATTTTTTTGGGGGGGAATTTCATATAAAAAATGTGAAAAATATTGTTATTTTTTTCAAAATAAACGCTCTTTTTTTGTTTATAGCGCAAAAAGTAAAAATCGCACAGGTGATCAAATACCACCAAAAGAAAGCTCTGTTTGTGGGAAAAAAAGGACGTAAATTTCGTTTGGGTACGGCGTCGCACGACCGCACAGCGCCGAATCGCAAAAAGTGGCCTGGACGGAAAACAGCAAAATCCTCCGGTGGTAAAGTGGTTAAAAAGACACTTGATTTTTTTTTTTATATTTTCATTTTGCATGTTTATAGCAAAAAGTAATAAAAAAACATGGTTTTGTTTTTTTAAATGTTTAATTTTTTTTTTTTTTTTGCTTTTAGATTTAATATTGCTTTAAAGGGTAATGCCACTTTCGTTGGAAAGACAAAGCAAATAAAAAAAAATAATATAATATACAATTGCTTTACAAATCATATTGTAATTGAATGTTTCAATCTGCAGCAAAGTAATTTCTTTAAAATGCAATGCAATATGGCTACCTGGAGCTGTTACTACAGAGGCTTTATGAGGTTTTTACCTTCCTCTGGATTACCTGGGTGTTTAGAATTCTGTGTATGTAGATTTACATTAACTTTAATTTTTCATCTATTTGTTAAATTTCAATAGATTTATTTATTTTTTTTCAACCTGACCAACTACATAACTAAGTAATTCTTCAGCAACAGATTATCTGGTGTTTTGAATTTTTGCAGTGGAAAAAAAAAATGCCATAAAGGTCAGCTGATAATGTGTGTTGGTGTGATAAATGATAATCTTCACATTCAGGTTTAAGTTATTAAGATAAAGTAAACCTTTCAGTTAAAGCCGAATTCCAGGCACAAAAAATATCCCAGTAGGCTTTTTTTTTCCTCATGCTGACAGCGTGAGGAGGAGAAAAATAAAACCGATCACTGGCTTTTGTAAGTGGGACACCGGTCCCAAACTGTCCCCACCAGTGCTGCTAACCGGTGCCCACCAGTGCTGCCAAACAGTACCCACCAGTGCCCCCAACCAGTGCCTATCAGTACTGCTAAACAGTGCCCACCAGTACCACCTATCAGTGCCCATCAGTGCTGCCATTCAGTGCCCATCAGGCAGGAGGCACTCCTGATAGGAGGCACTCGTATCAGTGCCACCTATCAGTGCCACCTATCAGTATCTTTCAGTGCCACCTATCAATGCCGCCTCTCAGTGCCCATCAGTGCAGCCTCATAAGTGCCTCCTGATCAGTGCTGCCTCATCAGTGGCCGTCAGTGCCACCTATCATTGGCCATCAGTGCTGCCTTATCAGTGCCCATCAGTACCGCCTCAAAAATCAATGAAGATCAAATGAAGAAGAAAAATTACCGGTTTAGAAAACTGAAAAACTTTTTTTTCTTCTCAAAATTTTCTATCTTTTTTGTTTAGCAAAAAGCAAAAAAAAAAACAGTGGTGATTAAATACCACCAAAATAAAGCTCTATTTGTGTGAAAAAAATGTCATATGGATACAGTGTAGCATGACCGCGCAATTGTCATTCAAAGTGTGACAACGCTGAAAGCTGAAAATTGGCCTGGGCAGTAAAGGGGTATATGTGCCCAGTAAGCAAGTGGTTAAACAGTGGTTATGAAGGTTGGAGTGTCAAGTATCACAGGCTACCCATTACAAATGTATTTTTCCCAAAACATAAAAACTCTAAATGTAAGGGTTTCAGGGCTAGGATATGATTATGAGGTAAATTCAGCAATAGCCTGTCCAGCATAATAAATAGAATTTTGGGTCCAAAGCTCACAGGTATTGCTACCGGGAAGACCTTACAGTATCTCACAAAAGTGAGTACACCCCTCACATTTTTGTAAATATTTTATTATATCTTTTCCTGTGACAACACTGAAGAAAGGACACTTTGCTACAATGTAAAGTAGTGAGTGTACAGCTTGTATAAGAGCCGGTTCACAGAGGCGCGACCCGACTTTGTCGGGCGACCTGGTCGCCTGACAAGTCGCCCCAGTGTGAACCAGCTCTACCAGTGTAAATTTGCTGCCCCCTCGAAATAACTCAACACACAGCCATTAATGTCTAAACCTCTGGCAACAAAAGTGAGTAAACCCCTAAGTGAAAATGTCCAAATTGGGCCCAATTAGCAATTTTCCCTCCCCGGTGTCATGTGATTCATTAGTGTTACAAGGTCTCAGGTGTAAATGGGGAGCAGGTGTGTTAACGTTGGTGTTGTCGCTCTCACTCTCTCATACTGGTCACTGGAATTTCAACATGGCACCTCATGGCAAAAAACTCTCTGAGGATCTGAAAAAAAAAAGAATTGTTGCTCTACATAAAGATGGGCTAGGCTAGAAGTCGTGGTCTGGGGCTGCATGAGTGCTGCCGGTGACTGGGGAGCCACAGTTCATTGAGGGAATCGTGAATGTCAACATGTACTGTGACATACTGAAGCAGAGAATGATCCCCACCCTTTGGAGACTGGGCCGCAGGGCAGTATTCCAACATGATAACGACCCCCAACACACCTCCAAGATGACCACCGCCTTGCTAAAGAAAATGAGGGTAAAGGTGATGGACGGGCCAAGCATGTCTCCAGACCTAAACCCTATTGAGCATCTGTGGGACATCCTCAAACGGAAGGTGGAAGAGTGCAAGGTCTCTAACATCCACCAGCTCCATCATGGAGGAGTGGAAGAGGACTCCACTGGCAACCTGTGAAGCTCTGGTGAACTCAATGCCCAAGGGGTTAAGGCAGTGCTGGAAAAATAGAATTTTTGTAAGAACTTACCGTAAAATTATTTTCTCCGAGTCCTCTGACAGTCGCCGCCCGATGGCATTAGCCTTCACTAATGGGTATTGGCGCACTCTGCAGGAGCAGACTAGGCAGATAATTGATTATCAGGTGAATACAAAAAAACTTTTTTATACCTTGGCACGCCACTAGGGGGGCCATCCCTCAGCAATTATCCTATTCCCAATCTGATATTACCTCAGTTTGTAGCAAGCAGTACCGGAAGGCAACAACCCCCAGATCCAAAAACCAGAGGGACGGGGCGGCGACTGTCAGAGGACTCAGAGAAAATAATTTTACGGTAAGTTCTAAAAATTCTATTTTCTCTTACGTCCTCTGACAGTCGCCGCCCGATGGTATTAGCCTTCACTAATGGGACATCCCGAAGCAGTGCAGGTATGAGGGGTGGGAAAGCAATGCAACCAATTGAGAAGGTAACGCAAATAACCGGGCCAGTAACAACCTGAGCCCACAGGAAAAAACTGGAACAAACCCAGAAAAAAACACCCCAAAAAAGGAGGGACAGTAAAGCAACGTCCCTTTAAACAACTGCCACACTCAAAACTTTGCGGCCAAAGGAAGCACCCGAAGATGCCAAAACGTCAAGTTTGTAAAACTTTGTGAAAGTGTGCACGGACGACCAGGTCGCAACTTTGCACACCTGAGCCACAGAAGCCTGATGACGAAAAGCCCAAGAGGCACTAACGGCTCGAGTAGAATGGGCCTTTACTGGGAAAGGAGGAACATGACCCATGATGGAATAGGCCTGAACAATCGTCTGTCTGATCCACTTAGAAATGGTTGCCACGGAGACGGCCGATCCCTTCCGAGATCCCTCAGGAAGAACAAACAGAAAATCAGACTGTCGAATCGACTCCATGGCAGACAGGCAGACCTTGGCCGCCTGGACCACATCCAGAGAATGCAAGGCAAACTCCCTAGGATGCTTGGGTCCTGCACACAGCGAAGGCAACACGATCTCCTCATTGAGGAGGAATGAAGAAACCCCCTTGGGAAGAAAAGATTGATTCGGTCGCAGAACTACCTTATCTCTATGAAGTACCATATAAGGAGAGCGGCAGGACAAGGCTGCCAATGTAGACACTCTGCGAGCCGACGTGATAGCCACCAGAAAGGCAACTTTCTGTGACAACCCAGACAGAGGAATCTCTCTGATGTTCTTGAAGGGAGGTTTTTGTAACACTGACAAAACCAAATTCAGATCCCAGGGAAGCAAGAGAGCTCCCCTCGGGTGAGCCAAATGCCGCACCCCTTGAACGAAGGTGTGGACCAAAGAATGCGATGCCAAAAGTAATAAATAGCGCATACTCTGGTCTGAGGTGGTAAGTGGGGTCCCCCAAGGCTAAGTTCTGGGACCAACCTTGTTCAATTTATTCATAAACAGCATTGAGGACGGGATCAGTAGCTCTATATCAGTTTTTGCAGATGACACAAAATTGGGCAGGTCAATAACTGCACAGCATGAAGCAGATATCCTACAAAATGACCTGGACAAAATAACGGAGTAGGCAACGACATGGCAAATGAGGTTTAATGTGGAGAAGTGTAAGGTCTTGCACTTGGGGACCAAAAACATAAAAGCACAATACACTTTAGGGGGGGAACCTTTGGGGGAATCAAAAAATGGAGAAAGATCTGAGAGTCCTGGTAGAGGATAGACTAAGCAATAGCATGCAATGTCAAGCGGCAGCTGCCAAAGCCGGCAGAATATTAGCATGCATAAAGAAAGGGATGTATTCCAGAGATAAAACTATAATCCTTCCACTTTATAAAACTCTGGTCCGACCACATCTGGAGTATTCTGTCCAGTTCTGGTCGCCGGTCCTCAGGAGGGATGCGTTGGAGCTGGAGAAAGTCCAGAGAAGGGCAACTAAACTAATTTAGGGATTGGAGGACCTCAATTATAAAGAGCGTCTGCAATCGCTTGATTTATTCTCCCTGGAAAAGAGACGCCTGAGAGGGGACATGATAGCAATTTATAAATATCTCAATGGTGATCTCAGCATAGAAAATAAGTTATTCAGTCGGAAGGATTGCATGAGGACTAGAGGGCATACAATGCGATTAGAGGAGAAGCATTTTAACCTCAGGCAACGTGAGGGGTTCTTTACTGTTGGGGCTACAGGATTGTGGAATTCTCTACCACAAGAGGTGCTTTCTGCAGGAAGTATGGTGGCTTTCAAAAGACTCTTAGACGTACATCTCAAGAATCAGAACATTCAGGAGTATGCAAGATGATTACGGCCACATACACCTACACAGGTTGAACTAGATGGACTATTGTCTTTATTCAACCTCACCTCCTATGTAACTATGTAACAAAGGTCATTGAAAAAAAGACGGCCAAGGCCAACAACTGACCCTTGACCGTAATCAGCGCCAGACGCTGAACCACGCCCTTCTGCAGGAAGGCCAAGACCTTCGCCACCGAGAAGGAACGAGGGTGAAAACCATGCACTTCACACCAAGCGATATACGCTTTCCAGGTGCAGTGAGAAAGCTTCCTTGAAGTGGCTTTACGAGCCTTTAACAAGGTAGGGATAACCGCCTGAGGAAGACCTCTATCACCAGCCATACCGTCAAAGCCAGAGACTGTAAAGCAGGATGGAAGATCGGTCCTTGAGACAGAAGATCGTCTCGCAGCGGAAGCCACCAGAAAGGTTCGACGACCATCTGAACAATGTCCGCGTACCAGGACCGTTGAGGCCAGTCCGGGGCCACCAGAATGACTGAGATCCGTTCCGACGCCAACCTGCGGAGGAACCTGGACAACAGTTGAATCGGAGGAAAGGCATACAGTAGCCGATAGTGGCACCACCAACGCATCCGCGGTGTCTGCTAGAGGATCGTGAGTCCTGGCCACGAACCTTTCCACCTCTTTGTGGAGACGGGACGCGAACAGATCCACGTCCGGGGTCCCCCACAGGGCGCACAGGAGGTGAAACACCTCTGGAGGTAGGGACCATTCCCCTTGGTCCAAAGTCTGGCGACTCAGACAGTTCGCCTGCCAGTGTTCCACACCCGAAATGTGAACGGCCGAGAACGCTGGTACATGCAATGCGGACCAGGACAGAAATTTTGGCCACTTCCTTGGCCGCCCGGGCACTCCTGGTGCCCCCCTTGGTAATTGATATAAGCCACAGCCGTGGCATTATCCATCCGTACCCGGACCGGACACCCCTGAAGCTGAGATGACCACCGGAACAGACAAAGCTTGATCGCTCGGAGCTCCAAGGCGTTTATCGGCAGCGAAGTCTCCCCCGCCGACCACATGCCTTGGGCACAAAGCGTGCCCAGAACTCCTCCCCAGCCCGACAGGCTGGCATCCGTGGTGAGAATCATCCATAACAGAGGCCGGAAAGACCGACCCTGCGGCAGGAACTGCGACCGGAGCCATCACAAGAGACCCGACCGCACCGGACGACTCAATGAAATCCCCCTTTCCAAGGACTGAGGTGTCCTGTCCCACCTGTCCAGGATCTCCGCTTGCAGAGACCTGGTGTGAATTGAGCAAACGGAACTGCTTGAAAGGCTGAGACCATCAGGCCCAGAACCCGCATGCAGGTCCGTAAAGAGGAGAGATCGTTGTGCCCGAGAGCACTGGTCTCCACCCGCAGAATCCCGAGTTTGTCCTCCGGAAGGAAGACCCTAGTTTTGGCAGAGTCCAGGACCATTACCAGGTACTGAAGACGAGTTGAGGGAGGCAGTGCTGACTTCTGAAAATTGATGGTCCACCCGAACTCCTGTAGTGTCCGAACCATCACGGCCAGACCATTCGCCAAGGTCACACATGAGTTTGACCTGAACAAGAGGTCGTCCAAGTAACCGAGGGCCGCAATGCCCCGTAAGGGCAGTAAAGCTAGAACTGGAGCCAACATTTTGGTGAAAACCCTGGGAGCCGAAGCGAGACCGAAAGGAAACGCCACGAACTGGTAGTGCTCCCCAGCCACCGCGAAGCAGAGATATCTCTGATGACCCTCGAGAATAGGGATGAAGAGATACGCATCCTTCAATGCGATGGATGCCAGGAAGTCCCCAGGCCTCAATGAGGCCCCAATAACCGGATGGACTCCATCCTAAACTACTGTACCCGCACAAAGCGGTTCAGAGACATCAAATCCAGAATCGGACACACCTAGCCGTCTTTCCTGGGCACCGTGAACATGTTGGAGTAAAAACCTGCGAAACCTTTCCCGTGAGGGAACGGGTACACTGACTCCTTGGGCAAGCAGATAGTGCACTGCCCCCATGAGATCCTGAGATAATCGGGGGACAGCTGGAGAATGGACGGGAAGAAACTGTCTGCGGGGCGAGATCGAAACTCGATCTTGTTCCCTGAATGAATCAGTTCGTGAACCCACCTGTCCTGAATGACCGACAACCAGGGTTCCTGAAAGTAAAGCAGACATCCCCCCACCCCAACAACGGGTGAGGGCTTCCCTACAGGAAGAGGTGGACTGGGCTGCCGAACCAGACTGACCGGCATTTGGCATACTCGACCACGGCTGCTTGTGACCACCGGGAAGGGTTTACCCTTCTCCTGCGTCCCAAAGGCACGAAAGCAATTATGTTGAGTCTTGAAGGAGGGGCCCCTCCACGTGCGGGGGGACTTACCCTTGGTGACCTGGGGCAACAGAGTACTCTTACCTTCCGTGAGCCCCTTAATCAACACCTCTAGAGTTTCCCCAAAAAGATGACCCCCCCTCATAGGGGGCCTCAGACACCGTCTTTTGGGATGCGTGGTCAACCGACCGGCTCTTTACCCAGGTAATGCGGTGGATCGCAAACCCCACCTCCGACAACCGGGTGACACACGGAGCCTTGTCCAATGCTGCGTCGCACAGGAACATCGCAGTGTGGATGAGCTGATCCTGCTGTGAAGCCCCTTGCCCATGTCGTGAGCGCCTAAGAGGCCATCACTGAGGCAAACACAGGTTTCCACAGGTAACCCGCCACCAGATAAATGTGGTGGGCAAGCGCTTCCACACGCCTATCTACCAGATCCCTGAATACCGGGGATTCACCTGGGATGCCAAAGTCGCAAGAGTAGCAGATATGGAGGCCATGGAAGAGGATTCAGGTGTACCTGAAGCCCCCACCATGTCTGCAGGGGATAATTATCCTAGGAGTCCATTTTTGCCTTAAAAAGAAAAAGGGATACTGGCCCTTTAAATCTGCAGTTCCCGCGGACCCCCCCCCCCCCCCCACTAGCAACAAGTAAAAACGTTTTGGTTGAAAAATGACAGAAGGATTAACAAAAATCCCCAGCCTTTAAGTACACTTTTACACAGGAGAAATTGTGAAGAAGGAGGAAGTGACCTCACAGCGCTAGAGGCCAGCCCTCGAGCCCAGAGAAAAGGTGCCTATTGAAAGTCAATGACAAAAGTCACAGGGAAAATGGCCGCTTGCCCTTACTAGGCATGTTGCCCACACCCAAATTGGCGCCCGACCGGGAGCATGTGGAATCCCAACATGGCTGCTGTCCTCACACAGAGCTTAGATTCTGCACACCATAAAACATGGTGGCCGCCCCAAACAGCAGCAAATTGAGTGTAAAAACACATTCTGGCAAACGTCAGGGACCCCAGGGAGACCCATACAGCGCCCCCAGTGGGAGCAGGGAGGGAGGGAGAAAATGCCCAACCCGGCCAGAAGGGGGATCCTACAGAGACCACCAGCCCTGCTATCCCCTGAGAGAGGGCCCACAACCCCCCAAACGTCCCCAGGGACAAGGGGGTATCAGTACTCACCATCCAGGAAGCGGGCACCGCTCAGATACGGGAGACCTCCCACCCTAAGTGGGGGTGCCGTCAGCCATGGAGGGAACGCTGGCAACACGCGGGTGATCCGGGATCAGACATCGTCAGCGAAGACGCAGCTCCGCAGGCTCATCCCTATATAGAGGGGCACGGTCGTTGCGAGGCCTGGGCGTACCAGTAACCTGCGACGCTCGTTGGCAGGCTGGGACTCCATAAGGATCTAGGATACCCAGTCCGAGGCCCAGCTCTGCAGTCACTTGTAGTCCTCCAGGAAAGGAATCCGTGACTAACTAGTGATAGTGAGAGAAAATAAAAATCTATTGTGTAAAGAAAGTTCAGGAAAAAACAAAGAAAACTGAGACATTAGGTCTCAGCAGGGAAGACTTAGCTCTACTCCTGACGCTAGGCAGCATAAAACTGAGGTAATATCAGATTGGGTCTAGGATAATGGCTGAGGGATGGCCCCCTAGTGGCATGCCGAGGTATAAAAAAGTTTTTTTTTTTATTAACCTGATAATTATCTGCCTAGCCTGCTCCTGCAGAGTGCGCTATTACCCATTAGTGAAGGCTAATACCATCGGGCGGCGACTGTCAGAGGACGTAAGAGAAATAATGGCCACACAAAATATTGACACTTTGGGTCCAATTTGGACATTGTCACTTAGGGTGTACTCACTTTTGTTGCCAGCAGTTTAGACATTAATGGATGTGTGTTGAGGTATTTTGAGGGGACAGCCAATTTTCACTGTTATACAAGCTGTACACTCACTACTTTACATTGTAGCAAAGTGTCATTTCTTCAGTGTTGCCACATGAAAAGATATAATAAAATATTTACAAAAATGTGAGGGGTGTACTCACTTTTGTGAGATACTGTATATCTGACTATACAAACATTTGTCAATGTAAGGTTTTAGCTACCAATTCCATGATGCACCAAATTAAAGCATCATAGAGAATTAGAATAATGATTCTAAAGGTTGTGATTTTAAGAAAAAAAAAAAAAAAACATGGTATACTTACCTGTTCTGTACAATGGCTTTGCACAGAGCAGCCCCAATCCTCTTCTTTTTGGGTCTCGAGCCGGTGGACTTGGCTCTACACCCCTGAGACAAAAGCAAGCCTCTTGCTATGGGGGGCTCCCGAGCCGCACTCCTGTGAATGCCTCCCCCCCCCCTCTCTCCTCATTGGCTCAATGGCTAATTGACAGTAGCAGGAGCCAAAAGCTACAGCCACTGTGTGAGCCAACGAGGAGAGCGAGACATAGCAGAGCCACTGCTCTCATGAAGGATCAAGATGGGGCTTAGGTACATATGACGGGGGGCTGAGGGGGGCAGATGCATCCAAAAGATTTTTTTACCTTAATGCACAGAATGCAATTAAAGTGTTACTAAACCCAGGAGCCTGCAATCACTATATCTGGTCTCCTACAGTACACAGAACAGGGAAATGCAATTATTTTAGTAAATATAAACTGATAAATACCCTTTCTCATCAGCAGTATATAGCAATTAGAGCAATCTTGTGACTTGTATCAGTGAGTGCTGATAGATTGTAGGAGGAGTTTTCATTTCGCCCACGATTGTCCTATCAGGCTTCAAGACCCTTAATTCTCTGTCTGAACATGTCTGGACAGTGCTGATTGGCCCTGTGCTAATCAGATGTACCCTCCCAAGCAAAAAATAAATAAAAAATCATCAATCAAGATGTGACATCCCACCCACTGTGTTCTTTTTTAGTTGCTGGGCGTGGAGGAGGAAGGAGGGACTGGGCTGTCATTTAGGATCTGTATACATGCCCACATGTGTGATGTTAATACCATGTGACCTGAATAGCTCAGCTAAAACCAGGAAGTGTTCTCTGAGCAATAGAGACCAAACTGAGCATGTGCTGCTGAACTACACTTACTGTGCTTATCTGGACTTGTTCAGAGTGAACATGTGGGAGGGGGAAGTTCTGTGCATACAAGATCACATACAATGCAATGGGTTAATCACCTAAGTTACACAGTGAGTATAACAAGCATGCCATTCTGCATTTATAGACAGATTTTACTGTTGTGGGTTTAGTAACACTTTAACCTCCTTGGCGGTGATCCCGAGCGTGACTCGGGGTTGATTTTTTCTATCAGGAGCGGTAACCCCGAGTCACGCTCGGGGTAGATGTGCAGAGAGCGCAGCGGTGTTCTCTTACCTTCTCCTGGTGATCCAGCGATGATCTCTCATTGCTGTGACCGCCAGCCGAGAGTCCCGCCGCTCCTCCGTCCTCCGTCGGTGTGATGACTTCCTAGTTCCGTTCCCTGCAGCAGCAATGCTACATGGGAGCGGAACTAGGGAGGGAAATTCAAAAAAAAAAAAAAAAAAAAACGTTGCACAAAACACAAACACATAACACATTTTATATTTTATATGTGTGTGTGTGTGTGTGTGTGTGTGTGTGTGTGTGTGTGTGTGTGTGTGTGTGTGTGTGTGTGTGTATATATATATATATATACACACACACACACACACACACACATATATATATATATATATATATATATATATATATATATATATATAACATTATATTATTGATTCAGTTATAATTCATGCGTTATATATTACATATATATATATATATATATATATATATATATATATACACATATATATATACACACACACACACACACACACACACACATATTATATATATATTATATTATATAATGCATGAATTATAATCTAATCAATAATATAATTTTATTATATATATTATATATTAAATAATAAAATTATATTATTGATTTGATTATAATTCATGCGTTTATGTTTCAAATTTATCACATCTGGGATGTCTACTAGAGTCTTGTTTTGGTCAGGTTTAAGTCAGTAATTACTAAGAATTGTAGGCCTATAATACATAATGCCAAATTTCCATGAAAACAATTGTACCGCTTTTGGTATGTAATTCCTGACAGAATCATACCGCCAGGGAGCTTAAGGCAAAAAAAAAACCCTTAGAATCATAAACTAGTGACTAGTAGATTTTCGAACAAACGTTCGTATAAACATTCGTAGGAAAATTTTCAGAACATTCCATGACTTGATAAATGTTGATTAAAAGCAAATCTAATTTTGAAGTACTTTCAAACATTTGATTTTGGAAAGAATGGTGTTTTCTGAACAAAACTCACATTCACTATTAGAAATTAAATTGTTCAGGAAAAAAATTTCATCCTGCTCCTTCAAATTTTTCTCGTCACTGCGGTCTAAAAATGATTATCCAAAATAAGCTTACTAACAATTAGAAAACTGAACATATATTCTTGAAATTAAAAATTTAGAACAAAAGTCCACTAGTGTATGACCAGCCTTATCTTCATGGTATCTATTACTAAACTGAGCTCTGCTAAAACTTGACTCTCATCGCTATACCACCAATTATTGTACCATCTGGTCATGAAGCCTAGTTTTAGGTACAGTAGTCGTTCCTGTGTCCATATTTTTTTTAGCTTTCTTCCCAAGGACTAAACATCTTCGGAGATCTTTGAGGCAAAGAACTAATATCCATCTCTGCTCCAGCTTTTTCTTCATTCTATCTGCCAGGGCTAAATTGGTCTGCTTGATGTTTTTTTATGTTGAAGATCAAACCTAATTTTCACCCCCTTGTTCCCCTACATCAGCAAGCTCCACAAATCATCTTCATTTTCAGCTATCAATGTGAAACTATTATCTTACCTCAAGACTTTAGGACTTGTTCTCGTGTAATAGCAATAAAAGGTCTGTGCGCCACTATTTTCTCCACGATTTTGCAGCCAACAACCAAATAAATTTAAGGTACTTAAACCTCTTTCTAGTGTATCAACCTGCTGGTACAATGCTTTAAGGTTTATAGAGCAGACACATCACGTACCAAAAATGCTTTTACAATAAAGTTATTCTCAGCATTAAAGCTCTATTACACCATAGGTACAAATGCTCAAATCGTATCAAGCAAAATACAGCAAATGTATCTGCTATACAAACCTTTCACAACTTTTTCAACACAGAGGAACCCATGAAATAACTTTCCAGTTTCAGAGAACCCCTGCTAAAAATGACTTTATCTGCAACTCATGATACATTAGTGTGAAGGTCATTGGGAAGATTTACCTCCTTACAGACAGCTAATAAGATCAATGGTGTCAGTGGTAACTTATCTGAAAGGCAGAAATTGCTAAGGCACAGGTGTCAAACACAAGGCCCGCAGGCCGAATGCGGCCCCCCAGGCCATTTCATGTGGCCCTCGCACCTCTCCTGCAGCTGCAGGACCCCCCTTGTTTCTACCCCCACCTTGTCTCAGTAGTCCGCAGCAGAGAGGACAGAACTCCTTTGCCAGATCCAGAGCTTCTCTGTGCAGCTGCAGAAAGGCTTGCCTTTACCCAACCCCCCTTCTCAGCAGTCCGCAGCAGAGAGGAGGGCAGAACTCCTCCTACAGATCCTGCACCTCTCTGTGCAGCCGCAACACCACCTTGTCTATGCCTCCCCTGATCTGAGCATTTAGCAGACTCTGGAAGCTGAATCCAGCCTGACTCTGGTCCTCCTCCCGACCCTGTACTTTCTTCTTCCCAGATCCACCCACATCTTCTTCCTGGCAGCAGCACAAGGTAAGGAGGTGCATTGTGATGTAAGGAAGGGTGGGTGACTCTTGACTTCTGATGGTGGGGGAGCTCTTGAGTCTTGACATCTCATGTAAGGTTGTAAGGGGCCGTGGGGTGCTCTGGACATCTAATCTTACAGATATAACCGGCCCTTTGAGGGCAACCATAATGCTGATGCGGCCCGCGATTAAAATTGAGTTTGACACCTCTGTGCTGAGGGAACCCCTAGCAGCCTCTCAGACCTAATAGACCCTTAAAAATTGGATTTTTGTACTTGCCATAAAAATCCATTTCTCTGAGTTCATCGAGGGACACAGCACTGCATAAATCATAACTACTGGGTTATATTGCCTCCTCCAGGAGTAGGACTAGGCAGAACAAAAAAACACCTGGTTACGCCCATGGGCTGTCCCTCAGCTTGATATATAACCCCCCTCTCTGCTCTAGGTAATCAGTTTAGTAGCAAGCAGTATTAGAAGTATCAGAACTTCAAAGAGGGATGGGTGCTGTGTCCGTCGAACTCAGAGAAATTTATTTTACAAAAATCCCATTTTCTCTTTTGTTAATGGACGGACAAAGCACTCCATAAATCATAACTACTGGGAAGTCCAAAAGCAGTGCCAAAAGGAAAATGAGGGGTGGGGAAAATACCCAAGGCTAAAATTAAGAGCCCTTAAACCAGGACACAGGAGCCTTTACCGGGTCACAGGAGCCCCATCTGAAAAATAAAAGTTTAAAGAAAAAAACACCCCTCAAGAGGGAACAGCCCCTTTTAAATAGCAGCCTGCAAAACTTTGCGGCCAAAAGAAGCATCCGCAGTTGCCAAAGTATCTACCTCATAGAATTTTGTGAAGGTATGCACAAAGTGGCCACCTTGCAAACTTGCGATATTGATGCCTGATGACAGAAGGCCCATGAGGAATTCAGTGCCCGGGTAGAATGTGTGGAATAGGCCTGAGTCGCTGTCTGTCTTATCCATCTGGAGATGGTAGCCTAAGAAGCGGCCAGCCCTTTTCTTGATCCATTCGTAACCACAAAAAGCAAGTCTGACCTCCGAAAGGACTCAGTAGCTGCCAGATACTCCTGAATCACACAAACCACATGCAAGGTATGCAAAGCAAATTCCTTGGGATGAGCCGGGTTGGGACACAAGGAAGGCAATACAATGTTCTCATTCAAATGGAAGTAAGAGACAACTTTGGGCAGGAATGATGGACAGGGACGAAAAACCACTTTATCCCTATGGACCACTAAATAGGGACTGCGACAGGATAATGCCACCAATTTGCATACCCTGCAGGCTGAGGCAATAGCCACCAAGAATGTCACCTTCTGGGATAACATAGACAAGGGAATCTCCCGAATATTCTTAAATGGAGGTTTCTGGAGAACCAAAAGTACTAAAAATTAAATCCCATGGCAGCAAAAGAGACCATACAGTTGGAGCCACATGTCAAACCCCCTGAATGACGGTAATATCTAATGAGTACATGGCTAGAGGTCGCTGAAAGAAGATTGCCAGGGCAGACACCTGGCCCTTGATGGTACTCAAGGCCAACTTCTGATCAACGCCCTGTTGAAGAAAGGTTAAGATCCAAGCCACAGAAAAGGATCCAGGATAAGCACCAATCGACTCACAACAAGAAATGTATGCTTTCCACATACAATGGTATATCTTGCTGGAAAACAACTCCCTCGCCTCCACCATAGTAGGGATCACTGACCCAGACAGACCTCTATCCCTCAGTACCTGGCTTTCAATAGCTAAGCCATTAAAACCAGCGACTGTAAAGCAAGATGGTAGATCAGCCCTTAGGACAACGGGTCTTCTCTGAGAGGAAGCCCCCAAGGGACGTTTATGGCCACCAGATTGATTGGAAGATCCTTGCCCTTGATTTCTCGCAGAAATTGCTTAAGAAGTCTGAGCCGAGGATGATACTGGCCTTATCGTGGCCCTTGGATGCCTGCGGCGTCTGCCAGAGGAATCCGTGATCTCACCTCGAACCTCGGTTTCCTCCTGTGGAGCCGAACCTGCTAAAGACGCTGCATGTAGGACTGTGCAAACAGAACTGTCTTGAAGGTGGATACCACCAGACTCCGAACCGGCAGAATCACTCACAAACACGGTAATTACCTTAGCCGCGAGGCTGGATAGTGTTTGAAGAGGGGCAGGAGCGGCATATTATCTACAAAGACTGTATATAGTTCGAGTTTTACTCACAATTTGGAGTGTATTATTTTTACACAAGAGTTCATGCTTTGTGGCATTTTTTGGTTCTTTTGGCTTATGGAGTGTTTTAATTGAATTTTGGAGTGCTTTTAAATGATTTTAAAGAATAAAGGAGTCTCTTAACACTCTACACTATGAGGAGCCCTTTTGCTTTTTCATTTTGAGCCATAAAGCCTATCCAAAGGAGAAATCTCACATCACACCGTGGATCACGAGCCATATCCAGTGGACCCCTGAGGTACAGAGGAACCGGGATATAAAAAAACAAGCGCAAGTTAATCCCTTGCTGGCGTACGCCACTAGGAATCTACAACATCTGGTAAGTGTTTTTTCTTACCACAATAGCACGTAGGGATGTAACGATATCAAAATCTCACAGTACGATACAATTTCGATATTGACCTCACGGTACGATATTTATTGCGACATTGTGGAAAAGCTCATGGTATTGTTAAATAGCTCATGATAGTGTTTGTGATGATAATAGCGAAAAAATACCGACATTTATTCTGCTTTTGCCAGTCAACAGGCAATTTATTGTTGTATTTATGGATCCATGACAACATAAAACACTGATCACATAGTGCTTTTAAAGTGCAAGTTGTAGTCAGGAACATCAATATTCTGTATAGTAATATTTGGTTGCATAACTGATTCTTCTGTGCAATGTTCGAGTTTAGAACAATTGTAAACAAACAATAGGCAATTCCCTTTAAGTGCAAACAAAGATCAAGTTAAGTCAGGTTTAAATGTGCAAGGCAAATAAAGGCAGCCTTTTAAAACTGGTATTTAGGAACATAACTTAAATAAAATAGTCAGTCAAAAAGCCTTTAAAAAAAACACTGACCTATCATTTAGCTTATGTTCACGTTTTTCATCAGAAAGATCAAAATATCTACATTGCAAGAAAAAAAAAAAAAAAAAAAAACAGTAAAAAAAAAATCCTTAAAGCGGAGTTCCACCCTGGATTTTTTTTTTTTTTTTTTTTTTTAATACCCCCCGGGACAGTCAGGGCTAGTGCATTCCACAATGGCTAGCCTCTGATCTGTCCCGGGTTGCACTTACCTGTTAGGACAAATACTTACCTTGCAAACGTCTTGTCCAGCGCTGCCATCTCAGATGTGGGCAGCTTGAAGCCAGCGCGTCCTCTTCGGCGTCTTCTTCCGCCTTCTTTGGTCCCACGATGCTCTGCGCCGGCCCCGACGTCACTTCCGGGTCGCGCGCGTCATCCCTCCACAGCTTCTGGGCATGCCCAGAAGCTGTTTAGAAGGGGATGACGCGCGCGACCCGGAACTGACGTCGGGGCCGGTGCAGGCGCAATGATTCCTGGGAGCTATGACGTCCAGCTCCCAGGAATCATTGCAGAGCCAGGAAGTGACGACGGGCCGCGGCCGAGGAAGAAGGAAGTAAGGTAAGTATATTTTCTTCGCTACGAGGTAAGTAAAAAAAAAAAAAATATGCGATTATCCATTTCTTTTTCAGGTGACCCGGAGCGAGAAGATGGAGGTAAGTATAAAAATAGGGTGGAACTCCACTTTAAACTCTGGTCTATGAAGTTAACAATGATTTGTTCCGCGGGACTGTGTTTATTCCTCTTGCTTTTTGACGGACACCTGTCCTTTTAATATTGTAACCCAACCACGACGATATCGAGACACGACCACGACGATATTGAGACGACCACAACGATACGATATCGCGATATCTTCGATATCGTTACATCCCTAATAGCACGCAAGGTGATCGGTGAAGGGTCACAATATCGGCATTGAAGCACGATAATTATTGGAAGGACTTTTGCACTACGGCACTTTATTTTCCCTACCAAGAAAATAGGCTTTTGTGGATACAAAAGCCTATAAGAACTATAGAGGACTGTTTAATAGCTAGATTTCTATATGCACTGATATTAATACTGTTTAACTTTTTATGCTATATAACGTGAAGATTTATTTATTTATTTATTATATGATATCAGCCAGTTGTAAAGAATACACAGTATTTTTGAACATTTTATGTAAGATATATATATATATGGAGCATCTATTTATATAATCACTATATGCACTTTATTGTGTGGATGTGAGATATCACACACACAGAACTAGCACAAAGAGGGAGCACAATACATAGTGGGGTTACCAACACCCCCAACAATACCCATATTTACTAGAGGTTAGCGCAGTTACATATTTCACATACTTGCATAACTATTCTATGGTTATTTAACGTGAGGTTTACTATATAATATATAATAATTTATTTAATAATTTTTGCAACAAACACACCAGTGGCGCGAGTGAATTATTACACATACTGTATGCAAAATGGGAGAGAGAACTATCTGTGTGACAGCAGCCGGTGAACCACGGCCTGTGGTTCCTGAAGATTGTCCAGAGGAAGGAACATCCTGGTCAGAATCAAAACTAGGTAAAATCAATTCCCTGGGCAGGGATATGGGGGAACCTTAGGTAATTCAGACATCACCTGAACCTTTGCAGGAATTTAATCTGCACAAGGAGACTAAGGACCTAAAAAACCTGAAAAAGGAAAAGCTTGGTCCCCCTTTCTGGGTACCCCCAAAAGAATCATTTCGTGGATCCCCTTGACGCTCATGAAGGAGGTCCACGAGGCCGGAAACCAATAATGGGTGAGGGCAGACCTTAATGCTGAAGGGGTCTTGTCTGCGGGTCCGGAGAAGCTAGCTCTAGGCTTACCAGACCAAGGATGCTTGGAACCTCCCAGGAAAGATTTGACAAATCTATTTCCCTTAATCTCTGTCCCTGAAGCACAAAATCATTTTCTATGTGTTGGGAAGGAGCACCCCCGTCTGTGACGAGGCTCCTTCCCTTTCCTAGACTATGGCAGGAAGGTACACCCCCCCCCCACCCTTAATGACGTCATCCAGAGTAGCCCCAAACAGGCGATCACCTTGAATGGGCAGATCAATGAGAGCTTTCTTAGAGGCTTGGTCTGCGGACCAATTCTTAGGCATGCGCCTAATCACCACCACTGAAACAGAAAGTTTGGACAGCACAGGAGCTGTATCCAAAGCTACATCACAAATAAACTGCAGCCCATGGACCAACTGGTCCGTTAAATCAACATAAGCAGCGGGGACCTGCTCACCCCCCAGGTCCTGGCGCAAAAGCTTGGCCCATTCAGTTAGGGCCACCAGCGCTGAGGCAAAGGCTGGCCACAATGTCAAACCAGCCACAGTAAACATGCTTCGTGCCACAGCCTCCGCTTTCTTGTCAGCCGGGTCCTTAAAGGATGGGGATTCCTCTACTGGGATCAATGTAGCTTTGTTCAATCTGGAAACAGGAGGGTCCACCACTGGTGGACTTTTCCACTTTTTTAAAATTGACTCCTCAAAAGGATAATGTACAGCAAAACGTTTGGGGACCACAAAGGGTCATTTTGGTTGTTCCCATTCCTTACATGAAAACTTGTCAAAATAAGGCACATAAGGAAACACCTTTGGAGTGCGAGGTGACTTATGCTTACCAAACAACACAGCCACATACATGGCTACATCAGCCTCATCCTCAATTTACAAAGGACCCATCATTACTATGGACGCTATCCCTGTTCATATGTCCCGGGCACAGGAAAAGGAAACTGAGGAGGAAGAGGAGGAGCTTCGGCATCCCCAAGAGGCTTCGGTCATCTCCAGCGTCTCCCAGACTAAGGGAAAATGGCCCCGTGACATCATTGGGCTACACAAACATGACCGACAACCGGAGACCAGCCAGACTAAGGGAAAATGGCCTTGTGACATCATCGGGCTATACAAACATGGCCACCAACTGAAGACCAGCCAGACGAAGGGAAAATGGCCGCCATCAGCAACAGCATGCTGCTAGGATCTTCCCTGTGCCCTCTGAAGGTAGGACACACATTAGGGGAGACTTCGCTGCACACTCTGCACTGAGACCAGCCTGCATCATACCCACACTGCAAACAGTGGGGCATGCACCTAGGGGTCTCCTACACTGGGACCCCTCCAGACTAACAGGGCAGGACAGCCTATCCCAGGACCCTTACAGAGTGGGGATAGCAGGGGAGACCCCAGGGGTCTCCGCTGCATCCTCTGCCCTGGGACCCCCACCAGGCTCCTGGTCCAGACAGAGGGGAAAGGGGGTTGGAGGGAAGCCCAGCTCACTGAGGGATTTTTAAAGATGAGAGGAGGGAACCTGCAGGCAGGTCCGAATATCCCTGGAGGTTACCCGCAACCACCTAAAAAAAACTGCCAAAAAGGGGAGAGGGGGGAGCGTACTTACCCTTCCATGGTGAGGGTAACGCTCCAGATAGAATCCATGCCACCAAAGTCGGGAAGCTGTCGGCCAAGGGACCGCTGCGACTCAGACCCAAGCCCGGTCGTATGCGACCCTGTGAGACATTTAACTCGCAGGCCAGCCTCTGTCCGTGAGGCTATTTCACAACCAACCTAACACATAGCTGTGGTCTGCACGCGCTCGCTGGCTGGGGGGACCACTGGATCTAGATTATCCAGCCTGTCACCCAGCCCGGCAGTTGATTGTAGATCTTCCGAGAGAAAAAACAGAAAAGCTGTAAGGAAGGAGAAAAAAATTGCTAGGCCCAGAGATCCCAATCGGGAACCTAGGTCCTTACTCCATACTAGACAGATTAAACCGATTACCTAGAGCAGTGAGGGGGGGGGGGGTTATATAACAAGTTGAGGACAGCCCATGGGCGTAGCCAGGTGTTTTTTTGTTCTGCCTAGTCCTAATCCTGGAGGAGGCATTATAACCCAGTAGTTATGATTTATGGAGCGCTGCGTCCATCGATGAACAAAAGAGAAATCACAACTTTTAATCCCGCTGATCACTAACATGAATTTTATATGCCTTATACACACACACACAATGCTCTGGCACTCTGCCCTTCTCCCCTGGATCACATGCTGCCTTATACACACAATGCTCCAGCACTCCAGCTGCTATACGACTATGTCAACATTGCTGCATTGCAGTAACACACACAAACTCACATAAGTGCCCGCAATGTGCAAAAACACATTGCCCTTTAGAAGGTGCATGACAATCCCATTATTTTTTTAATAGCACCCCATGCACCTTGCTAAAATGTGCGCCAAAATGCATGGCAACAAAGTACCATATGGTTTGGGTGAAGCGCGATTTTCACACGTAGAAATTTAGTTGAATGGTGGTGCTCAAGGGATGCCCTGAACACCACCCACGAAATCACACAAAAATGAGTACTCTCAAAAAAATGAAAAAAAAATAAAAATTCTTCATTGAGGGCCAATACATATTCTGATGCATATTTTTAGTAAAAAAAATCCCAATAAGCATATATTCATTGGTTTGAGCAAAAGTTATAGTGTCGTCAAACCAGGGAAAATTGTATTTATTTATTTTTTTCTAGTAATAGCGGCAATCAGCGACTTATAGCGGGACTGCGATATTGCGGCGGACAGTCGGGACACTGAAACTTTTGATACTTTTTGGAAACCAGTGACACTAATACAGTGATCAGTGCTAAACATATGCACTGTCACTGTACTAATGACACTTGCTGAGAAGGGGTTATCAGAGGCGATCAAAGGGTTAACTGTGTGCCTAACCAGTGTTTACAATGAGAGGAAAAAGGTATTTGATCCCCTGCTGATTATGTTTGTTTGCCCACTGACAAAGAAATGATCAGTCTATAATTTAAATGGTAGGTTTATTTTAACAGTGAGAGACAGAATAACGACAAAAATATTCAGAAAAACGCAGTTAAAAAAGTTCTAAATTGATTTGTATTTGAATGAGTGAAATAAGTATTTGATCCCCTAACAATCAGCAAGATTTCTGGCTCCCAGGTTTCTTCTATACAAGTAGCGAACTGAGAATAGGAGCACTCTCCTAAAGGGAGTGCTCCTAATCTCAGCTTGCTACCTGTATAAAAGACACCTGTCCACAGAAGCAATCAATCAGATTCCAATCTCTCCACCATGGCCAAGACCAAAGAGCTGTCCAAGGATGTCAGGGACAAGATTATAGACCTACACAAGGCTGGAATGGGCTGCAAGACCATCACCAAGCAGCTTGGTGAGAGGGTGACAACAGTTGATGCGAATATTTGCAAATGGAAGAAACACCAAATAACTGTCAATCTCCCTTGGTCTGGGGCTCCATGCAAGATCTCACCTCATGGATTTTCAATGATGAGAACGGTGAAGAATCAGCCCAGAACTACACTGGAGAATCTTGTCAATGATTTCAAGGCAGCTGGGACCATAGTCACCAAGAAAACAATTGGTAACACACTATGCTGTGAAGGACTGAAATCCTGCAATGCCCGCAAGGTCCCCCTGCTCAAGAAAGCACATGTACAGTCCTGTCTGAAGTTTGCTAATGAACATCTGAAAGATTCAGAAGAGAACTGGGTGAAAGTGTTGTGGTCAGATGAGACCAAAATTGAGCTCTTTGGCATCAACTCAACTCGCTGTGTTTGGAGGAGGAATGCTCCCTATGGCCCCAAGAAGAACATCCCCACCGTCAAACATGGAGATGGAAACATTATGCTTTGAGGTGTTTTTTCCTGCTAAGAGGACAGGACAACTTCACCGCATCAAAGGGACGATTAACCTGGCCATGTACCGTCAAATCTTGGCTGAGAACCTCCTTCCCTCAGCCAGGGCATTGAAAATAGGTCATAGGTGGGTATTCCAGCAAAACATGGAGCCAAACAAAGGAGTGGCTCAAGAAAAAGCACATTAAGGTCCTGGAGTGGCCTAGCCAGTCTTTAGACCATAATCACATAGAAAGTATGTGGAGGTAGCTAAAGGTTCACCTCTGCGGTTTTTATTTTTTGTGCTATAAACAATATTTTTTACTTATAAAACATATCCAATAAAAAAAAAATCTAATTTCTTCATCAATTTAGGCCAATATGTATTCTGCTACGTTTTTGGTAAACAAAAAAAACCCAACAAGCGTATATGGATTAGTTTGCGCAAAAGTTATAGCCTCTACAACTATGGGATATATTTATGGAAATTTTATTCATTTTTTTTTTTTTTTACTAGTAATGGCGGCGATCAGCGGTTATTAGCGGGACTGAGACATTGCGGCATACAAATTGGATACCCGACACTTTTTGGGGACCAGTAAAAGGGTTAAGTGTGCCCTTGGGGAGTGCTTTCTAGCTGTGTTGGGGGTGCTTTGACTGGAGGAAGACAGAGATCCCCGTTCCTTCTTAGCAGAAACAAAGATCTCTGTCCCTCCTCTCACAGAACAGCGGTCTGCCTTGTTTTCATAGACAGACCATAGTTCTGCCTGCCCGGAGAACGATCGGTGGGTCCCGGCGGACATCGCATATGCCTGATCCGCTGATTGCATCCAACCACAGTGGAGCATGTCGCTGGCAGTGCGCGCCCCAGACCCACAGCATGAAATCAAGTACAGGTATGCGATTTTGCACAGGTGGCTGCCCTGCCGCAGTATATCTGCGTGGGGTGGTCCTTAAGAGTCCTAAATTGTAAGCTCTCATGAGCACGGCCCTCCTGACCCTCATGTATTGAATTGTGTTGTAACTGTGCTGTATCCTTTTTTCATTTTGTAAAGTGCTGCGCTAACTGTTGCCATTATATACAGTATATCCTGTAGTGTAATACTAATAATAAAAATACCAATTTATAATTGTGTTTAGGCATTAATATTTGTTGTATTCTGCATCACGGAGGATAAAACAAATATTAACGCCTAAACACAATTTTTAAACTTTGACCTGCGTTAGTAAAACTGTACACATCGCAACTAGTGGTACATCGAAATGAACATTCCGGTGCCGAAACTGAAACCAAAAGTTCAGGATGCACTTAGCTGAAAACCATAGAAGACACAATAGGACACAGCATGTCATCATCGGCATCTTTTTTTTTTTTGTGTTGGCAAAACGCCAATAACCCTATTTTCGGTCAATAATTTTAAGTGGCCGATATGTCGTTGCATCCCTAATCGCAACTATGTAGTGCATCCAGGTGGATTATACCTTGCATTTTTTTCAGGACAAATTGGGCTTTCGTTTGGTGGTAAATGGTAATAGATATCTCCTGATTTTTTTTGTTATCAAATCAAAACTGTCCAAAAATAGTAGAAAGAAATATCTTTTTTTTTTAAATGTAGATGTATATTTTTTTGCTATTATTATATCCTACCACCAAAGAATAACTCAAAAAAAAAAAAATGCTCCTGGCGATCGCAGCGATATCACATATGTGTATTTTAGTTGTTTTTTGTGCCCGTTGTAGGGCGCATTTTGCTTTTTTTTTTCTTATCCTACCTAAAAACACACTGAGTGCCGGTTCACATTATTGCGGCTGCGGCGATCGCATGTAATATCGGAGCGCACTGCTCCTTCATTACATGCGATCTCATGTGCGGATGCAAATTCAGCCATACACTTTGTATGGCTGAATTCGCACTGTATCCGCACCAAACACGCACAGGACCCTTTTTTTCAGCCGCATCAGGATCGGATCGCACTGTGGTTCACACTTGTGCGATCCGATCCTGTGCGAACTGTCAGATCGCACTGCGATATGCGATCAAACTGGGGGTGTCGTTAACATTTAATTGCGTATCGCATATGGCAGTGTGAACTGCCAGATGTGTGGATGCGATGCGGGAACAGGCTGTGAATTCGCAGCCTTCCTGCATCGCACAAGTGTGACCCGAGCCTGACACTAAGGCCCCAGTCATGTTTTTTTGTCATCAGTTGTTTTCAGTCAACATCAGTTATTCATCCTTTGTCATCAGTTTCCATAGGAATGCATTGATGTCTGTTTTTTATCCGTCAACGGATGGATGAAAAACGGACGAAGAGTCCGTATGTGTGAAAGGGGCCTAAGGGGATTATTTACTAAAGCTAGAGAGGGAAAAATTTGTCACAATTCTCCAGAGAAACCAATCAGCTTCCAGGTTTTATTGCTGAAGCCTAATTAAACAAGCTGGGGTTAGAAGCCGATTGGTTTCTCTGCAGAATTGTGACTAATTTTGCCCTCTTTAGCTTTAGTAAATAAACCCCTAAATGACGTGGATAACATTTAAAAAAAGGATTTTTTTTTCTTTTTTTTTTTTTTTTTTAAATCCTACCCAAAATATACTGACCCTGACCCTAATACGAACCCTGACACTCATCTTGATCTTTTTATTTTTTTCTTTATTTTTTGTATTTTATTTTAATATTTTTTACACAGTTTTGTTTTACATCTTTCTCACCTGCAAGGAGAGAAGGGTACAGTGTATCTTTCTCTCCAATCATAAAAGAAAGAAAACACAGGCGCACAGTGACTGATCTCTGATTTTATTTTATTTTTTAAGTCCCGTGGTGTCATGAAACACACTCACAAAAACGTAACACCCGATGCAAAAAAAAAAAAAGGGGTCCACACAAAAGTGAGAACACAAAAGAAATTGCACAGGGTATACATATAGTCTTCCTCCGAAAAGCCTTGCACTGATCCCCTGGGGCACAAGGCTTCTGACAGGGACAAGGGTACTCTCTGGTCCACCTGGGCCTAAAGCAGGCAGACCCCTTTCTGAACTGCCGAAACAGACCAACCCCAAGTACTAGGTGAGGCTCCCCGAAAGGAAACCCCATGGGAGGGGGAGAACCTGACCAGAAGGCCATGTGTCCTCCCCCCAAGACTTTCAGAGCAGACCGGAGGACCTACACCCTACTAATCGAAAGGTGAGAAAGTGCAAACAGTGCTGTGCAAAGAAGTGCAGTGACAAACACACATATAATCGGTTCCCGACAACCGCAAGTACATATACTGCAGCGGTCAGCCCCGGCCAGGCATTGTGACGTATGGGTATGTCACTAGCCTGTGAGCCAATAGGGGGCGAGCGCGCGCCACCAAAGGCGCGCTCCCGCCCCTGCTCATTCACGGACACCTCCGTGCGAGTGACCGGCGGACCCGATGTCCGCCGGTCACTCGCGATCATCCGCTATGAAGGGAGAAAGGCAGGCGGCTGATGTAAACAAAGCCGCCTGTCATTCTTCCCTGTGTAACAGCAGAGATCGAACGGTGCTGCTATGTAGGACCATAGATCTCTGCTGTTACATGTAAAGTCACATCCCTGCACAGTTAGAAGCACGCCCCTAGGGACACACTTAACCCCTCCTTCCCCAATAAAGTTAACCCCTTCCCTGCCAGTGTCATTTTTACAGTAACAGTGCATATGTATAGCACTGATTACTGTAGTAATGTCACTGGTAACCCCAAAAGTGTCAAAAATGTCAGTCAAGGGTCCGATCTGTCCGCCGCAATGTCGCAGTCCCGCAAAAGAAAAAAATCGCAGATCGCCGCCATTACTCGTTAAAAAAAGACAAAAATCTTTCCCTTAGTTAGTAAATGCAATAACTTTTGCGCAAGCCATTTAAAATACGCTTATTGTGATTTTTTTTTTACCAAACATATGTAGCAGAAAACAAATTGGCCAAAAATGTTAAAAAATTTTGATTTTTACATTTTTTTTTTGGGGAATTTGAAAAAGTTGTGAAAAATATTGTTATTTTTGCAAAATTGTCGCTCTTTTTTTGTTTATAGCGCATGATCAAAATAAATAAAAAAAAAAAAAAAAAAAAAAATCGCACAGGTGATCAAATACCACCAAAAGAAAAATGGATTTTTGTAAGAACTTACCGTAAAATCCTTTTCTCTTAAGCTCATTGACAGACGTAGTCTTCTTGATTCTCAAGAGCTGGGTTATGTTGTCTCCGCAGGAGTAGGACTAGGCAGAAAGACAAAACGTTCTGGCTCCACCCTAGGGGCAGTCCCTGAGGGTATATCCTCCCTCTCTCTGCTACAGGGAATCAGTTCTGTTTAAAGCAGTACAGAGAATTTAACCCAACCCAACTCAATGATAGAGGGGCGGGTACTACGTCTGTCAATGAGCTTAAGAGAAAAGGATTTTACGGTAAGTTCTTACAAAAATCCATTTTTCTCTATCGCTCATTGACAGACGTAGTCTTCTTGATTCTCAAGAGCTGGGACATCCAGAAGCAGTGCCACAAATGAGGGGTGGGATTGACAAAATCAAATCCAATCTAGAAGGCCCAACCGATGCCAAACTAGAAGTTTTAAAGGCTCATTATAAACAAAGAATGAGGCTAAAGAAAAAATTTTCCAACGGAAAAAAACCCTCGAGGTAGACCACTGGTCTCCTCAAATTGCGGCCTGCAAAACCTTGCGGCCAAATGAGGCATCAGACGATGCCATTACATCAACTTTATAATGTTTAGAGAAGGTATGCACCGACGACCAGGTAGCCGCCTTGCACACCTGGACCACTGACGCCTGATGGCGAAAGGCCCATGACGCACTAAGTGCCCGAGTGGAGTGCGCCTTAACAGGGAACGGGGGCTCCCGACCCTTAATAGAATAAGCCTGTACTACCGTCTGTCTGATCCATCTGGAAATGGTCGCGGCAGATGCAGGCAACCCCTTTTTGGGTCCATCTGGGATCACAAAAAGTGAATCCGTCTTGCGAAACGAGTCTGTCGTTTTCAAGTATACCCTGATCGCCCGGACCACATCCAAGGAGTGCAAAGCAAATTCCCGAGGATGACTGGGCTTAGGACACAGGGAAGGTAATACAATTTCTTCATTCAGATGAAATTCTGAAACCACTTTTGGTAGGAAGGATGGATTCGGACGAAGAACCACCTTATCTCTATGAACCACCAGATATGGTGAACGACAAGATAATGCGGCCAGTTCTGACACCCTGCGTGCAGAAGTAATAGCCACCAGGAAGGCCACCTTCTGGGACAACGTGGGTAGAGGAATCTCCCTAATATCTTCAAAGGGAGGTTTCTGAAGAACCGACAACACTAAATTAAGATCCCAGGGGGGTAACGGCGCGTGCACTGGCGGAGCCAGATGTCGCACCCCCTGGATGAAATTCCGCACCAAGGAATGAGTAGCCAAAGGCTTCTGAAAGAAGATAGCTAATGCTGAGACCTGACCCTTGATAGTACTCAAGGCCAGTTTCTGCTCAACCCCTTGTTGCAGAAAAGCCAATATTCGACTAATCGAATAAGACCGAGGACGGAACCCCAAAGGTTCACACCATGCAATGTAGGACTTCCATGTGCGATGATAAATCTTTCTAGAAGTCGCTTTCCTTGCTTCAACTAGAGTAGGAATAACTGAAGCTGACAAACCTTTGTCCTTCAGCACCTGGGTCTCAATAGCCAGGCCGTTAAAGCCAGCGATCGTAAAGCAGGATGGAAGATCGGTCCCTGAGACAGTAGATCCTCCCTGAGAGGAAGTCTCCGTGGAACGTCCGCCACCAGTCTGACCATGTCGGCGTACCAAGCTCGACGAGGCCAGTCCGGAGCTACCAGGATTACTGGGATTCCTTCCTCCTCTACCCTGCGAAGAAGTCTTGGCAGTAACGCGAGAGGAGGGAAGGCATATATTAGCTGGTATTGCCCCCACGGGGCGATCAGTGCGTCTGCGGTTTCTGCTAGAGGATCGCGGGAGCGAGCCACGAATCTCTGAACTTTCCTGTTGAATCGTGATGCCAACAGATCCACATCCGGGGTGCCCCACCGTAGGCACAACTGGTGGAAAACGTCTGGATGGAGGGACCATTCCCCCTGATCCAGGGTCTGACGGCTGAGATAATCTGCCTGCCAATTCTCCACCCCCGGAATGAACACCGCAGAGATTGCTGGAACAAATCGTTCCGCCCAGCGAAGAATGCAAGCCACTTCTTTGGCCGCTCGGACACTCTTGGTGCCCCCCTGATGATTGACATAAGCCACGGCCGTGGCATTGTCCGACTGGATCTGAACCGGGCTGCCCTGGAGCTGCTCGGTCCAGTGAATCAGACAAAGTCTGATCGCTCTCAGTTCCAATACATTTATCGGTAATCTGGATTCTTCCGGGGACCAAAGTCCCTGGACAGATAACTGACCAAGAATTCCTCCCCATCCGGATAGACTGGCATCCGTGGTCATTATCGTCCAATATATTGGCAGAAATGACTTTCCCTGGCTGAGCATTGGAGACCGAAGCCACCAAACCAGAGACTCTCTGGTCTGTTTGCTCAATCGTATCTGATTGTCCAGGGATTCCGGATTCCGATTCCATCTGAGAAGAATCTCTTGCTGAAGAATTCGGGTATGGGACTGGGCAAATGGGACTGCTTCGAATGAAGCCACCATCAACCCCAGAACCCTCATGCACGTCCGAAGGGAAGACCAGCTGTTGGACAGTAACAACTGGACTGCTGATTGAATCTTTCGAAGTTTCCCTACCGGAAGGAAAACTCTCGTCCTGACTGTGTCTAGAATTAGACCCAGATATTCGAGCCTCTGGGCGGGAACCAGAAATGACTTTTGCTGGTTCACCAGCCATCCGAATTCCTGTAAAGAAATCATAGTAATTTCTATGTTTTGTAGCAAGGTCTGAGGAGACTCTGCATGAAGCAGAAGATCGTCTAGGTAACCTAGAATCGATATACCTCTTTGGCGCAGAAGTGCCAACATTGGGGCCAACACCTTTGTGAAGACCCGCGGAGCCGTGGCGAGACCGAAAGGTAACGCCACAAACTGATAGTGGTTCTCCTCTACGGAAAAGCGTAGAAAACGCTGATGTCCTGCGAAAATGGGAATGTGAAGATAGGCGTCCTTGATGTCTATGGACGCTAGGACATCCCCTGGATGCAGGAAGGCTGCTACCGTGCGAATGGACTCCATTCTGAATCTTCTTATGTTGACGAAAGAATTGAGTGCTCTTAAGTCCAGAATTGGACGCACTTTGCCCTCTTTCCTGGGTATTGTAAACAGGTTTGAATAAAACCCTTGAAACCGTTCTGTCCAAGGAACGTGGACTACCACTCCTTGTTGTAGTAGATCTGTGACTGCTCTCCGCAGATCTTCTAAACGATCTGCGGATAGACGGATATTGGAAGGGAAGAATCGCGCCGGTGGGAGAGATCGAAACTCGATCTTGTACCCTGACTTTATGACTTCGCAAACCCATTTGTCCGGGATTCTGGAAAGCCATGGATCCGGGAACCGGCGAAGACGTCCCCCCACCCCAGTTATGGGTGGGGGCGCACCTTCAGGCTTTGGATGGTTTATCTTCAGGTCTGGAGGGGGCGGGCTTTTGCTTGCCCGACCAACGACCCCTGACGCCTCCTGCAGGAGCTTTGGAGGACTTAGTTTTTTCACCCGCTGGACGAAAAAACCTCTTGTGAGCAGAAAAAGAAGGCCCTCGTCTTTGACGAGTTCCTCTACCTTTAAAATTTTGCGGTAAAAAGGTGCTCTTTCCACCCGTGAGATCCTTAATGATCTCATCTAAGTTGGCTCCAAATAGACGCTCCCCTGAAAAGGGGATATTAGCCAATGCTTTTTTGGAACCTTGGTCGGCTAACCAACCTTTTAGCCACAGTGTACGCCTGAGAACCACTGCTGAGACTGATGCTCGCACCATTAATGGAGTGGCGTCTAACGCCGCATCACATACAAACTGTAACCCCTGTATCATTTGTTCCAACAAATCTGATACCGCCTGAGGGACTTCTTCTAAGTCCCGGCGTAACCACTTGGTCCATTCAGTTACAGCCTGCGAAACCAGACCAATAGCAATTATTGGCCTGAAAGCTGATCCAATCAAGGAAAACATGGTGCGAGACATAGCTTCTATCTTGCGATCCACTGGATCTTTAAAAGACGGAGCGTCTTCTAAAGGAATAACCGTGGCTTTATTCAATCTAGCAATAGGTGAATCCACCACAGGTGGTTCTGTCCATTTCTTAATAAGGGTTTCCTCAAACGGATAGCGCCTGTCAATGCGTTTAGAAATATTAAAGGTGCGTTTTGGCAGACGCCATTCTTCATCGATTGGATTGCCAAAACATTTGGGCAATGGAAAAACCTTTGCCACTTTGATGCGCTTTTTAGTCCCAAAAGGGATCTCAGTTTCAGCTATTTCTGATGGAATACCCTGTAACCTTAAAGTCTCTTGAACAGATACAATGAGTGCGTTTACCAACGCTTCCTCTCGGGCTATGGCGGATGCCGAAACATCCTCCTCACTGTCTGAAGAGACAGGACCCGAGACACCAATACCAGATGAAGTACCTGCAACTGCAGAAATAGGCTCAGAGTCTGAATCCGAGGTTTCAGATAATAAGGGGTTAGGCGGGGGTCGCTTTCTTGCGCCCTGTCCCTGACAAGCCACTTCCACCCGGGACACAAAAGTTTCCATAATAGCTGACAAAGATTCAATTGTCAATGGGGTGCTGGAGGATCCCGCAGACCCCTCGAGGGGATCCGGAGGAGATACATGAGTGGCAGGGTCCATGTTAATACAGGACACCTTTGCCAGCAAAAACAAAAAAACTTTTTCTTTTTTTTTTTTTTTTGTGTGTCTCCCCCTAGCGCAATAGCGCCCCTCAGAGTACCTGCTTCTCGATCCCAGAGAGAGAGAGAGGGACCCCCAAGGCTCACCAACCGATGCAGTGCAGTTTCCAACAAACTGCAGCCAGCGTCTGTCTTACACAGACTGGAAGGAGCTGTTTGCTTTTTCCCGGGCAGAAGGCGTAGCTCCGCCCCCTGAGTACGCCTTCCGGCGTTCCCAGCCCTCCACGAGGAAGCTGGGCTCACAAAACATGGCCGCCCCCATAGAAGAGACATAAGACTCCAAAAACATGGCGGCCGGCGTGACCTGAGGACATACATGTATACGGTCTACGGCAAAATGGCGGCGGACCGCCGATATCGTCTTCCCAGCACATCCACCTGCACTCTGCTAAGAGGTGACATATGGATCTACAGAGATACACTGCACATAAGGTAGGATTATACCTCCTATGTCTGCTGTAATGTTACAGTCTGCTGGGTAGAGTGTTAGCTCTTGAACCAAGTCCACTTCCCACAAACACATGCTGTATTACAAGGGGGACTTGTAAGTATCAGATATATACTGACCATATATGGAGGGGCCCATAATATATACTGCCTCATAATGAGGAAAAAAGGGAACGTTTACTCACCATACCGAACCGACAGGCACCCTCTCTTCACAATACCCTCTCCACCGAGGTGGGGGTTTGTGGACGCCTCGACTCTCTGGTACCTGGCGTCCAAGCGAGACTTTTAACTCGCAAAGTCAGTCCCTTTACTGGGACTCCGTCGCGGCCGACTCAGCGCACTGGTCTGCACGCGCTTTTAGGCAGAAACCGGGGTGACCACTGGATTTCAACATCCAGCCCATCGCCCGGCCCCGCATACTTACTTGAATATGTTGCGGCCGACCAAGCGCAATGCCATGGTCTGCACGCGCTCGTAGGCCGGCTGGGGTGACCACAAGTGTCGCCCAGTCCGGCGTTTTTGCTTGAAGATCTCACAGGAAAAAAACACTGGAGAAAACTACCTAAAAAAATGTCTTTTTCTAAAGAAAAAAGTCTTGCCAGGACCAAAAGATCCCAGCAAGGAACTTAGGTCCTTACTCCTGACTAGACAGAAAAAAACTGATTCCCTGTAGCAGAGAGAGGTAGGATATACCCTCAGGGACTGCCCCTAAGGTGGAGCCAGAACGTTTTGTCTTTCTGCCTAGTCCTACTCCTGCGGAGACAACATAACCCAGCTCTTGAGAATCAAGAAGACTACGTCTGTCAATGAGCGATAGAGAAAGTGTGACAAGGTGCAGTGATTATAGTGCCAAAAAGCCAAGGTGAGCTCCCCCATCGTGAGAATTAAAGCACCCCTGGACTACCACCCCAGAGACACGCCACATACACCACAGGCTTTTTCACAGCCCAGCCCTCGGCCAGACCAGTGCAGCCCCATCTCTACCAGGAAGGCATCAGAACTTGCCTACAACCGGGGACAAGCCTGGTGCATCAGGCCAGATTCAACCCGGGAGGAAAAAGGTCTTCCTACCGCCATCACCATTCCTTACCTAATTTTATCAGAAAGGATACTCGCCAGCGCCCCCACTCAGGAGGCACCGGCATTCTCCCTCCCAAAAACTGATAAGAACAGATGCTACACTTGATCTTAGCCAAAAGGCTGACAGATCTCTGTGATAGCCAATCAGAGGCTATCACTGTGATCAGGTGACCTGGAGTCCCAAGTCCTGATTGCTAGTACAAGACTGGGGGCTCTCATTGGGAGCCTGGTCTAGGTGCTAGGAGTACGCTGTGTGACATTCGCAACACAAAGAAAGGTACGCATATATGTGATCTCATGGATAAAGACCCAATTCCGTAAGGCAGCATATTTGATATGCGTACAGGCAACGTCAAGGGTATAAAATTATTATCAATAATAATAATAAGTCAATGAAATACTTTTACCAAAGCAGTCTAGGAGTAAACCAGAAACCTCAGTAGCAGCTGGAGCTTTCAGCTTGGCATACAGTCCCTTTAATAATGTGCTAAAAACTTTCAAATCTGTGAGATTTATTCAGGAGCGTTTCAGAAGTCATGTGTTTATAGCTCTCTCGGTGTTGCTCCATTACATTTACAATTTCGGATTCTCATTAAAATGTGGAAATTAATGAAACAGTTTGAATTACACTGATACTTTGAAGGAAGCTCAATGCAATTTTTAATTTTCCTCTCTAGAGATAAGAATGTGCAGGTTTATTCAAGTTCAGAATGTGTTACGAAACAGAGCTAAAAAGTTAAAAATGTAATAATTTCAATTACGTAAACATGCCAAAAACCAAAGAAAAAAGGTCAGACTGTACAGGCCAAACAAGGAGTCTCAAGATAAAATATCTAGGTTTTATTATACATGATTAAAAAGCAAAGAACTTCATAAAAACATTAATCACTTGAGCTCCAGAAAGTTTTACCCCCTTAATGACCAGGCCATTTTTTGCGATTCGGTGCTGCGTTACAAATAAAATTGATGTCCTTTTTTTTTCCACAAATAGAGCTTTCTTTTGGTGGTATTTGATCATCAACAAAAAGAGAGCGGCAATTTTGAAAAAAATCACAATATTTTTTTATTTTCTGTTATACAACTAATTACATTTTTTTTAGTTTAGGCCAATTTGTATTCTGCTACATATTTTTGGTAAAAATAATCCAAAAAAGCGTATATTGATTGGTTTGCGCAAAAGTTATACCGTTTACAAACTATGGGATAGATTTTTGGACTTTTTTGTTTTTTTGTTTTTATTAATAATGACAGCAATCATTGATTTTTAGCGGGGACTGCGACATTGCGGCGGACAAATCTGACACTAACTGACATTTTTGACACTTTTTGGGGACCAGTGACATTAATACAGTAATCAGTAAATAGTATGCACTGTTACTGTATAAATTACACTGGCAGGGAGGCAGTTAATACTGGGGGTGATCAAGGGGTTAAGTGTGAGCCTTATTGTGCTTACTGATTGAGGGGGGCTCTGTGACAGGCACACAGAGATCGTGTTTCAGCTTAGCTGAGACACATGATCTCATTGTGCCTGTCCGACAGAAGAGCCGCCTGCTTTGTTTACATAGGCAGGCGCTCTCCTGTCAGTTTCCCCGAAGATCGCGGGAGGCCAGCGGCGATTGAGCCCGCTCCTCCCAAGGCCTGGCTCCCACTGTGTCTAACCGAGACTGCGTGCACATAATCATGTAGATCAGGGGTGGGGAACCTGCGAACCGCACAATCGTTGCATCCGGCAACCCCCCCCCCCCCCCCGTGCCGCTGTGTCAGAAGGAGCCGATGGCTCCGTCCTGACAGTCCAAGTCTCAGAAAAGGGAGGAGAGATTTGTGTGACAATAGCGAATGAAAATTCGCTATTGTCACACGGAGCCTCCCCTTGGCCAATCAGGAAGCGGGTTCGAGCCCTGCTTCCTGATCGGCCAAAAGGCGAACACATGCCATTGGTCGAGGAGGAGGCGGAGAAGGAGAAGCCGCCACTGCAGGTAAGTGCACTGGCTTTCTGCAAGGGGGCACGCTGTGGTCAGTCTGCATTGAAAGGGGGCACGCTGTGGTCAGTCTGCATTGAAAGGGGGCACGCTGTGGTCAGTCTGCATTGAAAGGGGGCACGCTGTGGTCAGTCTGCATTGAAAGGGGGCACGCTGTGGTCTCTCTGCATTGAAAGGGGGCACGCTGTGGTCTCTCTGCATTAAAAGGGGGCACGCTGTGGTCTCTCTGCATTAAAAGGGGGCACGCTGTGGTCTCTCTGCATTAAAAGGGGGCAGGCTGTGGTCTCTCTGAATTGAAAGGGGGCACGCTGTGGTCAGTCTGCATTGAAAGGGGGCACGCTGTGGTCAGTCTGCATCGAAAGGGGGCACGCTGTGGTCAGTCTGCATCGAAAGGGGGCACGCTGTGGTCAGTCTGCATTGAAAGAGGGCACGCTGTGGTCAGTCTGCATTGAAAGGGAGCAGGATGTGGTCAGTCTGCATTGAAAGGGGGCACGCTGTGGTCAGTCTGCATTGAAAGGGGGCACGCTGTGGTCAGTCTGCGTTGAAAGGGGGCACACTGTGGTCTCTCTGCATTGAAAGGGGGCACACTGTGGTCTCTCTGCATTGAAAGGGGGCACGCTGTGGTCAGTCTGCATTGAAAGGGGGCACGCTGTGGTCAGTCTGCATTGAAAGGGGGCACGCTGTGGTCAGTCTGCATTGAAAGGGGGCACGCTGTGGTCAGTCTGCATTGAAAGGGGGGCACACTGTGGTCAGTCTGCGTTGAAAGGGGGCACACTGTGGTCTCTCTGCATTGAAAGGGGGGCACACTGTGGTCAGTCTGCGTTGAAAGGGGGCACACTGTGGTCTCTCTGCATTGAAAGGGGGCACACTGTGGTCTCTCTGCATTGAAAGGGGGCACGCTGTGGTCAGTCTGCATTGAAAGGGGGCACGCTGTGGTCAGTCTGCATTGAAAGGGGGGCACACTGTGGTCAGTCTGCATTGAAAGGGGGCACACTGTGGTCTCTCTGCATTGAAAGGGGGCACACTGTGGTCTCTCTGCATTGAAAGGGGGCACACTGTGGTCTCTCTGCATTGAAAGGGGGCACACTATGGTCTCTCTGCATTGAAAGGGGGCACACTATGGTCTCTCTGCATTGAAAGGGGGCACACTGTGGTCTCTCTGCATTGAAAGGGGGCACACTGTGGTCTCTCTGCATTTAAAGGGGGCACGCTGTGGTCAGTCTGCATTAAAAGGGGGCACGCTGTGGTCAGTCTGCATTGAAAGGGGGCACGCTGTGGTCAGTCTGCATTGATGGGGGCACGCTGTGGTCAGTCTGCATTGAAAGGGGGCATGATGTGGTCAGTCTGCATTGAAAGGGGGCACGCTGTGGTCAGTCTTCATTAAAAGGGGGCACACTGTACCTTGATTACTGAAGGCCCCTTTCACACTTTTGTGACCTCAAAGTCACCCAATTTTTTACAGCATTTTTTTGCCGCAAAGCAATGTCTATTACATTTATGCATACATTTTGTACGGCCCCCGAATGATGTTACAAAAATCCAAATGGCAGAAAAAAAGGTTCCCCAACCCTGATGTAGATCTACGCGATTATGAGCAGCTGAGCCGCCCTGCCGCAGTAAATCTAGACCTTTGCAGTGATATCATGTGACATAAAAAATTGTAACTACCAATATTTTATTCTCCAGGGTATGTCTGCTTTCAAAAAATATATAATAGAATTATATAATTCTTTTGATAAAGGCATTTATGCTGAAACGCGTTAAGAGGACTACAGTCAGCCCTGCTATGTATACCTGACATGCATTTTACTTGTGGATGTTTGTAAGTGTATCGGCTTTATCTTTTAATAAATTGATTTTAGCAGTATTACACTATGTCTGTCCCCCCTTTGGTTTTTATCTATATCCGTGTTGGAGTTGAGATCTGGTGTGTCTATAATCGTTGCTGATCCACATGGAATCCGTTGAGGTCGGTACATCCAGCTGGGACATCCTACTTATATTCCCATAAGCCTGTATGACCCATATGCTATATGGTATCTGGGTCCTATCCATCTGGTGAGCGCAATTCACGTATCTTTATTGGTGTTGGGATTTGCTGCACATTAAGATCACGTTATCCTTTGTTGGACTTACCTCATCACATTATTCACTTGGGACTTTTTTGATGGACTTTTCTTGCTAATCTTTGATTGGACTTTTATGTATTATTTGTTTATACATATTTATTAGCGCTGCACATTTTTTTTCCGTTTTTGTATTATTGGTCACTTTTTTGTCTAGTGATTGGTGCCAGCTGCTTTTTCACTTCATTAGTTAGCGCAGTATTTTCTTGCTCCCCCATATAATGTTTGGAGACTTTATCTTCAGGCCTAAAATTATTTTTTAAACTTGCGCAAAAAAAAAAAAAAGGCAAAAACAGCTCACCTACGGGAACATGTTACATGTTCCACCTGTAAGATTTTTTCATTAAAAAAAAAAAAAAAAAACTGGCTCCTAACTTTTTTTTTAGCTGGCTCCTAGATTCAAAGCAAATTTGTCAAGCCCGGTTTTAGAGTATTTAAAGGAGGAAGAAAACTTCCATCTATTGTTTATACCTACAGGTAAGCTTTTAATAAGGATGACAGGTCCATCTCTGCTCACTGTGCAGAGATGGACCTGTCAGAGCCCCGCTCTCCTGTATAAGGAGATTAAATGTAAACAGCCCACGTGTGTTTGCATCTGATCCCATTCGATCCGACCCGCTGGATGGATGGCGAACGTATCACCATCCGTCTGTTTTAAGCGGATCTGGTCGGATCTCTGCTGACATCCACCTCTCCAGAGAGGAGAATAGGTGGCCCGATCAGGTCCGCCTGAAAAACGGACAGGTGGACCTGATCAGTCCAATTGTGTGAAAGTATTTGTAATTCCGCTCAGCAAGTCTTGTGATTTTCACCCTTCTGCTACATTGTATATCCAGGAAGATGGCACCACAACTTCTTTCGTCTACACAACTACTACCGTAGTACAGCATCATCATATAACTGGCTTGGCAGCGATCAGGGATTCTGATACTTCTTATTCAATTTATGATTTTTTTTTTTACATACTCTTAGAGTAGTTCAGTGTCACCATATTTTTTTTTTTAATGAACTTTATTGCTATCACAAGGGGGCCAACAAGCCAATATGGCACTTTTCCACTGCAAGTACCGGCTCGGCTCCACTTGGCCCTGCTTGGCTCGGTTTGGTTTTCCACTGCATGGTACCGCATGGTACGGTGTTGGAACGGTTCGGTACGGTTTGGTACAGTTTGCTTTTCCACTAAAGTAGTACTAAAGTAAGTGGGTGGGATAACAAGGATTCTGACCAATCAGTGGCTAGTAGTGACAAACAGTCAAAGCTGCATGCAAAGGATTATGGGATATGGTACCGGTACGACCCTCTTGGAACCACAACCGAGGTGGTACTGTTTAAGCGAGCCGTACCGTTCGTTCCATGTAGTGGAAAAGCGCCGCCGTAACGTACCGAACCGTTCCTACACCGTACCATGCAGTACCATGCAGTGGAAAAGCACAAAAGCGAGCCGAACCGTTCGGTTCCATGCAGTGGAAAAGCGCCATATATGTGATAGCTTTGGGCAGGTAACAGGTCCTCTTGATGGAGTCTATAAGGCTCGGTTCACACCTATGCAGTTTGCTTTTGATGGTTTCTGCAGTGCTTTTTGCTGTGCTTTTGCACACGTGATTTTGTCACAATTTGAATTATTTATGCTTTTTTTTTTTTTTGCCCTATTTGTTTCTGCACAGATTATAAAAACGCAAATCAAGGCAAAAAATGCACTTTTCTGCAGCTTCTCCATTGAAGTCTTTTGCACCAAAAAAGCAAAAAAAAAAAAAAGAGGCCCTGTTTTGCGTTTAAAAAAGTCCCTGACCCTTTCCAAAACCGCAATGGCTGAAAAAAGCACAGATGTAAACGTGTTCCATAGGAAACCATGTTAAGCCTCAGTTCACACTAGATGTGGTGTAAATTCACAAATTTACTGTGGATTCGGCATTGTATCAAAATCACAACCCATTCATGCAAACTGACTGCGGAGTGTATGTTAAGTTAACGACACCCCGAAATCAATTTCCAAAATGCATTGTGATTTGCAGAATCGGATCTTATGAGTGTGCACACCTATGCGATCCGATTCTGGTGCGGACAAAAAAAGGATCCTACATGAGTTTTGTTGTGAATGTGGTGAGATTTGAGCCATATAACTCTATGGCTTAAATCTCACCCCAGAGATACCGCATGTGCTGCGATTCCTGTGTGAATTACATGCTGTGTCCTGCTCCACATCTGTGTGAACCCGGGCTAAATGAACTGTAGCGCGTTTCTACAAAAAGCACCAAAAAATGCATAGGTGTGATCCAGGCCTTAGAACCCCAATGTCTGCCCAGCCCTCCAATTCAGCTAATAAAGCACAGATCATGTTTGATTAGCAGCTCTGAAACTAAAAGTGACAATTATCATCAGTCAGTTTCATTAGTCACAAAGGAGATTGGGGAACAGATGTTCTCTCCTCCGTTTGAAGTGATCCCAGCTGTTTACCATGGCACCGCCATAGGAATGGAAGAGCCCGAGAACATTTGCGGGCAGAGGTGGAGGAAGGCTCCTCAGTACGGTAAAAATAATTGGGCAGCTGTAGAGCTCCCTGAATCGCTTTCACTAATCAGCAAATTGCCAGCTGTAAGAAATGACAGCAAGCTCTTGGCTGCACCTGCTTGGTATAACCATCAAAACATAAATAACTATGTACTGCAGACAGCAAGCGGATACTATATTACTTGGTATGTGTAAATACACTGCTCAAACAAATTAAAAGAATACTTTTAAATCAGAGTACGGCTTCAAGTCAATTAAACTACTGGGATTAGGTTTGAATTTGGCTAGGGTCAGTGTCACTACTGGTAGCATGAGGTGATATCTGGAACCTATAGAGGTCGCACAGGCAGTCCCATCTCCTCCAGGATGGCACATCAATACGTGCCATTGCCAGAAGGTTTGCTGTGTCTCCCAGCACTGTCTCAAGAGCATGGAGGAGATTCCAGGAGGAGAGCTGGACAGGGCCATAGAAGGGCCTTTCCTCATCAGCAGGACTGATATCTGCTCCTTTGTGCAAGGAGGAACAGGATGAGCACTGCCAGAGTCCTACAAACTGACCTCCAGCAGACCACTGGTGTGAATGATTCTGACCAAACAGACTTAATAAAAGGGTGGCCTGAGGGCCTGAGATCCTCTAGTGGGCCTTGTGCTCACTGCCCGGCACCATGAAGCTCCAGCAGGCCACTGGTGGGAATGTCTCTGACCAAACAATCAAAAACAGACCTCCTGAGGGTGGCCTGAGGGCCCAATGTCCTCTAGTGGGCACTGTGCTTACTGCCCGGCACTGTGTAGCTTGAATGGCATTTGTCATTGAACACCAGGATTGGCAGGTCCGCTACTGGCGCCCTGGGCTTTTCACAGATGGGAGCAGGTTCACCCTGAGCACATGTGCAGACATGAAAGGGTCTGGAGAATCCGTGGAGAACGTTATGCTGCCTGTAACATTGTTCAGCATGACTGGTTTGGTTGTGGGTCAGTGATGGTCTGGGGAGGCATATCCATGGAGGGACGCACAGACCTCTATAGGCTAGACAATGGCACCCTGACTGCCATTAGGTTTTGGGATGAAATCCTTGAACCCATTGTCAGACCCTACACTGGTGCCGGGGGTTCCTGGGCTCCTCCTGGTTCACCACAATACCTGGCCTCATGAGGCGAGAGTATTCAGTCAGGTCCTGGAGGATGAAGGAATTAAGATCTTTAAATGGCCCCCATGCTCGAACACCTCTGGGACATTATGTTTCGGTCCATCCGACGCCGCCAGGTTGCGCCTCAGTCTGTTCAGGAGCTCAGTGATGCCCTGGTCCAGATCTGAGAGGAAATACCCCAGGACACCATCTGTCATCTCATTAGCAGCATGCCCCGACGCTGTCAGGCATGCATACAAGCACGGGGGGCCATACCAACTACTGAGTACCATTTTGAGTTGCTGCAATGAAAATTTCAGCAAAATGGACTAGCCTGCTGCATCATTTTTTCCCTTTGATTTTTGGGGTGTCTTTGAATTCAGCCCTCTGTAGGTTGATAATTTTCATTTCCATCAAACAATGTGGCATCCTTTCCTAACAAATTACCCAATCACTATCAGTATAGATATCCAGCATATTTTCCCCATTGATATCTGATGTGATTTCAAAGTGTTCCTTTAATTCTTTTCCGCAGAGTAGAATTGTTATCTGACACAAGGGGAATCCTGTTATATTCACACAGCCTCTCCCGGTGACAGGGATGAGGAATTTATCACCTGAATTCACATTTCAACAACTTTTAAATCCATGACAAAGGGAAAAGATAGTGTCACTCTACTCCCATGTATTCTCTGCCAGGTGACATAAACAAGTAATAGGGAATCCAGCCTTAGTGACAGCTTGATTACAGTGCTTATAAATCATATTCACCCTCTAAGAAGATTTCATCTTTTATTGCCAAAGAAAAATTAAATCTCAGTGGATTTCATTTGGTTTCCAGGCACTGATTAGCAGAATTGGGGCTCATTCTCATCATCTGCACAGAGCTGCATTACTCAATGGGGGCTGATTGCAATGACAAGCTGAAGTCTATGGTTTGCAACACACCGATTCACAGCAGCATGCGACATTGGTAACGCTGGAGGAAAATGAAACATGCAGCCCTTAGTGCCGGTTCACATTGGTGCGATGCGGGAACCCTGCGAATCCACTGCGGATCCCCACATCGCATCCGACTCGCAGGCAGTTCACACTGCCATATGCAAACTGTTGGGGGTATCAATACAAAGTTAACGACAACCCCAGATCAGTTTGCATATCGCAGTGTTAACTGTCAGTTTGGACATGAATCGGATCACATAGGTGTGAACACCCATGCGATACAAGTCTGGTGCTGTTCGACTTTGGTCTGACTCGGTGCAAATTCGCATCGCACAGACATCGCATGTGATTTTCACAGCAGTGCGGTGCGAATCACATGCAATGTCTGAAATTGCATATGTGTGAATGGTCGGCTCTGAGGAAGAGGGTCCTCCCTCGAAACGCGTTAGCCATATGGACACCTTCAAGCTTCCTTGACACAACTAAGCATCACGGTCCTGTGGTCTCTGGACAGCTGAAGGGACTCTCTCTTTTTCGCTTGATTATAGCATACTCTTGTGAGTAGACTATTGGCAATTTTCCACTTCAAATACCGGCTCGACTCCACTTGGCCCTGCTTGGCCCTGTTGGTTTTCCACTGCATGGTACAGTGTTGGAACGGTTCGGTACGGTTTGGTATGGTTTGCTTTTCCACTAAAGTAAGTGGGTGGGATAACAATGATTCTCTGACCAATCAGTGGCTAGTAGTGACAAACAGTCAAGGTTGCATGCAAAGGATTGTGGGATATGGTACCGGTACGGCCCTATTGGAACCACAACTGAGGTGGTACTGTTTAAGCGAGCCGTACCGTTCGGTTCCATGTAGTGGAAAAGCGCAGCTGTACCGTACCGAACCGTTCCTACACCGTACCATGCGGTACCAGCAGTGGAAAAGCACAAAAGCGAGCCGAACTGTTCGGTTCCATGCAGTGGAAAAGTGCCATATATGTTAATAAATATCTTATGGTATTGCACTAGGTCGGTGCGCCCTTCTCTTGTCTTTTCGTTTTCAGGTTTGTGTGGATACCCATCATCCCGAGAGGGCAGCAAGACCATTGTTGCTTACGATTCAGCCAATGCCTCTCTGGCCTACATGCACTTTTTGAGCGCAGGGGATATTTACTCGTTTTTTCTGCTATCTATGTGTGATCCGGCACTTAGAGCGGATCTTCACCCTCCATGTCATCATCCCTCCTCTCCGCCCCTCCTCCGGTCCTCTGCACATTGAGGGAACTTTTTTTTTTTACTATTAAATGTCCGCCCCCCTCCTTCTGCACGTCATTCATCTAGACCAGTGATGGGGAACATTGGCACCCCAGATATTTTGGAACTACATTTCCCATGATGCTCATGCACTCTGCAGTGTAGTTGAGCATCATGGGAAATGTAGTTACTAAACACCTGGGGTGCCAATGTTCCCCATCACTGGTCTAGGCCAGTGGTTCTCAAATCCGGTCCTCGGGACCCACCAACAGGCCAGGTTTGCAAGATAACTAAATTACATCACAGGTGATCTCATTTGCTTCTCAGTGATTGCAGTATTCTAGTCTGCATCCCCCAAGGTAATACTTAAAATCTGGCCTGTTAGTGGGTCCCGAGGACCGGATTTGAGAACCACTGGTCTAGGCAAACGACATGCACTGCTCTCCCTATGCACATCACATATCCCAGTAGGCAAAGCCTTTCATTCAGTAAAAGAGGGGACAGGCCTAGCAGAGCGTCAGCGAGAGACCAGCCAGCTGAACCCAGAACAGCCAGCAGCCTCTCAATGAGGTTACTGTAAAATATGGCAGCATGGGACTGAGCGCTGCCAGAAGAGAGGAGGATCTCTGCGGGACGGTGCTGGAAACGCTGGGTGGATGAGTATCTAAAATGTGCTAAACTCCCCACCATGAAGGTAGATAATAAAAAATAAAAAAAAAAATAAAAAAAATGCGGGGGGTGGGGAGGGTGAAAAAAAGTGATTTAACCCCATGTTCAAATCGCATGCCAAATCGCAGAAATGGCACCGGCCGAATCAGTGCAACGCCGACTTTGCACCGATTTCCAAAAGCAGTTCCTGCACTACTTTTGGGGACTTCGGGGGAGAATACAATAGACATCTGTGCATGAAGCCACACAGATGCCTTTTAAATCGCCCCCGAACAATGAAATGAGGGTTTGAAATTATTGGAGTTCAGCTGAACTCACGCGATTATAAACCCGCCTCCAATGTGAACGAGGGATAAGCGCAGAGATACAATGTGTTACAATGGGGTTGATTTAACAAACTGGGGAGTGCAAAATATGGTACAGCTGTGCCTGGTAGCCAATCAGCTTCTAAAGCCTCGTACACACGCAACACATTTATTTTGTCCAGAGTGGTGTCTGTTGGTTGGAATGTGCCTAGACTGCACACGAATTTTCCCGCACAACAGAATTCTACTTCAGAAGTGATGTCATGTGTTGGATTGCTTTCTTTGTGTTCTTTAATCTCTGAGCATGCCTAGTCTTGCTCATAAGATTTTTCCCCATCGAAATCTGTACTAATGAGACGAAAATCGGACGGGTTTTGATGGTCGACAAAAATTTTATAGTCTGCACACCAGAATTTTTTCAGCCGAAAAGTCGGAGTCGGTTGTCGGAAGCACCATACTAACAATTTCCCAGCTGAATTTCTACTCGTGAGTACGGGGCTTAAAGCTGGATACACACTATCCAACTTTTGTGGTTAGATTTCCTTCAGATTTACCTTTTCTATGTAGTGCAAGGGTGCAGTAAACAAAAGTTCATCAGAGAGTGCTCCAATAAAGAAGGGAAACTGTCCACCACTTCAAACTTGGAAAAAGCCCCGAGTGCAGGAACCGCCACCAAGATAATAAATGGCCTCTTACCAAATTGCAATGACCCCCATTACAAGGATCAAAGACAGCCTGTGTGATCAAATCAGTGCCCAGATCGACATGTATCGATTCCCAGTGTTCCCTCAGCAGCTCCGACCGGAACAAGTGAACATAAGGAAAAGAGGGACAACTCCAATAGTGAAGTACGTTCACAGGTTTATTCAGTAAAAGCAGAGTGGCAACTCACGTTTGCATGAAGAAATCACAGCATGTCTCGGAGCTATACTCTCAGAACCTTTGTTTCCAACCAATAAAATGGCCGCCGTGACTTCGTGTTGACGAAACTGGTCGGAGGAGGAGCCTGCGGTTCGTCGTGCTGAGGCCAGCAAGGAGACACGGCGGCCATTTTATTGGTTGGAAACAAAGGTTCTGAGAGTATAGCTCCGAGACATGCTGTGATTTCTTCATGCAAACGTGAGTTGCCACTCTGCTTTTACTGAATAAACCTGTGAACGTACTTCACTATTGGAGTTGTCCCTCTTTTCCTTATGTTCACTTGTTCCGGTCGGAGCTGCTGAGGGAACACTGGGAATCGATACATGTCGATCTGGGCACTGATTTGATCACACAGGCTGTCTTTGATCCTTGTAATGGGGGTCATTGCAATTTGGTAAGAGGCCATTTATTATCTTGGTGGCGGTTCCTGCACTCGGGGCTTTTTCCAAGTTTGAAGTGGTGGACAGTTTCCCTTCTTTATTGGAGCACTCTCTGATGAACTTTTGTATTTGATCCATTTGAACATTTGTATGGACTGTGGATTCAATTGTGTTAGCGCTGCACCTATCCCATTCTATATTGCTATTTAGATCTGGTATTTCTGATTCTAGATCAGGTGGCTGGCTGCTTTCATATGGTCTGTTGACTTTTTATTCATGTATGTTTTTATCTTTACATTTTAGCGCAGCAATATCCCCATTTTTCTATGTAGTGCAAGCACTGGTGTATTTAGGTTTTGTGCTGCCCTAGGCCTGACTAAACTTGTGCACCCCCTAATTTAAATATAACCCACCCCTTACTGTAAAGGCCACACCCCCTTCCTGTTTATGACCCGCCCTGTCATCTGTAAACCACAGACCACAGCCACAGTCTATCAGTGCCCATCAGTGCAGCCTCATCAGTTCCCATAAGTTCAGCCTCATCAGTGCCCATCAGTGCAGCATATCAGTGCTGCCTTATTAGTGATTTGCCTCCTGTACCCTGACCTCCAGCCCAATCCGCCCCATAAGACTGGCACTATTCTAAAAGTGTAGCACAATTCGGCGGGGACCCCTTTTGTGCGGGAGCTGGGAGTAGGCTGTTTTTTTTTCATGTGGGGTGCAGCTTTTTTGCTGCCCCCCTGCAAAGTGCCGCCCTAGGCCTGGGCCTTGTAGGCCTAGGCCAAGATACAGCACTGAGTGCAAGGGCCTGCCGGATTGCATACAAATTGAAAGTGTTTAGGTTTGACCTCATATTATATGGTTTTGGTAAGTCTAAAGACAAAAGTCTTCAGAAAATCTTATAGTGTGTATGGCCCATAAGGCTGGCCATACACGTTCAACTTTTGTTGTACAATTTTCTGTCAGATCTACCACAAACCACATAATGTGAAGTCAAATCTTAACAACACTTTCACTTGTATCTAATTAGACAGGCCTTCATACTACATACTTGGAAGGTAAATTTCAAGAAAATCTGACAGAAAACTGAAAGAAAGTTGTATCATGTATGGCCAGCCTAACTTTAGCTTATTTAATTAAGCTTTGACAAAAAACCTGGAAGCTGATTGGTTTCTCTGCAGAGCTGCACCAGATTTTTCACTCTCCAGTTTTACTAAATCAATCCATATATGTCACAATGGGTTGTGACATGTTAGGGAAAATGTACAACACGCTAAGAAAAACGCACATCAATATGCACTTAGCACAACACAAGAGCGTGAATCCAGCTTTAAACAATTTCATGCCAAAGGTAAAAGAACAGAGAGATTAAAATCAATTAGGGCTGAAACAACGAATTGACATAATCGATTACAATTTAATGTAAACAAGGCAGATCGCTGTTCTGTCTGACCGGGGGGGGGGGGATACATTTTGTTTGCATGCAAGCAGGGACTAAAATCCATCAATTCCCTGAGTAAAAGTAGTACACACAATATAGTGCAGCAGAACACTGGCTAGGCACACATTTAACCCTTTGATCGCCTTTGTTTAACCCCTTCCCAGCCAGTGTCATTAGTACAGTGGCAGTGCATATTTTTAGCACTGATCACTGTAATAATGTCACTAGTCCCCACAAAGTGTTACAAATGTCAGTTAGGGTCCGATCTGTCCGCCACAATATCGCAGTCCCACTATAGGTCGCTGATTTTTTTTTTTTTTCAGAATTGTTGCTCTTTTTTTGTTTATAACGCCAAAAAATAAAAAAACACACAGGTGATCAAATACCACCAAAAGAAAGCTCTGTTTGTGGGAAAAAAGGACCTCAATTTTATGTGGGTGCAGCGTCGCACGACCGCGCAATTGTCCGTTAAAGTAACACCGTGCCAAATCGCAAAAAATTGCCTGGTAATTAAGGGGGCAAATCCTTCCGGTCCAGAAAAATTCCAATAAACATACACCATAGTTTGTAGACGCTATAACTTTTGCGCCAACCAATCAAATATACACTAATTGGGATTTTTACCAAAAATATGGTATATAGCAGAATACATATTGGCCTAAATTTATGAAGAAAATAGATTTTTACAATTTTTTTTATTGGATGTTTTATAGCAGAATTAAAAAAAAAAAATTATATATACTGTATATACATTATTTTCACTGTTTCACAGTATAGATTAACCTCTTATAGTAGTGATTATCTGCGGTTTTTGTACTATAAAAGGGCTAATTATTTTTTTTACCTGTCATCATGACAGGTAATAAAAAAAATCATGCTGCTGCTACTAAATGTCTTATGCTGGCCATTTAGGCCATTTTTCACTTGCTTTTAACCACTTGCTTACGGGGCACTTATACCCCTTCCTGCTCAGGCCAATTCTCAGCTTTCAGTGCTGTCACACTTTGAATGACAATTGCGCGGTCATGCCACACTGTACCCATATGACATTTTTATCAATTTTTTCACACAAATAGAGCTTTCTTATGGTGGTATTTAATCACCGCTCGCCGGGTTTTTTATTATTTGCTAAACAAACGAAAAAAGATCGAAATTTTTTTTTTTTTTATATATATATCATTCACTGAGGAGGCTGCACTGATGCGGGCAGGACGTGGTTAACATTCAATATTAACCACTTAAGCCCCGGAAGATTTTACCCCCTTCCTGACCAGGGCCTATTTTGCGATTCGGCCCTGCGTGACTTTAACGGACAATTGCGCGGTCGTGCGACGCTGTACCTAAACGAATTTGACGTCCTTTTTTCCCACAAACAGAGCTTTCTTTTGGTGGTATTTGATCACCTGTGCAATTTTTTAATCATGCGCTATAAACAAAAAAAGAGCGTCAATTTTGCAAAAATAATATTTTTCACATTTTTTTTATACGAAATTCCCAAAAAAAAAAATTTAAAAATCTAAATTTTTTAACATTTTGGGCCAATTTGTTTTATGCTACATATGTTTGGTAAAAAAAATCCCAATAAGCGTATTTTGATTGGTTTTCGCAAAAGTTATTGCGTTTACTAACTAAGGGAAAGATTTTTGTCATTTTTTTTTTTAAACGAGTAATGGTGGCGATCTGCGATTTTTTTTTGCGGAACTGTGACATTGCAGCGGACAGATCGGACCCTTGACTGACATTTTTGACACTTTTGGGAGTACCAGTGACATTACTACAGTAATCAGTGCTATAAATATGCATGGTTACTGTAAAAATTACACTGGCAGTGAAGGGGTTAACTTTTTTTTAGAGAGATGGGTTAAGTGTGTCCCTAGGGGTGTGCTTCTAACTGTGATTGGATGTGGCTACTGGTGTAAGAACAGAGATCAATGGTCCTACATAGCAGAACCGTATGATCACTATTCTTACACAGGGAAGAATGACAGGCGGCTTTGTTTACATTCTCCCGCCTGCCTTTCTCCCGGTGTAACGGACGATCGCGAGTGCCCGGCGGACATCGGGTCCGCCGGCACACACGCGGGGGGGGGGGTCCGTGACCGAGCGGGAGCGCGCCTCCGGCGGCGCGCGCTCGCTCCCTAGAGCCTCACAGGCTAAGCGACGTAGCCTTGCATCACTTTTCCTGTGAGGGGCTGACCGCCGCAGTAAATAGTCGTGCGGCGGTCGGCAAGTGGTTAAAACTAAAAATTTAAATTAATGTAAGTTAAAAAAAAAAAAAAAAAACGCATACACTGTCCAAAAATTGTGAGAGTGAAAAGGGAGTCTTGCATAATATTTTATTAAAATGTCTGAAAATCTGCAAAACAGTGTTTTAGGTCTTTTTAAATGTTTTTCTCTTCAAAATGTTGATCTCTGATTGTGTGTACCAGATTTAACCTCTAATAGTGTATATAATGTACATCTCTTCTATTATTAATTTTACAGTGGATAAGATATTTTGTTCCCCAAAGATATAGCTGATTATTTATATTTACCACTGCATTGAGAGATATTAATTTTTAAAATTTACATAATGACTAAATTATACAACAAACGTTTGAGGTTTTTTTAATCGTTAGTTGTAGCCCTAAAATTATTCATAATAAAAGTAAAACAAAAAACACGACTTTATGCTGGGGCACTTTTTTTTTTTTTTCAAACATAATAATTGGAGATCACATGGGTGAAGTCAAGGCGTTTCATGTGACTGTAATATAAAACACAAATGTGTCGTGACGCTCTAACGTCTGGTGAGTCAGTATCACAAAACACCATGAAGGCTAAAGAACACTCCAAACCACTCTGAAAAAGTATATTCTAAATAAATGCAGCGCAATAGACATGTTAGGGCCTGTTCAAACCACGAAAACGTCCTCCAGGTTTGTTTCTGCGTGCCTGTTTTTAACCCCATTTTTTGTTGCGTTTCCAGATGCATTTTTTTCTTCTTTTTTTTTTTTTACTGTGCTGGGGTCTGGTGAATTTTTTATTAATTTTTTATGCTTTTTATGACGTTTCTAGAACAGTTCTGTGAAGGAAAAAAGCAGCACATTGTGCTTTTTTTTTTTCTAGAACGGAAACACACTGCGCCAGTGTGAACTATGCCATTGGAACCCATAAAGCCTACTTTCCATAGGTTTTTAATTAAAAAAAACAAAAAAAAACAAAAAACACTGCACTGCATGTAGTGTGAACGGCCCTGAAATGATGGCACTGTGTCACCTGGCACACACCGTACCATCCATACCTGTGGCAGAATGTGTTAGGGCCGGGCCCAACTGCTCAAATGAGGAAAAATTTCAAAGAGAATGTAATGTCATTTCGTCACAACTCTCACAACGTGGCTATAAAAAAAAAAAAAAAATGGCGCATACGGGTGCATCTCATAAAATTTGAATATCATCAAAAAGTGAATTTATTTCAGTAATTCAATTCAAAAAGTGAAACTCATATATTATATAGATGTGTCAAGCATTTCTTTTTAACCACTTCCGGACCATCTGCCGCATATATACTGCAGCAGGGTCGGCCCGGCTGCGCAAAAATTACGCACAAATACATGATTTTGTGCACGGGTTTTGAGGGGCACCGCCGGGCCCAGCCGATCGTTCGGCAGAATGACAGAACGGCGGCCTGCCTATGTAAACAAGGCAGACCGCTGTTCCGTCAGACAGAAAAAGAGAGATCCTGTGTTTCAGCTAAGCTGAAACACAGGATCTCTCTTTTTCTCTAGGTAAATCCACTCCCCCCCACAGTTAGAAAGCACTCCCTAGGAGCACACTTAACCCCTTAAACACCCCTAGTGTTAACCCCTTCCCTGCCAGTGTCCTTTATACAGTAACAGTGCATTTTTTTTAAGCATTGATCACTGTATTGGTGTCTTTGATCCCCAAAAAGTGTCAGATTTGTCCTCTGCAACGTCGCAGTCCTGCTAAAAATCATTGATCGCCGCCATTACTGGTAGAAATAAAAAAAAAATAAAAAGTCCATAAATGTATCCCATAGTTTGTAGACACTACAACTTTTGCGCAAACCAATCAATATACACTTATTGGAATTTTTGTTTTACCAAAAAATATGTAGCAGAATACAAATTGGCCTAAACTGATCCAAAAAAAAAAGGAATTTTAAATTTTTTTTATTGGGAATGTTTTATAGCAGAAAGTGAAAAATAATGCTTTTTTTTTTTTTTTTTTTTTTGTTTTTATTTTTTTTGTTATAGCGCAAAAAATTAAAACCGCAGAGGTGAGCAAATACCACCAAAAGAATATTTGTGGGGAAAAAAAAGGACATCAATTGTATTTGGGGTATTTTGGGTACAGTGTCGCACGACCGCGCGATTATCAGTTAAAGCAACGCAGTGCCATATCGCAAAAAAATGGCCTGGTCATTAAGGCGGTAAAACCTTCCGGAGCTGAAGTGGTTAATTTTGATGATTATGGATTACAGCTAGTGAAAACCCAAAATTCAGTATCTCAGAAAATTAGAATTACATAAGACCAAAAAAAAAAAAAATTTAATACAGAAATGGCTTAGTGAAAAGTATGTCCATGTACAGTATAGTATGCACTCAATAACTTGTTTGGGGCTTCTTTTGCATGAATTACTGCATCAATGCGGCGTGGCATGGAGGTGTTATGGAAGCCCAAGTTGCTTTGATAGCGGCCTTCAGCTCCTCTGCTTTGTTAGGTCTGGTGTCTCTCATCTTCCTCTTGACAATACCCCCACAGATTCTCTATGGGGTTTAGGTCAGGTGAGTTTGCTGGCCAATTAAGCACAGTGGTTTTGGCAGTATGGGCGGTGCCAAGTCCTGCTGGAAAATGAAATCAGCATCTCCATAAAGCTGGTCAGCAGAGGGAAGTATGAAGTACTCTAGAATTTCCTGGTAGAGGGCTGCGCTAACTTTGGACTTGATAAAACACAGTGGACCAACACCAGCAGATGACATGGCTCCCCAAACCATCACTGACTGTGGAAAATGTATTTAATTTTTGAAATGAAGGTCCCAGAGTATGAAGGAAGAGTGCAGAGGCACAGAATCCATGTTACATGAGGTCCAGTTTGAAGTTTCCACAGTCAGTGATGATTTGGGGAGCCATGTGTGTGATGGCGAGCACCCAGCATTTCAAATGAAAGCGGTTAAAGTGATCCCCACTCTGTGATTATCCGGCTGGCTTTCCTCTTCCTCTCCTCTCTCTTCCCCTGCACTGGTGAGGCTGCATTGATAGGCACAGCTGAGGCTGCATTGATGGGCACTGATCTGGCTGCATTGATGAGCACTGGTGAGGCTGCATTGATGGGCACTGGTGAGGCTGCATTGATGGGCACTGGTGAGGCTGCATTGATGGGCACTGGTGAGGCTGCATTGATGGGCACTGGTGAGGCTGCATTGATGGGCACTGGTGAGGCTGCATTGATGGGCACTGGTGAGGCTGCATTGATGGGCACTGGTGAGGCTGCATTGATGGGCACTGGTGAGGCTGCATTGATGAGCACTGGTGAGGCTGCATTGATGGGCACTGGTGAGGCTGCATTGATGAGCACTGGTGAGGCTGCATTGATGGGCACTGGTGAGGCTGCATTGATGAGCACTGGTGAGGCTGCATTGATGGGCACTGGTGAGGCTGCATTGATGGGCACTGGTGAGGCTGCATTGATGGGCACTGATCAGGCTACACTGAGGAGGTGGCACTGATGAGCTTCACTGATGATGCTACAATGATGGGCATTTTTTATACATTTAGGATGCACTTTTGATGTAGTCCAGTGCATTTTTTCCCCCATCTTTTTTCTTACCCTTAAATAAGGACGTGTGTGTTCCAATGCGTTTTTGGTGTGTTTTATATGCAGTCCAGTGCAGAAAAAATGCAGCATGTTCTACTTTTTTTGGAACTAGAACACACTGGAACTGACTGCGCTGGACTGAACTACCCATGCATTTTTTATACAGAAAAAAACACTGGATTGCATGTGGTGTGAACTGGCCCTTAGGCCCCTTTCACACAGGCGGACTGTTCAGAACCGCCTGTCTGTTTTTTTGGTGGATCTAAACGGTCCTCCCATGCATCTCTATGGGGGATCGGATGTCAGTGGAGACATGTCCTCTGACATCCGATCCGTCAAATCTGGAGGGATGGAAATCCTATTTTCCATCCGTCCAGCGGATCGGATTGGATGAGAACGGACAGACAGTCCATTCCCATCCAATTCCCCCATAGAGAACAGCGGGGACCTGAAAGCTCTGTCTCCGCACACAGCGTGGAGACAGAGCTGCCATCCGCCTGCTCAGCGGGGGAATCGGCGGATCGATCCCCCGCTGAGAATAACGGAGTCCACCGATGGACCGCCAGGTGTGAAAGGGGCCTTGAAGTGTTTGTACACCTTTGTTTTTTTTTTATACAAATAATAAAAATAATAAATATGTTAGGCTTGGTTCACACTAGGGCGACCTGTGAGGCGACCTGGTCGCCTCACAGGTCGCCGCAGGTCGCCTCCCATAGGGAAGCTGCGGACCCGTTCTAATAGGAGCGACACAAGTCGCTCCGACCTAGAAAAAGGGTCCGGAGCTTCTTTGGGGCGACCCGGAGGCGACCGCCATAGACTTCAATGTTATGAAGTTAGCGGCGCGCTGCTCGCACCGCGACCTCGGAGGTCGCCACCCGAAGTAGCGTCGCGGTAATGTGAACCGGCGCTTATACTTACCTACTCTGTGCAAGGGTTTTGCACAGAGCAGCCCCGATCATCTTCTTCTGGGGTGCCCCTGCCGGAGCTCCTGGCTCCTCCCCTTTATCGGGTGCCCCCACGGAAAGCCACTTTCCATCGGGCACCCATGCAGGCTCGCTACTGAGTCCCATTGCTGCATCCATTGACACAGACAGTGGCTCCTGCTGCTATCAATCTGTCCAATGAAGAGAGCAACAGCAGCTCGAGCCACTGAGCTCATGCACGTCACTGGATCGGATCGGGCTCAGGTAAGAAAAAGGGGCGTCTGGGGGGAGGGGGAGCTGCAGCCCAGAAGGTTTTCACCTTAATGCATTAAGGTGAAAAAACATGAAGCTTTACAACCACTTTAATTCTTCATGGCAGAGATTCAATGGGGTGTTGGAAAGATTCCTCAGAGATTTTGCTCCATAGTGACATGATAGCATCACGCAGGTGCTGCAGATTTGTCAGCTGCACATCCATGATGCGAATCTCCTGTTCCACCACATCCCAAAGGGTGGAGGCCATTGGAGTACAGTGACCTCATTGTCATGGTGAAGAAACCAATGGTGAGATGATTAGAGCTTGGTGACATGGTGCATTATCCTGCTGGAAGGAGCCATCAGAAGATGGGTACACTGTAGTCATAAAGGGATGGACATGGTCAGCATCAATGCTCAGGTAGGCTGTGGGGTTTAAACGATTCTCAATTGGTACAAAGGGGTCCAAAATGTGCCAAGAAAATATCCCCCACACCATTACACCACCACCAGCAGCCTGAACCGTTGATACAAGGCAGGATGGATCCATGCTTTCATGTTGTGTACTCCCAATTCTGACCCTACCATCTGAATGTCACAGCTGAAATGGAGACTCATCAGACCAGGCAATGTTTTTCCAATCTTCTATTCTCCAATATTGGTGAGCCTGTGTGAATTGTAGCCTCAGTTTCCTGTTCTTCGCTGACAGGAGTGCCACCCGGTGAGGTCTTCCGCTGCTGTAGCCCATCTGCTTCAAGGTTCAATGTGTTGCATTCAGAGATGGAATTCTGCATTCCTTGGGTGTAACGAGTGGTTATTGGAGTTTCTGATGCCTTTCCATCATCTCAAACCAGTCTGCCCATTCTCCTGAAATCAACGAGGCATTTTCGTCCACACAACTGCAGCTCACTGGATATTTACTCTTTTTCAGACCATTCTCTGTAAACCTGAGAGATGGGTGTGTCTGAGAATCTCAGAAGATCAGCACCAACAACCATGCCACGCTCAAAGTCACTTAAATCCCCTTTCTTACCCATTCTGACCTTCAGAAATTCGTCGTCACCACGTCTAGATGCCTAAATTCAATGAGTTCCTGCCATGTGATTGGCTGATTAACAATTATACCTAACAAAGTGACCGGTGAGTGTATACTTGCAATATTCATATTATGCATGTGTATTCATTAAAGTGCTTAAAGTTTTTTTTTAAACAAACATGCTATACTTCCCTGCTCTGTGTAATGGTTTTGCACAGAGCAGCCCCAATCTTCTTCTTCTCAGCTCCCCCACCTGCGCTCCTAACTCCTCCCCCTTGACCAGTGCCCCAAATAGCAAGCCGCTTGCTATGGAGGTAATGGTTTGTGCTCACTCCCGAGCCCTGCTCTATGCCTCCATAAGACACTCCTTGCTCTCCCCTCATTGGAGAGTCACTGGCTGCGATTGACAGCAGTGGGAACCAATGGCTGCTGTCTCAGCCAATGAGGAGAGGGAGTTTCAGGACAGCTCCTGCACAATGCTGGATCGAGAGGGGGGCTCCGGTGAGTATTAGGGGGGGAACAGCACACGGATTTTTTTTTTTTTTTTTTTATGCATAGAATGTATTAGGGTAAAAAACTTTCAGCCTTAAACCACTTAATGCAAACCGACATAGGACTACGTCAGCTGCATTTGAGTGGTTGTACCAGGGAGATACCTGCAGCTACCGTTTTTTAGAGCCGGTGGTCGGCTTTCCAGCAGTATTGACCAATGCAGCTCAGGAGCCGCTCGATCGTTACCCCAGCAAGCGGGAGGGGACGCCCACCCCCTCCCACCACGGCTCTGCCCAGGTCTCCCGTCCCACCGGGAGATCCAAGTAACCAGCCGGCACGTCCGCCAGCTGGATGGAGTCCCGATCTAAGCCGGCTGCGGCTTCAATCTGGTCTCTGATGACGTAACCCGGAGGCGGCTTCCATGACGTCACGTCCAGGTTACTTGGCTGCTAAAAGGCGCCAGATTTAAAAAGTGAATGTATTCAAAAATACAGTTTTCAGCATTTTGAATACATGGAAGTGTAGTGGAGGGGTTTGGGGTATTTTAGACCCTCGATAAAGAGTACCTGTCACTGCATATTGGTGTCACAAGGGATGTTTACATTGCTTGTGACAGCAATAAAAGTGATCAGATTTTTTATTTTTTAGAACCTGTGCTATAATAAAAAAATAAAATAGGAAAAAAAAAAAAAAAAAAAACCTCTTTTTAACCCCCCCCACCCCGTCACCGTTCGCTCGCGCACAAAAGAAACCGTATACGAAGTCGAGCCTGCAAATGAAATCGCTGTTCAAACCACACATGTGTGGTATCGCCGCGATAGCCAGAGCAGAAGCAATAATTTTTAAAAAAAAAGAGCTACTCTCTAACCCTAAACTGGGAACTGTGAAAAATGTTTAACCTCCCTGGCGGTATGATTATGTCTGGAATTACATACCAAAAGCGGTACAATTTTTTTCATGGAAATTTGGCGTTATGTATTATAGGCCTACAATTCTCAGTAATTACTGACTTAAACCTGACCAAAACAAGAGTCTAGTAGACATCCCAGATGTGATAAATTTGAAACACAAACGCATGAATTATAATCTAATCAATAATATAATTTTATTATTGAATATATAATATATATAATAAAATTATATTATTGATTAGATTATAATTCATGCATTATATATATATATATATATATATATATATATATATATATATATATATATATATGTGTGTGTGTGTGTGTGTGTGTGTATGTGCATATATATACATACATACACATTATATATATACATATACACACACACACACATATATATAAAATATATAATATATGACGCATGAATTATAATTGAATCAATAATATATATATATATATATATATATATATATATATATATATATGTATGTATGTATGTATGTATGTATGTATGTATATATATATATATATATATATATATATATATATATATATATACATACACACACACACACACATACACACCCACACCCTGGTATATATATATATATATATATATATATATATATATATATATATATATATATATATATATATATATATATATATATATATAATGTGTTTGTGTTTTGTGCAACATTTTTTTTTTTTTTAATTTCCCTCCCTAGTTCCGCTCCCATGCAGCATTGCTGCTGCAGGGAACGGAACTAGGAAGTCATCAGACCGACGGAGGACGGACAAGCGGCGGGACTCTCGGCTGGCGGTCACAGCAATGAGAGATCATCGCTGGATCGCCAGGAGAAGGTAAGAGACAGCGCTGCGCTCTCTGCACATCCACCCCGAGCGTGACTCGGGGATACCGATCCTGCACTAAAAAATCCACCCAGAGTCACGCTCGGGATTACCGCCAGGGGGGTTAAAGCGTCGCCTATGGAGATTTCTATTGACCGTAATTTGTCACCATTCCACGGGTGTGTGCAATTTTAAACCGTAACATGTCGGGTATCTATTTATTCGACGTGTCATCTTTCGCAACATTCAAAAAAAAAAAAAAAAATAGGCTAACTTTACTGTTTAGTTTTTTTTTTTAAATGCAGTGAAATATAATTTTTCCAAAAAAATGGCGTTTAAAAGACCGCTGCGCAATACCATGTGACAAAAAATATTGCAATGATCGCCATTTTATTCTCCAGAGTCTTTGCTAAAAAAATATATATAATGTTTGGGGGTTCTAAGTAGTTTTCTAGCAAAAAGTACTGATTTAACCTTGTGAACAAAATGTGTCAAAAATGGGCTCGGTCCTTAAGAGGTTAAAAAAAACACTTTAAAGTGGAGTTCCACCCTATTTTTATACTTACCTCCATCTTCTCGCTCCGGGTCACCTGAAAAAGAAATGGATAATCGCATATTTTTTTTTTTTTTTTACTTACCTCGTAGCGAAGAAAATATACTTACCTTACTTCCATCTTCCTCCTTCCTCGGCCGCGGCCCGTCGTCACTTCCTGGCTCTGCAATGATTTCTGGGAGCTGAACGTCATAGCTCCCAGGAATCATTGCGCCTGCACCGGCCCCCGACGTCAGTTCCGGGTCGCGCGCGTCATCCCCTTCTAAACAGCTTCTGGGCATGCCCAGAAGCTGTGGAGGGGTGACGCGCGCGACCCGGAAGTGACGTCGGGGCCGGCGCAGAGCATCGTGGGACCACAGAAGGCGGAAGAAGACGCCGAAGAGGACGCGCTGGCTTCAAGCTGCCCACATCTGAGATGGCAGCGCTGGACAAGACGTTTGCAAGGTAAGTATTTCGTCTTGCAGGTAAGTGCAACCCGGGACAGATCAGAGGCTAGCCATTGTGGAATGCACTAGCCCTGACTGTCCCGGGGGTATTAAAAAAAAAAAAAAAAAAAAATCCAGGGTGGAACTCCGCTTTAAAACTGGAAAAGATACATTCAGAAGTACAAACCAGAAGCCCTAATTAAAGGGCAAGGCGCCGTTTGACCTAATTTGATTTATAATTTCTCTTCTGTTTATATACTTTAATTTGTTTTGTTTTTTTTGTGTTAATTGATGAAAATAAACTAATGGCCGGAATACACGATAAAACAATCGGCCGAAAATTTCCGTTCAGCGAAGGATCGGCCGATATTCTACTCGTTAATGCCCAGCCATCAGTGACCGATATCGATATTGTGAACGAAAAATCCCGTTTGAAAAAAAACGAAAAATTCTGTCGTCTTGTTTGCGAACGAACGATATTCTGTACGTTGGTGTTAAGGTCGTTCATTTAAAATCTGTAGAACATCATCACGCATGCACTGTTTCGATGGTCGGCAGTCGAACGGTCAGGCGATATTCGGCCTGTGTATGTTGGCAACGTTTTCGACCAAGGAACACTTTTTCATAAGTCGGTGGTTGAATGATCGGGCGATATTCGGCCCGTGTATTCCAGCCATAACACTTCTAGTTCTGAAAGCTCTCTTATTTACAGCATTTTTTTCCCTACCTCCCTAAAATATTAACACATTATTTTACATTTGGAAAACATTTCTGAATTTAACATTTAAGGCACAGGACTGCCATTAGGTGATGCAAACCTCTGGCATTTCCTTTTTGAGCACCCATGTAAATAATCAACATTTCCAGGAATCGCAAAAAAAAAGAAGGATGATACGTTTAGTCCAGAAAGCCTGACATTACTAAAAAATAAATAGACGTGGATTATGTTTTACTTATAGCGGAGCTCAGGTCAGGATCGAGCATGGTGCGGCTTTTGAGTGGAGCCGAAGATTAAAAAGAATATCTACTCTTGATGAAAAAAAATATAAAAAAAAAAAAGTAGGAAAAGAGAATAATTTATGGAATCGGAGCCCAGATAGCACAAAGTGAGTGAACATAGCAAATGTTCTGCTCTAAAAAAAATGAAACCGTAACGGGCATTACAAAATCTTATCAAAGAGAGAGAAAGGGTACAAGAAAAGTTTTGTTTGGAATTAATATGTTGAAAAGAAAAAAAAGTTTGTTTTAGAGAGAAAACTACTACCTTAGCTTTACTGGTATTTATGAGGGCAACACTGCAGCTATGTTAAAGTCAGAAAGACCTCGCAATGTACCCTCAAGTGTAGGGCAAATAAAAATCGATCTTTTTTTTTTTTAATCTGATTTTTCTTTTTTTTTTTATTAAAAATATGATTTTTTTTTCTTTTTTTAATCAAATGTATTTTAATAACATGCTTTTGGAGAAAAAAAAATGCATCTAAAAGATAGTTTTCTATTTAAAATACATTAATAATTGAGTTTATTCAGCATGAAATGGAGCTTAGTTATGTAGCATGAGGCTGTATATTCTGCAATATTTACATTTTTTGGTGAACTCATTCAATGAATCCAAGATCTGCAAGCTAAGATAACATGCACTGCATTGATGCATTCACACAATTTCAAACTACCAGCAAGAATGAGTCCTTACATTTAAAGAGCACCTGTCATTTCAGATCCATCATGGCAGCGCCTGTTAGTGGTCATCCACTCACCTGCTGCCGCCACATCCCTCACCTTGTTGTGTCACTGCCGCATCACCAGCCGTCCCATTAAAGTAAATGGGACTGTCGGTGAGTCAACAGCGGGTCAGAGGAGGAGCTGCTGCGGGACAGAGATGCTCTTTAAAAATTATAAATTAAATTGAGTGGATTTATTTAAGCCTTGTTATTCAGGATTTAAATCAAATCCACCCTGCTCAAGTGTACTTGTCTGGATGGAAATGTGAGATCTGCTGGTTTGTAAATGGTTTTTAAGGCAAAAGCCCCAGGACTGTCATATTTATTTTGCCTTCAGTATTTGGGGTGTACCTTTCTGTCACTTTGCAAGTTTGTATGATTATATTCCTGGCATCCCAATACCCAGCAGCAGTATCAATAAGGTCCTTGGAGTATAAAGTGGTGTTAAATTCAAAAACAAAAATGATATATATTAATTTCTGACCGGTATTTGTATAGAGCTGTCAGTTTATGCAGGCGATTCACACACACACACAAATTATACAGTGCCTTGCGAAAGTATTTGGCCCCCTTGAACTTTGCTACCTTTTGCCACATTTCAGGCTTCAAACATAAAGATATAAAACTGTAATTTTTTGTGAAGAATCAACAAGTCGGACACAATCAGGAAGTGGAACAAAATTTTTTGGGATATTTCAAACTTTGTTAACAAATAAAGAACTGAAAAATTGGGCGTGCAAAATTATTCAGCCCCTTTACTTTCAGTGCAGCAAACTCTCTCCAGAAGTTCAGTGAGGATCTCTGAATGATCCAATGTTGACCTAAATGACTAATGATGATAAATAGAATCCACCTGTGTGTAATCAAGTCTCCGTATAAATGCACCTGCACTGTGATAGTCTCAGAGGTCCGTTTAAAGTACAGAGAGCATCATGAAGAACAAGGAACACACCAGGCAGGTCCGAGATACTGTTGTGGAGAAGTTTAAAGCCGGATTTGGATACAAAAAGATTTCCCAAGCTTTAAACATCCCAAGGAGCACTGTGCAAGCGATAATATTGAAATGGAAGGAGTATCAGACCACTGCAAATCTACGAAGACCTGGCCGTCCCTGTAAACTTTCAGCTCATACAAGGAGAAGACTGATCAGAGATGCAGCCAAGAGGCCCATGATCACTCTGGATGAACTGCAGAGATCTACAGCTGAGGTGGGAGACTCTGTCCATAGGACAACAATCAGTCGTATACTGCACAAATCTGGTCTTTATGGAAGAGTGGCAAGAAGAAAGCCATTTCTTAAAGATATCCATAAAAAGTGTCGTTTAAAGTTTGCCACAAGCCACCTGGGAGACACACCAAACATGTGGAAGAAGGTCCTCTGGTCAGATGAAACCCAAATCAAACTTTTTGGCAACAATGCAAAATGTTATGTTTGGCGTAAAAGCAACACAGCTCATCACCCTGAACACACCATCCCCACTGTCAAACATGGTGGTGGCAGCATCATGGTTTGGGCCTGCTTTTCTTCAGCAGGGACAGGGAAGATGGTTAAAATTGATGGGAAGATGGATGGAGCCAAATACAGGACCATTCTGGAAGAAAACCTGATGGAGTCTGCAAAAGACCTGAGACTGGGACGGAGAATTGTCTTCCAACAAGACAATGATCCAAAACATAAAGCAAAATCTACAATGGAATGGTTCACAAATAAACATATCCAGGTGTTAGAATGGCCAAGTCAAAGTCCAGACCTGAATCCAATCGAGAATCTGTGGAAAGAACTGAAAACTGCTGTTCACAAACGCTCTCCATCCAACCTCACTGAGCTCGAGCTGTTTTGCAAGGAGGAATGGGCAAAAATTTCAGTCTCTCGATGTGCAAAACTGATAGAGACATACCCCAAGCGACTTACAGCTGTAATCGCAGCAAAATGTGGCGCTACAAGTATTAACTTAAGGGGGCTGAATAATTTTGCACGCCCAATTTTTCAGTTTTTTATTTGTTAAAAAAGTTTGAAATATCCAATAAATTTCATTCCACTTCATGATTGTGTCCCACTTGTTGATTCTTCACAAAAAAAATTACAGTTTTATATCTTTATGTTTGAAGCCTGAAATGTGGCAAAAGTTCGAAAAGTTCAAGGGGGCCGAATACTTTCGCAAGGCACTGTACTATTTAAAGCGGAGTTCCACCCAAAAGTGTAACTCATTTGCTTCCTCCCCCCTCCGGTGCCACATTTAGTACCTTTTAGGGGGAGGGGGAGGGGGGGTTAAGAGGTACCTGTTTTTGACAGGTACCCTTCCCCACTTCCGGGAGACGGTGACGCGGTGCTGCTCCTCGGAAGTTTGCCCCCCCCTCCTTCTTCCCCCACCGCCGATCCAATCGGAATGCGCAGTGCGCTTCGCGCATGCGCATTAGGGACCCGCCCGTGAAGCCGCAAGGCTTCACTGCCGGGTTCCCTCAATTGCAATGGCGGCGGCAGCACCTGTCTGCCGATTGAAACATCGGCTGCGGTGCCAACATCGCTGGACTCCAGGACAGGTAAGTGTCCTAATATTAAAAGGCAGCAGCTACAGTATTTTTGGAGGGGGGGAGGCTGGAACACCGCTTTAAAATCCAGTAATGTCTCACCCTGCTCTGCAAGTGCTCCGCTGCTCTCCATTTAAAGCGCTTCACGTTTTGTGAATGGCCCGGCGGCAGTTGAAGGAGGAGGGGGGCCAAATATCAAAACCAGGTACCCGATCCCCCCCGTAAGGTGCCAAATGTGGCAGTGGAGGGGGGGGGGGGGGGAAGACACGTAAGATGGGTGGTCAGTCATGTTAGAACAGGAGGGGTCCATCCCCAAACTGTTCCCACAAAGTTGGGAGCATGAAATTGTCCAAAATGTCTTGGTATGCTGACACCTTAAGAGTTCCCCTCACTGAAACTAAGGGGCCAAGCCCAACCCTTGGGAAACAACCCCACACCATAATCCCCCCTCCACCAAATGAGTTGGACCAGTGCACAAAAGCAAGGTCCATAATGACATGGATGAGCGAGTTTGGGGTGGAGGAACTTGACTGACCTGTACAGAGTCCTGACCTCAACCCGAAAGAACACCTTTGGGATGAATTAGAGCAGAGACTGCGAGCCAGGCCTTCTCATCCAACATCAGTGCCTGACCTCACAAATGCGCTTCTAAAAGAATGGTCAAACATTCCCATAGACACACTCCTAAACCTTGTGGACAACTTTCCCAGAAGAGTTGAAGCTATTATAGATGCAAAGGGGGGGGCCAACTCAATATTAAACCCTACGGACTAAGACTGGGATGCCATTAAAGTTCATGTGCCTGTAAAGGCAGGTGTCCCAATACTTTTGACAATATAGTGTATATGCATACCTAGAATTCCTCTGTAATAATAGAGGGTGCCGCCTCATGTGTGTACACATATGCAGATTAGGTAACTTCCATATTGTGGCTTCTGAGTCAGCCACCGATGTGTGGAAAGATCATTACAATTCTGGCTGGCTGGTTTATGATCCGTGTTGTTTGCACTACAGAGGTTGCATCCAGTTCTCCCTCCCTTGTAGTACGGATACTGCCAATACTCCGGTCATCATCAATAAAACTAAAATCCCTTCTAGCAAATTAGTACACTTGTGTTTGCATAGTGAGCCACTCAGAGACAACTGTAATGCACCTACTGTGCAGGAGATTCAAAAAGGCTGCTTTAACAGAATGCAAATATGATAAATAAAAGCGGACATTGTCATCTATGCAGATCAGCATTAAATGCACAGACATGGGGATCCACTGGATTACACTGAGGTTGATTTTCTAAAACTGGAGAGTGCAAAATCTGGTGCAGCTCTGCATAGAATCCAATCAGCTTCCAGGTTTTTTGTCAAAGCTTGAGTCCCAGTTCACATTGGTGCAATGCGGGAAACCGTGCAATTCAGTGCCTGTCCTGAATCGCACACTGGTTCACACTGACATCTGCAAACCGCTGGAGGTGTCCATGTATAAAGTTATGACTCTGAGAGGTGTCTGTATAAAGTTAATGACACCCCCAAATCGCAGTGCAAACTGTCAAATGGTGCAGGAATCAGAACACCCATGCAATCTGATTCCAGTGCGGACCAAAAAAAAGGGCCCTGCACCCTTTTGGTGCGAAGAGATTTCAGCAATACAATTTGTATGACTGAATTTGCATTGCAGACATCGCATGTGATCTGCACAGCAATGCGGTGTGAATCACATGCAATGTCTGTGATCACACAAGTGTGAACCCAGCCTAAAGAAGAAGTTCACCTTTGTAAAAAAAATAATAATATTAATAAATACACATCTTTTTGCAGGTAGGAAAAAAAAATGTGTGCAATTATTTTTTTACTAGGAGCCTGGAAAGCATTGCACCCGTGATCAGCAGATCGCAGGTGCAATGCAGGACTCCTGTAGACTTGTCAGCGTTTCTCGTACGAGTGGGCAGGTACTTTTGTTGCCAGCGGTTTGTACATTAATGGCTGTGTGTTGAGTTATTTTGAGGGGGAAAGCAAATTTACACTGTTATACAAGCTGTACACTCACTACTTTACATTGTAGCAAAGTGTCATTTCTTCAGTGTTGACACATGAAAAGGTATAATTATTATTATTATTATTATACAGGATTTATATAGCGCCAACAGTTTGCGCAGCGCTTTACAATGTGAGGGAAGACAATACAGTTCGAAACAGGAGGAACTAGAGGACCCTGCTCGTTAGAGCTTAATATTAACAAAAAATGTGAGGGGTGTACTCACTTTTGTGAGATACTGTATAATAAGGTGTATTGTACTTTAGGAGCTTTGATGACGGCACATCTGCTAGTTAATTAGCTCAAGTTAATTAAATCACTGTCATCTATTAGTTGCTAGTGGGAAAGTAGAATACTGTTTGTGTTGGTTGTTCCTTAGATAGGTTTATTATATTTCTGTACACAATTTCATCTACATAGGATAAAGTAAATCGGGCACCTGACCTGGTGGGGTATATATATTCGGTGTGAGTTGCTCCAGATCTTATACAAGCTATTCTCAGGCTAGTTTTGTATGGGGGCGGCAAGAATATCTATGTTCAAGACTGAAGGAAGCGGTATTCTGATGGAAGCACACAAACACATTGTGAGGTCGCAGTTCCGTTACATTGGTGGCAGCAGTGGGATGCTTCCTTCAGTCTGGGACATCCAAATCTTCACTGGGATCCAAGGTCCAGATAGCAGAAGAGGAGAGGTACAGATACCAGCCGCCATTGAAGAGGAATTCAGATGGAAGTTGCGAGAGATGCAGATACAGCACAGGGGACAAGTGTCAGAGCAGGTCCTGCTAGGATGGTATGATTCAATCTGCTTGGAACTCTGGAAGGAAACGCTAGCCCGTGAGCAGCGACACCAGGGAAAAATCCTCCCCTCTATCCAGGAAAGGTACTGGTCGCAGTATGGATTGCAGGTGCTGTTCTTGGGAGATAAACTGCACAATGAGCGGAAAGTTAGGTTCACAGGCTGGTCTGGGAAGAGATACGTTTGGAAGAGAGCTATAGAGCCCTCCAGTGGCATGTATCCCAAGCATGCCCTTGGATAGCAGATGACAGCCCAACAGAAGGCTTTGGCGGCCTGGGACTGTTGTATGGGAAGCTGTCAGGGGACTCTAAGGGAGCGATCTGGAGTGGCAGTTAGAGGAAATTATAATTATGAATTATAGAGAAGAGATCCTGAACATCTTGAAGGTGTTCTGGGCAATGGAAGATATGGAGTTTTTGGCCGTTCAGGAATGGGAGCTGGAGATCGTCTACAGGCGGCTGCTAGACTCTGCTAAGCGCCAGAGCTGGGCTCCCCTTGGAATATCCAGAAGTACCAGCTGACAGTCCGGAAATCCTGGCTGAAGAGTCAACAATGTGGCACATTAACAGTGTGCTTTGCTCATCTGCACCCGCAGCTATGGAAGCTGAGCAAGTGTTGACTGACCTTGATGAACCAGTTTCTGCACAGGACGAGCTTGGATGGAGAAATGCGTCTGTCCAGCAGCTGGATAAAAGGTACGGAAGAAGAGGAAGCCATCCTCAATCCCTAGCCACGGAACACAGATTTAATCGACTTTTCACTGGAGGATGATATGGATGATAAATCACCTGCCAAAGTGTTGGCACTGAGCCCAAGTGCCACCAGCCCGTGCCCTGGACTTTCAGCAGTTCCACAGACTGGGGATTTAATAGACTTTTCTGCTGAAGAAGAACAACCTGGTGAGCATCCATCAAAAGAACTGGCATCAGGGCCAAATATCACTGAGCTCTGCCCAACACCAACCTGCAGCTTCAGCCTCCACGACAGAAGAGGCAGTTGGCCTTTCTGCTACACCACTGACAGAGACATGGGATTTCCTGCTAGCAGCATTTGTGGAGTTACAGGAAACCTCTCCAGCTGAAGTGCTGAGAACTAGACAGAGGGTCCAAGACCTCTGTCCTACACCGGTGGTAGTTACGGAGGCCAAGGGCAAGAAGGTAGCGCTCACTCCTCAGCAGTAGATCAGGATCCAGGGGGAGACGAGGCTGTCGTCCTCCCTCCCCAACAGTCAGTCAGAGCGGAGGAAACTGTCTTCCCTCCCCAGTCAGGATCTGTGCACCTGGGAGACAGTACCAGAGAAAGGTTGTCTCAACAGCCAGATGAGGGTAAGGAAGATGGAGCAGCCGACTTCCCTTCCCAGCAGCAGATGGCGCACCAGAATAATGACACTAACCCAGCAGAAAATCTGGCAACATCACAGAGTGCTGCTGGCCTATGCCCTCAACTAACAAAAGATGGGTTTCCTGAGGAAGTGGATGGAACTACAGTCTCCACTTGTATACCCCAGGGATGCTGGGCAGTCGGCCAAGATCCCCAACAGCCTGACTAAGTGAGCCCCGCTACCCTGTCTTCTCTCCAGCGGCTGAAAGGACTCCCGGGAGAAAGGCCAGTCCACGCTTCACCCCCGCGGCGTGTATGTTCTACAACAGAGGTCGAGGTTGGCTGGGTGAGTAATGCTCTGTTTGGGACAATTTGTTTGGGGTACTGTGTGGGTACAGGCATTGAGGGACTGGAACTACAGACTAACTTCGAAGTCAACCCGTCTGGGGGTCTCCTTCTGTGTTAATCTCCTTCCGAAGGGGGAGAAATGTGACAAACTCACTCAGGACAGGGGCTTTTGGAGGGGACTGCAGGCTAGCCTCTTGCCTACTGACTATGGGCCCTGGCTTGTGAGGGAACACTGTTCTTTGTGGGGTGTATGCTAGGGGGACCCTTGGAGTAATGTTACTTTGGATTTGAGTCCACATTTCCCCAAGACACACAGACTCTGGGACTCTAGGCCTAGGACCCACATTAAAGGCCTAGCTGCCTATTGCCAATAGGGGACTGCTCCGCACAGTCAGACTCATGGCAGATGCTAATGTCATCAGCGCAATCACCTGTCTTGCACAAATTGTTGATTGTGCTGAATAACTCACCTATTTTCTACTGTGGGGATGTGTTTACACTTATAATAATGTGCACTGTACTTCAGGAGCTCGGTGACGGCAAGTCTGCTATTTAATTAGCTCAAGTTAATTAAATCACTGTCATCTATTAGTTGCTAGTGGGAAAGTAGAATACTGTTTGTGTTGGTTGTTCCTTAGATAGGTCAATTATATTTCTGTACACAATTTCATCTGCATAGGATAATTAATCAGGCACCTGACCTGTTGGGATATATATATATATATATATATATATATATATATATTCGGTGTGAGCTTGTTCGATAAATGTTCCAGATCTCATACAAGCTATTCTCGGCTAGTTTTGTATGGGGGCGGCTAGAATATCGAATAGCTATGTTCAAGACTTAAGAAAGCGGTATTCTGGTGGAAGCACACAAGCACATTGTGGGGTCGCAGATCCGATACACAGTGAATCGGGGAGTGGCTGCAGGAGTGGGAACATGTAACATAATTCCAAAGGTGAACTTATCCTTTAATGTGGTTGTAAACTTGGTTACACCATTTGTACCTACAGGTAAGCCTATAATAAGGCTTATCTGTAGATACTGTGAATATCGCCTAAACTTGCACTGTTTGGGAGATATTCCGAGTGCATGCAGCCGATGACATAACATAATCGGTGTCTGCGCTCTGAAGGTCCGGCTTACCGTGCTGGACATTCAGAGCCCATGCCATAACTGGTAAAGTGATGTCTTTGCGGCTCCGGCCACTCACAGTGCAAGGAGCTCGCAAACACGGAACAAACACTAGGGGAAGATGTCAGCCGTCTCAGCGGTGAGTGGGCACCACTAGAAGAGCTTTGTTCTAAGGGTAAGTATTTCATATTGAGCCACTATGGAGATGCATACTAGCACATGATGCAGTTTTCTTACAGGTTTGTTTTATTTTTCCTTCAGCGTTTTACAACCGCTTTAACCCTTTTACTGCCAGGGCCATTTTTTGCACATATTTAAAAAAATCATTTTCGGCCTGAAGATTACACAAAACCCCCAAACATTATATATTTTGTGAAAGCAAACACCCTAGAGAAATAATAGTTGTAGTTCCAATTTTTTACGTAACACGTTATTACCACAAAGGTCTAGGGAACGCAAAATTTCAGTAAAAGACACACTAAAGTGAATTTTTGGGCAAACAAACGCAATAAACTACCCATATTTTGGTGAAATCTAAAAAACGAGGTTGCATGGAGTAAATAGATACTCAACATGTCCAACCTTAAATTTGCATGCGCCTGTTAAATGGAGACAAACTTCAGTACCCTATATTTTCTATAGGCAACGCTTCAAAAGCCACTATAGGTATCAGTCTTGTGTTACAGAGGAGGTCTTGTTTTAGAAATATTGCTCTCCCTCTGGCTTGCGCAGCGATATGCAACATGTGTACCATTCACAATCGATGTTTTCACGCGTATGTGCCCACGGCATGTGTTTATGTTCGTATGTGCGTATAAGTGGGGACGGGGAGGCCTCAAAAATGTTTTTGGGGGTGTGCTTTTTATATACGCATATATGCAAAAATGCCAGTAAATACATACAAAAAAAGTCTGAAAAAGTAGATGCTCAAACCGGAGTATTGAGTGCAAGAGGCCAAAAGGGGAAGCTCCACTTGTTTGCACCTTCCCCCCCTCCTCTGCCAAACTTGGCACTTTTTTTTTGGGGGGGTACATGGCTTTGACAGGTACCCACTTCTAGGTAAGATCAGCGTGGCAATCTATAAGGCGCCACTCAGGCATGTGCTGTAGGAAACCAGCTGTGAAGCCTGAAGGTAGGGATGCACCGAAATAACGGCCACCAAAATTTTCGGCCGAAAATGGGCCTATCCCATTTCGGCCGAAAATGGGTTAAGCATGCCGAAATTAATGGCCGCCGTGAGGAAGGAGGAGGGTGCAGCACAGGTTTGAAAAGTCCCGCCTCTGGCCGGCCGCCCGCCTCCCTGTGATGTCCCTACTACTACGATGTGTATGAATGAAGTGACACACCGGGCGGGAGGGCGAGCGGCCGCTAATAGCTATAGCTATGTGAGCGCTTCACTTCCCTGTCATGCAGGTATCTCCTCTGACAGGGAAGTGAAGCGCTCACATAGTTATAGCTATTAGCGGCCGCTCGCCCGCCCTCCCGCCCGGTGTGTCAGTTCATTCGTGCACAGATCGTAATAGTAGTGACATCACCGGGAGGCGGACCGCCGGCCAGAGACGGGACTTTTGAATGAAGGACACCGGAGGAGCAGAGTGTCTGACAGTAAGGACGCTGAGGCAGGAGGGGGGGGGGGGGGAGATGAGGCGGGGGGGGGGAAGCTAAGGCGAGCTTACCATTGGTATTATGCAGCATGAGGGGGTTAATGTAGTGTCACTGCTGGTCACTGATGTATTAGTGACCGACCAGTGGCAGTTAATTAACCCCTTTGTGCTGCATTAGTACAACCAGTATCAGTGCAACCAGTGTTAATTAACACCGATACTGGTTGCACTAATGCAGCACAAAGGGGTTAATTAACTGCCACTGGTCGGTCACTAATGCATCAGTGACCAGCAGTGACAATACATTAACCCCCTCATGCTGCATAATACGAATACCATTGGTAATTAAATTAACCTCTTGCCAACCCATCACAGTACATATACTGTGACAGGGTGGCAGCGACAGGTGTACATCGCTGCCTGGTTTTGGTGTATGCCCCTCTTCTATCTATTTTAAAATTATTTGTGGGAAAAAGTCATTTTCGGTTTCGGTTTTCGGCCAAGGGCATCCTGCATTTTCGGTTTCGGCCCAGAATTATCATTTCGGTGCATCTCTACCTGAAGGCTTAGTGAAGATGACGGTAGCCTCACCTGAAGCCAATTGAAGAATCAGCTTTGGGAGCGGACATCACTGGATCCCTGGGCAGGTAAGTGTCCTTATATTAAAGGTCAGCAGGTACAGTATTTGTAGCTGCTGACCTTTCATTTTCTGGGGGAGGGACTGAAGTTCCTCTTTAAAGTCACATTTCCCTCCAGTGAGGGAAACACAAATACTGATGGACTAGGCTGAGGGACCACCTTTTAAAGTCATTCCTTCTGAGTTGCCCACCTCCGGGGGGTGGAGACCGGCTCTCTCCTGTGCTGTCCTGGATGGACAACTAAGGTAAAAAAAAAAGGTTCTGGCAAGAAGATCATGGATGGTGGGAGAGGCCAGCAGGATGCCCACATAACTGAAATCCAATGAATGAAAGGCCAAAGACAATCTGGCTGGGCAGGAAAGTGCTAATTGATGCTGGATGTCCATAGCCGGGGAATGAGATGAGATCTGTCTGGTTTGCTTCAGCTTCTAATGCACACTGTGAGATCAGAGTAAGTAATTTCAGTCCAGGAGAGGAGCCTGTACAACACAACTGTGTAAGACTGAAGGGAAGAGCGGAGCTGACAAGTAAAGTGGATGTAAACTCTCACATATACCCAGTGAAGTGAACAGACTCAGATAATACGCAGAGATAAAAAAACATCTCCCTACATAAGTTTTACTTGTATATCTGCTGTCTTCCGATTTCTATACTGCTTAGAAAATGCACGTCCTGTTAGAATTTTCTCTCCCTGATTCACCTGTGGGAGGGAAGTTTGGCCATACACTGCGAGACAGCTGATTGGAGGAAAGGCACACACCCCCTCTCCACATAGGCAGAGGAAGGAAGAGCTGCGCTGTGAATAGACCAGCTGTCTGCTAATTTATTTCTATGAATCCACCCCAACACAAATATCAGCCTGGTTTTATCACAATTGACAGAGAACTTGGCAGAAGTTATCATGCTGATAACAGAAGAATGGCTATTTATACCTGTGAGTAGAATACGATACAGTGGCTCTGAGGAAGAGGCGTATGCCTAGAAACGCGTCAGCCGTCATCCTAATAGGACAATGGACTTTCGTATGGACTACTTCTGACACTCAAGTTTCTGAGTCCGATATGATTGATTTCATCTGCGTTTGCGAGTAGCCATTTTTATGTTACAACAATAAAACCATTATTGAGGATAATGCGCTAGGTCGGTGCGCCCTTTTTGTGTTTTTTGTTAACAGAAGAATGGAGCAGGAGAAAGCCTCCAGACTTGGGGCTTTGAAGAGAGATAAGAAAACATTACAGATAGATGTGCCCAGGTCAAGTTTCATGAATCAGGCTTACATCCACTTTAAGGGTTGTACATCTTTGCATCCTGAGGTTTAAGTCACTGCATTAGGCATTACTAACAATCCCAACAAGGGTGATTTCGGCAGACACGCTGTCTATCAATATAAAGTCCCCGAGTCTCAATAGATCACATATAACCAACATTTATTGAAAGCAACTTTTTATAAAAAAAAGTATCAAAGCAAGAAGGGAAGATTCAGACAAAGAACACAGAAAAACGTCATAAAAGTGCCCTCTGTTATAAGATGGTGTTAGTAGTGTTCCATGCAATATACACCAAGCTATAAACAGGAAGAACCCACACATGAAGCTAAAACCATTTATTACTGGGTGCCGGCTCAGGAGGAGAGTGCAGACCAGGAGGGAGCCGGCAGGTCACCAGGAGAGGGTGGAGGGAGCCGGCAGGTCACCAGGAGAGGGAGGAGGGAGCCAGAAGGTCACCAGGAGAGGGAGGAGGGAGCCAGAAGGTCACCAGGAGAGGGTGGAGGGAGGCGGCAGGTCACCAGGAGAGGGTGGAGGGAGCCGGCAGGTCACCAGGAGAGGGAGGAGGGAGCCAGAAGGTCACCAGGAGAGGGAGGAGGGAGCCAGAAGGTCACCAGGAGAGGGTGGAGGGAGGCGGCAGGTCACCAGGAGAGGGTGGAGGGAGCCGGCAGGTCACCAGGAGAGGGTGGAGGGAGCCGGCAGGTCACCAGGAGAGGGTGGAGGGAGCCGGCAGGGCACAGAGAGGAATCAGCTGGAAGGAGACTGAGGTGTATATAGGGAAAGTTCTGGGACAGCTGGAACAAGACTGAACATGAGTATGTGGAAGCAGGAGCAAACAATAGGTGACAACAGTGACAGCTGATAGGTAGATTATGTAACTGATAGCAGTGAACAATGATAGGTGGCAGTAGATGATGTGACCCAGTGAGAAATGAGAGGTGACAGTAAATGAAGTGGCAGGAGCAGTGAACAATGACAGGTGACAGTAGATGAAGTAACTGGGGCAGAAAGCAATGACAGGTTACAGCAGCTGAAGTGACAGGAGCAGTGAGCAATGACAGGTGACAGTAGATGAAGTGACAGGAGCAGTGAGCAATGACAGGTGACAGGAGCAGTGAGCAATGACAGGTGACAGTAGATGAAGTGACAGGAGCAGTGAACAATGACAGGTGACAGGAGCAGTGAGCAATGACAGGTGACAGTAGATGAAGTGACAGGAGCAGTGAGCAATGACAGGTGACAGGAGATGAAGTGACAGGAGCAGTGAACAATGACAGGTGACAGTAGATGAAGTGACAGGAGCAGTGAACAATGGCAGGTGACAATAGATGAAGTGACAGGAGCAGTGAACAATGACAGGTGACAGGAGCAGTGAACAATGACAGGTGACAGTAGATGAAGTGACAGGAGCAGTGAACAATGACAGGTGACAGTAGATGAAGTGACAGGAGCAGTGAACAATGACAAGTGACAGTAGCTGAAGTGACAGTGCGCAATGACAAGTGACAGAAGATGAAGTGACAGGAGCAGTGAACAATGACAGGTGACAGTAGATGAAGTGACAGGAGCAGTTAACAATGACAGGTGACAGGAGCAGTGAACAATGACAGGTGACAGTAGATGAAGTGACAGGAGCAGTAAACATGACAGGTGACAGAAGATGAAGTGACAGGAGCAGTGAGCAGTGACAGTAGATGAAGTGACAGGAGCAGTGAGCAATGACAGGTGACAGGAGCAGTGAGCAATGACAGGTGACAGTAGATGAAGTGACAGGAGCAGTGAGCAATGACAGGTGACAGGAGCAGTGAACAATGACAGGTGACAGAAGATGAAGTGACAGGAGCAGTGAGCAATGACAGGTGACAGGAGATGAAGTGACAGGAGCAGTGAACAATGACAAGTGACAGTAGATGAAGTGACAGTGCGCAATGACAAGTGACAGAAGATGAAGTGACAGGAGCAGTGAACAATGACAGGTGACAGTAGATGAAGTGACAGGAGCAGTGAACAATGACAGGTGACAGGAGCAGTGAACAATGACAGGTGACAGTAGATGAAGTGACAGGAGCAGTAAACATGACAGGTGACAGAAGATGAAGTGACAGGAGCAGTGAGCAGTGACAGTAGATGAAGTGACAGGAGCAGTGAGCAATGACAGGTGACAGGAGCAGTGAGCAATGACAGGTGACAGTAGATGAAGTGACAGGAGCAGTGAACAATGACAGGTGACAGTAGATGAAGTGACAGTGAGCAATGACAAGTGACAGAAGATGAAGTGACAGGAGCAGTGAGCAGTGACAGTAGATGAAGTGACAGGAGCAGTGAGCAATGACAGGTGACAGGAGCAGTGAGCAATGACAGGTGACAGTAGATGAAGTGACAGGAGCAGTGAGCAATGACAGGTGACAGGAGCAGTGAACAATGACAGGTGACAGAAGATGAAGTGACAGGAGCAGTGAGCAATGACAGGTGACAGGAGATGAAGTGACAGGAGCAGTGAACAATGACAGGTGACAGAAGATGAAGTGACAGTGCGCAATGACAAGTGACAGAAGATGAAGTGACAGGAGCAGTGAACAATGACAGGTGACAGTAGATGAAGTGACAGGAGCAGTGAACAATGACAGGTGACAGGAGCAGTGAACAATGACAGGTGACAGTAGATGAAGTGACAGGAGCAGTAAACATGACAGGTGACAGAAGATGAAGTGACAGGAGCAGTGAGCAGTGACAGGAGCAGTGAACAATGACAGGTGACAGTAGATGAAGTGACAGGAGCAGTGAACAATGACAGGTGACAGTAGATGAAGTGACAGTGAGCAATGACAAGTGACAGAAGATGAAGTGACAGGAGCAGTGAGCAATGACAGGTGACAGGAGCAGTGAACAATGACAGGTGACAGTAGATGAAGTGACAGGAGCAGTGAGCAATGACAGGTGACAGTAGATGAAGTGACAGGAGCAGTGAGCAATGACAGGTGACAGTAGATGAAGTGACAGGAGCAGTGAGCAATGACAGGTGACAGTAGATGAAGTGACAGGAGCAGTGAACAATGACAGGTGACAGTAGATGAAGTGACAGGAGCAGTGAGCAATCACAGATGACAGTAGATGGAGTGACAGGAGCAGTGAACAATGACAGGTGACAGTGGATGAAGTGACAGGAGCAGTGAAGAATGACAGGTGACAGTAGATGAAGTGACAGGAGCAGTGAGCAATCACAGATGACAGTAGATGGAGTGACAGGAGCAGTGAACAATGACAGGTGACAGTGGATGAAGTGACAGGAGCAGTGAAGAATGACAGGTGACAGTAGATGAAGTGACAGGAGCAGTGAACAATGACAGGTGACAGTAGATGAAGTGACAGTGCGCAATGACAAGTGACAGAAGATGAAGTGACAGGAGCAGTGAACAATGACAGGTGACAGTAGATGAAGTGACAGGAGCAGTGAACAATGACAGGTGACAGTAGATGAAGTGACAGGAGCAGTGAACAATGACAGGTGACAGTAGATGAAGTGACAGGAGCATTGAACAATGACAGGTGACAGTAGATGAAGTGACAGTGCGCAATGACAAGTGACAGAAGATGAAGTGACAGGAGCAGTGAACAATGACAAACATATGACAGTTGGAAGTATAGGTTAGAACAATGTGCAGCAATCGCAGGTGCAGTACGGGAAACGACAGCTGGATGCAAAAGAGCAGATGCCAAGGGGAAATGACAGATGACAGCAAGGAGCAAAGACATGTGTGGTTTGGGAAAAGATAAATGACGACAGTGAAAAAAACATGTGTGGTATGGTCAATGACAGATGACAGCAGGGAAAAGGGACAGGGACATAGGATGTGATATATGACAGCAGGAAGAAAAGATAAAGTAATGAGAGATGACAGAATAGAGGGGGTGCAGAGTGAGAGATGACAGGAGAGAGGGTCCATTTTGGGAAATTATAGATGACAGCAGGGCCGCTGATAGGGCAGTACAACCAGCCCTGTTGTAGCGGGCCCGGGCTCTATCAGTCCAGCAGGGGGGCCCGGGAAGCTTTACAGTTGTTTCTGCTTAAATAAATAAAAAGGTTTTTCTAAACCATCTTCAAATTGTTTGTTTGTTGAGGGTAATTTCCTGGGCCCCCTCGGGTTAACATTAGGGGCCCAGCAGGAGATGTCAGCACTGAGCAGAGGAGGGACTTCTTTTCCTTTTTCGGGGCGCAGGCAGACAAGCTTATGTGCTGCCATATAGTTCCGGTCACGGCCATCCACTGCCTATGTTTTCACTGGCGGAGTGATATTTTTCTACACTGCTCCCTCAGTAAGTTCCACGGACAGAGGAAGAGACTGATGTGAGGCAGGCTGGAGGCTGAGAGGGCACTGCAGGTTTAATCCGATGGCTGGGGGAGGTGTACAGCTTCACACACTGACTACCAAGGAAGGAAGGTACACTACACTCCCTGACTCCCCACTGTATGCCTACTATCATAATGACGATCAGATCACAGCAGCTGCTCTGTCAGTGTCACATTGCTGTTGGGTGCTGATTTTGTTAACTTTATGGCTGTACTGTGTTACAGATTGTAACACAGTACAGCCATAACAGAATCAGCAACCAACAGTGACACTGTGACAGAGGAACAGAGAAGCTGCTGTGCTCTGATCATTATAATGATGGTAATCATAACCATGAGATGCTTGCTTACATCTCTGTTTGGAGGGCAGTAAATGGCTGAGCTGTGTTTTTAAAACCCCCAACAACTCCCCATAAGAATTATTTGCCCAAGCATTCCACTTAGATCTGCCAGTCAATTTTTTGTGCAGACCTCTATGTAGATCTACAGAAATCCACATACACCACAGTGGATAGGGGTGGACTGGTGATGGCTCTATGGATGGACAGATGTAAATGGAAATGTGTCCATTTACATCAGGCTATGTTTGATCTGTCAGACAAGGACTGCTGTCTGTTTACATCCACCTACCTCTGGATATGTCCAGTTCCCAAAAAAAAAAAAAATGGAAAAGGACTGCATCCTTGTCTATTTTCCAGACCTAAGCATGACAGATCAAACATAGCCTGATGTAAATGGACACATTTCCATTTACATCTGTCCATCCATAGAACCATCACCAGTCCACCCCTATCCACTGTGTGGTATACGCGGGCATAGACTGAACTGGCACAGATGTTTTAACACTGCCATCTATGCCGAGGAGCTCCAGTTCAGCAGGGAATCCACTCATGGATCCCTTGCTAAGCAGATGTTTCAAAGAGCCCTTATGCTGGAAAGGTAGCGGGATGGAAAGTACATATGTCACAACTGCAAAGCTTTTTGCACAGCAAAAATTGTCCCCACTGGACCACCCACCATGTTGCCTACTGGCCACTATCCTATTCAACTGTTATCAGGATTTTGAAGTGGTTAAAACAGGTGCTGAAGAGGTGATACAATGCCTCCTCCCACCAGCCAAATGCTCTCTGAAGAGAGATCTGAATGCAGATCACTCTTCAAAGAGCAATGCTAGTGTGAAATAGCTCATACAGATTTTAAATAATTATAATTGCATGCTTCAGCTGATTTAAAGGCATCATAAATGTACCTTAAGGCTTCAAGGATAAGTTCACCTTTTAAAAAAAATAATAAATGCACATTTTTTTTGCAGTTAAAAAAATGTGCATTTATTTTGTTTTCTTTTGGAGCCTGTAAAGCATTGCACCAGCAATCAGCAGATCCCTGGTGCCATGTAGGTCTTCTTCAGATCGTCAGTATATCTGTGTACCTGTACATCCCGTATGGGCTTGCAGATACACTGACAGGAAAAAATCAAAGAACTACCACGGTGCTCCACAGCACCATTGTAGTTCTTTGAGAACTACAATGGTGGGGGGAGAGGCGGCTGCAGGATTTGGAACATGTTACATGTTCCACCCAAAATCGGGTGGTCAAGGTCAACTTATGCTTTAAAGAAAATCTACAGTATGCCTTAAAGTCAGCCGCAGCATTCTCATTAAAAAGGGATGATCTCAGGTTTGTTTGAAGCCTAGTCTAATCAAATTTTTAACAGGCAGGAGAAAAATAAATATCACTTGAGGACCAAGGCTGCATTTTGTTGATGTGGGTGGGGTCGGGGTGGGGCCCGCTGAGGTGGGCGGGGTCGGGGTGGGGCCCGCTGAGGTGGGCGGGGTCAGGGGCCCCGCTTAGGTAGGCTGTACGGGGCCCCGTGATTTCTAACAGCGGCCCTGGATGACAGCAGGGAGAGGTGCGAGGTGGGAAATAGGAATGAGCTCCAGGTGTGTTTGGGATCCCGCCAGGAAGCCGACACTGCACTCCACTGATCAGACAGGGAGACATTTCCCGATCTGTACAGCTGCGGACAGAAATGTCTCCCTGTTTGATCAGCTGAGTGCAGTGTCGGCTTCCTGGCGGGATCGGACAGGTGAGATCCCAAACACACCCGAGCCCCACCCAGAGGGCGAGGGGTGCAGGAAGACAGAGGAGGAGGGGGAGGAGTGCAGGATGACAGAAGGGGGAGGGGTGCAGGGTGACAGAAGAGGGAGGGGTGCAGGGTGACAGAAGAGGGAGGAGGGGGAGGAGTGCAGGATGACAGAGGGGGAGGGGTGCAGGGTGACAGAAGAGGGAGGGGTGCAGGGTGACAGATGAGAGGGGGAGGGGTGCAGGATGACAGATGAGAGGGGGAGGGGTGCAGGATGACAGATGACAGAGGGGGAGGGGTGCTGGGTGACAGATGAGAGGGGGAGGGTTGCAGGATGACAGATGAGAGGGGGAGGGGTGCTGGGTGACAGAAGAGGGAGGGGTGCAGGAAGACAGAGGAGGAGGGGGAGGAGTGCAGGATGACAGAGGGGGAGGGGTGCAGGATGACAGATGAGAGGGGGAGGGGTGCAGGATGACAGATGAGAGGGGGAGGGGTGCAGGATGACAGATGAGAGGGGGAGGGGTGCAGGATGACAGATGAGAGGGGGAGGGGTGCAGGATGACAGATGAGAGGGGGAGGGGTGCAGGATGACAGAAGGGGAGGGGTGCAGGATGACAGAAGGGGAGGGGTGCAGGATGACAGAAGGGGAGGGGTGCAGGATGACAGATGAGAGGGGGAGGGGTGCAGGATGACAGATGAGAGGGGGAGGGGTGCAGGATGACAGATGAGAGGGGGAGGGGTGCAGGATGACAGAGAGGGGGAGGGGTGCAGGATGACAGAGAGGGGGAGGGGTGCAGAGTGACAGAGGAGGAGGGTGGAGGGATGTAATAATAAGCACACAGTGACAGCAGGCAGTGTCAGGGATGACACACAGACACGAGGAGGAGCCCATAGGGGGCGCTCTCACACCGGGCCTGTGATGTGACAGTGGCGGGGAATGGTGATATGAGCGCAGTGACAGAACACAGCAGTGTACACAGAACAGCCCGGGTGTCTCCTTACCTCTGTCCCCTCCTCTGTGTGATTCCCCGCTGTGCGATCTCATCACTCCTCCGCCGGAAACACCGCCACATTCTTCAATTACAACTCCAGACACCGGGTCTCCACTGCGCCTGCGCACATTCGCCGTCACACCCACCTCCACGTGTAACCCCAAAACAACCCCGCCCACACTATTCTCTTACCAATCGAGACATGTTGTTGGCAATGTGACCCCGCCCCTCAATCTGTGTAGTTCAGCGATTTGCCCGGCCATGCGCTGTCCCCGCCTACAAATCACGGGCTGCTCAGCCTGGCTGTAATACCTTACTACCTACCTGTGCATACAATGTATTTGTACATTTCCTCTGGGGACTTCCATGAGGCACGTCACTCACCAAGGATCACCTACCTCCCCCATTCACCTACCTGTGTTACAAGGACCACCTACCTCCCCCATCCACCTGCCTGTATACCAAGGATCACCTACCTCCCCCATTCACATCCCTGTATTACAAGGATCACCTACCTCCCCCTCCGCCTACCTGTATACCAAGGATCACCTACCTCCCCCATCAACATCCCTGTATACCAAGGGTCACCTACCTCTCCCTCCGCCTACCTGTTTAAAAAGAACCTCCCACTTCCCTTATCCGCCTACCTAAATTACAAGAGCCACCCACCTCCCTCATCCACCTACCTGTATACCAAGAACCACAGACCTCCCCATCCACATCCCTTTATTACAAGGATCTCCCACCTCTCCTATCCTCCTACCAGTATACCAAGAACATCCCACCTCCATGCACCTACCTGTATAACAAGAATCACCTACCTCCCCCATCCACCTACCTGTATAATAAGAACCAACCACCACCCTTATCCACCTACCTGAATTCCAAGAGACACCCACACCCTCATCCACCTACCTGTATACCAAGATCACCTACCTTCCCCATCAACATCCCTGTATTACAAGGATCACCTACCTCCCCCATCCACCTGCCTGTATACCAAGATCACCTACCTCCCCCATCCACCTGCCTGTATACCAAGATCACCTACCTCCCCCATCCACCTACCTGTATAAAAGCAACCACCCACCTGTATAACAGGAACCATCCACCTCCCACATCCACCTAAATGTACAACAAGAAACACCCACATCTACCTACCTGAATAATAGGCCACCTACCTTCCTCCTCAAGGGAAAGGACAGTGTAAAGGGAGAAGTTTACAGAGGTCAGTAGAATGTAGGGCAGTGTACAGAGGTCAGTAGAATGTAGGGCAGTGTACAGAGGTCAGGAGTTTGTAGGGCAGGGTACAGAGCTCAATACAATGTAGGGCAGTGTGCAGGGATCGGTAGAATGTAGAACAGTGTACAGAGGTCAGTAAAATGTAGTGCAGTGTACAGAGGTCAGTAGAATGTAGGGGAGTGTACATAGATCAGTAGACTGCAGGAAAGTATACAGAGGTCAGTAGAATGTAGGGCAGTGTACAGAGGTAGATAGTATGTATGTAGGGCAGTGTTACAGAGGTCAGTAGAATGTAGGGCAGTGTACAGAGGTCAGTAGAATGTAGGGCAGTGTACAGAGGTCAGTAGAATGTAGGGCAGTGTACAGACGTCAGTAGAATGCAGTGCAGTGTACTGAGGTCAGTAAAATGTAGGACAATGTACAGTGGTCTGTAGTTTTTAGGTCAGTGTACAGTGGTCAGTAGAATGTAGGGCAGTGTAGAGAAGTCAATAGATTGTTGGGCAGTGTATAGAGATCAGTAGTTTGTAGGGCAGTGTACAGAGGTCAGTAGAATATAGGGCACTGTACAGAGGTCAGTAGAATATACGGAGTGTATAGAGGTCAATAAAATGTAGGGCAGTATACAGAGGTCAGTAGTTTGTAGGGCAGTGTACAGAGGTCAGTAGAATTTAGGGCAGTGTACAGAGGTCAGTAGAATGTAGGGCAGTGTACAGAGGTCAGTAGAATTTAGGGCAGTGTACAGAGGTCAGTAGAATGAAGGGCAGGGTACAGAGGTCAGTAGTTTGTAAGGCAGTGTACAGAGGTCAGTAGAATGTAGGGCAGGGTGCAGAGGTCAGTAGTATGTAGGGCAGTGTACAGAGGTCAGTGGAATGTAGGGCAGTGTACAGAGGTCAGTCGAATGTAGGGCAATGTAAAGGGATCAGTAGATTGTAGGGCAGTGTACAGAGGTCGGTGGAATGTAGGACACTTTACAGGGATCAGTAGTTTGTAGGGCAGTGTACAGGGGTCATCTGTTGAGAGTAGAGGGGGTCAGAAGGGCAGAGCACACGGGTCAGTAGTATGTACAGCAGTGTACAGGGGTCTGAACAGCAGAGTATGTTAGGTCAGAAGGGCAGAGTACACGGGTCAGTAGTATGTAGGGCAGTGTACAGGGGTCAGAATGGCAGAGTATACTAGGTCAGAAGGGCAGAGTACACAGGTCAGTAGTTTGTAGGGAAGTGTACAGGGGTCAGAAGGGCAGAGTACACAGGTCAGTAGTTTGTAGGGAAGTGTACAGGGGTCAGAAGGGCAGATTACAGGAGGTCAGAAGGGCAGAGTACAGGGCAGGGTCAGTAGTCTGTAGTAGAGAAGTGGTTTCCTCAACATGCAGAGCAGCACAGGAAGCAGTGGTGACACCTTGCTATCTGTACTGTTTCATTGATCTCTTCTTGCTCTCCTCTCTCATCCACCCCATTTGATAGCACATACTGTATGAGCACCTGAGATGGATGGGATTGGAGGAGGGTCAGCTATGGCTGTGATCAATGGATAGTTTGCAATCAACAGGTTGCTGACCCCCGCTTTAGAGAGAGAGAGCAAAGAGTTGACACCAGCAATGGATTCATGGGACGCAAATTACGTGACAGTTCAATGGAATCCAGGACTGTTGGGAGGCATGCTCATTACCGTTGCAGTACTCATTACCCTTGGAGCATTCCAACCTCCGCTTTATAACTCAGTAGTCCCAACCCCAGACAAGGATCTTAACCTGAATTTTGAATAAAGATGCATATTTAGACTTTCACAGCCCTGTTTTTCAGTGCTGAACTAATCCGGGTTCTTTCTGTGTTATGAGTCAGCAGCTCACTTTTAGTTGTTTCTCACTTCAGGCTACTAAAACACAGTGCAGCTGTATAGTAAACTGAAGGCTAAACCTCTACAAGTTGGGAACAGTGGACCTTAGTACAGTCTCTCTGCTCAGTTGGGCTTTGTGTTACCTTTGTCCCCAGGCCCAGTACTCACTCTGCTGTATGTGTTTTAGTAACAGCAGTCCAATCCATAGATTTTTTAAAGTCGGGTTCAATACTTTTGCAGTGTGTTAACACAAGAATATTGATGTTTAATATGCACATCAACTTGTTTTGTGCTTGGGCAGCCAGTTGGCTAACACACCAAAAGTGTGCATGTACTTTTTTTTTTCTAGCAATGCAGCACACCACACTACACAGTTGTGTAGTTGTGTGTTACAGTGAGTTGTGGGCCACTGCAAAGCATGTCCGTTGGGGGGGGGGGGGGGTTTGGAATTTAGAATGAATGGCACCAAAGCACTCCAATGCACCACACAAGCGTTTTGGAAATGAATTCCTGCAGCGCATATTTGTGAACCCAACCATGAAGATCTATCACACAAGAAGTGGAGCTCAGATCTCCAGCTCAGACATAAGTAGCATCCAATCCAACAAAGATTCCTGTGTTTTTTAAGTACCAGGTAGGTAACTGCAGCATCAGACCAGTGGAGGTTCAAGTGTCACTCCATGGTTGTCCATAACATCTTTTCAGCTACTGAATCAACATGGGGTGGAGTTTCACGTTTTACTCCATAGTCCCCAGCGATATCTGTTCAGCTACTGGATCAAAAAGGAGTGGAGGGTCAAGTGTTATTCTTTGGTCCCCAGTCATATCTATTCATCTATTGAATCAACATAGAGTGGAGGTTCAAGTGTTTCTTTATTGTCCCCATAGATATCTAGTCAGCTACTGAATAAACATGGAGTGAATGTTCAAGTTTTACTCCATTTTCCCCAGTGATATCTGTTTAACTACTGGAGGTTCAAATGTTACTCCATGGTCCCCAATGATATCCATTCAGCTACTGAATTAACATGGAATAGAGGTTCAAGTGTTTCTCTGTTGTTCCCATTGATGTCTATTCAGCTACTGAATCAACACGGAGTGGAGGTTTAAGTATTACTCCATGGTCCCCAATCATATCTATTCAACTACTGAATCAAAGTGGAATGCAAGTTCAAGTTTTTCCCAGTAATATCTATTCAGCTACTGAATAAACATGAAGTGGAGGTTTAAGAATTTTTCCATTACCCTTAGCAATATCTATTTAGCTACTGAATCAACCTGGAGTGGAAGTTTAGGTGTTATTCCAATGTTCCCACTTCTATTGACATCTATTTAGCTACTGAATCAACGTGGAGTGGAGGTTCAAGTGTTTGTCTAGTGGCCACAGTGACATCATTTTAACAGCACGTTTAACATGGGTAAGGTTTTCAAAGAACCTTGTAGCACATGTTGACCTTAGAGAGCTGATGCCCTTAGGGCCAGGGGCTTCAGTCAAGAGTTCCGAATTCAAGAAACAACTGTAGGCAAAACAGCCTTCCAAATGTCTGCTTAGGATGTAATGTAATAGGGCTCCACATCCAAGATATAGACAAAATTAAACCTAACAAAAGAAACAGTGGACAGTTTAGGTATCCCAATAAATGCAGTCCATGCGAAAATAAATTTTTTGTTACTAGAGTTTAAGAAGGAAAAATATCACCAACATGGTAAGATAAAATGAAAAAAAGTAACATTGGAATACAGTCATTGTAGCAACACAATCATCGATTTTATAAATCCAGAACCTATTAGCTATAGTAAACCACTAGCTCTTTAATTCTATCTGCCAAGTGCTCCATGTCAGAAGAGAGATTAGTACTATTTTTTTAAACTGGAGTTTATGGGAAATAAAAGGGAAATCATATAAGTGCATACAGCCAAATATGAGATCATCTGCATAGCGCAGAGTATACATGTTCAGAATTACACTGCTCAAAAAAACATTTAAGGAACACCTTAAAAGCACATCAGATCTCAATAGTGAAAAATATCATGCTGGATAGCTATACTGATATGGACTGGTTAGTGTGTTAGAAACAAAAGGATGCCACATCATTTGATGGAAATTAAAATGATCAAGCTACAGAGGGCTGAACTCAAAGACACCCCCAAAATCAAAGTGAGTAAATGATGCAGCAGGTTAGTCCAGTTTGCTGAAATTTCATTGCAGCAACTCAAAACGGTACTCAGTAGTTTGTATGGCCCCCCACGTGCTTGTATGAATGCCTGACAATGTCGGGCATGCTCCTAATGAGACGACAGATGGTGTCCTGGGGTATTTCCTCCCAGATCTGGACCAAGTCATCACTGAGTTCTTAACCGGTTGAGGTGCAATCTGGCGGCGTTGAATTGACCGAAACATAATGTCCCAGAGGTGTTCCCTGGATTTAGGTCAGAAGAGCATGGGGGTGTAACGCTCCTGCGTTTTTGTAGTAGGCTGGATTTGCAGCTGCAGAATCTCCACTCAGTAGTCATGTAGAGATGTGTTGAATAACCAGATCCAACTCTCCAGACTCATCACTGTGGGCCTGTCAGCTTCAGCATACAGATATACACACTCAATAAGATGTTCCTGGAGTGATAGGATGTATATGTTAGTATGAAGATGATGTGCTGATGGGACAGGTGTGAACAGTGACAGAGATGGTAAGCACTTGATAGAAATGTTCAGGAGAGTATTAGATGGTATTAGGTAGAATGCAGATAGGTTAGTAATCGAGTATGGTAACAGGTGGTAAGGACAGCAGATGACAAATACAGGATAGACTAACCCAGTGCAAGGATAGATGGTAGTAGACTCAAGAGCTAGCAATCTATGTAACAGTGCAGATGATAGAATTAGTATGCATAGATAGTAACAGTCCTTAATGTGCAGAGGTAGATAGTGTAAGTAAGGTTATGGAGGATTCCCCTGTGGGGTACTTATCACTAGTAAGGTTAGTAGTAGAAGGGTCCAGTAGTGAGGGAGTGATCCAGTAGCGAGATACAGGGATCAGTAGCGAGGTTCCGGTCTGTTTCCAAGTAAAAGAAAATAGCTGGATTTTCCGGTAGCAAGACAAGCTTGTAAGCATGTGGACACACAGGCAGGTTGAACGAACAATGTGAGAGAGAACGCCGGCGGTTGAAATAGCCGCTCTGCGGCGCTCTGCGATGACGTCATCCGTCTTAAAGGTGTATGCGTACCACCTAATTAGAAAGGTGGGACGCATATCAAAAGAAAATAGAAAATAAGGGTACCAGAGGTACCAGAATCTTACAGTACCCCCCCCCCCCCTTAAGGCCGGCTCCGGAAGGCCTATAGCACTGGTTTCTCCAGGTATTTCGAGTGAAACCTTCGTATAAGCCTAGGTGCGTGAACATCAGTGGTATCCAACCAGGTGTCGTCTTGGGGTCCATAGTTCTTCCATCTTATGAGATACTGGAGTCTTCCTCTATGGATACGAGAATCCAAAATCTCCTTAATCTCATATTCTTCTCCGCCTTCAACTTGTACTGGAGGTGGAGGCAAGATGGTAGGCCTTATTCCTTGATTAGGAACATGGGGTTTCAGTAGCGACACATGGAAGATGGGATGGATCTTGAGATCTGCTGGAAAGGTGAGCTGTACTGCAGCTTTTCCAATAAGTTTCTTAATTGGGAAGGGTCCCAGAAATAAAGGTCCAAGCTTTTTGCTAGGGATTTTTAATCTTAAATTTCTTGTCGATAGCCAAACAAGGTCCCCAATAGCATACTGAGGAGAAGGTCTTCTACGTAGGTCGTAGTACCTTTTTTGTTGGCTATGGGCGTGTGAGATAGTGGTATTAAGTAAACCCAGAGAGTCCTTTATTTGGGTAAGATAGTCTGAGGCTACTGGGTTACTTGATGGTAGGATGCGTGGTGGAAGAAGTGTGGGATGAAACCCATAGTTCAAGTAGAACGGACTTTGCTTAGTAGTACTGTGAGTTGCGTTGTTATAAGCAAATTCCGCCAGAGGGAGAAGGTCCACCCAATCATCCTGTAGGTATGATGTGTAGCAACGCAGATATTGTTCTATACACTGGTTAACTCTTTCAGTCTGTCCGTTGGTCTGAGGGTGGTAGGGAGAAGTGAGCTTTCGCTCAATCCGTAATTTTTGACAAAGAGCTTGCCAAAATTTGGAGATGAACTGTGAACCACGGTCGGATAAAAGAGTCTTTGGAATTCCGTGTAACTTGAACACATGTTTCATCAGTAGTTCCGCTGTTTGTTTAGATGAAGGTAGTCTACGGATAGCGATGAAATGTGCCATCTTTGTCAGGTGGTCCAATGACACTAGAATGGTATTAAATCCTTTAGAAGGTGGTAGTTCTACTATAAAGTCTAAGGACACAACTTCCCATGGAACCTGGGGTATTGGTAGACTGCAGAGTAGACCAGATGGTTTTGTAGTGTCAATTTTGGAACTTGCACAGATGTCACATGAAGATACAAATTTTTGTACAGACGTCTTCATATCAGGCCACCAAAACTGCCTAGTAAGCAAATTAAGGGTTTTCGTCATACCCATATGTCCTGCCATGGGCACATCATGTGATAACTCCAAGATCTTGGTACGCATAGTAGGGGGTATGTAGAGTTTGTCGTTGTAGTAGAGGAAGCCTTCTGCATCAGTACTTAGTTGTGGTGGAGGTGAATCCAATCTTATACTGTGCAAAATCTCTTCCTTCAGGGAACGAACAACCCCAATAATACGTTCATAGGGTATTATAGGAATAGAAGGGATTTCAGCGCAGTTATCTTCGGTTAATCATGATAGCGCATCCGCTTTTTTATTTTTGTCTGCAGGCGTGTAGGTCACTAAGAAGTTGAATCTTAGGAAAAATAATGACCATCATACCTGCCGGTGGGAGAGAGTTTTGTTAGTCTGGAGGTATTGAAGGTTTTAGTGATCTGTATATATGAGTATTGGTAACCGGGTACCCTCAAGTAGATGTCGCCAATTCTCCAGTGCCAGTTTTATGGCAAGCAACTCCTTTTCTACCACTGGGTAATTCACCTCTGGGCTGCTTAATGATTTTGAAAAGAAAGCAACTGGGTGGAGTGGTGAAGTATTTGTTGGTCGTTGGGAGAGAACTGCTCCTACTGCCATATTTGACGCATCTACCTCCAGAATATATTGGAGGGATGGGTCTGGATGGCGTAGTATTTGAGCAGAAGTAAAGCTTGATTTTAACAAGCAGAAAGCTCGATTTGCTTCTTCTGACCATTTAAATGGTTTCTTTATACTTGTCAGTTGTGTGAGAGGTCTCACAATGGCAGAAAAGTTCTTGATGAACTTCCTATAGAAGTTTGAAAATCCAAGGAATCGCTGTAATGCCTTACGAGTTGTTGGTATAGGCCAGTCCAGAATACAGGATATCTTGCTCATATCCATCTTAATTCCGGTTTTGGATATGATGTATCCTAGGAATAATATTTCTTCTTTATGAAATAGGCATTTTTTTAATTTCACGTATAGATTGTGTGCGAGTAATCTGGATAACACAAGTCTTACATGTTTTATATGTTCAGAGAGAGATCGAGAATAAATAAGTATATCGTCCAGATATACTACAACACAGACATCAAGTAAGTCTCTAAAGATGTCGTTTATGAACCTTTGGAAGGCTGCGGGAGCATTACACAACCCGAATGGCATCACAAGATATTCGAATAATCCGTATCTGGTTCTGAATGCTGTTTTCCACTCATCTCCGTCACGGATTCGGATTAGGTTGTATGCCCCTTTCAGGTCTAATTTAGAGAAGTAAGTAGCCCCACGCACTTGTTCAATGAGTTCAGGGATGAGCGGTAAAGGATAGCGATCCTTTATTGTAATCGTATTTAATTGCCTATAATCGATAATAGGCCTAAGACTTGAATCCTTATTGCGGACAAAAAAAAGTCCTGCAGCTGTGGAAGAAGTAGAGGGTCTGATGAACCCTTTTGTCAAATTCTCATCCAAGTATTCCTTGAGATGAGAAAGTTCATCCTGTGAAAGAGGATAAACATGACCGAAAGGCAATTTGCTGTTAGGGAGTAGATCGATAGTGCAATCATAATCCCTATGGGGAGGCAACATTTGAGCATTTTTTTCCAGGAATACTTCGGACAGATCCTGATAGCATAGTGGTGCAATCTCATCTGACACCACAGACAGGATCTTTCCATAAGATGGGAGGTTACACGTAATCTCACAATAGTGAGAAGGGAAAGACAAAGTCCGTCTTTTCCAATCTATGATTGGTTGATGTGTGTGTAACCAGGGGAGTCCCAAAATAATAGAAAAATGGGGTGAAGATAGTATATCAAAAGTGGTGGTCTCCATATGAGACTCGTTAGTAGTGATGAGGAGTGCTTGTGTCTGGTTGGTGAGTGGACCAGAAGATAGTGGGATACCGTTAATGAAACTAACAGAAACAGGTTTAGGTTTTGAAATAATAGGTATTTTATTTAAGGTAACAAAACATGTATCAATATAGTTTCCACAAGATCCGGTGTCGATCATAGCCTTGGTGGTAATTCTAGTCTGGTCCCACTGTAATGTCAATTGAACAAAGAGATAGGGGTTAGAAAAGGAAGTCGTTAAGCCTCCTAGCAAGAAATATGAACACTCATCCTCTTTTTTGCGGACAAGGGGACAGACGCTTATCAAATGATCCGGGGATGCGCAGTACATGCAGAGGTTTCTGGATCTTCTTCTGGCTCGTTCAGTAGTTGATAAAGGTGGGCGTATGGTTCCTACCTCCATGGGAGTAGGGTCAACGGCCGAAATCCGAGAAGGACTAGACAATGGCATTCCCATTTTCTCAGCCTTTCTTTCACGCAGTCGCCTGTCGATGTTGATACTGAGTTGTATTAAGGCATCCAAGATGCCAGGTAAATCCGCTCGGGCGAGCTCGTCTTTAACAGCTTCTGACAACCCGAGTCTGAATTGAGTTCGCAGAGATGTATCATTCCACCCTGAATCAAGGGTCCATCTTTTGAACTCAGCTACAAAGTCTTCTACAGGTCTCCTTCCTTGTTTTAAAGCCCTCAATTGAATATCAGCAGTACTCTGCCTGTTGGGGTCATCATATAAACTAGCGAGTTCCGCTAGGAATAAAGAATAGGAGTTGAGAAGCTGATCATTTTTCTCAAAGAGAGAGTCTGCCCAGGCCCGTGGATCACCCGTTAAGTATGAGATAACGGTACAGACTTTAATTTGATCAGTAGGGTATGTACGAGGTTTTAACAAAAAAAGCAATTGACATGCGTTTTTGAATTCACGAAATTTTTTCTGATCACCTGTAAACACTAGAGGAGGGTTTATTTTAGGTTCAGGGGGTTGAGCAGCAGTGAGCCGTGAAAGACGGGTTACCTGCTGTATCAGAGTCTGATTTTCTTCTTTTACTTCAGTAAGAGCAAGCATTAATGCATTTACTTGTTGTGTTAATTGTGTCACTTGAGTGGGTAATTCTGCTGAATCCATTTTTTATGGTTCGTTCAATCTGTAACGCTCCTGCGTTTTTGTAGTAGGCTGGATTTTCAGCTGCAGAATCTCCACTCAGTAGTCATGTAGAGATGTGTTGAATAACCAGATCCAACTCTCCAGACTCATCACTGTGGGCCTGTCAGCTTCAGCATACAGATATACACACTCAATAAGATGTTCCTGGAGTGATAGGATGTATATGTTAGTATGAAGATGATGTGCTGATGGGACAGGTGTGAACAGTGACAGAGATGGTAAGCACTTGATAGAAATGTTCAGGAGAGTATTAGATGGTATTAGGTAGAATGCAGATAGGTTAGTAATCGAGTATGGTAACAGGTGGTAAGGACAGCAGATGACAAATACAGGATAGACTAACCCAGTGCAAGGATAGATGGTAGTAGACTCAAGAGCTAGCAATCTATGTAACAGTGCAGATGATAGAATTAGTATGCATAGATAGTAACAGTCCTTAATGTGCAGAGGTAGATAGTGTAAGTAAGGTTATGGAGGATTCCCCTGTGGGGTACTTATCACTAGTAAGGTTAGTAGTAGAAGGGTCCAGTAGTGAGGGAGTGATCCAGTAGCGAGATACAGGGATCAGTAGCGAGGTTCCGGTCTGTTTCCAAGTAAAAGAAAATAGCTGGATTTTCCGGTAGCAAGACAAGCTTGTAAGCATGTGGACACACAGGCAGGTTGAACGAACAATGTGAGAGAGAACGCCGGCGGTTGAAATAGCCGCTCTGCGGCGCTCTGCGATGACGTCATCCGTCTTAAAGGTGTATGCGTACCACCTAATTAGAAAGGTGGGACGCATATCAAAAGAAAATAGAAAATAAGGGTACCAGAGGTACCAGAATCTTACAGTACCCCCCCCCCCCCCTTAAGGCCGGCTCCGGAAGGCCTATAGCACTGGTTTCTCCAGGTATTTCGAGTGAAACCTTCGTATAAGCCTAGGTGCGTGAACATCAGTGGTATCCAACCAGGTGTCGTCTTGGGGTCCATAGTTCTTCCATCTTATGAGATACTGGAGTCTTCCTCTATGGATACGAGAATCCAAAATCTCCTTAATCTCATATTCTTCTCCGCCTTCAACTTGTACTGGAGGTGGAGGCAAGATGGTAGGCCTTATTCCTTGATTAGGAACATGGGGTTTCAGTAGCGACACATGGAAGATGGGATGGATCTTGAGATCTGCTGGAAAGGTGAGCTGTACTGCAGCTTTTCCAATAAGTTTCTTAATTGGGAAGGGTCCCAGAAATAAAGGTCCAAGCTTTTTGCTAGGGATTTTTAATCTTAAATTTCTTGTCGATAGCCAAACAAGGTCCCCAATAGCATACTGAGGAGAAGGTCTTCTACGTAGGTCGTAGTACCTTTTTTGTTGGCTATGGGCGTGTGAGATAGTGGTATTAAGTAAACCCAGAGAGTCCTTTATTTGGGTAAGATAGTCTGAGGCTACTGGGTTACTTGATGGTAGGATGCGTGGTGGAAGAAGTGTGGGATGAAACCCATAGTTCAAGTAGAACGGACTTTGCTTAGTAGTACTGTGAGTTGCGTTGTTATAAGCAAATTCCGCCAGAGGGAGAAGGTCCACCCAATCATCCTGTAGGTATGATGTGTAGCAACGCAGATATTGTTCTATACACTGGTTAACTCTTTCAGTCTGTCCGTTGGTCTGAGGGTGGTAGGGAGAAGTGAGCTTTCGCTCAATCCGTAATTTTTGACAAAGAGCTTGCCAAAATTTGGAGATGAACTGTGAACCACGGTCGGATAAAAGAGTCTTTGGAATTCCGTGTAACTTGAACACATGTTTCATCAGTAGTTCCGCTGTTTGTTTAGATGAAGGTAGTCTACGGATAGCGATGAAATGTGCCATCTTTGTCAGGTGGTCCAATGACACTAGAATGGTATTAAATCCTTTAGAAGGTGGTAGTTCTACTATAAAGTCTAAGGACACAACTTCCCATGGAACCTGGGGTATTGGTAGACTGCAGAGTAGACCAGATGGTTTTGTAGTGTCAATTTTGGAACTTGCACAGATGTCACATGAAGATACAAATTTTTGTACAGACGTCTTCATATCAGGCCACCAAAACTGCCTAGTAAGCAAATTAAGGGTTTTCGTCATACCCATATGTCCTGCCATGGGCACATCATGTGATAACTCCAAGATCTTGGTACGCATAGTAGGGGGTATGTAGAGTTTGTCGTTGTAGTAGAGGAAGCCTTCTGCATCAGTACTTAGTTGTGGTGGAGGTGAATCCAATCTTATACTGTGCAAAATCTCTTCCTTCAGGGAACGAACAACCCCAATAATACGTTCATAGGGTATTATAGGAATAGAAGGGATTTCAGCGCAGTTATCTTCGGTTAATCATGATAGCGCATCCGCTTTTTTATTTTTGTCTGCAGGCGTGTAGGTCACTAAGAAGTTGAATCTTAGGAAAAATAATGACCATCATACCTGCCGGTGGGAGAGAGTTTTGTTAGTCTGGAGGTATTGAAGGTTTTAGTGATCTGTATATATGAGTATTGGTAACCGGGTACCCTCAAGTAGATGTCGCCAATTCTCCAGTGCCAGTTTTATGGCAAGCAACTCCTTTTCTACCACTGGGTAATTCACCTCTGGGCTGCTTAATGATTTTGAAAAGAAAGCAACTGGGTGGAGTGGTGAAGTATTTGTTGGTCGTTGGGAGAGAACTGCTCCTACTGCCATATTTGACGCATCTACCTCCAGAATATATTGGAGGGATGGGTCTGGATGGCGTAGTATTTGAGCAGAAGTAAAGCTTGATTTTAACAAGCAGAAAGCTCGATTTGCTTCTTCTGACCATTTAAATGGTTTCTTTATACTTGTCAGTTGTGTGAGAGGTCTCACAATGGCAGAAAAGTTCTTGATGAACTTCCTATAGAAGTTTGAAAATCCAAGGAATCGCTGTAATGCCTTACGAGTTGTTGGTATAGGCCAGTCCAGAATACAGGATATCTTGCTCATATCCATCTTAATTCCGGTTTTGGATATGATGTATCCTAGGAATAATATTTCTTCTTTATGAAATAGGCATTTTTTTAATTTCACGTATAGATTGTGTGCGAGTAATCTGGATAACACAAGTCTTACATGTTTTATATGTTCAGAGAGAGATCGAGAATAAATAAGTATATCGTCCAGATATACTACAACACAGACATCAAGTAAGTCTCTAAAGATGTCGTTTATGAACCTTTGGAAGGCTGCGGGAGCATTACACAACCCGAATGGCATCACAAGATATTCGAATAATCCGTATCTGGTTCTGAATGCTGTTTTCCACTCATCTCCGTCACGGATTCGGATTAGGTTGTATGCCCCTTTCAGGTCTAATTTAGAGAAGTAAGTAGCCCCACGCACTTGTTCAATGAGTTCAGGGATGAGCGGTAAAGGATAGCGATCCTTTATTGTAATCGTATTTAATTGCCTATAATCGATAATAGGCCTAAGACTTGAATCCTTATTGCGGACAAAAAAAAGTCCTGCAGCTGTGGAAGAAGTAGAGGGTCTGATGAACCCTTTTGTCAAATTCTCATCCAAGTATTCCTTGAGATGAGAAAGTTCATCCTGTGAAAGAGGATAAACATGACCGAAAGGCAATTTGCTGTTAGGGAGTAGATCGATAGTGCAATCATAATCCCTATGGGGAGGCAACATTTGAGCATTTTTTTCCAGGAATACTTCGGACAGATCCTGATAGCATAGTGGTGCAATCTCATCTGACACCACAGACAGGATCTTTCCATAAGATGGGAGGTTACACGTAATCTCACAATAGTGAGAAGGGAAAGACAAAGTCCGTCTTTTCCAATCTATGATTGGTTGATGTGTGTGTAACCAGGGGAGTCCCAAAATAATAGAAAAATGGGGTGAAGATAGTATATCAAAAGTGGTGGTCTCCATATGAGACTCGTTAGTAGTGATGAGGAGTGCTTGTGTCTGGTTGGTGAGTGGACCAGAAGATAGTGGGATACCGTTAATGAAACTAACAGAAACAGGTTTAGGTTTTGAAATAATAGGTATTTTATTTAAGGTAACAAAACATGTATCAATATAGTTTCCACAAGATCCGGTGTCGATCATAGCCTTGGTGGTAATTCTAGTCTGGTCCCACTGTAATGTCAATTGAACAAAGAGATAGGGGTTAGAAAAGGAAGTCGTTAATCCTCCTAGCAAGAAATATGAACACTCATCCTCTTTTTTGCGGACAAGGGGACAGACGCTTATCAAATGATCCGGGGATGCGCAGTACATGCAGAGGTTTCTGGATCTTCTTCTGGCTCGTTCAGTAGTTGATAAAGGTGGGCGTATGGTTCCTACCTCCATGGGAGTAGGGTCAACGGCCGAAATCCGAGAAGGACTAGACAATGGCATTCCCATTTTCTCAGCCTTTCTTTCACGCAGTCGCCTGTCGATGTTGATACTGAGTTGTATTAAGGCATCCAAGATGCCAGGTAAATCCGCTCGGGCGAGCTCGTCTTTAACAGCTTCTGACAACCCGAGTCTGAATTGAGTTCGCAGAGATGTATCATTCCACCCTGAATCAAGGGTCCATCTTTTGAACTCAGCTACAAAGTCTTCTACAGGTCTCCTTCCTTGTTTTAAAGCCCTCAATTGAATATCAGCAGTACTCTGCCTGTTGGGGTCATCATATAAACTAGCGAGTTCCGCTAGGAATAAAGAATAGGAGTTGAGAAGCTGATCATTTTTCTCAAAGAGAGAGTCTGCCCAGGCCCGTGGATCACCCGTTAAGTATGAGATAATGGTACAGACTTTAATTTGATCAGTAGGGTATGTACGAGGTTTTAACAAAAAAAGCAATTGACATGCGTTTTTGAATTCACGAAATTTTTTCTGATCACCTGTAAACACTAGAGGAGGGTTTATTTTAGGTTCAGGGGGTTGAGCAGCAGTGAGCCGTGAAAGACGGGTTACCTGCTGTATCAGAGTCTGATTTTCTTCTTTTACTTCAGTAAGAGCAAGCATTAATGCATTTACTTGTTGTGTTAATTGTGTCACTTGAGTGGGTAATTCTGCTGAATCCATTTTTTATGGTTCGTTCAATCTGTAACGCTCCTGCGTTTTTGTAGTAGGCTGGATTTTCAGCTGCAGAATCTCCACTCAGTAGTCATGTAGAGATGTGTTGAATAACCAGATCCAACTCTCCAGACTCATCACTGTGGGCCTGTCAGCTTCAGTATACAGATATACACACTCAATAAGATGTTCCTGGAGTGATAGGATGTATATGTTAGTATGAAGATGATGTGCTGAAGGGACAGGTGTGAACAGTGACAGAGATGGTAAGCACTTGATAGAAATGTTCAGGAGAGTATTAGATGGTATTAGGTAGAATGCAGATAGGTTAGTAATCGAGTATGGTAACAGGTGGTAAGGACAGCAGATGACAAATACAGGATAGACTAACCCAGTGCAAGGATAGATGGTAGTAGACTCAAGAGCTAGCAATCTATGTAACAGTGCAGATGATAGAATTAGTATGCATAGATAGTAACAGTCCTTAATATGCAGAGGTAGATAGTGTAAGTAAGGTTATGGAGGATTCCCCTGTGGGGTACTTATCACTAGTAAGGTTAGTAGTAGAAGGGTCCAGTAGTGAGGGAGTGATCCAGTAGCGAGATACAGGGATCAGTAGCGAGGTTCCGTTCTGTTTCCAAGTAAAAGAAAATAGCTGGAGGTTCCGGTAGCAAGACAAGCTTGTAAGCATGTGGACACACAGGCAGGTTGAACGAACAATGTGAGAGAGAACGCTGGCGGTTGAAATAGCCGCTCTGCGGCGCTCGGCGATGACGTCATCCGTCTTAAAGGTGTATGCGTACCACCTAATTAGAAAGGTGGGACGCATATCAAAAGAAAATAGAAAATAAGGGTACCAGAGGTACCAGAATCTTACAGTACCCCCCCCCCTTAAGGCCGGCTCCGGAAGGCCTATAGCACTGGTTTCTCCAGGTATTTCGAGTGAAACCTTCGTATAAGCCTAGGTGCGTGAACATCAGTGGTATCCAACCAGGTGTCGTCTTGGGGTCCATAGTTCTTCCATCTTATGAGATACTGGAGTCTTCCTCTATGGATACGAGAATCCAAAATCTCCTTAATCTCATATTCTTCTCCGCCTTCAACTTGTACTGGAGGTGGAGGCAAGATGGTAGGCCTTATTCCTTGATTAGGAACATAGGGTTTCAGTAGCGACACATGGAAGATGGGATGGATCCCAGAGATCTGCTGGAAAGGTGAGCTGTACTGCAGCTTTTCCAATAAGTTTCTTAATTGGGAAGGGTCCCAGAAATAAAGGTGGGACGCATATCAAAAGAAAATAGAAAATAAGGGTACCAGAGGTGCCAGAATCTTACAGGGGGCCATTTAATAGTATCAATTCATTAATTTTCCAGGAACTGGCTACATAGTCTCGCCGGGCATTGTCATGCACCAAGAGGAACCCAGGACCCACTGCACCAGTGTAGGGTTTGACAATGGGTTCAAGGATTTCATCCCGATTCCTAATGGCAGTCAAGGTGCCGTTGTCTAGCCTGTAGAGGTCTGTGCATCCCTCCATGGATATGCCTCACCAGAACATCACTGACCCATGATCAAGCTGGTCATGGTGAACGATGTTACAGGCAGCATAACCATCTCCACGGCTTCTCCAGACACTTTCACGTCTATCACATGTGCTCAGGGTGAACCTGCTCTCATCTGTGAAAAGCACTGGGGGCTAGTGGTGGACCTGTGAATTCTGGTGTGTAATGGAAAATGCCAATCGAGCTCCATGGTGCCAGGCAGCGAGAACAGGGCCCACTAGAAGACGTTGGCCCTCAGGCCACCCTCATGAAGTCTGTTTCTGATTGTTTGGTGAGAGACATTCACACCAGTGGCCTGCTGGAGGTCATTTTGTAGGGCTCTGGCAGTGCCCATCCTGTTCCTCCATGCACAAAGGAACAGATACCAGTCCTGCTGATGCATTAAGGACCTTCTATGGCCCCGTCCAGCTCTCCTAGAGTAACTGCCTGTCTCCTGGAATCTCCTCCATGCTCTTGAGACTGGGAGACACAGCAAATCTGCCTGTGGCACGTATTGATGTGCCATCCTGGAGGAGTTGGACTGCCTGTGCAACCCTAGCCAAATGCAAAACTGGTGAAAAACAGTAAAAAAAAGAAAATTAGTAGGGAAAAAAAAAATTCAGTGACCTCCACCTGTAAAATCATTCCTGTTTTGGGGTTTGTCTCATTGTTGCCCATCTAGTGCACCTGTTGTTAATTTTATTAACACCAAAGCATCTGAAAGTGATTAACAACCCCCTCCACTACTTAACTGAACAAATCATTATCCCAGGATTGTTTTTGACTTGATGCTTTACTCTGATTAAAAAGTGTTCCTTTTTGAGCAGTGTATATAAATAAATATTTCCATATCTACTGTATGTGTATACATTCCTGTATACAACATATATTGCCACACATATCACTGTTCTGAAGAAGCAGAAGCATATCTGTGAAACACACCAATTGAAAACCACTGATCCACCACCTACTTAGCAAACCACATATACAATATAGTTATCTTAAACTCCAGCTTTACTATGACTTTAAATTAGTGGTGGTCAACTTTCTTGGTATGGGGGCTTCAGGTGTGGCCCCTAACATCACCAGAAGGATGTACTTATACATAAGTTTATACTCAGGGCCTAATTCATTATAAGTTGGGAGTAGAGCTGCTCACTTCTCCATAAATAACTCCAGCCGAAACTCATTAGCATTCTAATTAGGTGAAGTGGCTGGAGTTAAACCTTCAACTAGGTGCTTTAGTGAATTCAGAGTTGGAGTTAACCAAGAGTGAATTTGGGTTTGGAGTTAACCAAATTCCCTTTGTGTTTTTCATAAAAGGAAATTTGTCTATTCTGAATCACTATTACACAGCAATGTCATCTATTATGGTTTATTTTAATGTTAAGGTATTGTTATGTATCTTATGTGTTTTAACCTTTAGATTTACTAATAGCAGACTACACAGCTGTCTAATTAGCAATCTTCATTCTTTATTCATCTGAAACTTTCAGGCATGTCTGATTATATTCAGCACTTTGGTGTAGTGGTCTATGCTCATAGACAAAGATTGCTAGGTCATGAGTTCAAGGCCCAACCATGATAACACCCTGTGTGCTCACAGTTGTGTGTGATTATTTTTTTGCCACATAGTAATACATTGGCTACATTACATAAAATTGCATGTCAATGGCCATGTATATTCAAGAAACAGACATGCATATGCGCAGGGTGCAATTATGCATTTGCCAAGTTTCAGTATTTATTTACAGTTGTCTAAAATTTAGGGAGGTGATAGCACACTTGGGATTTGAACTCATGCTCTCAGTGTTTATAGATAGGAGCACTAACCACTAAACCATTGAGCTGAGCATGATTACCCATGGAATATTTAGTCCCATGTTTCAATAGTTAACCACTTCCTTACAGGGCAGTTACACCCCTTCCTGCCCAGGCCAATTTTCAGCTGTTTTTAATGCCGTTGCATTGTGAATGACAATTGCGCGGTCATGCAACCCTGTACCTAACACAAATGTATGACATTATTTTCACACAAATATTACTTTCTTTTGGTGGTATTTGATCACTGCAATGTTTTTTTTTTTTATTGGCAAAAAGAAGACCTAAATGTTTGACACCTAAAAAAAGTGTTTTTGTTTATGTAATAAAATTTGGTAAATCAATATGTTTTTGGTTGCACTGACGAGCATTGATGAGGCTGCGCTGGCAGGCACTGATGACACACTAATATGCATCACTGATGGACACTGATAGGCGGCACTGATATGCAGCATTGATGGGCATTGATAGGGGGCACTGATGGGCAATGATTGGCACTGGTGGGCAGCACTGATTGATGGTAATGATGGGCAGCACTGATGAGGAGGGCACTAACAGGCTCCCTGAGCACTGATTGGCATCAATGGTGGCATGGGTGGGCATCCCTGGTGGCCATGGGTCAGCAATCCCTGGTGGCTCTAGTGGCATCCCCCAAGGGTCTGCACTGGTAATCAATGCTCTGATTACAAGAACAGATCCCCCCCCCCCCCCACACACACACACACACACACACACACTTACTTTGCATATGAATGCCATTTCTTCACAGCTGAAAGTGGCCTTCACCATGATTAGCCAGTTGATTGTAACCACTTGCTGGAATGTGTGCAACCCAATTTGGTGTCATGTCTGGTCCAGGGCGAACACCAATGTGCCATTTGCAATTTATGTTAAAGAGATTTTGCTTTATGTTAGAAATGGTGCACACAGACAACTAAAATGTATTGGAAATGTTTTACCTAGGCCAGTGATGGTAATCCCCTTACCCCCCCCCCCCTAGATGTTTTTGCCCTACATTTCTCATAATGCTCATGTACTCTGCAGTGTAGGTGAACATCATGGGAAATGTTACAAAACACCTGTGTTGCCAAGGTTCATCATCACTGACCTAGGCCAACTAAAAAGGTGAGTGAGCGCTGTAGCAATCTTTTAATTAGGAATCATTTTTGTGATTTTTTTATTAAATGTTTTGGGTACATTCATCCACAGAGGCTGAATGGAAATTTTGTATTATTCCTTAATTTCTTACAATTTAGCCCCACACACACTCCTCCCCCCCCCACACACACACACTCCTCCCCCCCCCACACCCACACACACACACACACTCCTCCCCCCCCACACACCCACACACACACACACACACACACACACACACACACTCCTCCCCCCCCACACACACACACACACACACACTCCTCCCCCCCCCCCCACACACCAACACACACACACACCTCCCCCCCCCACACACCCACACACACACACACCTCCCCCCCCCCCACACACCCACACACACACACCTCCCCCCCCCACACCCACACACACACACTCCTCCCCCCCCCCACACCCACACACACACACTCCTCCCCCCCCCCCACACCCACACACACACACACTCCTCCCCCCCCCACACCCACACACACACACACTCCTCCCCCCCCCCACACCCACACACACACACACTCCTCCCCCCCCCACACCCACACACACACACACTCCTCCCCCCCCCACCCACACACACTCCTCCCCCCCACCCACACACACACACGCACACACTCCTCCCCCCCACACACGCACACACTCCCCCCCCACACACACACTCCTCCCCCCACACACACACACACGCACACACTCCTCCCCCCACACACACACACACACGCACACACTCCTCCCCCCCCACACACACTCCTCCCCCCACACACACACACTCCCCCCCCCCACACACACACACTCCCCCCCCCCACACACACACACACTCCCCCCCCCCACACACACACACACTCCCCCCCCCACACACACACACACTCCCCCCCCCCACACACACACACACACACACACACACCCCCCCCCACACACACACTTCCCCCCCCCACACACACACACACACACACACACCCCCCCCACACACACACACCCCCCCCACCCCACACACACACCCCCCCCACACACACACACTCCCCCCACACACACACACACACACACTCCCCCCCCCCACACACACACTCCCCCACCCACACACACACTCCCCCCCACACACACACACACTCCCCCCCCACACACACACACACACACACTCCCCCCCCACACACACACACACACACTCCCCCCCCACACACACACACACACACTCCCCCCCATACACCCATACACACCCCATTCCCCCCCGCCATACACACCCACACACTCATACACACTTCGCTGGAGTAAAGGGAGAAACCCTACCCCTGCCGCTGTACACGGAGAAACCCTACCCATGTTCATACTGTACTGCCATTGCACACGCACAAAAAATACAAGAAATGGATTACATTCAATAGACACAAAAGATATCTGAATTACATCCAGACAAATATGAAGAAAAGAAAACAAAAAAACAGGAGCTGTGTACAAGTGAATAAGCTTTATTGAACATGTATAAAACATCAGTAATCACTCAAGCAGGCATGTGAAATGTGAAATGTGAAATGTCCCCCCCCCCCCCCCAAAACCCCCAAATCAAGTAATCTTTATTCAAATTACAGTGCAAAGATACAACATATGATGAATAGATAGAGCTTACAATATCCAACAGTCAAGCAAAATAAGTTGTAGACACCTTAGTATTAATCATAAAACATACCCAACATACTTTTATGGTTATTGTTTGCATGAGCCTGCCTTTCCATTTAAATACCATCAAATCATTAGAACATACAGCTACACAGAGGCATGAAAATAAAAAAAAAAAAACATGTATAGAGTACATAAAGACACACTTTGCAAAAACTATACAAAACATTTAGAGCATGAAAAGTATTCATCCAACGAAATACACTTACTGCAATATGGGTCCTTAGGCATGCCAGCAAACCCACCCATCCCCAAAAACAAATTCGGACATAAGGCATGTGGCCCTGCTGCCAGAGGCCAAATGATCTGCTCTTAAAAATCCCTTTATATAACCTTGGTTAAACTACACCCACCCAGTATAGGAAACGCCCAGCAAAGTAATTAATTGGGTCTGTTGGTTCCTAAACCAAAATCACCAGTTCACTAATGAATGAGTGTTTGGCTGGCCATACATGATACAATTTTCTTACAATTTTCTGTCCAATTTTCTTGAAATTTACCTTCAAGTATACAGTACGAAGGCCTGCCTAATTAGATACAAGTGAATGTGTTGTTTAGCTTTGACCTCATATTATGTGGTTTGTGGTAGATCTAACAGAAAATTGTACAACAAAAGTTGACCATGTATGGCCAGCCTTATGCCTCGTACACACGTTCAGATAATCGTACGAAAAAACTCGCTTTCGACCTGGTTGCACGATAATCTGATCGTTAGTACACTGCTTTCGACAGCCGATCACAACAGTTCGTCCAACAAAATCCGAAGGGACAAACAGGAAAACTTCTGTCGTACGATAGCCCCGCTAACGACAATCGTGTAATCAGTACACTATGCGTCCGCTAAAAGTCGTTCGACAAACACCGCGCATGATCGGAAATAGCGAAATAACCCGGAAGGGGAATCTGGAGAATGTAAACAATGGTTTTACGACCCGACAATAATATTGCAGCCTATTCCCAATGTTTTTCCGAACATTCGGTCAGTAAAATAGTAAAATCCAGCTATAATGATCAAGCCTGGTTATTATATTTGTTACCTAATTTTACCTAATTTTAGCAAAGACTAGCATAAATGTTAAAGATAAAGAACTGATTTTCTTTGCATTTTGGATACAATTTGCACTACACTGTTGGTCTTTAAATAAAGAGCAAATTGTGGGTACAATTATACAATCATACATATCTAATATAATAATGACAATATACAAGGCCAGTGATGGAAGCATGGTAAACTTTATTAATCAACAGATAACATCAACAATCACAAGCAACAACCATATCAATAGTTAGCAAGATCAACAATACAAGTGCCACATATGTGTGTTTGAATGTCTAAAAACAAATAAACGTTTTCTTAAATCAAAAAAAAATTTATAATTGAGTGTAATTAAAATCCTGCGGCCATGGAGTATGTGGTCGTTCCTGTTGCATGTGGTGCCATTGGCCACCATGATGCTGTGATCCTGGTGATGTATGTTGGTTAGATTGGACAAATTGCTGGGATGTCAATCTACTCTCTATGTATTCTGTCATGCGAGTATGTCTGGTCAATTCCCCTCTCACACCTTTATTCATCGTCTCCAGCATCAAGGTTTCCGCAAACTGACGTTGCTCCTCAGACATTTTACGGAGCTTGCTTGTCGCAAGGATCCCAAAAGCATCTGCTTCATCATGTTTCTTAAGAGCAGCGGTTGCTTTGCTTAAAAATGATGTAGTTGCATCTTTAAATCTCCTCCTCTTTTGAGGCCTATTCACTGGAGTTGATGTAGTGCTCTCCTGTGTTATTTCAGTGAGAACATTTATGTCCTCTGATGTTTCCTCTTGTGTGTTTGTCTAAAAAAGTGAAAATCAAGCTTATATTTGTATGACAGATTGCATTTCACATTAACATCCAACCCCCAAACATCAATTGTACCTGAAAACACAGCATGCACGGATTAGTTATAGGAATAAGAACGTTAATACCTGTGTCTGTGGTATGTCCTCAGTGTCCTCAGACAGGTTTTCTGAAGACATAAAGGTGTCCAACGCTGCAGATGTAGATGGTGTAGATAGTGTACATATGGACGATCTGGCATCCACCTGTTCAGTAAGGAACCGCAGACTGTCAAAATACCACAGTCTCGAAATGTATATGTCCTCCGCTCCTGCTCCAGATTTGTGGGAGTCAACAATCTTGTTCAATGCTCGTTTGATTACGGTTCTCAAATTAGCAATTTTATTGCGTACATAATTAATGTCCGCTGACATATAAATGGTTTTGCATAGGTCTACCAGTTTTGATAGGGCCTCATGCCTCTTATTCCGGTCCGAGTAGTCTTTTGATTTTATTTTCCACAAGCAGGGCATCTGCCTGTAAATCTCTATGAATTTCGGAAGGAATTCAGGGGATGTGAATTTGTCCACCATGATTCCTACAAAGATAAACATGCTGGTTTAGCTATGTTGCACATCATGTACACTGGCATAGAAGTATAACAAGAAAATATATCTTTAATTAAATAAAGTTGCAGCAGTAGTACATACGGCCTCCTGCAAGCATACTCAATTTTCACGCTATAACAACAACACCCTTTGTTTTATGTGTCACTCATTAAAAACTATAAATGTCATTTAGAACAGCTTGATATAGAAAGATTAACTGAGATGCTAGGAATCTGCCACAAATAAAGTTGACGAATAATATCAGAACAATGAATAAGCAATGGGCTTGCAAATGATGTTTCAATGCTTCAACAGAACAATCTTTCCAACAAATGCTTAGTTTACCTTCGTTCGCTATGACAGTTCGGTCGTGAATCGGAAAATGCTCGTTCAGTCTTCTCTACAGCACAAGCACAATCCTTCCGTGATTGTGCCGCCACAAGACGAACATTCGGTGTTTGACGGTCTGTGCATGCGTCGGGTATCCCGCCCCTACCCGACGTTACGCACATGCACGTCGGGCGCCGTGATTGCAATAACGAAGACGTCACAAGTCAAACGACCAAATGTCTGAGGTGGAGGAGAACAGGATGTCGGCCAAAAAACCTGTGAGACAGGAAAGAAGAGTGAAAGCAACATCCATGTCAAAGGAGGAAATGTTGGAGATGGTGAAGATCCTGGAGAAGCATGATTACGATGGCAGGCTTGCACATTATGAGAGGCCTAATACAAGGAAGGACCGCATCCTGGACAAGGTAGTGGAAGTCCTCAGATTTAAACATGGTGTGGAACGGTCCAAAGACCAACTGAGGAAGAGGTGGTCTGATTTGAAAAGTCGTGAACAAAAGCAACTCATGGAAATCCAGGAAAGAATTAAAAAAAGTAAGTATATTTGCTTGTTGATATTTATTATTGCTTTCCAATGTTTTTTTGATTTGAGCCTCCTAATCATATGCTGTACATTACTGTGTATATGATATCTAACTGATATTTCTTGGTTGTGCTCATTGTTAAATGAGTTATATAACTGTGAAGGTGTCTGCCTCGATATATGCTGTCATTTATTTAATGTTATTTTCTTATAGTGAAAAAAATGAGCTTGAAGAAACGGCTGCGCCATCAGAAGATTCATGAAAGGAGGAGGGGTTTGGTATCGGAGTCTGAGGACGTGAATGAGGAGAAAACAGCAGATTCTGGAGTTTCTGTTGCTGCAGCAGGTTAGTCATGTGGGTTTGTGAAGCAAGTTTAAAGTTCTATGATGACATAGCACGTAATCCAATTTATATGTATTTATATATCGTTTAGGCTCCAAGAGGAAGAGACGACGCATAGAATCGGACAGTGACGATTCTGGAGGAGAAAAAGCTGGTCAATCAACAAGCAGTGTCCATGATAAAGATAGTGGTGTACGCACCATTGAAGATTTGTCTGAGCATACTGAATTAGGTATGTGTTTAAATATATTGTACATTAAATGTTAAGTTTGATGGTAGAGGAATGCACAATTTACCAGAGAGGACATTATCTGGGATGCATTTCAGTACGCTTCAGATAGTAGGAAAGTTCACAGACAATAACTATATATACATATATGTATGTACGTATATGTGCTGGTCAGTGGCGGCTGGTGTGTTGAGGGCGCAGGGGCGCCGCCCCCCCATCCATGCGTTCGACCCCCCTAATCTACATGCAGGGGCGCCGGACGCATAGAGTTCAATGGGATTTTTTTCTCATTATCTGATTAGAGCCAGAGGCTCTAATAGGGCGATGCAAAGGGTGGAGCCGGGGCGCAGAGCAGTGCATCCCGACTCCACCCATTGTGTGACAATAGCAAATGAAAATTCGCTATTGTCACACCGATCCTCCTCCTAGTCCCGCCATCAGCAGGAGAGAGCAGCATAGTCGGTCCAGTCATCGTGAGGAGGTAAGTGATTCAAGCAGCCGCTGCCTCAGACTCAGTGCCTCCCTGCTCTCTCCTGTCACTGTGCGGGACTGCGGACTCGAGTCCGGCGGTGGTGGGGGGGGCACACCGTGGTCACTTTACATTGAAGGGGGCACACCGTGTTCACTCTACATTGATGGGGGCACTGCTCACTGGTCACTCTGCATTGATGGGGGCACACTGTACCTTGATTACTGAAGGCACCTTTCATACTTGTGTGACCTCAAAGTCACGTTATATTTTCACTTGTTTTTTGACGCAAAGCAATGCCTATTACATTTTTCCTTTTGCACCCCCCCCCCCCCCCACACCCCCAAACATTTTGAGTAACAGCCACCACTGGTGCTGGTGCAATTCAAAACATTTTTGCAATGACAACAAGGTCATCCTGTCATGATGCTGAAAGATCACTATCATATGTAAATCGTGTTATAAAGTATGAGAAATTTGTACATAGGGAAAGAATGTTTGTAAGCAAACTATGCTATTTTTACAGATGACATATGTGTCGAAGCAGTGCAGCAGGAACAATACAGTGTTTCTTCTCCAATCCACGTATGGGATACCATAATGGAGGGTACAGGTGACATGCCCACATGGAGCACAGAGGATACTCTGCAGAGTGTGACTAGCACACGTACGTACAAGTGAAATTAAATGAGTTGTTGTGGTCTTTACAAATGCACATCTTATTAGTAATCAAGACCTCTCCTTTATTACAGAACCTGGTTTGGATGCTGCTACAGTGGGACAGATATCCAGGGAGTTAATTTTAGCATGTACTGACATCCAGAAGATCAAGGATGCAGCTACATGTCTACTGAGCCGTTTACAGTACTTTATACAGTGGCGTAACTAGAACCTTCAGGGCCCCGATGCAAGAAACCATAAAGGGCCCCCCGGACGGGGCCCTTCCCTCCCAGCCTGGTGGCGGAACGCCAGGGCCGGTCGCAAGTGCAATGTTTGTGCCCCCTTTCAATGCAGAGTGACCACAGCGTGCCCCCTTTCAATGCAGAGTGACCACAGCGTGCCCCCTTTCAATGCAGACTGACAACAACGTGCCCCCATCTATGCAGAGTGACCACAGTGTGCCCCCTTTCAATGCAAACTGACCACAGCGTGCCCCCTTTCAATGCAGAGTGACCACAGCGTGCCCCCTTTCAATGCAGACTGACAACAACGTGCCCCCATCTATGCAGAGTGACCACAGCGTGCCCTCTTTCAATGCAGACTGACCACAGCGTGCCCCCATCAATGCAGATTGACCACAGTGTGCCCCCTTTCAATGCAGACTGACCACAGCGTGCCCCCTTTCAATGCAAACTGACCACAGCATGCCCCCTTTCAATGCAGACTGACCACAGAGTGCCCCCATCAATGCAGATTGACCACAGTGTGCCCCTTTCAATGCAGACTAACCACAGCGTGCCCCCTTTCAATGCAGACTGACCACAGCATGCCCCCTTTCAATGCAGACTGACCACAGCGTGCCCCCTTTCAATGCAGACTGACCACAGCATGCCCCCATCAATGCAGAGTGACCACTGCGTGCCCCCTTTCAATGTAGACTGACCACTGCGTGCCCCCTTTCAATGCAGACTGACCACAGCATGCCCCCTTTCAATGCAGACTGACCACTGCGTGCCCCCTTTCAATGAAGACTGACCACAGCGTGCCCCCTTTCAATGCAGACTGACTACTGCGTGCCCCCTTTCAATGCAGACTGACCACAGCGTGCCCCCTTTCAATGCAGAAAGCCAGTGTACTTACCTGCAGCGGCGGCTTCTACTTGAGTCCTCCCACCTCCTCCTCGACCAATGGCATGTGTTTGCCTTTCGTCCAAGACCCAATCAGGAAGCGGGTCTTGGACCCGCTTCCTGATTGGTTAGGAGGAGGATCTGTGTGACAATAGTGAATTTTCATTCGCTATTGTCACACAAATGGGTGGGCTCGGGGCGCACTGCTCTGCGTCACGGGTCCACCCTTTTATCCCTTTTATGAAGCTTTTCTGTGACTCACACTGTCAGGACGGAACCATTGGCTCCTTCTGACAGCTCCACTGGCATACACAGGCTAAGCAGCACGGGGGGGGGGGGGGGGGCGGCGGACGCAATGATTGTGCGGGCCGCAGGTTCCCCACCCCTGCATTAGGGGGTTAAAGCAGGCGGTGAGGAAGCAACATATTGCCTTTTCACCGCCTGTCAAATGCCTCTGAAAAGCGATATGAGTATGGATCGCTTTTCAGAGGAATAGCATTTTCTTGCTGGTACTATGAACAACCTGAAAAAAAAAAAATTACTTCTGATTGTACACATATATGGGGTCAGGATTAAAAGTAATGTGCACACACACACATAACCGCACATGTACACACATACACACACATATACATACTCATATATAAGCACATACACACACACATATATATAAAAGCATACACTTCCCAGTTGATGTGTCCCACAAAGCTGACAGGCATCTCCCAGCTGATACGCGTTACCCACACATAGCCCCCCTCATATAACAAGCAGCCCACACACAGATAATAAGCACCCCACACACAGCACTCCACAGTTGACAAGCTCCCCACTCAGAGCATCCCCCAGGATTGGTGCCCGCACACACAACGCCTCCCAGTTGACAAGCACACCACACATTGCTTCCTAGATGGTAAGTGTCCCCCACACAACTGGCATGTAAGCACACACACGTACATATATCCATACACATATAAACACACAAACATACATACATGCACACACATACATAGATGCACATATGCAGACACATATAAACACAGTCACACATACATATACACACACACATACACACACTCACACACACACATACATACACACACACACATACATACATACATACATACACATACACACACATACATACACATACTCACACACACATACATACACACACACACATACATACATACACACACTCACACACACATACACACACACACATACATACATACACACACTCACACACACATACACACACACACATACATACATACACACACTCACACACACATACACACACATACATACACACTCACACACACATACATACATACATACATACATACATAATGCACAGACATACATACAGAAAGCCTTTTAAAAAACGGCAGAGAGAGGACTGTACCTACATGTAAGTTCCTGCCGGGTATTGCACTGTAGAGGGAGGCAGAGAGCACAGCACACACTGTGCTTTGCTTTCACTTTCCATTCCAATTTCCAATGTGATCACGATCAGCTCTTTCTGGAGGATCGGGGGAGCTCGGTCTCAGCTGCGGTTGCCGATCCTCCTCTCTATACATACAGGGGGCCCTCTCAGGCCCCCTGCAGCATGGGGCCCGGTCGCCATGGCGACCCCTGCGACCCCTGTACGTCCGCCCCTGACTTCATAGACATATTTGCGAAATTACAGCCACATGTTTAATGTGCTTTTTCCTTGCTTGTTTATTGTCGAATAATTGTTTTGTTTTGTTATTTTTTTTATGTTGATTTTTTGGAAACCTACAGTTCAGGGTTGCATTTGTCTGTATTTGTCTGTACTGCACGCACATTGCACAATTGTTCACACTGCAATCTGCAAAAAAATTAGGGGAATCAATGTTAGATCGCAGTGTGACCGTGTGAACTGATACATGGTGCTTCAGTGGTATTGCATAGGTGTCAAGACCCATGCAATACCATTCCAGTGCAGTACCAAAAGAGGGTTCATCATGGCCCCTTAGGGTTGATTGCTGGAAAATCATAGCTGCTGATTCTTCTTTTTTATATTGGAAAGCATGTTAGCTTAAAATAAAACTTTTATATTTTTTGAAATCTTTGCTTCTTTATTTTCTTGAATATAATCATTGATCACTTGTTTAAAGTGCTACTTTTGCTAATTTGATGAAGACATATTCTAGAACCTCATAATATAAGCTATTTCTGAACATTATCTTAATGCTGCGGTACAGTAAAAAAGTACACTGTTTATAATGAAAACAAAGAAAAAAGTTATTAGATACAGTGGACATATTTATTCTGCAAATTTGCAAACCCAAACTATTATAGACATGTAACTTTAATTACATATAACAACTACATAAGCCAAGAAGTTATGTTAAAAATAACAACAATCAATTTTTTATGCAGAAAAGAAAAAGGAGCCTGCCATATTGCATATGTAAAGTATTAGCTTTATGTTGTCCAGTGATCTTTTATTTGTCATCCTGCCAGAAAACTGAGCCCCTACCAACGAAATACTCCATGTAATCCAGTTGACACTGCCGTGCATTTTGGGAAATCTAGGATATCCACTGTTCAGGGGAGTTAGTAAATCCATATGCTCATGGCTGTCTCCACGAATGGTACTCCCTGGCATTGATGAAGGATCATCAGGCTCTCTTTCAAAAGGCACAAGTGTCATGTAGCCATGGGCATTTCTTCTTAGATAGTTGTGCAGAACACAACAGCATAGAACAAGGCAGTCGATTTTATACAACGCTAAATTGATAGAGGTGAGAAAAATGCGGAAACGATTTGCAAGTATGCCAAATGCATTTTCTACAACCCTGCGTGCCCAGGACAACCTATAATTGAAGATCCTCTGTTGTCTTGTTAAATTTCTCATGGGGAATGGTTTCATGACATGTTCACTAAGCGCAAACGCGTCGTCAGCTACAAATACGAAGTTCATGCCTTCAAGGTTTCCTCGCAGGATGGCAGATTGAGTTTCCCTTCCTTGAGACGCTTGTAGAACTCTGTTTGGTCAATGATACTCCCATCTGAGTTCCACCCATTCTTGCCAATATCTAAATACATGAACTCGTAGTTGGCATTAACTACAGCAAGCATTACAATACTGAAGAAACCTTTGTAATTGTAGAAAAAGGAACCAGAATTTGCAAGTGGCACTATACGTACATGTTTGCCATCAATGGCCTCACCACAAATTGGGAAATTCCAATGCTGTTGGAAATTGTTGGCGACCTCATTCCACTCATGGGGATTGCTGGGTAACTGAAAGTAAATTTGATAAGAGGTCAATACAATGAATAAACATATAGCTGGACATTAGCATACAAAAGATTGACTGTACCTTGATATATTCCTGCTGTAATGCCATAATGATAGCCTTGCAGGTCTCTGGGATTATCTTCCCAAGTGATTGTGGAGAAATGCCTGTGGAAAATTTCAGGTCCTGAAGACTTCTCCCTGTTGCCAAGTAACGGAGAGTAGCAATTAGCCGTTGCTCTGGGCTTATAGATTCCCGCATTGGTGTGTCCTTTTTGATGATGAATGGTGTGACGGCTTGCAGCAAATTTTGGAAACAGACATCATTCATCCTTAAAAAATTCCGGTAGTCGTCTGGATTGTTCTCATTCAGGTGTTTTAGCAGAGACATGTGGGAGTACTTCTGGCGGTCACGCAACCATTGCTTGGACCATGTCTTCCTTTTTTGCTTCTTCCTGTTCATTGCATTGAAGATAGCCACTACCCCCAAGATGGTAATTGGAAGCACAGTGTCATGCATTCCTTCACGAACAGTTCTACGTGTTCGGAGAACGAGCGAATAAACGCAAAAAGACGATTAAACGCGGGGAAGAAAATCACGGATAACCTCGACAATACGAACGGAAGAATGGAAGAGGCGTGTCAGATACAGGGGTCACGCGCATGTGACGTATGTGACATCACTTTCCAAGATGTGGCTACGCATTCTGGTTGCTTTCACACAATCGTACGACAGAAATCATATGGTTAGTACACATGGTTGCATTCGACATTTTGTAGCATGCTACTTTACTCGAACGATATGTCGTACGATTATCTGAACGTGTGTACGAGGCATTAAGCTGGATACACACTATACAACTTTTGTTGGCAGATTAGATTTACCTTCAACTATATAGTACAAGGGCCAGCCTGATTGCATACTAATTGAAAGTGTTTAGGTCTGACCTCATATTATATGGTTTTGGTAAATCTGAAGGAAAAAATCTAAAGAAAATTGTATAGTGTGTATGGCCCTTTAGTCTAAATGAAAAAGCCACTTTGTGCTCATGCTGAGATTATTGAAAGCATTTCTTATGTGTGCTGACTTGATGTAGTATTTTTGTTGAAAAAAAGGGCAATATAGCAAATGTTTGGAGCATGAGCAGCTGAACCCAGAAATCTTTCAGAAACAAAAAAAAAAAATATATAAATTATATTTTGGGGATATATATACATATATATCTATATATTTGGGGTTGTTGAATTCTGAGTTCTGGGTTTACACTGCATATGCTCAATCAATTTTCAAATTCTGAGATTTTCAAGCTCAAACACTTTGCTATTTTTCAGAGTGGAATGTGGCTCTATATAGGAAGCAACACTAATATGTCTCCCCACTCAACCAACAAATATAATTATTTCACACCTATACAATGTTTTATTTTTGGGGAGGAGCCATATTCGTGTTGCTTGTCATATAGAACAACAGAGACAGTTGTAGGTAGTTAAGGGATTTGAACACTCAAATACACTGTTGCATGGCAGATTTGCTAACCACTTAGCCACCTGGTGCTCACGAAATTTTCTAAAAGCATGTGTTATTTGTGATTTCTTTAAATAAAAAAAAAAAAAAATTAATATATATGTGTGTGTGTGTGTATATGTGTGTGTGTATGTATATATATACAGTATATATATATATATATCTGTGTGTATATGTATATATATATATATATATATACATATATTTGAGAAAATATGTGATCAACCACTGCCATCTAGTGGTCAGTTTATTTAACTTAACATTACCTGCGCTAATGAAATTATTTGCAGGCATAGGGCTCCGCTCCTATCACACCTATATGTGTGTATGTGTATGTATACATATATGTGTGTGTGTATATATACCCCTATACAGAAGTTCAGATGTTATGCCTGCCTCCAAAGACGCCCAAAAAATGCCCAAAAAAAAATGCCTGCAACAAGACACCTGGGCGTTTTTTGTTGCAGGGGTTTTTTTGGGCATTTTTGGGCGTTTTTGGAGGCAGGCATAACATCTGAACTTCTGTATAGGGGTATATATACACACACACATATATAGTGGGTACGGAAAGTATTCAGACCCCCTTAAATTTTGCACTCTTTGTTATATTGCAGCCATTTGCTAAAATCATTTAAGTTCATTCTTCTTCCTCGTGAATGTACACATAGCACCCCATACTGACAGAAAAACACAGAATTGTTGACATTGTTGCAGATTTATTAAAAAAGAAAAACTGAAATATCACATGGTCCTAAGTATTCAGACCCTTTGCTGTGACACTCATATATTTAACTCAGCTGCTTTCCATTTCTTCTGATCATCCTTGAGATGGTTCTACACCTTCATTTGAGTCCAGCTGTGTTTGATTATACTGATTGGACTTGATTAGGAAAGCCACACACCTGTCTATATAAGACCTTCCAGATCACAATGCATGTCAGATCAAATGAGAATCATGAGGTCAAAGGAAATGCTGCACTTAAGGTTCCTAAGAGCACAGTGGCCTCCATAATCCTCAAATGGAAGACGTTTGGGACGACCAGAACCCTTCCTAGAGCTGGCCGTCCGGCCAAACTGAGCTATCGGGGGAGAAGAGCCTTGGTGAGAGAGGTAAAGAAGAACCCAAAGATCACTGTGGCTGAGCTCCAGAGATGCAGTCAGGAGATGGGAGAAAGTTGTAGAAAGTCAACCATCACTGCAGCCCTCAACCAGTCGGGGCTTTATGGCAGAGTGGCCTGACGGAAGCCTCTCCTCAGTGTAAGACACATGAAAGCCCGCATGGAGTTTGCTAAAAAACACCTGAAGGACTCCAAGATGGTGAGAAATAAGATTCTCTGGTCTGATGAGACCAAAATAGAAGTTTTTGGCCTTAATTCTAAGCGGTATGTGTGGAGAAAACCAGGCACTGCTCATCACCTGTCCAATACAGTCCCAACAGTGAAGCATGGTGGTGGCAGCATCATGCTGTGGGGGTGTTTTTCAGCTGCAGGGACAGGACGACTGGTTGCAATCGAGGGAAAGATGAATGCGGCCAAGTACAGGGCAGAGGTGTAACTAGAGCCTTCAGGGCCCCGGTGCAAGAAACCATAAAGCCGGGACCCTTCCCTTCAAGCCTGGGGCTCTTCCCACTGATCCTGGTGCCCTTTACTCTCCTTGCGGGGCCCTTTATTATGGTCCCGCAGTGGCACCCTTTCACAAGTTCTGCACTGGGCCCCCTTCCTGCAATCTTGGGGCCTCCCCACGTTGGTGGAATGCCAGGGCTTGGTCGCAAGTGTGACCTCTGCGATCCTGAAAGTTCACCCACTGGTGCCAGTAGTTTTTATTTTTTGGTATTATAATTGTATTATTTTTTATCATTTTATTTTTTTACAATGTCACTGACTATGACTCTGTCCATTCAGAAAAGGAAGGAGCTGGTAAATTTCATATTTACCGACCCTTCCTGGTTCTCTATTGTGACACATCCCTTGCAGCAGCCGGGCAGGGGAGGGAGCACAGTGGGGGGGGGGACCAGGGGAGGACACAGGGGCCCAAAGTCAGCAGAACACAAGTGAACTGGATAGGAGGAGTGGGGGGGGGCAGCATACAGAGGAACCAATCTCCTCCATTTTCCTCCTGCAGCTACAGGAGGAAAAAGGAGGGCAGTGATTCCTCTACGTGCTGCCCCCACCAACCCTCCTATCCAGGTGTACAGGGGAGCTGCATGGGCCCCCTGGAGCATGGGGCCCGGTTGCGATTGCAACCCCTGCAACCCCTGTAGTTACGCCCCTGGTACAGGGATATCCTGGACAAAAACCTTCTCCAGAGTGCTCTGGACCTCAGACTGGGCCGAAGGTTTACCTTCCAACAAGACAATGACCCTAAGCACACAGCTAAAATAACGAAGGAGTGGCTTCACAACAACTCCCTGACTGTTCTTGAATTGGCCCAGCCAGAGCCCTGACTTAAACCCAATTGAGCATCTCTGGAGAGACCTAAAAATGGCTGTCCACCAACTTTTACCATCCAACCTGACAGAACTGGAGAGGATCTGCAAGGAGGAATGGCAGAGGATCCCCAAATCCAGGTGTGAAAGACTTGTTGCATCTTTCCCAAAAAGACTCCTGGCTGTATTAGATCAAAAGGGGGCTTCTACTAAATACTGAGCAAAGGGTCTGAATACTAAGGACCATGTGATATTTCAGTTTTTCTTTTTTAATAAATCTGCAACAATGTCAACAATTCTGTGTTTTTCTGTCAGTATGGGGTGCTATGGAGCATGGGGCCCGGTTGCGATTGCAACCCCTGCAACCCCTGTAGTTACGCCCCTGGTACAGGGATATCCTGGACAAAAACCTTCTCCAGAGTGCTCTGGACCTCAGACTGGGCCGAAGGTTTACCTTCCAACAAGACAATGACCCTAAGCACACAGCTAAAATAACGAAGGAGTGGCTTCACAACAACTCCCTGACTGTTCTTGAATGGCCCAGCCAGAGCCCTGACTTAAACCCAATTGAGCATCTCTGGAGAGACCTAAAAATGGCTGTCCACCAACTTTTACCATCCAACCTGACAGAACTGGAGAGGATATGCAAGGAGTAATGGCAGAGGATCCCCAAATCCAGGTGTGAAAGACTTGTTGCATCTTTCCCAAAAAGACTCCTGGCTGTATTAGATCAAAAGGGGGCTTCTACTAAATACTGAGCAAAGGGTCTGAATACTTAGGACCATGTGATATTTCAGTTTTTCTTTTTTAATAAATCTGCAACAATGTCAACAATTCTGTGTTTTTCTGTCAGTATGGGGTGCTATGTGTACATTCATGAGGAAGAAGAATGAACTTAAATGATTTTAGCAAATGGCTGCAATATAACAAAGAGTGAAAAATTTTAGGGGGTCTGAATACTTTCCGTACCCACTGTATGTATATATACACATACACACATATAGGTGTGAAAGTAGCAGAACCCTATGCCTGCGCAAATGATATTATTTGCAGGCATAGGGCTCCGCTCCTATCACACCTATATGTGTGTATGTGTATATATACATATATGTGTGTGTGTGTGTATATATACCCCTATACAGAAGTTCAGATGTTATGCCTGCCTCCAAAGACGCCCAAAAAATGCCCAAAAAAACGTCTGCAACGAAAACGGCCAGGTGTGTTGTTGCAGGCGTTTTTTTGGGCTTTCTTTGGGTGTCTTTGGAGGCAGGCATAACATCTGAACTTCTGTATAGGGGTATATATACACACACACACATATATGTATATATACACATACACACATATAGGTGTGATAGGAGCGGAGCCCTATGCCTACAAATAATTTCATTAGCGCAGGCATAGGGTTCTGCTACTTTCACACCTATATGTGTGTATGTGTATATATACATATATGTGTGTGTGTGTATATATACCCCTATACAGAAGTTCAGATGTTATGCCTGCCTCCAAAGACGCCCAAAAAATGCCCAAAAAAACGTCTACAACAAAAACGTCCAGGGGAGGACTGGGCCAGGGGGCAGGGAGAGTGGGAGGGGGGCCGAGTCGCTGCACCATGGGCCTCTGGTTTGTACTTGCCCCCTGGGCTGAAAGTTGCCAGTCTGCCCCTGCTCCACACCCACTAACATTCTCTATCGCACACTAACATCTACCTAGGTGGAGGCAGCAGCTTTATTACACACCTTCTTTTGTTCCTCATAATTAGTCCATAGTGCGGATATACCTCTTTAATTTTTTCCATTCAAGGCATTATTACAATGCTAGTAGTTTACTAATGGGTGCTGGATAAGTAAAATCTGTGATTAAGGTGCTAACGTGACTGTATCCCAATGTTATTTCCCCTTCTTTTATTTATTTTATCTTACAATGTTGGAGGTATTTATACTTCTTAAATTATGTAATAAAAAGCTGTTGTTTTTATGTATGCAATTATTGGGGCACCTAAAACATCAGCTATTTCTGCTGTTGGGTGTAATAACCACGGCTCCACATTGTAGCCTGCATTTTGTTAATGGTCGGTAAAGTGCATTCTGCGGTGTGGAGTATTACTGTAGTGTATCGCGGAGAATAGATAGCGATAATTACCATCCATTTTCTCTGGATGACTTGAAATAGTAAAAATACAGAGGTTATTATATAACAGTTGAGATAACATATCAGCCACACAGGGAGTCCATTCTTATCAATGATTTTATTGTTTATCAGCTGACTCTTAGACTTGCATTGTGAAGACAAGCAGTAAAGCACAGCCATTATGTAGCATTACAAAACAGGAAGAATGTGTATGTAATAAATATGGTGACCCCCCCCCCCCCCCCCCATTGTACATATACTGCTTAATTATAAATCATATATAGAAAGCTCTCTAAAACCATAACAGTCATTGATAACACTTATTTCAAGTTGATCTTTTTTTTTACATGCAGACCAAAAAAATCAATGAAAAGACTACATTCCCTTTAAACTTAAAAGTAAAGAAGACGGATGTTCTACAAAGTTGCAGAGCATTACCAATACATGAAAAGGAAGTGATAGCTTAACTCTTTAAACTTTAAATGCACACGATGTTCGGTTGTGCTTTCAAAAGTTCCCAAATGTCATTTAAATAAAAATGTCAAGTAGGTTTTAGCTCACCTCTTTCTTGTTTTCTGTTCTTTTGATTCTGTCTAAGAATCCTTGGAGTATTTAGCATTGCAAGATCCTTAGATCTTTGCAATGCTAAATGCTAGTGTAAATGCCAGTCTTCCCTGTCCTGACCATGTCTGCTCATTCTCCCCCTCTATAGGGTTTCTTCCCAAGCCCCGAGACAAAGGGTAACAGTCTAATAGAAGTCTATAGGGTTGTAATGCGCAGGTGCAGCCAGGACAGTACGGACCTGCGATGCTGAATGTAAACAAAGAGCGGAAATACACCTGCCTGAGCAAGGTAAGTATGCATCTGTGGTGGGGTAGGGTGGGTTAGGTTAGGGGGAAAGGGCAAAAAAGAATACTTACACTTTGCTTTTCAAGTGCACAAATCCTTAAAAGTGGTTGTAAACCCTTAACTATACCCAGTGAAGTAACTTGGCCTCAGGTGATACACAGGGATAAAACAAATCCTTCTACATAAGGTGTACCTGTTTATCTGCAGTCTTCTCTTCACTACGTCTGTTTAAATTGATGCATTTAAAAGCGTGTCTGAGAGTTCTGAAAATAGGGGCGGAGAGCTGAAATTACACTCTGCAGAGAATAGTGAGGAGAGCTCTGACAGTTAATTGGAGGGAAGGTACACACCCCCCTTCACACAGCTTACAAGAACATAGCTGAAGCTGTGAGCAGTGGTGGCTGGTGCATATGGGGCGCAGGGGCGCCGCCCCCCTCATCCATGCATCCGGCCCCCTAATCTACATGCGGGGCGCCGGACGCATGGAGTTCAATGAGCCTTTTTTTTTAACCATGTGACTAGAGCCAGAGCACTGCGCCCCGGGCCCACCCAGTTGTGTGACAATAGCGAATGAAAATTGGCTATTGTCACACGGATCCTCCTCCTGGCCAATCACGAAGCGGGTCTTGAGACCCATTTCCCAATTGGCCGAAAAAGAGGAGCCATGCCATTGGGCAAGGAGGAGGAGGGAGGAGACACAGAAGACAGGGGGAAGAAGATGAAGCGGCCGCTGCCTGCTGCTGCAGATATCCAGGTGGGGTGAGTGAGCAGGGGGTCCTGTCCTGTGTCCTGTCTCCTGACTCCTGACACGCTGTGGTCCGGTGGGGGGGTATGGTGTGTGGCCTGGTGTGGTCGGGGGGGGGGTATGATGCGGTTCGTCTTAAGCCCCCCCCCCCTTACCCATTGAGCACCAGCTGCCACTGGCTGTGAGGTACCTCTCCTGTCACCTTTGTTCTCTTGGTGTCAGAAAAATTTGTCAGAAGTCATTTATGCTGATAGCAGAGGAACAACGCAGCAGACAGAAATGACAGTTAGTACTCTTAGTTGAGAAAAGTACACACTATAGAGGGATACGCTTTGTTCCTATTTCATGTCTGTGGTTTACACAACCAGTTTAATATAAAGATGTTTCTATAATATAAATAAGTATAAAGTTTAACCACTTCCTGACCGCCTGCCACATATATACTGTGGCAGGACGGTCCGGCGGTGCAAAAATCACGTAAATGTATGTGATTTTGTGTAGGAGATTCCAGGGGCACGCACCCGCCGCCGGATTTTATTTAAATTGTGGTTCTTTTTTTTGTTTAATGCGCAAAAAATAAAAACCACTGAGGTGATCAAATACCACCAAAAGAAAGCTCTATTTGTGGGAAAAAAAGGACATCAAGTTTATTTGGGTACAGCGTCGCGCAATTGTCAGTTAAAGCAATGCAGTGCCGTATCGCAAAAAATGGGCTGGTCATTAAGGGGGTAAAACCTTCCGGAGCTGATGTGGCTAATATAAATAAGTATATGGGGGAGAACCAATGCGCTACCTAAGGTATATGATCAAAACTAGGTAGAAAACAAGAGAGAGATAAGTACCAACAATGGAATTGCTGCTAATTCTAATCGGTGTCACCACCGTGATAACAAGTAAAGAAGAACGGAAAAATCGGCGCACGTTCCTGGTACAGATGGATAATGCAATATTTGAATGATATACAGATGGATAAATGTGCATAATGTGTAGAATGGGGATCAAAAGGATAAAGAACTTGTTGTATTCAAATAGAGTAGTGGTGTAGCTGAACAGAATGCAGATAAATCAATGTGATGTGTAAGGTGGTACAGATGGATAAATGCACAACAACAAATCTTCAATCAAATAACAAATACAGTGAAGAACCCTGTAGTGCACATAAATGATGATTTAGTGCAAAAAGTGAACAAAGGCACTATTAGCAAAGTGCAGTCAACAAATGCTGGCATAAAACGGTACAGATGGATAAGTTTACACAAACAAATCCTGAAATGAGTCAGTGAAGTGAAGGACTCTCAATAAATGCGAAGTGCTATATTAAATAACAGTGCACATGAAATAAATACCAAAGTGGCTCAGTGCAATAAAGTGCTGACGTGCAGTGATTCGCATCAAAAAATGAAAAAATAAAACGTAAATGAGTCTCGTTAAATAAATGCAATAGATGAACAGTTCATCAAAATAAAGGTAAATGGTGGTAAATCCAAATATATGGTGACTTCCAAAAAAATATAAAGTGAGTCACAAATATGTGACAAGTGACATCCGTGGAAAAAATTAATTATACGTGTTGTCTGATGACAGTGATGCACCACTCCAGTGAGCTAAAGAAATATGTGCAATGGCCGCTCCCCTCCATGCACACTCAAATGAGCCTGTTTGTATTATATAACAGCCTCTCCTTCTACGGATGGATGGGCTCCACTTGACAGAATCCTTTATTTCTTTACTGTATAACTTAACTCTCCGCTGTATGGATTACTCCAGAGCGATGTACCAGTATTGACCCCAAAAAAACTTTTCCGATATATAAGGGGGGATTAAATAAAGGCCATCATGGTGCAGTATTTCAAGATAACAGATACTTTAATATAAAAGATTGCACTTACAATCAAGCAGAGATCACAGAGCAGTACATGCAGTAAGACACAAGCGACTTCCGGTTACGGCTGTAAACCGGAAGTGACGTCACCCGGCTCCTCCCGACGCGTTGCGTCACAGACATGTGACTTTATCAAGGGATCCCTTGATAAAAAAGATTTTTGAGATAAAAATACCCCCGGGAGATAACTTACCTGCAGGATGAAATACTTACCTTGAAAATGTCTTGTCCAGCGCTGCCAGGTCCGGTGTGGGCAGCTGAAGCCGGAGCGTCCCTCTTCGTGTCCTCTTCCTGGATGTCTGTGTCCCAGAATGCCCCGCTCGTCACTTCCGGGGCAGGCGCGTCATCCCGCAGTGGGTTCTGCACATGCCCAGAAGCTGTTCTAATCCATCGGCAAAGAATGACGCACCTGCACCGGAAGTGACAAGGGACAACGGTGCAGGCACATTGACTCCTGGGATTGATGACTCTCATCTCCCAGGAGTCAACGCAAAGGAGGAAGTGACGTCAGGGGGCCGTGGCCGCAGTGGAAGGACGGTAAGTAAATTTTAAGAAAAAATCAGGTAAGTGAAAAAAAAAAAAATTATAACTATCCAATTCTTTTTCAGGATGTTTTCGTCTAATAGAAGATTCAAAAATAGGGTGGAACTCCGCTTTAACCTATTTTGCAAAGAAGATTTTTTATTTGTAAAAAATGTTGAAAAGCATTTATCATTTTCCTTCCACTTCATAACTATGCGCCACTTTATGTTAGTCTATCACATACAATACATTTATGTTTTTGGTTGTAACATGACAAAATGTGGAAAAGTTTAAGGGGTATGAATATTTTTTCAAGGCACTGTACATGCACACCAGCAAAGAAAAAATAAAAGTTTTCTATAAGAAGAGAATAATAACAGTACATATATCCAACGTACAAACAGGTATTATCAACAAGAGGGCCCAGTAGGAGTCCTGGTGGAATTGTGCACATACTGTGGGCCTGATTCATAGTACGGCGAATTGGCGTTTTGGCGGGTTTTTTGCGAACCGGCGAATTCGTACGTCAGAATTGGTATTCAGAGAACGGCGGGCGGAAAATAGCGCCTAGTGTGAGATTCATTAAGATGCAACAAGGTCAGAGCGCGACTTAAAAACACGCCAGCTAAAAGCTCGACTAAAGTTTTGCCAAATTTTCCCCTGTACCCCCAAAAATCCAAAATCACTGTGGAAGGTGTGGAAGACAATTTGGAGATGACTGGCTTTTAAAAAATGTCAAAAACTGACTTAGAAAGAGAGATATCTGCGAAAGTGTAGAAAGGTTAAAAAGCTCCTCCAGCCCCGAGCTGCAAACGCGCGAATGTGCGCATGCGCAACGCCAAATAGGCTCAAAAAATTGCGCCAGCGCGATTTTGGGCAATTTGGGCAATAGAAAATGGAAAAAACTGGCGGAATTGGAAAAACATGCACACTTCCAACAAGGGATCCCTTAGTAAACACCATCACATTCCATACACCTTTCCTGCTAACTCAGAAATCATAACAGTGAAATCTACAGTGTTTATATAGAACCTCCACATTATCTGAAAAATCCCACAAAATATTACATTGGGGAACGGGTCGTCAGATAGAACAAAAATAGATGTAAAACATATTTCAAAGAAAGATTATTAGCATTTCACACATATCAAGGAAATGTCACAATTTTGACAATATTTTATGTGTTTCAAAAGAATGTTTTTCTAAATATATTGCAAATACTACCTTTTCTTCCATATGGGTATGGCCAAGTGTTACCATTTTACTACACATTTAACTGAAGGTATATATATATATCCCCATACTTGGCTAATTAGCAAAGTATGCCCAACAAACAAATATAGCTTTTGCTCACAATATTGCTACATATTGACTTTATGTGGCATCTTTTGTATTTTGTTCATGTCTTTAGATTAAAAGTTTGCTGATACACATGCCTTTTTCAAACATGAACAAAATTAATGATGTGAACATTTGGAGGTTTGGAGATATCCAAGTGTTGCCCATACAGAGGGCTCCTTCTGGATTCGAACTTACAAACCTACAGCAGGAAGGCAGACTCCCTAATCATTGTGCTATTGGGTGTTTTCCTCATGCCGTCAAAATGCTCACATGGGAACAGGGGCCATTGAACTGAATAGGATTGGATTTTTTGGCTGTTTTGGGAGTTGATCCTTGAGCTGTACAAATCCCCCTCAAACTTGAAGAGAGAATTTTATCAATTCACATATATACACACCTACATACATACATACATGTATTTGGGCTGTTTAGGTCTCTCTCCTCCTCCTCCTTTCTATTTCCCTTTTTTTGGCAACTGAGCATGCTCCAAAACACACAGGACACACACAGTTAATTTTTTGCCTGGGAGTAACCATTACTGGGTGTGTCTTCCCCTTGATTATATATAGGTCACTCAGAGTGTAGTAAAGATTTGGCCTAGCAAGAGGTCAAATATATTGTGTGTCACATGCTTTATGGTTAACATTTGGGGGCCTTTGTTATTTATGGAGGTGTGATTTTGCTGTGTTGTCCGTTATGTTCAAAGACACATAGCGCACTTGACTCTCTCTCTCTGTAAGTATTTTTGGGTGTTAACATAATTGTATATTGTTCTGTCAATCTGCACATGTATCTTCAGATTATGTGCTCTTTGTTGATGTATATGCTAGAAAAGTTGTACAAAGTGTGTTTTGCTTTAAAATATTCAATTCTGTGGCTTCAATGGTATACTGTGGAGACTGTGCCAAAAATATGTCATGTGAAATGTTTGAGCTGTGTATTGTCTTTGTAATAAAGAGCATGTTTCAAATGTTTTTTCTAAATGTCTTCATGTGTCTAAATAAAGTTTTCTGGTGTCCACAAATGTATGTTTTGTCTATTTGTTAGATATGCTTAATGGTTGTGTAAGGTGATTATTTTTGGCGAATTCGCTAATATAAAAATCTGCGTTATCACATTTGTAAATGCAACCGGAAACGGAACTATTTTTGGGTGCACACGTTTCCGGAAACAGTACAGTTCGTTCGGAAAGTTAATAATGGCTCCTGCGCTCTTTACCCATGAGATTGTGGCATTTATCTGTAAGGTAAGAAGGAGGGGGGGGGGGTGAATGTGCGAGCTGGGGGGGTGTTGCTTATTTAGCGGGTGTGCAGTTAACTTGCAGATGGTCTGCAGATCTGCGCATGCACTTTCTGCCTATTAGACGTGAGATAGAAGCTTCCTGTTATAGAAAGTTCCTAGATGTGAACCTGTTCCCTACTCTATGTGTGTGTGTATATGTGTATATATATATGTATATATATATGTATATATGTGTGTATATATATATGTATATATATATATATATATATGTAGATATATTTATTAGTAGGGAACAGGTTCACATCTAGGAACTTTAGATATAGATAGGCATACCCTGCTTTAAGTATACTCACTTTACATACACTCGTGAGTAAGGACTCAGCTTGGCATGACACTGCTCACAAACCATAAGTGACAGGGATAACAAACTTAGGGAGCACCGAGAGGGTACCCAGGACTGCAACATATCCTTTTTGTTGCTGGCCAGCTTGCCTAGGTAATCTATTATGTCATAGTCCTGGATCCCCTTAACATGCTCCCACATGGTTTGGGAGCAAGGCAATGTCAAGGTGCACAAAATTTCCTAGGGAGCTGGTGTATTTACATGCATTGAGAAAACAAAAAAGGGATTGCTTCACTTTAAGTACATTTTCGTTTTACATACATGCCCTGGTCCCATTGTGTACTTAAAGGGGGGTATGCCTGTATATAGATAGATTTGCTTGCTTTCTACTTTTACACAAAATGAAACACAATTATCTCTGACAGATTGCCATGACGCTTTGGAATCTGTCTACATAAAGACAAATGGATTGCCCCTTTTCATATATGCAAGATTAGAAACATTATATTCCCTAAATAAATTATGCCAAAAATTATTGCCTTAAAAACATACATACACACTGCAAGCTCTGCACCGTTTGTCTTGTCTGACACTCTCACCATCATAAGCTGGATCTGCACACAGCAGCTAATTGGTTCACCTGAGATGGAATCAGTGATCACAAAAATCTGGAATGGTCATGTCTTCAAAGGATTGCCTTGAACAAATCACCTCTAAACGAAACACATGAGTGTATAATCACTTGTCTTAATGGATCACATTCCCAACACACCCATCTCACACTGCCATATGTGTTTCAATGGGGGTGTCCATTGCAAGTTAAATACGCCCCCAGATCCCATTGCTTTGTTAATTTACAGATCTAACTGGAATCTGATGGCACTGCTGTGAACCACTATGCCATCAAATTCTGCTGGGGACCTTTAAAAAGGATTATGTGTGATTGTGTGGATAATTCTGCCACATTAAATTCGCATCTCCCACATACCATCTGCAACTCTTGCAGGAATTGCGAATCAAGGATAATTCTGCACAGCATAATGAACAGACACATTGAGGAGTGTAGGACCACAGCGTCAGATTCCCCGATCACACTATGGGGTTTTAACTCCTCCAGAATTTTGCCACTTTGGAAACCAAGTGCTTACTTTATGTATACTTTTTAGACGGAACTCAAATTTCTAATAGGGTTATATCATTGCATGAGATTTCCCCTCACTTCCTGTCTTAGTGTCACCAGAACAGGAAGTGGGGGAATATCACTGTGGGGAAATAGCTTGCAATTGTTGCCTTATAATGTCCATAGTATATATAAAAGGAAAGAATTGCTGGCTATATCCCCACCGGGAGATTCCCTCACTTCCTGTCCTGGTGACACCAAGACAGGAAGTGAGGGGAAATCTCCTGCAATGATATAACACTGTTACATGTTCTAGTTATGTAGCAAACTTAAGAATATACAAAGCAAACATCTTTTTTTTCCCATTTTGGCAAAATCATGGATTAATTAAAGAAACTATCTTTGTTTGTCCCGTGGCTTGCAGGAAAAACATTTTGCCTTGATTCCACCATCAACACAGACAGGGGAAACCCTCCTGCGGAGCCATTGTATTCTCCCGGGGCTGCCCCTGCCAGGAAAACACAGTGATTATTGCTAGTGGCTACAAGAGATGCTAGCGATAAGTGTGTGTAAAATCTGACAGACTGGTTGTACGTTGTCCTCAAGGTGATCGATCAATCAACTTGGGTACCTTCAGCCTGGCCATACATAGTTTAAATCTGCATCTCAAATGAAGCAATCCCATTTACATATAACACTCCATAAAGGAGAATGGAGGGGCTTATCAGGTCTGCGTCAAAAATGAACAGCCACACCCAATCAGACAGCTCATGTTAAAAGGGACCTGAAAAGCAATCTGCATGGCTTGCTTTTCCAAGCATTGGCTAGTTTAGTGAGCCTGGACTAATAACAGTCACTGTAATGCTACCCATACTGCTGTCCTTTTAACATGGTGACAAAAGTTGATACCTATGCTACATGTGTGTAAAGTTACTTTCACCCCGCTAAATGGACAGCAATAAGGTTGTAAATACAGTGACTGGCTGTCCCCCCCTGATGGCGGCCCTGGGTGTGTAATGAAAGGCCAATTGAGAAAATGGCAATATCATGTAGAGGAAATCACCAGTGTGGGGAGGTAGATTTGGACATCGATGTATATGTATCACCAGAAATGGAATTCTTTGTTCTACAATATCTCAAAGACGACCTAGCATGTTTTTGGAAGACTGTACTATTTTGGACATACTTGGACTCAAACATACACTGCTCTTTCCACAGCTCCTCCTCCTCTGGGGGTATGATAAACTCAATATGCATCTTCACCAAAAGCACAAGATGATGTGTCGTGTCCGGATGAGGCTGCGGCGGAGATTCCAGTTCCAGGCTCGGGTGGTGGATCTGCAGCGGGCCTGGAGTGATGCAAAAAGGCGCTCACCCAGGCTCCTGCTAAAGGCTGTGGAGCAAATCTCCGGTAAGTAAAAATATACATTACATGTGACCAGATAGGTTACAATTTTTTGGGTAGGTGGACATGTGTTTAGGTATGCAACAACAGTAATACCAACACCCCCCCCCCCCTCCCCTCCCTCTCGCTCCTACCTTTCCTACCTCCATCAAGTGTCACTTCACAACCTTTAATACTACTATGTACATTCATATTTTTTATGTTTCTTTTTTCTCTTCTGCTTCTAGCCAAAGCGGACGGCCGGCCCCCTCTTGTGCTTTTGGTGAAGAAGGGGAGGAGGAGGACGGCCACACTTAAATACGCCTTCCGAGACAGCGAGCCATTTCAGCAGCTCGAAATTGTGGATCGTAAGTAGATAAAAAAAAAATGGTAGAAATGTCAAATCTCTAATCACATTTTACAGAGCCCCTTTTACATCGGAGTCTCCAGACTTACTACACTGTAAGAGGGAAGTGTGAAGACTCTGATGTAAGGAGAGTTCACGGAACCATTATTTGAGGGGGGAAGCTGGGGACTCTGGTGTAAAAGGGAACTCTGTGGTCACCAAAGATCCCCCATACATCTGAGCTTACAGAGACCCCCTTACCATTCCCTTCCTCAGTCCACCACAGTCAAAGGCACAACAAGTCCCACTGCAGAAGGCTACCTGCTTGGACTTGTACTGCTCTCTGTAGGGGACTGAGGAACTACTGCCTGCTATGCTAAGACTTGTAGTGCCCTCTGTTAGGGACTAAGGATTCCTCAGTCCTCAACATTCTAGGGCACTATAAGTCTCAGCATAGTGGGCTGTCATACCTCAGTCCCTCACAGCTCGGGTCAAAAACAACAGAGTTAAACATCTAAAGGACAACTCCAAACAAAACTAACAATAATGGACAGAGTCCATATGCTATATAATGTCAAAGACCCGCTACCACTCACCTTCCACCTCCGGTGCTGTCATTGTGTAGGGCAAAGGGCTCCATCTACACCATGTTTGGCTTTCAGGTCAGATATGCAGGACTTGCTCAGCTCCACTCTCTTCCCTGGCAATTGACTCTGGCGTCATTGGGGATCTTTCCTCCTCTAGAAAACACCCAGGGGCCCTCTCCTTGTCCCCCAGCCACCCAGGGCCTTCTTCTCCTCCTCCTCCACCAACCATTTTCGGACTCTTCCAACTTCCCTGGGGCTACTCACCCCCTTTGCATAGTAGACACCACAAATCTATGACCAGCCTGCAAAATATCAAGTCTGGGCCTGGTTACCTGTATGTTCCGGGTCCAGGGCGGAGCTCTCCTCCCAGAGCAACAACTGATGATACCAGAGTGAGTTGACCGGGCAATCACTTCCTACTGGTGCAGGTACACACCTACCGATTCCTCAACATCTTAGGATAACATGATCAGACGGCCAATCCCCAGTCAGAGAAGGAGGAGTAAGTGTCAGCGGACAACAGACACCTTGCAGATGCAGTGAAGGGACTGCAGCACACTGCTGCCAATTTTAGATCCGAGGATTGAAAGCAATCTTTGACTTGGGCGATTTCCCTGACTGCGCCCTTCGAAATGTTGTTGCTCCGCCACTGGCTGCAAGGCCCCTGTAGGTGCGAGGCCTTAGGCGACCGTTTAATTTGCATGGTGCCCTCCTGTTTTAAAACATGCTCAATGCATCTCATTGGTGTAAGTGCACTTCTATGTTCTGAATTGTAGGGGCATTGAGTATGGTGCTAGCATGATGAGAGGTTACTGCCTATTTGTGTCCATAAATAATATATAATGTATTATTTTTGTTGTTTATTTTTTTGTTTATTTTTTTAGAAACCAGTGATGAGGATCTTGAGCCTCAGACTTCTCAGGCCCAGTGTAAGTAATGTGGATGTGCTGTTGTGTTGTGTATTAGGTCGAACTTGGAGGAATGATTGTTTGTTTTTTTTTTCTTTTGTGGTTGATGTAACTTCAGCAAGAGAGGAGCCTCAGGCAGGGCCAAGTCGCCTGGATCCGGGCCAGGAAGACACAGTTGCCCAAGAAGAGGCCAATTGGTTAGACTCTGATGAGGACCTTGGCTCTCCTCAAATGGGAAGTAAGTATTCTACATGTGTTTGTGTGTTCAATGTGTCCTGGGAAATATAAGGGCTGTAATATATATTTTGACATTGGGGTTTTGTAGCAGCTGACATTGAGGATGTTTGTTGTGGAGGACTGGGGAAGAGGGGCCGCTGCTTACCCAGTCCACTGTAACTACTACCTTCAATGTTTCCCGACTACTTTCTGTGTGCCTTTATCAAATAGCTTTTGTTCAAGGATTGTATCCGTGTCTTTGTGTTTCTAGGAGATATGACACCATCCCCCCATGAAGGGACACCATCCCCCCATGAAGGGTCTCCCCCATCCTCCCTAACTCCAGGGGTGGAGGCAGATGATGTTAGTGGCTCCCCTGAACTAGTCTGTAAGTACCTAAAATTAGATTCTCACATGTATTGTGTGTGCTAGGATTATGTGTATCTAGGATAATCTAAGTTGGAGTCAAAGCAAGTGTAGTTTTGCTATATGTGACAGGAAGGTTGGTCATGAAACACTCTTGCTTAACCTTCATGTTTGAAAGGTGGTTTTGGGGAGCATTACAGGACATGTTATATTTTTTAAGTTTTCTCAAGCCACCCTATTCTAAATTGGTGTTAGCTTCTTAACATTGGAAATGGTGTGCTTTGTACTTGTAAATTTTTTGGGGACATTGTAATTTACTCATGTCCTGATTTAGTCAACACTGAAAATGTGTGTTTATCAATCTTTCATAAATACTCTTCCTCGGTAATGTACCACATTCCAGTTCACAATTTGTGTTCTTTTTGTGCAGTTTCTCCTGAGCCAGCAAGCCCATCCTGTTCGGGGGGCCAAAAAAACCGTGATGATGGTAAGTTGTGTGCTTTTGCAGTAATGTGTCTACTTAGTAAGTGGAGAAATGCTAACTGTGTATGTCCCCGATCAGGCTTCAAGTTGTTCTAAAGGCAGCAGGTTCTTTATGTGAATGCATTCTATGCATTAGTATTCCAAGTGATAGGTGTGCATATTCCCCCTAAGACTTACTGGGACCATTTTCTTACTGTCTTAAATTTTGCAAAAATACTTGTCTGGAACAGACTCCCCCTCCTCCTTAACTGAGGTGACAGCATGCCAATATTGCCTCCTGATGCTGTCACTCCTAATCATTGAGACCATCGGAAGGGAGGGGGGCAAGGCTGGCTCTCAGCCTAGTGCCTGAACAGGCACAGGGTGCTTGGCTTCATCTCATGTGCCTCCATAGCAAGCTGCCTGCTGTGGGGTCAACCAACAGGAGGGAGGTGCCTAGAGGTGTGTACAGGGGCCATGTAAAAAGGAGGATTGTTATTACTCTCGTCCCCAAAAACCTAGAGAGTGTAAGTCTAACCTGATTAGTTTTCCGCAGCCCTCCAAAAATGATATGTTTCCAACACTTAGAACAGGCAGGGCTGAGGCACAAAAAACATCAGAGAAACACAATCAGCACAAAAGCAGGGAGTACGTATCCTTAACGCTACAAGCTTCACCCAGAAGAATGACGCTTGCACTGTACAAATCTGCATCACCACCGTATCAATGTCTTAATAAAACTTTCAGGGAAGTGTGGAGGGGTAATGAGTGGGTGTTAGAGCGTTTTCATGACTGCGTAACCTACAGTTAGCATGAGTCCATTTGTTGAGAAACTTTTTCTTCTCTCTTAACACAGCTGGGATGGCGGAAAGGAGATCAGGGGAGCAGACACATCTGCTCCGTCCACAACTGTCCCTCAAAATTCCAAAGGGTGAGTCTCTACTATGTGTCAGGTTCAATCTATAGACAGTAAGAGGGAGAGAGAACGCTCCACAGATTCCAATGGTGATAGAGATAAATGTGTGCACATGTATCGTGTTGACCAATTGAACCCAAAACACCTTACATTCTTCAAAATGATTGCTTGTGTTTACATGCAGAAAAGCCTTTTACTTAGCTTTGGTGGAACTGCTACTAACATTCCAAGCCATCTTATGTAACCTTTTGAACAATTAGAGTTGAAAGTTTGAGTTCAAGGTTTACAACAGCAATTTAGCATATTTGCTTCAGAGTGTTCATAAAAACCAACCAATAGACTCCTAAGCATATTTGTTGAGGCACATTAATTACAATCCTTGTTAGGATCATTTTGCATAAAACTAATTGTCATGTCTTTTTCTACCCAGGGCACACCCACCTCACCAGCGAGGTAATTCTGGCGTATTTAAAGTGGTGTGGAGAACGCATCATGTTATTGGAGCAGCTGTGTGGGGTGGATCCGGACCCTAAGGGGCCATTTGTGCGGAATGTCACGCCTTTGACTCGTTCGTTCCAAAAAAAATAAAAAAAATAAACCTAAAAATATTTTAAAATTTTTTTTTTAAAAATGTTTAGGTAAAAAACCCTTTTTTGGGAAAAAAAATTAAAAAATGTTTAACAAAAAACCCTTTTTTTGGGAAAAAAAATTTATAAAATTGTTAAAAAAAAAACCTTTTTTCGGGAAAAAAAAATTAAAAAATGTTTAACAAAAAACCCTTTTTTTGGGAAAAAAAATTAAAAAATTGTTAAAAAAAAAACATTTTTTGGGAAAAAAAATTAAAAAATGTTTAACAAAAAACCCTTTTTTTGGGAAAAAAAAATTAAAAAATTGTTAAAAAAAAACCTTTTTTGGGAAAAAAAAATTAAAAAATGTTTAACAAAAAACCCTTTTTTTGGGAAAAAAAATAAAAAATTGTTAAAAAAAAAACCTTTTTTTGGGAAAAAAAATTAAAAAATGTTTAACAAAAAACCCTTTTTTTTGGGGAAAAAAAATTTAAAAATTGTTAAAAAAACCCCTTTTTTTGGGAAAAAAAAATGTTGGAAAAGAAAAAAAATTTTATAAAAAGAAAATAAAAAAAAATATGTTGCACGTTGCAACACAAATGTTACATTTGAAATTTTGTTCATTCTATTATATATTTTAATTATATATTTTTTGGACGCTACAGTTGGTAGACACCTACATGTGTTATTAAAAAGAGTTTCTTTTATTACCAAAGTTTTCTTTTTGGTGTACACATCGAATGTCTTTTGTGTTGTATTTGTTTAGTCGAGTGGTGTGGTCTGTAATTGTTAGTATGTTGGCTTTGGTTTATGTTATCCTTGAGACTTGTTTTGAAGCTACATTTGAAGGGAGACCTTTTCTTGGGTCATTATGTGAACATTGAGTTTTCCAAATTTTAATGAAATCATATGTTTGGAGATAGAGAAGCACGTGTGTATAAATGCCTACATTAACCAGGGCCATTACTTGGCCACCAACACTCATACAAAAACAAAGATCAAACACAAACTAATCATTTTGCATAAAATTTAATTGCATCACCAAAAAAACACTATAATAAATCATATTGTGCCACCCTCAAATTAAACAAAACAATGGCCCCACAAATTGGCCAATGTAACAATCATTAACAAAACTAACACAAATAAATAAACAAATATCAAATTAAGTTGGTGGTGGTGGTAGTGGTGGTGGTGGTGACTGAAGCAGTGTGGTGAACACTGGAAAGGTTCCTGCCATCAAATGGTGGGCCAATAGTCCCATCTGCTCTGGGGTTAGCCTTAGAGTTGTGGTATAGTGGCCCATTATGATCAGATCTTGTGTATGAGGCTGCTGCTGATGCAGGGTGGTGAAGCCTGGAAATGTCCCAGACTGAAGATCTTGTGCCAATAGTCCAATTTGCTCTGTGCTCAGCCTAAGAATTTGGGGAACGTGTGCCATTACCATCAAATTTGTTAGCTGCTGCCCCGAGGCTATTTGATGCTGCTGGTGGTGCAAGGGTTGTGAAGATGTGTGGGGAGTGGTGGTTGATTGGTTGTTGTGGTCCACGGTGTGGGGGGAAATGGCATGTGGGGCTGTTGACAAAGGGTGATGGCCTGGGTAGGAGAGAAGTTCTAAAGGTGTGTAGGGAGTGTAGTCTAATGGAAGGGGCATTGTGGAACCAGTGCGCAATGAGGTTGTGCAGGAGGATTGCTCATTGAGGGGTGTGGAAGTCCGAACGGAGTGTGAAGTGCTAGGAGTGGCTACAGGAGGAATTGTCCCATCCCCAGCTGCCTGACAAGTGGCCAACACTGGCATTACCCTCCCACTACCACAACCTGCAGTGGCAGGTGAGTGAGATGTTTGGGAGGGCTCTGCCAATGGGGCATCTTCAGATCCAAACAGGCATTGGCGTGTGGCCAGCACCTGAGTGTCAACACTTTGCCGATCCCGTTGATGCTGGTCTAAACTTACCAAGCTGTTACGAATATCCTGTTGAACCTGTACCATTGTTGCTACAGATTCCTGTATGAGCCCTAGCAGACGTACTACCTCAGTAGATTGCTGAGTACGCCTCCTTAACTCATTTTGGATCCGATACTCATCAAGCAGCCTCTCGGCTACATCCAGCATAGATGGACGAGGTTGGGTAGGTGACAATCCCTCTGCATCGAAGGCTACCTGAAAGCAGAAGAAATAGACAAAATCATTATCAAACATCATGACTAAATAGTTCAGATTAGTTTGACAACTTAACACCCCAAGCAGAACGTTGAAAAGTTTGAAGTGCTTCTAATAAGTACTTGTTCATTGTAATATTATCCAAGCTAGCAACACTTCTGATAATGGGTACATATTATATTGGTAGGACTAATATGACAAAGGCAAAAAAGTTTCGACATGAAGGTGTTCCCAATTAACCCTGGTGTGGTAGGTTGTTTATGCTTTTGGTAAATCTGTTACTACACCAATGACTTTCTACATCTACGTATATTGTCTAAAATCTTGCCATCAATCGGCTACAGGACAACCCAACCAAACGATACACATGAATTTGGACCTGGAAAATCAAAGACTGGCCGGACTTTAAAGGTCCTGGATGTTTTTGGAACATTAGTGGCACACCAAATTATAACATAATTCCCTGATGTTCAAGATAGAACTCTTGTTGTGCTGGTGCATCGTCAGAATGTCATAGCACTAATTTAACACACACAATGTAAGCCACATCTAGCCCAAAATCATTACTACCATTGAAATGTTACATGTGCACCTTGTTCCCTTATATTACATACCACAGCACTGGATGCAGAATCGTCGCCAGCTCCTGATCCAACTCCAGCTGCTACGTCAAGAGGGGTCTGATGTTCTTTGAAAAAAAAAAAAAAAACATGTTTAGTACATAACCTTAGGCAGTAATGATTATGGCCAGATTGCCCTCCTAGCTTCAGGAATGAAGCATTGAGGCCAAACATTCAAAAGTGCTTTCCTGGGCTCATAGGACACTTGCTAAACCCTCCCAAAGGTTAAGAAGGCTTGGTCTGCCTACTAATGACGGCACCCATTAATGCTGTCAACGGTGTTTTGCAGGATAAACATCTAAAAGGCAACACTCTTTCATAAGAAAAAACATGTGTGTTAATGGGGTTAATAAGATTAAAAAAAAAATATTATTTTGCTAGACATACCAACACCTTCCTCCAGGCCTTGCTGCACTGGGTGTGTTCCCTGCTGCGGATCTTCTGTAAAGGACATAGCAATATGAGCTATCTTGGAAAGAATAAAATATACATCTACATTGTTTGGCACAGTATGATATGGGACCTACCAGGAGGAGGGTCAGCACTGATGTCAACACCCGTGAGTCCGTCTGGGTCGCCAAGCTGCATGGGCTGTGGAGGGGCTGAGATCCGTGCTACAGATGAACAAATTGCAGGTTGGGGAAAACAAAAAAAGGACAATTGGAAGGGCAAGTATCAAATTCTATTCATGTCACACATAGTATAGTAGTTCATCTTTTCAAAACAACTCACACAATTGACATCCAAGATAATATCCTACCTCGGTGCAAAGCATCCGAATCTAAGTCCTCTCTGGGAAAGATGGTATCGGGTCCTATGATCTGCAAGAAAGGTAATTGATAATCCCAGAGAGAACTTCGTGCACGTTCATCCAGCCGACCTTGTCGGTCATAAAGACCCTCCGCAGCCCATGCAATTAGCTTCTTCCGAACGGACGCACAGATGTCGGTGACCTTCTTCCGCACACTGTCACGGTGGCGAGGTGCTTCACCCAGTGCATTTACAGCATCCCGGATTTCATCCCACAATCTGCGCTTCTCTGTTACCGAGTGAGACGCGGCCCTGGTCCCATGTATCGCCTGATATCTGGCCATATAGGCCTGGACCAGGACACAGCACTGATTGTGGGAGAAACGGGGAAGCCGGGATAATGTGGACAAGCTGACTCGGGTGGACGGACCCTCTCCAGGACTACTGTCAGAAGAGCCAGCTTGTCCACTTGGTGTGTTACCACCTCCCCCGGCTTCCTCCTCCGGGATGGGGATGGTGGACTCCCTCATGGATACAGCTGGATCCTCCCTCCCACCAGAGCCAGACGATCTGCCCACCCTGCCCCCCCCTGGCCACCCTGGCCACCCTGCCCCCCATGGCCACCCTGGCCACCCTGCCCCCCCTGGCCACCCTGCCCCTTCTCCTCAGCCTTCCAGTGGGTGGGGCCATGGGAGCACGAGGTGGGCAGAGAATCTGGCTGTCCAGCAGCAGCAAAGAGCCCCAAACGCCTAAATCTGAAATGACAAAAGAGAAAAGAGAAAAAAAAATGATTTGCAGATTGCTCTTCATATACAGTATAATTAGTGAACAGTTACAGAACACACTTACCTAATGGCACAAACAGACTTGGTGGTGGTGGTGGTGGTGGCAAAAGAGCAGAAGAGGCTGCAAAGAAATGTAAAAAAACACATAAGAAAACGCATATGGGCACAAATCACACGAGGCCCTCCAAACACTTACCTAATGGCACAAACAGACTTGGTGGTGGTGGTGGTGGTGGCAAAAGAGCAGAAGAGACTGCAAAGAAATGGAAAAAAACACATAAGAAAACGCATATGGGCACAAATCACACGAGGCCCTCCAAACACTTACCTAATGGCACAAACAGACTTGGTGGTGGTGGTGGTGGCAAAAGAGCAGAAGAGGCTGCAAAGAAATGGAAAAAAACACATAAGAAAACGCATATGGGCACAAATCACACGAGGCCCTCCAAACACTTACCTAATGGCACAAACAGACTTGGTGGTGGTGGTGGTGGTGGTGGTGGCAAAAGAGCAAAAGAGACTGCAAAGAAATGGAAAAAAATACATAAGAAAACGCATATGGGCACAAATCACACGAGGCCCTCCAAACACTTACCTAATGGCACAAACAGACTTGGTGGTGGTGGTGGTGGTGGCAAAAGAGCAGAAGAGGCTGCAAAGAAATGGAAAAAAACACATAAGAAAACGCATATGGGCACAAATCACACGAGGCCCTCCAAACACTTACCTAATGGCACAAACAGACTTGGTGGTGGTGGTGGTGGTGGTGGTGGTGGCAAAAGAGCAGAAGAGACTGCAAAGAAATGGAAAAAAACACATAAGAAAACGCATATGGGCACAAATCACACGAGGCCCTCCAAACACTTACCTAATGGCACAAACAGACTTGGTGGGGGGTGGTGTAATCCTTTATAGGCAAAAGGAGGCTGCAAACATTAAACATACATGAGAAATCGCATGACCTACATACGTGCACATAATAAATTACAGTTATCAGGAAAGCAAAAATGGTGTCTTTGGAAGCTGGGAAGGTAAGGGGGCAGGTTTAGATGCCAAATCTAGACTGCACACCTTTAACAAACATGAGAAAACACATGTCAAAACCACATACACATGGGGCCAACTGCCAATGATTAAAAGACACTTGAGGGGTTCCCAAGCTATTGTGGGTTGGAGGGGATTCACCATAGACAACTTAAGCACACCCAAGATAAGTACAAATTCTCTCCTTCAGTAAACAATAACAGAGAGCAAGAACACACAAACAGACAGATCTATATATATATATATATATATATATATATATATATATAGAGAGAGAGAGAGAGAGAGAGAGAGAGAGAGAATTTGTTGGTGTTTTTTTTGGGAGAGAGAGATACAATTGTCTTACCTCAAGATAATGTACGTTGTGGGTCACAGGGTCTTGCTAGCACATAAGAAACATCGATCTATAACATCCAGCAGCCATATTGTCCATGTGCTCCTTTTATAGCTGGCTCACAGGTGTGATAATTAGCGGCCGTTTCTATATATATCTGCGCATTCGCGAATTTGCGCGTTCAAAATGGAGGACGATATCCCAGACGCATTAGATGGTGCAATGTTGGCATTCATCGGTGCCTTGTTTGAGGAGGCCCTAGCACAGGAGGCAGCAGAAGGTGGGGAAGCAGCAGCAGCAGCAGCACCTCCAGCAGCACCTCCAGCAGCACCTCCAGTCCGTGTGCCCTTACCTCGCCAGCCACGCATTTTTGCTCCAAGGATCTATTTGGACAAGCTGCAGGATTCTGATGTCAGGAGGAAGTTCCGGCTCGAGCGAGGAACTATTCTAAACCTCTACCAGCTCATATCAGACAAAATTGACCCGGACACACAGCGCGGCCATGCAGTGCCCGGCATGGCCAGATTGCTGGCCACTTTGTATATTTTAGGGCGTGGCAGCTTCCAAGCCACTTCGGGAAGTATCATGGGCATTAGCCAGCCCACAGTTTCAAGGGTGTTCATGTTGGTCATTAATGCCATAGTCGATATAGTGCCCAATTTTATCCACTGGCCACAGAATGAAAATGAGTGGAATGAAGTCAAGTTGGGTTTCTACCTGCGGGCACACATGCCGCAAATACTAGGGGCAATCGATGGCACCCACATAGCCATTAGGCCACCAAGGAGCTATGAAGTGGAGTACCGCAACCGCAAGCAGTACCACTCCCTGAACGTCCAATTAGTTTGTGACGCCAAACAGCGCATCATGAGTGTCAACACTGGTCACCCAGGGTCGTGCCATGATTCCAGTATGTTACGAACCAGTACTCTGTACGAGGCGTTTGAAAGTGGCCAAATGCCCCAAGGGTGGCTTATTGGTAAAGTATTTTGTCTTAACAACATAAACTGTAAGATTACATAGACATAGGAATAAGCTACATCGGTGTACACCCTGATTTAAGCAAAGCCTACCTAAAATGGATGTGTTAGGAGTTGGCAGGCTGTTCACACACAACCAGATCAGCAGCTTAGCAGCTCACAAAAGAAAGATTTCCAAAGTTGTCTTTGAGTCAAATGAAGGTGGTTACCCAATGTGTAAATGGTGTCCTCTAGCCACCCAAACAAAACCTAGAAATGATTCCAATGGTATTGCCATATCCCCAAAGTACTTTGCATAAGTGAGTCAATATTGGTTTCCTCACTCTAGTTGCAGATATATTCCAGAAGTAAGACCTAGGCTAATGTAATAGGAACAAAATAGGGGCCAAGTTGGAACTTGCAAGAGAAACACACCACTTTGTGTGTCCTTTTTCCCATTTGTATTAGTGATTTAGGCAGTTAGACAGAGTTGAGATGTTTCATATGAGTTTTTTCAAACAGACGAGCAGGTTGTTTAGTAAAATGCATAATTGTCTCCCATTTTGAGGAGTCATCTAAAGTCACATGATATGAAGAACTAATGTATATTTTTCCTTTTTTTCAGGGGATGCTGGTTACCCGCAGCTGACGTGGCTGATGGCTCCAATCGGGTACCCCCAGGGCCGAGCAGAAATGAATTATAACAGGGCCTTGCGGAGAAGCCGGAGTATCATCGAGTTGACCATAGGTCTTCTCAAATCCCGGTTTCTCTGCTTGGCCCGGCCTGGGGGTAAACTCCTGTACTCTCCTACAAAGGCTTCCAAGATCATCCTGGCGTGCTGTGTGTTGCACAACATGTGCGTTGCCCGGGATGAATCTTGGGAGCCAGAGGTCCGTCAGCCGGCGGCCCCCAGGCGGCGGAGCACCGCTGCAGGTTTTGCCACCCGGAATACCCTGGTTGCTAGCCACTTAACATGTAAGTACTGTCACCGGTCAAGATAGGGCATGTGTATTAATTTGCTAGTTAGCAGAGGTGCCACTCACAGGGAGACAGAGGGTAATTATCATCTGCCAATGACACTTGCCATTGTAGATAAAGTGTAGTCAACATTGGTAAAATTGTGTTACTTGAGCAAAAACATGCACCTCTAACCATAAACATGTTGGTATTGTGAATAGTGGAAAGGGCTGATAAGAGCTGGCAGGTGTTTAGTTGTGTCTATGCCACCTGTGTAGTTATTGATAACATGAACGGCTGCTTGGTATCTTATGGTGTTCGAATTTTCCAGAACGTGAACATCTTGGAATCATGGCATGTACCATGAGAAGCCTGTGGTGATGGGCTGTCTGGCGTCACAGGTGTGTATTCAAATTATTTTACAAGTCATGTGTCCACAGATAGCAGCCATCTTGGCCATGACGTATCCAATTTAGGGTGTGCCCCTATCCTCAATTGATCAATTACATTTGGAAGGATTGGGAAACAGAGATTTCGGGCACAAGAGTTTTGTTAAAAAGATTTCTTTTATTCAACACAAAACTAAATATTTTAAAATCATAGAAAAATACAGGCAAATAATTGTGTATTAAGGACACAGTGAGACCACACAACAATGGTCTATGTTGTACAATATCTCAGTGCATAGAACTTATAAAAGTCGATTTACATACAGTTCCAAGTACAAGATCATTAGTAGTCATATACTCCTTGGAAACGTATTGCTTGATATCAGAAGAACCGCCCACGGACACCCAAGCAGTATGGTGCCGGTCAGCGGGGTCGACTGAAAATATAAGTTAACATTCACCATGTAATATATGACCTTTGCTCGACATGTTTCGCTTTCTTAGACAAAAAAGCTTCATCTGGAGCATATCATTTCTTTTGTCTGTACATATAGTAATCAGGCACATATCTCAATTTCCATAGAGAATTCTTTAACGAGGAGGACTGTGCGTTTTGGGAAGCTCAAAAAAGGCAATGTATAGTGACATAGTAGTGAGGGTAGTCACTCCATGTCTCATATCAAACTTAGGAAGGACCAGAGCTTAAATGTAGGGAGCGTGTCTCCTCTGCTTGTATGTCGGCCCTTGCCACGCTGTTCCCAGCTTCCGCACAGTCCTCACCGGATGGGGAACCTCCACAGGTGTGTATTCAAATGTTTGCATTAATGATTTCTGGTTTGTGTAAGTTGGCAGAAAATGTGTTATTTCACTCGTGATGTCGAAATTAAATGAAGTTCAGAATGAAGCAAACAGGCATTAAGATGTGATTTTCATAATGAAATGTCTTATCCTTTGTTTTATTTTTCCAGGAGTGGTACTGCTTGCGGTTGTAGCTGGTAGAAACCTTGATGGACTCCACTCATCTTCTTTTGTGGTCAGTGGATATTTGGTAAGGCACATGGCCAAAAGCAGCATCGATGACCAACATGAACACCCTGGAACTTCCAAAGTGGCTTGGAAGCTGACCAGCAACCTGGCCATGCCTGTCCCCTATGAGCTGGTAGAGGTGCAGAATGGATTCTGAACTCTGCATGAAGTTGGGGAAGACATCAGAATCCCGTAGCCATGGAGCAAAGATCGTGGGCTGGCGCTGTAAAGGCACACGGACTGGAGACTGACAATATTATCTTGCTGCATCCCTCCTTATGCTGTCATTCTAGAATAAATAAAGACTTTTGAATGGAACATGTGTTTTTTGTTTTGTGTGGGTGCCTACAGACAAAAGGGCCATACACACTGTAAGATTTAGAGAAGACTTTATCCTTCAGATTGACATTTTCTATGTAGTGCAAGGGCCTGCCTGATTGCATACAAATTGAAAGTGTTGAGGTTTGACCTCATATTATATGGTTTGGTTAAGTCTACAGGAAAAAGTCTTGAAAAATTCTTAGTGTATGGCCCATTAAGCTGCCAAGGCCGGAGCTTTGCACTTTGCATGCTGCTTGCACTGGTGATGTGAGGGGTTGTAATGTAGAGTAGGGATGTGACAGTGTTGTGTTGAGGTGTGAGGCAAATGTAGTGTTGGACTATGAGGGTCTGTGTTGTTGAAATATGGAGAGAGTCCAATATCAGACACCTATGTTTATTGGTCAAGAAATTGTAAGAACCATGGTAAATATGTAAAGAATTGCATCTCGAGAAAACTAGGACCACACTCATAAAATCAAAATTGTGTTGGTTCCATTAATGTGCTTGAAATTTGGGTAGGACACCACCCCCCTCCACCCCCCCCCCCCCCCCCAAATTCAAGATAGTTTAAAAAAACTCAAAAAAAAATGAGAGTGAAAAGAGATCCCAAGTGTAGTGATTGTTGGGATTTGAACCCATGACGTTGTTAACTGCAGTGAAGTTGCAAAGCACTTAGCTATTGTGCAGAATAAAGCTGTTTGGTGAAAAAAAAGGAGTGTGTTAAGGATAAAAAGCACATATAGCTAAAGTACTAAACAGTGTATGTAATCTGGGAAGAAGACCATGGTAAAATTGTGAGGTTTCATCTTGACCTGAAGTAGTGTAGGGGTTTGGTCACTTGCCTTTGCTACTTTCAATCATAAGATCGATTCGACACACAGACAAGATCATAAAATCACTTAAAATGCTGTAAGTTTGCAAGCGCTTCTGAGTGTAACATTATTTAGCAAAATATATGATGTAATCCGTTACATTTTTGAAATATAAACAAAAAAAGAAAATAAAAAAGTTAGGTGGAGATGGTAAGCCTCGAACCTACAGCAGAGAGAGATGAATTACAGACGTGATGTGTGCACTAATCCACTAGCCCACATCGCTTTTCAGGTAAATCTGTCGTAAAGGGCTTGTATACAGTGCATACTAGCATATTATAACTTAAATTGTCTGGGCCCAATTTTGTTTTCTTTTTTTTTTTTTTTACTGTGGTTTACTACTGCTTTACCCACTTCTGGACCGGAAGGATTTACCCCCTTAATGACCAGGCCATTTTTTGCCATTCGGCACTGCGTTACTTTAACGGACAATTGCGCAGTTGTGCGACGCTGTACCTAAATAAAATTGATGTCCTTTTTCTGACAAAAAAATATTTTTCACATTCTGCTATATATAACATTCCCAAAAAAATGTAAAGTCAAATTTTTTTTTTTAACATTTTAGGCAAAATTGTTTTCTGCTACATATTTTTGGTAAAAAAATTGCAATAAGCGTATTTTGATTGGTTTGCACAAAAGTTATCGTGTCTACTAACTGCAGGAAAGATTTATGTAATTTTTATTGTTTTTTTTTTACTAGTAATGGCAGCGATCTGCGATTTTTAGCGGGACTGCGACATTGCGGCGGACAGATCGGACCCCTAACTGACATTTTTGACACTTTTGGGGGTACTAGTGACATTACTACAGTAATCAGTGCTATAAATATGCACTGTTACTGTAATAATGACACTGGCAGGAAAGGGGTTAACACTGTGGGTGATCAAGGGGTTAAATGTGTACCTAGGGGTGTGTTTCTAACTGTATGGGGGATGGGCTTTTGAAATGATCACAGAGACCTGTGTTCCTATATAGAAGGATTACAGGTGCTCTGTGATCATTCCAGAGAGAAGAATGGTCAGCTGTGTTTTCATGCCTAGTATGGTCAGTTTTAATAGGAAAGCAGAGGGACTGGCAGGAACAGCAGGAATTTCACACAAAGGAAGAAATACAAAGAGAACAGGAGACTTTTTCTTACAAGTACGTGGTACAGCTTGCACATATCAGGAATATGAAATATTTGGTTTACATATTCTATAAACTATTAGATCACAGGAATACTTGCATAATAGACCCTGCTGGATAGGGCTTAGCAGCATGGACAGGACATGTGGCTGGGAAATTTTTTCTCCCTCTTCACTTCCTTCTTCTGGGGTTTCTAAGCCAGCAACCCAGGGACAGGAAGTGCATACATAATAAATATATAGGCATTTACAAATTTCAACAGTAGAGGGCATCATAGTCCTACACTTTAACATACCTCCCAACTGTCCCGGATTCTGCGGGACTGTCCCGATATCTCAAGTAAGTCCCGCAGTCCCGCTCATGTGGGCTGAAGTCCCAGAGCAGCAGTGGGCTCCACCCAATGGGGTATGCTCAGTAAATACCTTTTCACATTGACTGTGCCCACTGAAGGTTCCAGCATGGCTGTGCCCTCTGCTCCTCTCCTCAACCCCCATCCACGTTTCTTTTCCTTTCAGTCATAGTTGCTAGGACCGCTGGCGTCCTGGCAACTAATGACGTGTTGTGCAGGTGCCTATACTGGAGAGAAACTACCAATGTGTAAGCCGCTTCAGAATCAGCTGCGCCCCCCGCCCAGCTCCACCCCCAACTTAGGCTTCAGCGTTCTATATAGAACACTGGTTCCTGCTTCCTGCAGCTCGGCATCTCTCCTCTGGTAAGGGGGGCGGGGCTGCTAAGTAATTTTCAAGCTTTCATAGCCCCTTTCAGGTTTTACAAGCAGCCGGGGAGAAGAGAAGCCTGCTGAGGCTGCACAGCATGTCTGAATGTCAGAATGTTTCAAAGACTGAGCTTTCCCAGAGGTGTCCTGACTCCAGCCCTGCGTGACCTCCTCAGGTAAGTGTGTGTCTGTGTATACATGTGTTGTGTGTCTGTGTATACATGTGTTGTGTGTCTGTGTATACATGTTGTGTGTCTGTGTATACATGCGTTGTGTGACTGTGTATACATGTGTTATGTGTTTGTGTATACATGTGTTATGTGACTGTGTATACATGTGTTGTGTGTCTGTGTATACATGTGTTGTGTGTCTGTGTATACATGTGTTGTATGACTGTGTATACATGTGTTGTGTGAATGTGTATAAATGTGTTGTGTGACTGTGTATACATCTGTTGTGGGTCTGTGTATACATGTGTTGTGTGTCTGTGTATACATGTGTTGTGTGTCTGTGTATGCATGTTGTGTGACTGTGTATACATGTGTTGTGTGTCTGTGTATACATGTGTTGTGTGTCTGTGTATACAGGTGTTGTGTGTCTGTGTATACAGGTGTTGTGTGGCTGTGTATATATGTGTGTGTGTATATGTATGTGTTGTGTATGTGTAATAGCGAATGAAAATTAGCTATTGTCATAGAGATCCTCCTCCTGGCCAATCAGGAAGCGGGTCTTCCTGATTGGCTGAAAGGCAAAACCATGCCATTGGCCGAGGAGGAGGCAGAAGGACTCGAGGAGACGCCGGGGGGACAAAGGAGAAGCCGCTGCAGGTAAGTGCACCGGTCTCGGGTGGGGGGGGCACGGTACGCTGGTCATTCTGCATTAAGGGGTCACACTGGTCATTCTGCATTAAGGGGTCACGCTGGTCATTCTGCATTAAGGGGGTCACGCTCGTCATTCTGCATTAAGGGGTCACGCTGGTCATTCTGCATTAAGGGGTCACGCTGGTCATTAAGGGGTCACGCTGGTCATTCTGCATTAAGGGGTCACGCTGGTCATTCTGCATTAAGGGGTCACGCTGGTCATTCTGCATTAAGCGGTCACGCTGGCCATTCTGCATTGAAATGGGTCACGCTGGTTATTCTGCATTGAAAGGGGGCACGTTGGTCTCTCTGCATTGAAAGTGGTCACGCTGACCATTCTGCATTGAAAGGGGGCACGCTGGTCTCTCTGCATTGAAAGGGGGCACGCTGGTCTCTCTGCATTGAAAGGGGGCACGCTGGTCTCTCTGCATTAAAAGGGGGCATGCTGGTCTCTCTGCATTGAAAGGGGGGCACGATGATCTCTCTGCATTGAAGGGGGGCACGGCATGCTGGTCATTCTGCATTGAAAGGGGGCACGCTGGTCTATAAATACAATAAATAGTGTTGCGCAAGAGTAAAAATCTGCCTAGTTGCTATTTCAACGATATTGGTGACCAATCCAGATTGTACTGTGTCTGGTGTGCTATCCAAAAATGTAAAATAAAATAAAATAAACCTGTGTAATATAAATTGTTTTGTGAAAAGTCAATGTTTTGATGTGATTCCAATGCTGAGTATATAAATAAATGTGTAACCCGCTTCAATAATCATACAGTGTTACCAAATATAAAGTGCTGTGTGCTGATACCTTTGTGTTTAAAAAATCCTTGGAATTAATATTTGCTATGTTCTCTCATGCAAACTGAAACCAATATATATATAAAAGATTCTAATATATATAAATAGTCCATAAAGTGCTTATAAGTGTTATAATCTGTGAGTCCTTAATATAAAGAAAAAGTGCCAGGTGCTTGTGGAATAATCAGCTGCAGGTGCTCGATCCACCAAGTCTGTGGACATGTGGGTGTGTTCCCAACCGGTAAGCTTGACCGATATATCACCAAACTCCATGCACCCCCTCGTGATTGGGCGCTCACCTTAAAACCGATATAGATATGCCTCTAATCGTATACAATATTAACTCCTCTGGGGCACTTCTCCTCCCTTCCACTGAGATACCGAAAGATCGCTGGCAGTATCCTCCTACATGTAACTCCAATACTCCATAGGGGATGATACCATGTGAAAGAGATAGCTCCAGATAGTGCTTATATCGTTTTATACTTTTTATTAAATGCCTAGTGAAAAGTTGTATACTCACATCTCCAGGTGCATGTATGCACGTATGAATCGCTTTAACCGTTCCCGGATGCCTTTCGGATAAATAGGGAGCCGCCTCGGCTTGCGACCGTCCTCCTTGGTCTGCCCGACAGCCTCACCTACGCTGGGTGCAACGCTCCGTCAGTCCTAGCCCCTCCCCTACGCGTGACGACACAGGGACCTCGTGTCTTCCTCAGGGGGCACGCTGGTCATTCTGCATTGAAGGGGGCACGCTGGTCATTCTGCATTGAAAAGGGGCACGCTGGTCTCTCTGCATTGAAAGGGGGCACGCTGGTCTCTCTGCATTGAAAGGGGGCACGCTGGTCTCTCTGCATTGAAAGGGGGCACGCTGGTCTCTCTGCATTGAAAGGGGGCACGCTGGTCTCTCTGTATTGAAAGGGGGCACGCTGGTCACTTTGCATTGAAGGGGGCACACTCTACCTTGATTACTGAAGGCCCCTTTTACACTTTTGTGACCTCAAAGTCACGCAATTTTTCTGTTTGCGCCCCCCAAGAGGGGGCATTTGGGGTGGAAGGAGCTGGGGTGGGCATATGGGGTGACTGGAGCTGGATGGGGGGGTGGATGGAGCTAGGGTTGGATGGGTGTTTGGGATATATAGTGCTAGGGTGGGCATTTGGGGTGGATGGAGCTAGGGTGGGCATTTGAGGTGGATAGAGCTGCTGGGGGCATTTGGGGTGGATGGGGGGGTGTATGGAGCTGGGTGGGCATTTGGGGTGTATAGAGCTGGGGGGGGGGTGGATGGTGCAGAGTCCGACCCCTGCATTCTGTACATTACATACTCCTGTCTCCTGCATTCTGTACATTACACTCTCCTGCACTATATAGACAATACTGGATATTATAGACTTCTCACCAAAGTCTTCATTGTCTCAACAGTTGCTGGTTGCTATGCAGTCTCTGACTATTTTAATGAAGTTCTTCTTTAAGGTAGGCTGAGCAATCTAAGCATATTTTATGAGTACTAGGAAGTCTGGGTTTTGTTTACCCTATCCCTTAAGCCCCTCCCACTGCTAAGAAATTGGCCACACCCACAATTTGCAGGTTTTGTTTCTCTTTCAGTGTCCCTCATTGCGAAGTTCAAAAGTTGGGAGGTATGCTTTAATAATAAAAAAAATAAATATATAAGGCACTATCCATTACAATTTACCACCAAATGAAAGCCCAATTTGTCCTGAATACAATAGGTAGTTGTGATGATAATACAGTTTTACTAAAACGTGCAAAGCGCAAACCTGGGTTCAAGTGTAAAGTAGGGATAGACCGATTATATCGGTATCGGCCCTGGAACTGGCCGATATTGTTGATATTTTTGTGACGTCATTCTGCCTTCTTAGGCCGCCTCCCTCGCCTTGGACAGCCTCGTCTGGAGTCGGGTCTCCCAGGAGTGTATCACAGCCATACACACACCCACAGCAGCCCTGTGCCAGCCAGCTACATCCACAGGCCCTATACCAGCCAGTCACAGGCACTGTACCAGCCAGCCAGCCACCCACAGGCTCTGTACCAGCCAGCCACCCACAGGCCCTGTACCTGCCAGCCACAAGCATTGTATCAGCCAGCCAGCCACCCACAGGCAATGAGCCAGCCAGCCACCCACCACAGGGTGCCAGAAAACCAGCCACCCACCACAGGGTGCCAGCCAGCCAGCCACCCACTGGCACTGTGCCAGCCAGCCACCCACCACAGGGTGCCAGAAAACCAGCCACCCACCACAGGGTGCCAGCCAGCCACAGGCACTGTACCAGCCAGCCGCCCACAGGCCCTGTACCAGCCTGCCGCTCACAGCCCCTGTGCCAGCCACCCACCTACCACAGGGTGCCAGCCACCCACCCACCACGGGGTGCCAGCAAGCCAGCCATTAAGCATTAAACAAAAATTAACATGTTCACTACCAGATTTGTGTCAAAAATTGTCTTATTTTTCAAAACTTTAAATGTACAAAATATCGGTCCATATCGGCCAATACCGATACGTTGTGACCAAAATTTCGGTATCGGCCCTGAAAAAACCATATCGGTCTATCCCTATTGTAAATATTTGTTTTCCCTTCATCATGAAGGTGTTAATAAATCCACAAAAAGCAACATACCTTCTGTGCCTTGTTATACCTTAGTAGAATGGTGTCCTTTTCTTGTTCCCTGCTAATATTACATATTGTATTATCACTCAGGGTGCAGCACTGGACCCATCAGTATTAATCACCATCTGTTTTGCTTTATTACTGATCGACCCCGAGAGCTCACATGGACTTCTTGTAAAAACCTATTTATAGAGCAGATGCATGACATGCAACAGAGCTTTCACACTTGAAAAGGTGGGCAATTGAATTTAACTATTGGATTGTTTAGTCAACCGTTCAGTATGAATCTCTGATCCCGGTATGAGTGAAATTATAGATCTCCATCTGTCACATCTCTTTTACCCTCCATAGACCTTTTGCTAGAAAAATCTTAAATATGTAATTGCCTGTCGTAGCACAGCGAGGAACAAGAGACAGTTCAACATTTCAGTTCATTTTTTATTTTGAAGAAGAAGTGCAAACAACTTTTTCTGATGTGCTTTGCCCAAGTTTTTATAAAGGCTGGTCAGGATATTTGACATCAAGCACAATATTTTTTCCACACAACATAAGAGATACATTTTTCAAAGCACTGTTTAAAGTTATCCTTTTTTTTTTTTTTTTGTTTAGTAATAGTGATTTTTTTTATTTTCTTATTATGAATGAAGTTCCACTTCTTTTATTTGTTAGTAATAATGAATTTAAATTTTGCAGCAAGGGATTCTGGGAGTGGATATAAGTTTGGGGGAAGTGCGTGACAAAGTGTCTTTGGCGGGAGCAGAGTCCCAGGAGGGAGAATACGGCTGTCTCTCCTCCTGTCTGAGGAAGCGGATGTCTCGGGGTGTCGCCTGAGAATCCAGAGAGAGTGCTGAGTTGAGCCGAGGGGATCCAGTGTGCCGAGAACCAGCTGAGAGAGAGAGAGGGGTCCAGTCCCAGGAAAGCCTACACAGGTCATGAGTACTGAGGATTGCCCCTGGGGGTTTGCCTGAAGTGTTAGAGGAGACCATTCCGGAGGAGGTTCTGGGAACCAGTGTCAGCTAGTTGGAAAGGGGGTACCTAGGTTGAGGACCCTGAAGTAACAGAGGGGTACATACAGTGGTGTATTTAGGTTTTGTGCTGCCCTAGGCCTGACTAAACTTGTGCACCCCCTAATTTAAATATGACCCAACCCTTCCTGTCAAGGCCACATCCCTTCCTTTTTCTGACCCGTTCTGTCATCTGTAAACCACAGACTACAACCACAGTGTAACAGTGCCCATCAGCGTAGCCTCATCAGTTCCCATAAGTTCAGCCTCATCAGTGCCCATCAGTGCAGCCTTTTTAGTGCCGCCTTATTACTGCCCATCAGTGCAGCCCTATTACTGCCCATCAGTGCAGCATATCAGTGTAGCCTCATCAGTGGCCATCAGTACAGCCCCATCAGTGGCCACCAGTGCAGCCTATCAGTGCCCATTAGTGCAGCCGAATGTGTTTGGACTTGTGTTTGCTGCCACTGATTGTAATTATACGAATATTTCACCTATGTGTATAATGACTAGGATGTCCATAGTCATTATACAAATAAGTGAAATAATCAAGTCCAAATATCTTATAAGATAGGAGTAATCTTACTAACCCAGTGACATATTGCAATCGCACATATGATGTAAGCAGGTCCAAAATATTTTTGCCATCATATACAATTAAAAGTCTTAATTGTATATGATGCAATTCAGTATGCTCGCTCAAGGACAAGGATGTTTAAAGAAATGAAATTATATTATTGACATGATGGCTGCCATACCTGGGGGCAGAAGAGGGTAGGCGGAGTATTAGGCTGCAGTGCCACACTTATTAGCATTGGGGGCCATCAGGCCAGTTGTATTAAGTGTGGTTGGTGGCCTGCGGTCTGTCCGAATGTCCTCACCCCTCAGTATTATCATACCAGCAGGTAGCAGTGTGAGTGCTTTATGGGGGTGCCAGACTTATTTACTTCCTGGACCCTGCCCTCTGGCCCATTTCTCCCCATAAGACTGGCACTATACTAAAAGTGTAGCGCAAGCCGGCGGGGACACTTTTCGTGCAGGAGCAGGGAGGAGGCTGTTTTATTTATTTTTGTGCATGGTTCAGCTTTTTTGCTGCCCCCCTGCAAAGTGCCGCCCTAGGCCTGGGCCTTGTTGGCCTAGGCCAAGATACAGCACTGGGTACATAGTCAGTGGACCCTGAAGAGCTAAAGGTTAAAGGGGGCGCCTGCAGTTTGGGCCCTGAATTGTACAGAGTACCAGTTGAGGGTTGCAGCCATACAGGAACCTACAACAAACTACCTCAAGCCAGTGCAAGGCTGGGGGGGGGGGGAGTAGTCAGTGACTTTGCAATACCGCAGTGTCAGTAGTTCTATAGTCCACAGTCCTGGATCTTCTGGACTTAAAGTCAAGGATTCAGCACTTCTATCAAGTTACAGTGTGTTCTGAGAGTCAGTGAGCGTTGGCTAGCGTCGGCTGGCGTCAAGGCAGCGTTAACTGACATTTTCCTGGATAAAGGCCCAAGTGTATTTAGGTGAGCCTAAGGAGTATCCCACTCATTCCCTTCTCCCATCCCCTTATCTACAATAAAACCACAATACAAAGATCCCAGAGTTGTCAATGTCTCAGTTCTCACACCCAGGGTCGCAGCTCACATGGGCTGGAGAGGTAACCAGTGACAATGGCAGACCCACATCCGGCCACAGGCCTGGAAACCTTGCTACACATGAAAATATATTATTAATTGCTCAGTTCCCAACAATGTAATGACATTATGATTTGGGCTCATGGGCCTGCCTTTTGTCCTTCATGTAAATTAATATTGAAGTGCATGTCCAGCTTTTTTTTTTTTTACTAATTTTAGATAGAGGTTTTTTTTTTTAACATTTACCAGTTTAGAGTTACAGAGGAGATCTTGTGCTAGAATTATTGCACTCGTTCTGACGATCTCGTCGATACCTCACATGTGTGGTTCCATATGCGTTCGCCTCTCGCGCGCGAGCACCGAGTGATGAGATGCTTTAACCACCTCCCACCCGGCCATAGTACATATACGGCCGGGCGGGAGTCTCGTCCTTCTGAATGGACGTTCCGGAACGTCCTTCAGAAGGAGAGAGATCGCGCCGCCGCGGGCACGCGCAGCGGCGCGATCTCGATGTGCCTGTGTCGCTCGGACACACGGCAACAACATTCGGCAGGAGGGCCCTGTGATTGGCCCTCCTGATCACATGACAGCTGTGTCCAATCACAGCTGTCATGTAATGTAAACACAGCCGTTGTAACGGCTTTGATCTCTTCTTTTCCTCACACAGATCCTGTCAGTGAGGAGAAGAAGAGACAATCTGTGCTGCAGCCAGGGGATCAGTGAGTTTTAAGCATTTCTTTGCTATTTACACACTGATCACCCTGTTAGTGTCCCCAAACACAGTGTCCCCAAACACAGTGTCCCCAAAACACAGTGTCCCCAAAACACCAATATAAAAATCATCAGGCGCACATCTGTCCGTGGATCATCCCGCGCACACCGTCACCTGATCTGCTACACCTGTCTGATCTGACACATCTGTCCGTGGATCATCCCGCGCACACCGTCACCTGATCTGCTACACCTGTCTGATCTGACACATCTGTCCGTGGATCATCCCGCGCACATCGTCACCTGATCTGCTACACCTGTCCGTGATCTGACGCACCTGTCCCAGTGAACATCTGCCGCATCTCACTTCAACACCTGTCCCAGAAATCATCTGTCCACATGGCGAAAAAATTTTATAGCGGCGAAGAGGCTGTCCAAATTATTCAGGGTATGTCGGATGAGAGTACCGGGGAACTCTCTCCGTCAGACTCGGATAGCGAGTATGAGCCAGTAGAAAGCAGTGGCTCAGAAATGGAAACGGAGGATGACAGAATCCTTACAAAGAGGATCAGGAGATTTGAGCAGGCGCAGGCATCCACCAGCCGCGCAACCACTCCGCAGGCATCCACCAGCCGCGCAACCACTCCGCAGGCATCCACCAGCCGCGCAACCACTCCGCAGGCATCCACCAGCAGTGCAACCACTCCGCAGGCATCCACCAGCCGTGCAACAACTCCGCAGGCATCCACCAGCCGCGCAACAACTCCGCAGGCATCCACCAGCAGTGCAGCACTCCACGCAAACAGGGCATCATCCCTGCATGACAGGCCAGCTGCTGGTAACGGGGCGTCCCACCCACAACGAGGCAGGGCCCATACTAGCCTTCCGGATGTTCTGTTATATCCGACATGGCTGCCCGATACTTCAGCAGAACCTGTAATTCCCCCTTTTACAGCACAGCCAGGCCCTCAAATCCAATCGGATAATGTAACCCCACTTTATTATTTTAATTTGTTTTTCACGAATGATCTGCTGAACTACATCGTGGAGCAGTGTAATCTGTACGCCAGCCAACATATTGCCAGCAATCCGGATTCATCCTATGCCCGCCCCTTTGTTTGGAAACCCCTCACCGTGGAAGAATTTAAACTTTTCCTTGGACTGACCCTCAACATGGGTCTGACAAAAAAAAATGAACTCCACTCCTACTGGTCTACCGTACCTTGCCATCATATGCCAGTCTACTCCTCTTTGATGCCCAGACACCGTTATGAAATGATAATGCGATTTTTACATTTCAACGACAATGCCCAGTGCCTCCCCCGAAATCATCCAAATTATGATAAATTATTCAAAATTCGGCCCCTAATCAATTTTCTTTGCTCCAGCTTCAAGCAAATGTTTACCCCTGATAAAAACATTTGTGTGGATGAATCCCTAGTCCACTTCACCGGAAGACTTGGGATAAAACAATACCTCCCAAGTAAACGTGCCAGATATGGGGTAAAGTTTTACAAAGTATGCGACAGGGCCACGGGCTACATTTTTGATTTCAAAATTTATGAGGGAAAGGACAGTCAGATAAACCCCCCTGGGTGCCCTACCTATATCGGGACAAGTGGCAAAATTGTCTGGCAGCTGATTGAACCACTGCTTGGGAAGGGTTACCACCTATATGTTGACAATTTTTATACAAGTCTCCCACTTTTCCGCCATCTATACCTAAAAAACACTGTGGCCTGTGGGACAGCACGGTCCAACCGCAAGGGCTTCCCACAGAGATTGATCAGCCAAAGATTAAATCGGGGGGAAAAAGCCAGTATGCGCAATGAAGAGGTACTAGCTCTGAAGTGGAAAGATAAAAGGGACGTCTACATCCTTTCCACAATACATGAGGACACCCTGGTGGAACTTCAGACAAGACGAGGTCCCATCCAGAAGCCAAAATGCATCCATGACTATAACCTATTCATGGGGGGGGTGGATATGAGCGACCAGCTGATGCAGCCCTACTTGGCCACCAGGAGATCACTGTTCTGGTATAAAAAAGTAGCCATTTATATCATTCAGCTAGCCCTGTTCAATTCCTATGTCATTTTTTCCAAGTGTACCCAAGGATCCCTAACCTATTTAAAATATCAAGAGGACGTTATCATGGCCCTTCTCTATCCCCATGGCCACCCCCCCCCCGAACAAATTCGCTCTGATGCATTAGCCAGACTTCATGAAAGGCACTTCCCGGATATCCTCCCTCCTACCCGCACAGGCCGCAGACACCAAAAAAAATGTCGTGTATGTTCAAGTAGAGGAATTCGCCGCGACACCAGATACTACTGTCCCCAATGTCCCTTCCAGCCAGGCCTCTGTATTGTAGGGTGCTATCGTGTTTATCACACTTCAGTACACTATTAGTAAAGACATTTTCCCAGTTTCCACTATCTGCTATTTCTGTGTATGACCCGGACTGTTTATCGACTATGATGTGAAGATATTTTTCCAGTTTCTGCTATTTTTGTGTATGACCCGGACTGTTGAATGACCATTCTTTTTGCCTGCCTCCTGGAACTGATTATTTGCTCTGCCACTGTACTATTCAACACAGGGGTCTCACACAGGTGAGGGGATCCAGAATAGAAATTCCGAGTGGAGAAAACTTTTTTGTTTGTTTTCTCGGATTAGGGTCTGGATCTCGGAGGCTTCAAAGAGATTTGGGTGGGAGAAGCCTCTACCCCTGTCCTCAGGTCTTACCTGACCAAGGCCCCCAAGCCTTATAGTGCTGCCTGCTGCCACCTGAACTGGCCATGCCTATGCCTGCCACCTGAACTGGCCATGACTATGCCTGCTAACTGAACTACTGCCAGGACCAATACTTTGTAATATCCCTGCCTGCTGCCTGGAAAATTCCTGAACATCTCCATTGGCTGCCTGGACCAATGCTTTTCCTGTGCTGGGACCGTATTCGTGCCTGCTAAAACCACAGGTAATCATTATTTTTTACCCTTTGCTCAGCAGAATGTATTTTGGGTTGTAATTCTTGATCTGTACATGCAATGTGTTAGAAGCCTGACTGTGCTACTTGGATGTTGGGCCTCTGTATGTGGCCAGGCTGTGGAAAAGTGTCACACATGTGGTATCGCCATACTCAGGACGAGTAGCAGAATGCATTTTGGGGTGTAATTTTTGCTATGTACATGCTTTGTATTAGAAATATCTTAGAAATTGACAACTTTGTGTAAAAAAAAAAATACTTTTTTATTTTTTCCACATTTTCCAAAAACTTGTGGAAAAAAATGACATCTTCAAAAGACTCATAATGCCTCATAGAATATACATTGGGGTGTTTTCTTTCCAAAATGGGGTCATTTTGTGGGTAGTTCCATTGTCTTGGTGCTCCAGGGCCTTCAAAAATGTGATAGGTACTCAGGAAATGAAATGTGTAATTTATGCCTTTAGAACGCCTGACTGTGCAACTTGGATGTTGGACCTCTGTATGTGGCCAGGCTGTGGAAAAGTCTCACACATGTGGTATCGTCATACTCAGGACGAGTAGCAGAATGCATTTTGGGGTGTAATTTTTGCTATGTACATGCTATGTATTAGAAATATCTTATAAATTGACAACTTTGTGTTAAAAAAAATACGTTTTTATTTTTTCCCACATTTTCCAAAAACTTGTGGAAAAAAAATACATCTTCAAAAGACTTATTATGCCTCATAGAATATACATTGGGGTGTTTTCTTTCCAAAATGGGGTCATTTTGTGGGTAATTCCATTGTTCTGGTGCTCCAGGGCCTTCAAAAATGTGATAGGTTGTTAGGAAATGAAATGTGTAATTTATGGCTTTCGAACGCCTGACCGTGCTACTTGAATGTTGGGCTTCTGTATGTGGCCAGGCTGTGGAAAAGTCTCACACATGTGGTATCGCCATACTCAGGACGAGTAGCAGAATGCATTTTGGGGTGTAATTTTTGCTATGTACATGCTATGTATTAGAAATATCTTATAAATTGACAACTTTGTGTAAAAAAAAATACGTTTTTATTTTTTCCCACATTTTCCAAAAACTTGTGGAAAAAAATGACATCTTCAAAAGACTTATTATGCCTCATAGAATATACATTGGGGTGTTTTCTTTCCAAAATGGGGTCATTTTGTGGGTAATTCCATTGTTCTGGTGCTCCAGGGCCTTCAAAAATGTGATAGGTTGTTAGGAAATCAAATGTGTAATTTATGGCTTTCGAACGCCTGACCGTGCTACTTGAATGTTGGGCTTCTGTATGTGGCCAGGCTGTGGAAAAGTCTCACACATGTGGTATCGCCATACTCAGGATGAGTAGCAGAATGCATTTTGGGGTGTAATTTTTGCTATGTACATGCTATGTATTAGAAATATCTTATTCAATGCAACAGAGTCAGATGGGACGTTAACCAGAGATACACTGACGGCACATATCTCATTAATTTTAAAAGAGGGTAAGGACCCAGCGGCTTGTAGCAGTTATAGGCCAATATCCCTATTAAACGTGGACTTGAAGATATTCACAAAGATACTGGCAGACAGGATGGCAAGAATATTACCAAAATTAATACATCTAGATCAAGTAGGCTTTATGACATCAAGAGAAGCGAAAGATAATACAACAAGAATACTCAACTTGATACAAATAGTAAAGGAAGAGAAGACCCCGTGTGTAGTGTTGAGCGCGGACGCAGAGAAGGCCTTTGACCGGGTGGGCTGGCCTTTCCTGTTTGCCGTGCTCAAATATATCGGGTTGGGTAACTTAATGATAGATAGAATAACTAGAGTCTACACAAATCCAACTGCTAGGGTGAAAGCTAATGGGTTATTATCAAAAACATTTCCGATAAAAAATGGCACAAGGCAAGGGTGCCCGTTATCACCCCTCTTGTTCGCCCTTACACTAGAGCCTTTCCTCTGTAAAGTCAGAGGGAACTTAGACATAGAAGGAGTAAGCGTAAAGGGGAAACAATACAAAATAGCTGCTTACGCGGACGACATGTTATTTTCGCTAACTAATCCAAGTATCTCATTGCCGAACCTGATACAAGAACTTAAAGTATATGGGGCCTTATCAAATCTAAAAATCAACTTTGGGAAATCAGAGGCAATGGGGGTAGAGATGCCCACGACTCAGGTGCAATTATTGAAAAATAGCTTTGGTTTTAAGTGGAATGAGACGGCCGTGAGATACTTGGGAACATACATACCGGCAAAATTAGAACAGGTGTATGACCTCAATTTCCTGCCTATGATAGCAACGACTAAGAGATTATTAGAAAAATGGCACGGGGGGATGCAATCGTGGTTTGGTAAATGTAATTTATTGAAGATGATAATATTGCCAAAATTTGTATATCTTTTCCGAGCACTACCGGTGAAGATACCAGGTAGATTTTTCAAGGTAATACACTCATTGCTTGTGAAATATATCTGGTCAAACAAAAAACCAAGAATAGCACGGGAAATTTTAACTTTGCCTAAAAAAAAGGGGGGTCTAGCCCTGCCGGACGTACGAGCATATTACCAGGCAGCTCAAATAAGTAGGATCTTGGACTGGTGGCATCACTCAGAGACTAAACTTTGGGTGATCCTGGAACAAGCACAAACAGAAGTAAACCTGAAAAGAGCGATATGGTGCTACCAGGACCTCCCGAAAAGATTAAAACATCACTTAATAATTGGAAATACTTTACGGATCTGCACGAGACCAAATGTATTTAATAAACTAACGACAGATAGATCCCCCTTGCTTCCAATATTAGGTAATCCCCGATTCCCTCCGGGACTAGATCAAAGACAATTTGTAATGCTAAGGGAAAGGGAGCAGGAACAGGCATCGTCTTTCTTAACACAAAAAAAATGGCCTTCGATGACCAGATTGACTGAAGGGGAGGGACTATATAAGGTGCCTTTTTGGCAAGCTGTCCAACTACATCATTTTCTGGTCTCTATACCGGGACCAGAGGATTTTGATAGACCACTAACGAGATTCGAGCAAGCTTGTGTAAAGCCAGGAAATCTCTCACGTACTCTGTCAATTGCATATGGCCTATTGACAAACCCGGAGGAACAACCGGATTTGCCATGGGTAAGGAGGTGGGAGGAGGACTTGAACTGTAGGTTTACAGGGGAGCAGATCCAGAGGATATTAAGGTTTGCACTAGGGTCATCTAGATGTACCAGAATACAAGAGACGAACTATAAGTTGGTAACAAGATGGTATGTCACGCCTGAGAAATTACATAGATGGTTCCCAAATGAATCTAATCTATGTTGGAGATGCGGGACGGAAGTGGGAACCTTGTACCATATCTTCTGGTCCTGCTCTAAAATAAAAACTTACTGGACAGGGGTGAAGGATATAGTTCAGAAATTTGTAGAACACGAATTAGAGGAGAATCCGTCTTTTCTTCTATTAAACCTATCGGATATTCCAGCAAAAAAATATGAAAGATCCATAATTCCTCATTTGATAAATGCAGCAAAGGCATGCATTCCAGGGGCCTGGAAAAAAACACAACCTCCCTTAGTGTCCGAGTGGATACGAAGGATAGAAGATAACAGGAGATTGGAAGAATTGATTGCAGCGGCACAAAATAGACAGGAGAAACATAGAAAAATTTGGGAACTGTGGAACCACTGGATATGCTCTGAAGAAGGGAAACGATACTTCACAAAATAAAATGAGAAGGAAAGTGAGATAGCAAAAGAGAGTATCCCCCCATCTCTGTTTATTACAATAAGTTCTTTTGGTTTTTTTTTTTTTTTTTTTTTTTTTTTTTTTTTTCTTCTCTGTCGTGTTGGGTGGGAGGGAGGGGAGGGAAGGGAAGGGGGGGGGGAGGAAAGAAAAATGTTTTAGGAAAATAGCAGATAGAGATGTTATATATTATGATATATATTATGAAAAAGATGTATATGTTGAAAATGTTATGTATAACCATGTGAATTCCTGAATAAAAAGAGATAAATTCAAAAAAAGAAATATCTTATAAATTGACAACTTTGTGTAAAAAAAAATACGTTTTTATTTTTTCCCACATTTTCCAAAAACTTGTGGAAAAAAAATACATCTTCAAAAGACTTATTATGCCTCATAGAATATACATTGGGGTGTTTTCTTTCCAAAATGGGGTCATTTTGTGGGTAATTCCATTGTTCTGGTGCTCCAGGGCCTTCAAAAATGTGATAGGTTGTTAGGAAATGAAATGTGTAATTTATGGCTTTCGAACGCCTGACCGTGCTACTTGAATGTTGGGCTTCTGTATGTGGCCAGGCTGTGGAAAAGTCTCACACATGTGGTATCGCCATACTCAGGAGGAGTAGCAGAATATATTTTGGGGTGTATTTGCAAGTTTATGTATGTCATGTGTGAGAAATACCTTGTTAATTTAACAATTTTGTGGGAAAAAAAAAAAAAAATCTTCATTACCAAAACTATTGTGGCCAAAAAATTGCAACTTCAAAAAACTCACTATGCCTCTTACTAAATACCTTGGACTGTCCTCTTTACAAAAAGTGGTAATTTGGGGGGTATTTGTACTCTCCTGACATTTTAGGGCCTGAAGAAATGAGATAGGTAGTCAGTACATCAGGACTGTTAAATTTTCAATGATACGTAGCCTAGCTTGAGGGCGCTCTAACTTTCACAAAAACCTATTTTCATACACTTATCAGGATTTTTTTTACCAAAGACATGTAGCAGAATACATTTTGGCCTAAATTTATGACAAAATTTGATTTTATTGGATTTCTTTTAAAACAGACAATAGAAAATATATATATATTTTTTTTTTTCGCTATTTTTTCGCTTATATCACAAAAAATAAAAAATCCAGCGGTGAATAAATACCACCAAAAGAAAGCTCTATTTGTGGGAACAAAATGATAAAAAATTCATTTGGGTACAATGTAGCATGACTGAGTAATTGTGATTCAAAGTGCGAGAGCACCGAAAGCTGAAAATTGGTCTGGGAAGGAAGGGGGTTTAAGTGCCCAGTATTAAGGTGGTTAAATAAATTTTTTTTTTCTTCTTAATTATTTTCTTTTTTTCATTTTTTTACACTTTTCTTTTAAAAAAAATTTTTTTGGATCACTTTTATTGCTGTCACAAGGAATGTAAACATCCCTTGTGACAGTAATAGGCAGTGACAGTTACTCTTTATGGAGGGATCTGGTGTCTAAAAGACCACAAACCCCTCCTCTGCACTTAAAAGCATTCAATGCTTTAATTTTTTATTTTAAATCTTGCGCCTTTAAGGCTCCAGTACCTGGAAGTGATGTCATTACATTGTTTCCGCGTTTTTACATCGGAGACCCGATCAGAGCCGAATTTGGCTTTGTTCGGGACTCCAACCAGCCGACAGACGTGCCGGCTGGTGGCTTGGGTCTCCCAATGGGACAGGAGACCCGGGCCAGTGGCGGAAGGTGGCGGGGGGGGAATGGAATGTCCCCTCCCACTGCTCAGCTGCATAGGTTGTCATCACAAGAAAGCCGATCGTCGGCTCTAAACAACGGTACCGGGGTGGTGCCTCAAGTTGCAGGCATCACCCCAGTACAACCCCTTAAAGCCGAGGCTGCATATTTGCGTTCTGTAGGCGCGAAGGAGTTAAAACAAGGAAGGGGCCAGGAAATTACACATTTACCGACTTCTTCCCCACTCTCCATCCTGACAGATCCCCTGCAGCAGCGGCAAAGACACAGGAGCCCGGGGGGGGCAGCAGGACAGGGATAGGGAGGCGGCGGGAGCGGCATGTGGAGGAGTCGATGCCCTCCATTTACCTCCTGCAGCCGCTGAATGTCTATGGGAGGGAGAGGAGGGTTTAGCGGCTGCATGGAGGGATCGAGTTGTAATGTAACTGTGCTTTCTGCCTGTTGTAAAGCGCAAACTGTTGGCGCTATATAAATCCTGTATAATAATAATAATAATATGTGGTCTATCTCCTTTAGGTGAAGTCAAGGTCATATAAGTTAGTTCTTCTTTCCTCCTCTAACAGATGGAGTGACCTCCCTATGACCACATGAACTCATGTCAGCCCTTATAGTTTACAGTCCATTGTGCTTTGTTTTAATGAAAGAACAGAACATTTCTTCCATTATTATCCGCAAGAGCTGACATAAACTTCACCTGAACTGCTGGGAGAGAGAAATAATTTGCTTGCCAATGTCAAACTTAATGATTTTATGACAGGTTGTGAATTCCACCTTAAAGACATGTTTCCATTTAGCTCTACTGTATTCATCGCTATTGTAAATGACAGTTCCAAGAATTCACAGTTTTCAGGGCAGATGAGAGAAGGTAATTATAGGTGAGTCAAATTAATTACCCTCACCTTTGAACTTAAAGCAGAACTCCAGAAAAAAAAGTGAATAGCCTATTAATTAATATGCATAATAAAAAAGCAACTTTTGCTTTAATCTGAAGCTGCCACTGCAGTACTTGTCCTCTGCTGCTACATGTCCTCATTCTGCTGGGTTCAATGACATGAAGATTTATTCAACCCAATACCTCAGGCATCCTCGACTTAAAGAGTAAAAAAAAAAAAAAAAAGGAAAAATAGATCCTGTTCCCTTATAGCAGGTCAAACAGCACAGTGCTTGTGCTGTCTAATTTGTCCCTCTCTATGCTGTAAAAAAAAAAACTGATCAAGCCTGTTTCTGGGTCCCCCTATAGTGTGCTGACCATGGTAATCATGGCTGCTGATCCATGATTACTGTGGTCAAGTTATGTGCCCCTGTCATTCCGTTGGTCTCCTCTCTCCCCCTCCCTCCCAGCCTGTCAGCTCCTGTGTGTGTGTGTGAACTGTCTGGCAGTAAAGGCAAAGAAATTTTACTGCCAGCCCTTCTGTTCTATCAATGCATCCTACACTGTATAAATGTTTGTAGAAAACGACACCTCTAAATACCTTATCTCAGATCTTTTCTGTCTGGTCACGTGACCTCCAGCTGCTCTCCTCCCCCCGATCTAGGGGCTACAACGGGAGGGGCTCAGTGGCTGCCACAGCGGTCACATGACCTCCCCAAGTGCCATCAGAGGGGGATCTCGGCCACTCCCGCTGTAGCCCTAAGATCGGGGGAAAGGAGCGCCTGGAGGTCAAGTGACCAGCCAGAAAAGATCTGAGATAAGGTATTTAGAGACATCGTTTTATACAAACATGTACACAGTGTAGGATTTACAGAACAGAGGGGCTGGCAGTAATATTTCTTTGACTTTATACCCACTTTAAACCTAGCACACATAATCAGAAAATCAGACGAAAAATATCATTTTTCATAAGATCGTACGATAATCTGATCGTTGGTACACAGCTTTCGAGACCTGATCATGACAGATGGTAAAAAATTATCCGAAGGAACAAACACAAAAAAATGTTTTCATATGATATGAGATTGTACGATTTTTGTTTAATCAGTATATATTAAAATACAATACAAATGCAATACAGTACGTTACATCACTTCCAAATTTTTTTTCTGTTGTTTCAGAATTTTCATAACTTTAGTAACCTGTTCATTTTCTAGCATGCAAAAAAATGAAAAACGAATGATCATTCTTCCGATAATCTCATTGTGTGTACCAGGCTTTAGAGCAGGGCTTGTTTTCAGCGGAAACGCGGCAGAATGCAGTTCCAGCACCTTCAGTCTGAATATATGCAATGGCAACGGGTGCTACGGTGAGCTGAAGGGCCTATTGATACTGGCTGCTGGGGATCTATTTTCGCTGTGGGGATCTACAGTTAAGGGACAGCCTATTGTTGCTGGCTGCTAGAGGTTCTATTCATGCTGGCTGCTGGGAGATCTATTGTTGCTGGGATAAATCTATTGCTGCTGGGAGGCATTTTGTTGTGGGGGGCCTATTGTTGCAGGGGAGGATTTATTGTTGCTTGGGGGAACTGTTGTTGTGTGGGGGCTATTTTTGTTTGGGGGGGGGGGCTCTATGGCTGCTAATTGCAGGTGATCAATTTTACAGTTTTTTCCATTGCTGCAGGGGAGGATTTATTGTTGCTTGGGGGATCTATTGTTGCGGGGGAGGGGTCTATTCTTGTTGATTCCAGGGGATCTATTTTACTGCTTTTCTAGTTATCATTAACAAATTCCATAAAAGTTACCTAGAACCACAACATGATACTTAGTTCTGTATTCTCTAAAAGAGCCAGTACTGGGAGGTGGGTAGGGGCTGGAACCAAGGGACAGTGCTCGGAGGTGGGTAGGGGGCGGATACAAAGGGTGACTCAGAAGGCGGGAGTACCTGCACCTATTCTCTGAGAAAAAAGCCCTGCTTTAGAGTAATACCACATCACATGTGGTTCACATCAAGTGAGCGACATTCAGTGCATCTGCAGGGACTGCACCCACCACCTCTGGAGGAGATGCGGGAGGGCAGGGAGTTCAACCAAACTAGTTGCAATAAGAGACATATGTGTGCTAGGACTTAAACTTTAAAAGGGATATTATAAGACTCACCTTTTCCAAGCCAAAGACTGTAGGTTTTGTATTACATGTTAGCACTATTCATTTTAAAATGCTGAAACTTATTTTTTTGACTTACTTTTGTACTTTTGGAGTGATCAAGTGATTCTGCAGCTCCAGCTCACGGAGCGTTCATCAATAGCCAGGAAGAGGAGCAGCTGTCACATCACCCATAGGCTCTCGCAGCTCAGCCATTGTCACTGCTCCTTCCTCTTCCCTGCAGCCATTGCTCATTGATTTAGGAGAGCCGAAGCTGCAGGATCACATGATCAGACTGGAATTGATTCAAAAAAGGTAAGTGCACATATCTTTTTATACAGGTTACTGAGGATAGGTAGGAGGAGGGGGAGGAAACATTTTTAACCACTTTAGCCCTGTCTCAAGTAGATTTACTGCGGCACTCTGCCGCTTACAGGCAAAGCGACGTAGACCTATGTCGCTCGCCCACGAGACTGTAGGGGGCGAGCGCGCGCGCACCGCCGGCTACTCGCGATCTCCCGCAGGAGAGGGAGAAAGACAGACGGCTGATGTAAACACAGCCGTCTGTCATTCTCCCTGAAGTAAGCACAGAGGCTATGGAATCCTGCTATATAGGATCGCATGTCTCTGTGGTTACTTCACTAGCCACGCCCCCTGACAGCTAGAATCACACCCCCAGGGACACACTTAACCCCTTGATCACCAATAAAGTTAACCCCTTCCCTGCCAGTGTCATTTTTACAGTAACAGTGCATATTTATAGCACTGATTACTGTAGTAATGTCACTGGTACCCCCAAAAGTGTAAAAAATGTCAGTCAGCGGTCCGATTTGTCCGCCGCAATGTGGCAGTCCTGCAAAAGAAATCGCAGATCGCCGCCATTACTAGTTAAAAAAAAAACAATAAAAATGACATAAGTCTTTCCGTAGTTAGTAAACACAATAACTTTTGCGCAAACCAATCAAAATCCGCTTATTGCGATTTTTTTTTTTACCAAAAATATGAAGCAGAAAACAAATTGGCCAAAATGTTAACAAATTTTGATTTTTACCTTTTTTTTTTTTGAGAATTTCATTAAAAAAAATTGGAAAAATATTGTTAATTTTTCAAAATTTTCACTATTTTTTTGTTTATAGCAGAAAAAATAAAAATCGCACAGGTGATCAAATACCACCAAAAGAAAGCTCTGTTTGTAGGAAAAAAAGGACGTCAATTTAATTTGGGTAGAGCGTCGCACGACCGCGCAATTGTCCGTTAAAGTCACGCAGTGCCTAATTGCAAAATAGGGCCTGGTCATTGAGCAGCCAAATCCTCCGGGGCTAAATGGTTAAGAATAGTTAGACTTTCACTTTTCTTCCACTTTAACACATTAAGGCTCGGTTCACACTGGGGTGACTTGACAAGTTGCACTCAATTCAGTGCAATGGAACCCTTGTAATCAGAGAGACTCATGTCGCTCCGACTCTGAAAAAGGTTCCTGCACTACTTGGGGCCGACTTCAGAGTGACTTGCATTGACTTCTATTAAAGAAGTAATTTGCAAGCCACGCTAAAGTCGCACTGAAGGGGGCAGCTTTAGAGTCCTCCCAGTGTGAACTGAGCCTGAGGGCTGTGACTACTAGGGATGATCGAACGGTTCGGGTCGACCATCGGTTCGGCCCGAACATTAACTGTTCGAAATTTGGCCGAATTCAGCAACCAGAATCGCCCAAAAAGCAATGGGACAGGAACTGGGCTTTAAAAGCCCATGATTGGACCAGAAACATCAGTAAAAGCCAATTGAGGGGGCAGGAGAATGCTAGGAATGTGATTAAAGGGACTATAGGGTCCAGAGGCCAATCAGGAGTGAATACGCCACCCAGTATATAACATAGCCCTGCCAAATCACTAGCACTGTAATACAGGGGCTGTGGAAGAGAGTGGAAGCAGTTCTGTTACTCCTGCTGCAAAAGTGTCATTTAGCAATTATTAGTGTGAGGAAAGGGATATCTAGTGTAGTTAGGGTACTATATACCACTATAGTTAGATTCAATAATCTAGTTTCTGTAGGGAAAGTGTTAGGTGTCAGGGTGACCGTAGTGTAGTTTAGGGTGAACTGACTCTGACTGCTATGCCAGGGTGACCAAAATCTTCCATGTCAGGGTGACCGCCAGAGAAAAAAGATCATTTGTCTTAGAATTGCAGTAGCGCAGGGATGGGGCTCCGCTCCTTTCACACCTGGGCGTTTTTTTTTCAGGCGTTTATTGGGCTTTTTTGTGGACGTCTTTGGAGGCAGGCATGACATCTGAACTTCTGTGTAGGGGTATATATACACATATATGTATATACTGTATACACATACACACATATAGGTGTGAAAGTAGCGGAACCCATTCCCTGCGCTAATGAAATTATTTTCAGGGATGGGGTTCCACTCCTTTCACACCTATATGTGTGTATGTGTATATATACATATATGTGTGTGTATATATACCCCTATACAGAAGTTCAGATGTTATGCCCAGGTGTGAAAGGAGCGTAGCCCCATCCCTGCGCTATTGAAATTCTAAGAAAAATGTTTTTTTTTTCTGGTTCTGGACATGCTACAGAGCTGAAACTTCACAGGTACACTTTTTAGACCCCCAGACACTAAATCCAAAGAAATCTCATTTTTTTTTCAATAATTTTTTTCAATAATTGGTTCTCTATCAAAAACGACAATTTTTAAGAACTTTTTTTTGTGTGATTAATAGTCCCTGGGGCATGACCCAGAACCCTAGGCACTTTTTAGGGGCATTTATTGGGTTTTAGGGCTTCAAAATGGTGTTTTTTGATTACCGAAGTTCGGGTCCCATTGATTTCAATGGGGTTCTGGAATCCGGACCCGGACTTTCGGGAAGTTTGGGTGTTCTGGTCGAACTGAACTTTTCAAAAGTTCGATCATCCCTAGTGACTACACTAGCTTGTCTAAAAAGCCAAATTTGACTTGTTATGCCAAGGGTTCAGATAGGGCTCCCTGCCAGCATCCTAGACAGTAACGACGTTTCTGTGGGGAATGAATTACCCCAATTTTAACAGCATTTAACTTTAAAATAACATCTATCTACTGAAGCAAGCATTCATCTTGTTCTGAAAAATCGGTTCTGTCCTTAAACAGAATGCATTGTAAGTGCATGCTGAATAAGTAACGCACTTATGCACATACGACACGATGATTATATTATGAAAGGGTGAAGGTAAGGTAATCAAACAAAGAGATGTAAAAGGTTTCTGGTGAAGAAAAGAATATTATGAAACCGCTAATGTAATGAAACATTACATTATGCATAATGACCGGTGACCCTAATTGTCCAAACATTTCTAAAAACCTTACATCAAGGTAAAATCTGTTTGAAAGTTTGTTATTCTAGCATACTGAAACTCTTTTACAAAGGGTGTATGAATTGTGTAGGGGTGCTGTTTGTGTTTGGGAAAACCTAAATTCATCCAAAACATTGCAGATTTGGTTTTGAAAAGCTAGAACCAAACCTCTGCGATGTTCAAGTGCACTAATGGCATTTTTCTACTGCAAGTACCGGCTCAGCTCCACTCGGCACTGCTTGGCCCAGCTCGGCTCAGTTTGCTTTTCCACTGCGTGGTACGAGTCGGCACATTTCAGCACTGTATAGGCTCTACTCGGCTCAGTTTGCTTTTCCAGTCAAGTAGTAAGTGGGTGGGATTACAACGATTCTCTGACCAATCAGTGGCTAGTAGTGGCAAACATTCAAGGCTGCATGCAAAGGATTGTGGGATATGGTACCGGTACAGCCCGCTTAAAACCCCAACCGAGGTGGTACTGTTTAAGCGAGCCGTACCATGTAGTGGAAAAGCGCCGCTGTACCAAAACGTACCGAACCGTTCTAACACGTACCATGCGGTACCATGCAGTGGAAAAGCACCAAACCGAGCCAAAACGATCCGTTCCATGCAGTGGAAAAGCGCCATAAAACATGCCAAGGGGTCTGTTTGCATTTCTAAATTATAAACCAGCATAGGGATGGATTATAATTCAGCAATGTATTGCCACTAAAATGAAAAAGGACGCCTCCCACAGCTGGGAGAGAATATGTAGAAATCAATTCATATTCCAACCAGACCCTTAACTAGGAATACAGCATGGTGACCAGGAAAGGAAGAGCAGAGGGTATGCAGCCCCCCTTCCTGTATCATACCAGACCACATGCCTTTTAATATTGGGGGGTACCCTGCATGGGGGGGGGGGGGCAAAGTTTCCCACCTTGTAAAGCAACCTTGTCTAAATGTGGAGGGATAGGGGACTCTTTCAGATCTCTATGTGTCCAAAAAAAGAAGACGGGATAATAGTAAAATGGGGATGATCTTATTCTGAAATCTAAAGGCCCCTTTTTAATAAGGGAAGGACACAATATTTGTCCCAATAAATAGGAAGAAGGGTACATTAGTTTGGATTTTTTTTTTTTTGTCATCCTAGTGTCATTGGGGTGATGTCACTTCACTTTCTGTCCTATAGACATCCCGTATCTCACAAAAGTGAGTACGCCCTTCACATCTTTAAAATATTGTATTATATCTTTTTTCATGTGACACTGAAGAAATGACACGTTGCTACAATGTAAAGTAGTGAGTGTACAGCTTGTATAGCAGTGTAAATTTGCTGTCCCCTCAAAATAACTCAACACACAGCCATTAATGTCTAAACTGCTGGCAACAAAAGTGAGTACACCCCTAAGTGAAAATGTCCAGATTGGGCCCAATTAGCCATTTTCCCTCCCGGTGTCATGTGACCCATTAATGTTACAAGGTCTCAGGTGTGATTAGGGAGCAGGTGTGTTACATTTGGTGTTATCACTCTCACTCTCTCATACTAGTCACTAGAAGTTAAACATGGCACCTCATGGCAAAGAACTCTCTGATGATCTTAAAAAAAGAATTGTTGCTCTACATAAAGATGGCCTAGGCTATAAGAAGATTGCCAAGACCCTGAAACTGAGCTGCAGCAGGGTGGCCAAGACCATTCAGCAGTTTACCAGGACAGAATGCACTCATAACAGGCCTCGCCATGGTCAACGAAAGACATTGAGTGCACGTGCTCAGCGTCATATCCAGAGGTTGTCTTTGCGAAATAGCTTTATGAGTGCTGCCAGCATTGCTGCAGAGGTTGAAGGTGTGGAGGGTGAGCCTGTCAGTGCTCACACCATACGCCCCATACTGCATCAATGGGTCTACATGGCTGTCATCCCAGAAGGAAGCCTCTTCTAAAGTTGATGCACAAGAAAGCCAGCAAACAAGGGGGCCCCCAGATTCTGACACCCCCATGTGAATGAGTATCGGGTACATAGTACCCCTACCTATTTACTAGAAGTGTCAAAAAGTAAATAAACACAAGGGACAAGATTTTGATGAATCCTTTATTACAAAATAAAAGAATTGTGCCCCCCCCAATGTAAATCCATCATCAATCACACTGCCCGCTGCATCACAGACCCAAAAAATAAAAAAAATTAAAAATGCTTCTGCCACCTGGGACGGCCTCCCACCAGATGCCTCCTCTGCGCTTTGACATTTTGACATTTCTTATATAGTTAAGGGGTCAGGCCACCTGGTCATGTCACCTGGTGGCACTGTCCCCTTCTGACATCACGGACTGGTGCATGCTGGGCCTGTGACATCAAAAGCGCCGATGCCACCAGGTGACATGGCCAGATGGCCCCGCCCCTTGGGAATATAGAAGAAAATAGAAGGCGCTACTGCATTATCCTTAATGTATGTCTTTAGCCACTTGCCGCCCACCCACCGTCAAATGACGGCGGAGCGGTGCGGCTCTCGTTCTGGGACAACGTCATATGATGGCGTCCTAGAACTGCCACTCTTGCGTGCCCATGGGGGCGCGCAGTGTGGCAATCGTGGCTGCGCCATGTTCCTAGGACATGGAGCGACCGGATCTTGGCTCTTTACCCATGTGATCGGTTATGGCCAATCACAGCCGGTCACATGTAAATGAGGAAGTGCCGTTTACCGGCTCTCCTCGCCTCACACTGTCCGAGTGTGTGGCAAGGAGAGTCGATCAGTGGCTCCTCCTCAAAGGACTGGTAATCAGAGCACTGATCATCAGTGCCCTGTTTACAGTAAAGTAAAAAAAAAGTGCCCACAATCAGTGCCCACAGTGCCCACAATCAGTGCCTAGAGTGCTGCCAGTCAGTGCCCATCAGTGCCTGCTAATCTGTGCCGCCCGTCAGTGCCCATCAGTGCTGCCTGTCAGTGCCCATCAGTGCCACCTGTCAGTGCCGCCTATCAGTGCCCATCAGTGCCACCTCTCAGTGCCGCCTTTCAGTGCCCATCAGTGTCGCCTTTGAGTGCTCATCAGTGCTGCCTATCAGTGCTCATCAGTGCCACCTCATCAGTGCCCACAAGTGCCACCTTATCGGTGCCTATAACTGGCACCTTATCCGTGCAGCCTATCAGTGCCCATCAGTGCCGCCTCATCAGTGCACATCAGTGAAGGAGAAAAAATACTTATTTTCAAAATGTACTGACAGAAAATAACAAAAAACTTTTATTTCACAATTTTCTGTCTTTTTCCTTTTTTTTATAGTAAGAAATAAAAAACCCGACGGTGATTAAATACCACCAAAACAAAGCTCTGTTTCTGTGAAAGAAATTATAAAAATGTCGTATGGGTACAGTGTAGCATGACTGCGCAATTATCATTCAAAGTGTGACAGCGCTGAAAGCTGAAAATTGGCCTGGGCAGGAAGGGGGTGAATTAGGGGGGTTAATAGGTAAAACAGAGGTAAGAATCATACTCACAAACAAATGCTTGGGTAATTGCATAACATAAGATTCATTCGCTTGTGTCCATGTAGAACTTGTTAATATCGTAGGACTATCTTGCAGAAGCATTGGCTAACGTGTTTTAAGGTTTCCCTCTTCATCAGAGCCAATAGCCCCAGCAATTACCTTTTATTAGAGAGGATTGTGAAGCAAAGGCCATTAAAGAATTCAGAGGAGATTCACAAGGAGTGGACTATGGCTGGTGTCAATGCTTCAAGAGCCACCACACACACAGACGTATCCAGGACATGCGCTACAACTGTCGCATTCTTTGTGTCAAGCCACTCCTGAACCAGAGACAACGTCAGACGTGTCTTACCTGGGCTAAGGAGAAAATGGTCCTCTTTTCGGAAGAAAGTAAATTTTGTATTTCATTTGGAAATGAGGGTCCCAGAGTCTGGAGGAAGAGTGGAGAGGCACAGAATCCGAGTTGCATGAGGTTCAGCGTGAAGTTTTCACAGTCAGTGATGATTTGGGGGAGCCATGTCATCTGCTGGTGTTGGTCCACTGTGTTTTATCAAGTCCAAAGTCAACAAAGCCCTCTACCAGGAAATTCTAGAGCACTTCCTGCTTCCCTCTGCTGACCGGCTTTATGGAGATGCTGATTTAATTTTACAGCAGGACTTGGCAACTGCCCACACTGCCAAAAGTACCAATACCTGGTTTAATGATCATGGTATCAATGTGCTTGATTGGCCAGCAAACTCACTTGACCTAAACCCTATAGAAAATCTGTGGGGTGTTTTCAGAGACACCAGACCCAACAATGCATACAAACTGAAGGCCACTACCAAAGCACCCTGGGCTTCCATAACACCTCAGCAGCGCCACAGGCTGATCGCCTCCATGCCACGCTGCATCGATGCAGTAATTCATTCAAAAGGAACCCCGACCAGGAATTGAGTGCATACTATACTGTACATGGACATACTTTTCAGTAAGCCATTTCTGTAGTAAATACCTTTTTTATCAGTCTTATGTCATATTCTAATTTTCCGGGATATTGAACTTTGGGTTTTCACTAGCTGTAAGCCCTAATCATCTAAATTAAAAGAAAGAAATGCTTAAAATATATCACTCTGTGTGTTATGAATCTACTGTATATAAGATGAGTTTCCCTTTTTGAATTTAATTACTGAAATAAATTAACTCTTTGATGATATTCTAACTTTTTTGAGATGCACCTGTATATCTGCTTATTTTACATGTTAAATGTAAAATAGTGTTGCGCAAAAAATAAAACAACTATTTAAAAAATAATATATTGGTGATAAAATATGTGAATAAAATATTAAACTGGGTCCTATTTAAAATTGGATAAATCTCTGTGCTCAAATGAATAAAATAAATACCTATAATTCCTCAAATGTGTTCAATAAACATTTCATAAAACCAAAGTTCTTATTCAATCGTGGCAGTGAATAAATAGTGAACCATAAAACAATGTAATAATGATAATAAATGTACAATGTCACCAGTAAAAATATTTGTGCAAATAGTAAGCAATATACCATTAATAGTACAATATCACCAATAAAACATATGTGCAAATAGCAAACAATATCATAAACGAATATAGATAAATTAGTAGTGTCCAATAAATTCAGTGATATAAAGTGCCAATAAACAGTCCACTATATGTGCTCAAGCCACCAGATGTGTGGCTGTGCTCCCGAAAACCAAGTGAGTGACCAGGGTGTCACAGCTGTTTCCTAATTGTGCACCCCCTTGTGATTGGGCGCTCACCTTGTGTATAAAGTAAATGCGCTCAAATGCTGAATGCCTGATGACTCCAGATGATCTATTCCCATAGATTAGCCAATCTCCTCTTTAGCAATCTCGTATCGGATGTGATTGGGTATAAATGCTAGATATCCGGCAGATCCCGGTAATCTTATCCCCTTAGATATGCACAAATATTTTTACTGGTGACATTGTACATTTATTATCATTATTACATTGTTTTATGATTCACTATTTATTCACTGTCACGATTGAATAAGGACTTTGGTTTTATGAAATATTTATTGAACACATTTGAGGAATTATAGGTATTTATTTTATTCATTTGAGCACAGAGATTTATCCAATTTTAAATAGGACCCAGTTTAATATTTTATTCACATATTTTATCACCAATATATTCTTTTTTAAACAGGTTTTTTATTTTTTGCGCAACACTATTTTACATTTAATAGCTCAATTGCACTTGTTTATGAGAAGTGAAGTGTCTGCGGCATTTTAAAAAATCTACCATAAAAAGGTTGCTCGTAGGAATTCTTATAATTTTATGCTTATTTTACATGTACCTGCCTCTGTTTCTATGATGTGTCATGTATGTTGTACCATCATACTTAAATATGTAAAATTCTTAATAAAAGAGATTAAACATAAAATGGCACTTGCAGTACTGTATAAAAATAAAATACAGTTTAGCTGCAGTAGCCTCCTCACTCCATGCCTCCTACTTGGGAGATCCTGCGTTCCTGATTGTGTTTCATAAGAGAAGCAGATTTTTGAGGTGGATGGTTGTCTGGTAACTTTGAGATCTCTCTTTTTCGACTCTGGGTTTAGCTCCTCTGCCACCCTCCAATTAAATATTAACCTTCCTATTACAGAGAGTTATAGGTATGCTCTTACTTGCCCATCTACCTATTTTGAACAGCTCTGTCTCTCTAACCCCAAAGGTAGGGGGGGTTGTTTTCTCCTTTTGTTAATACCCTAATGTGTTACACCTTCCAGAAAAAAACATCGCCAATGAAACAATGGAAAATTAGGAGTTTTTTTTCTCCCCAAGAGTGGGCAGATACGTTCACCAACTTCTATAAGAGTGATTGTTCTATTACCATATGTTTACTGTATGCTAAGCAGCTATTAAATTGCACACTAGATTATTTAACACCCTCTATGTAGCATACCATCCAAGTGATGACCAGAGGTGTCACCATCCTGTTTTCGAGGCTGCTTAGATAATTGAATATTCACACATACACTTTGGAGTTGTAAGGGGCTCCATGCTCTCTGGTAGAAAGTGGCAAATAAAACTGCACAAATAATTGTTCTAACTTTTTCTCTAATGTTGCCTTTTTCTCTATTGTTTGTTCCTATTACAAATGTGACTCCCCCTTGAGAAATGCTTCTGTATATTTTTTTGCTGTTCAGTGGGACATAGCTTTAAAGTGGTGCTCACCAATTGCTCCATGGTGACACCTTTTTTCTAGGATGGAATCTCTGAGGCTTATAGAGAAAATTGACCATACTACTCGTGAATCAATGCTGGCTTTTACAAGAAATTGGACTTTGGAACTCATCTCTGAATCATGGAATAGTAATCCTCCTATAACCGAACCTTTTTCATTCTTGTTCCCAACTTAGATATACAGAACAGGTGTATCTAATTTTCACTGACCTCCTAAGGTTTAGGCCTTTATGTCAATATAAGGAGCTCCCGGTGATGTGCCCATTGGGGCTGATGTCCTAGGGGTGCCAGAAAAAAACTTTGGATACTTGCACACTATTGAGTTTTACTAGCACCAGGTCACATCACTATTTGCTTTTCTTGCACACATCATTTGAGCAGGCCTTGTGGCTAGTTCAAGGGTAACTTCATTTTTTTTTTTTTGCACAGAGACAGAGGGTGCAGATTATTGGGGGCTTGCCTTGATATCTGGGGGAGGTTCTGTGGCCTTCAGATCTTTTGCCTCTCCTCTTCAGTAGAGTCCCTCGCCAAGTACTTGGTGGACTGGCTTTCGGGAGTTGGGTCCACCCGACTTCAGCTTAGGGAGACCATGGCGTATCCTGCCCCTGTCAGGAGCCATGCGTCCCAGGGGAATCAGGGTTAGAGGCCCTCTGTGCACTTTTTTTGTGTGCTGTGAATTCACGGTTCACTTTGCTTGTTCACAGTGGTTCAACAAAGCATGGCACAATAGGGCTCCCTAAAGAAAAAGAAAAACAATATGCTTACATGCCTTGTATCATATCTTGTACTTCCTTTACAACCTCGTTCCCTCTTACTCATTTTCATTTCCTCTTTGTATGACATTTGTATGATTTGTAGTTGTTACTGATTACTACAGTACTTATATGGACACATGGTCAATGTTATTCATCACATATGCTGTTGAACGAGCTTTGCAATGTGATATTGAGTATGTTTGCTATCCCATTCGTGTTTCACTCCAATAAAAAAAAAAAAAAATGACACTTGCAGTCTAAACTGTGACAATATATTGTTGTGAACTTTGATCAGTTAAAATGAAAAAAAAAATGTTTTTTAAGCTAAAAGTAACCTTTTTTTAACCCTTAAGCTGACCTTATATGAATTGAAATTCACCCAGTTCTGCAGGCACCTGACAAATTTTGATACGTGTATGGACAAGCTGGTTGTACAGAAGTTGATCTACGGAACTACTTCTGTACAATTAGCCTGTCAGATTTTCCCCACTCGATCAGTGCTATTGGCTATAGCTGGCAGTGCTGATCAGTGTATTATGACAGCGGGGAAGAATCTCCGCTGTTAGAAACATAGAAACATAGAATGTGTCGGCAGATAAGAACCATTTGGCCCATCTAGTCTGCCCAATATATCTGAATCCTATGAATAGTCCCTGGCCCTATCTTATATGAAGGATAGCCTTATGCCTATCCCATGCATGCTTAAACCCCTTCACTGTATTTGCAGCTACCACTTCTGCAGGAAGGTTATTCCATGCATCCACTACTCTCTCAGTAAAGTAATACTTCCTCATATTACTTTTAAACCTTTGCCCCTCTAATTTAAAACTGTGTCCTCTTCTGGTAGTTTTTCTTCTTTTAAATATGCTCTCCTCCTTTACCGAGTTGATTCCCTTTATGTATTTAAAAGTTTCTATCATATCCCCTCTGTCTCTTCTTTCTTCCAAGCTATACATGTTAAGGTCCTTTAACCTTTCCTGGTAAGTTTTTTCCTGCAATCCATGTACTAGTTTAGTAGCTCTTCTCTGAACTCTCTCTAGAGTATCTATATCCTTCTGGAGATATGGCCTCCAGTACTGCGCACAATACTCCAAGTGAGGTCTCACCAGTGTTCTGTACAGCGGCATAAGCACTTCTCTCTTTCTACTGCTTATACCTCTCCCTATACATCCAAGCATTCTGCTGGCATTTCGTGCTGCTCTATTACATTGTCTTCCCACCTTTAAGTCTTCTGAAATAATTACTCCTAAATCCCTTTCCTCAGATACTGAGGTCAGGACTGTGTCAAATATTCTATATTCTGCCCTTGGGTTTTTACGCCCCAGGTGCATTATCTTGCACTTATCCACATTAAATTTCAGTTGCCAGAGTTCTGACCATTCTTCTAGTTTTCCTAAATCCTTTTCCATTTGGCGTTTCCCTCCAGGAACATCAACCCTGTTACATATCTTTGTGTCATCAGCAAAAAGACAAACCTTACCATGGAGGCCTTTTACAATATCATTTATGAAGATATTAAACAAAATTGGTCCCAGTACAGATCCCTGAGGTACCCCACTGGTAACATGACCTTGTTCTGAATGTTCTCCATTGACTACAACCCTCTGTTGTCTGTCCCTCAGCCACTGCCTAATCCACTCAACAATATGGGAGTCCATGCTCAATGACTGCAGTTTATTGATAAGCCTTCTATGTGGGACAGTGTCAAAAGCCTTACTAAAATCTAGATATGCAATGTCTACCGCACCTCCACCGTCTATTATTTTAGTCACCCAGTCAAAAAAATCTATAAGATTTGTTTGACATGATCTCCCTGAAGTAAACCCATGTTGTTTAGAATATAACAGCGCAGTGGGGAGGATCCCCACATTCACACTAAATGTGTGAATGCGAGAATTAAGTCACATTTGTTTGTTCAACCTTCTGGTTGAACTCAAAAGATTAACTCACCTATGGGTTATTTTAGTTAACCCTAATCAACCATACTTAATGTCTCTCTCCCCTTCTCCCTTAGCTATTATTTTTCTGCTGGTTTTTATCTATTTAATTTTACCTTTTTTTTTTTTCAAAATAGTTTTTATTGAAGTTTTGACATAACAAAGAAAATAACGAAGGCAGTGTGAATTATGGACATTTCGCACTCAAAACACAGTTTGAACAGTGACAATGAACTCGTGTCATCACGACATTAGCACAAATGTAGAAATGCAGTGAAAGATAAACTTGCATAGAAAAACAGTAACATCAACAGCATCAAAGTTAGCATGACAATGTTTGATTGGGGTACCAGGATGACCAGGCTGCCCATTGTGAGTCAAAAGCGGCTATAGAATCTTTAACCCTTAACGCTAATAGACGTTCGTACTGACAGTTAAGATTGACTTGGGCCAATACTTCTGTTTGGTTAGGGGCTATGCTGCTTTTCCAATGTCTGGTTATGATGAGTTTTGCGGCTAGCAGGATATGGATCAGGATTGTGTGGGAATCTTTTGGATATTCGTGGATACCCAGGTGGAGGATGGCCAATGCTGGTTCTGGGGATTTGAGAATACCCGAGATAGTGGCCATAGTAGCAAAGATTTGTTTCCAATAGCTAGAGATACCCACACAGGACCAAAATACGTGATAAATATTGGCAGGTTGGCCACAACCCCTCCAGAACAGGGGCGAGTAGGACAGTAAAAATTTCGACAGTATTACCGGGGTTTTGTACCACCTAGCTACAATTTTTTGGGCAAGGCCCCAGTGGTTCGTGCAATGTGTTGCAGCGGTCACCGCTTGAAATGATTTAGACCACATCAGGGGCGAGAACTGACCATTGAGATCCTTCTCCCATTTAAGCATAGGTGAGGTTTTGGAGAACAACATTTTGTCACCTAGTGCATTGTAAAGTAGGGAGATGCCCCTCACTGGAGCATCTGGGGTGATAAAGAAGGTATGTAGATGGTCGTCCATGCGGATAATTGGCGGTGGGAATTTTAGAAGAAACCGCTGGATTTGCAGGTAGGAATAGGACAAGGACTTTGGTAGCTGGTATTTATCTGAGAGTTCAGACCATGGCTTAACAAGACCAGATGAGAGTAGCTCATCCACCCATAAAATTTCTTGGTCTCTCCATGTGATAGTCTTTAGGTAGGGTATTAATACTTCTAGGGTTTGGAGTGGGATACGTAAGGGTGTTGATGTAGGTTGGGGTTTGGTGGATGCAAGCGATTTCCGCCAAGCCAGGATTGTAGCCTGCGTTGTGGGAGGGAGCGAGTGGATAGTGAGTTGTCTCCAAGTATCCGCCAGAAGCAGTAAGTGCAGAGATGGAGACTGAGACAGGGTGGTCTCCAGCCCTACCCAGACCGCCTCCGAGGAGTCGAGGAACCACTTTTTAGCCTGAGAAAGAAGCCAAGATACGTAGGAGTCCTCCATAACTGGCCAGCATACTCCACCCGCTTTCTTGTGTTTCACTAGGTGGGATTGTGAGCATCTGGGTCTTTTGAGATATTTATGGTGAATAGGAATGGGTAGGGTCCTAAACAAGTACAATATCTTGGGCCGCTCCATCATCTTGAAGGAAGCTATCCTTCCCAACCAGGATTGTTCTATCTTGGCCATACGAGATAAGTTTTGGCGAATTTTGGCAATTAGGGGTTTGAAGTTGACGTCCACAATTTTAGCTGTGTCGGCGACAATCTGGATTCCCAGGTAAGGAATAGATTGTTCGGCCCATGCGTAGGGGAACCGCTGCTGCAAGTGATGTTTGGTATGAGTGTTGATTCCGAAGTCCAGGATCAGGGATTTGTGGAAGTTCACCTTGTAATAGGACAAGGAACTAAAGTGAGTAAGGGTGTCATGAATAATAGGGAGGGAGATCAGGGGGTTGTTTACTATTAGGATAACATCATCGGTGAACAGATTTATAACATGTGGAACACTGTTGACAGTTACTCCAGAGATGAGGGGGTTTGAACGTATAGCCTCCACGAGGGGTTCCATCATTAAGTTGAAAATGGCTGGAGACAAGGGGCATCCCTGCCTCGTGTCATTCCTAATCGGGAATTCCCTGGAAAGGAAACCAGATGTGAACACACTCGCAGAGGGTTTAAAGTAAAGGGCCAGGATAGCGGAGACTACGGGGCCACGAAACCCAAATGTATTCAAGGTGGCTTTCATATATCCCCAATGGATTCTATCGAACGCCTTTTTGGCATCGATAGAGAGCAAAAGGGTCTGAGATTGGTTAACACGGACATGATGAAGAATATTGAGGATGCGCCTGGTGGCATCCAGGGCTTGCCTCCCTTTGGTGAATCCTGTTTGGTTGGGTTTAATTAGACTGGGGATTACTTCATACAATCGTTTAGCTAGGAGTTTGGCGTAGATTTTGATGTCAGTATTTAGGAGGGATATCGGGCGAAAGATAGGGGGGAATCTGGGGGTTTACCAGGTTTGGGTTGCCTGACAATATGGGCAGTGAGCATTTCCTGAGGAAATTCACCCGTTGTAACGGCCGTAGTAAAGAGGGATTTTAGATGGGGTAGGATAGTGAGCATAAACACTTTGTAATATTCGTTCGTCAGCCCGTCCGGGCCTGGTGACTTGTCTGACGGGAGGGAGCGAATGATAGATTGAATTTCGGTGTCTGTGAATTCTCCATTTAGGAATGACAATTGAGCTTCCGACAAGTGGGGCAACTTGAGGGAGTGTAAGAAGTTATTAATTGTTGGCTCTGTGGGTTGGGGGGTAGTAGGGTCATCTCTGAGATTATATAAGGATCCATAGTATTCCGCAAAGGTATCTGCTATAACTTGGGGTGCTCTATCTTATTTTTGGAAGTGTGGTGGAAGAGGTGGGGAATAGTGGATTTTGTCCTTCGGATTTTAAGCCTCCGTGCTAAGAACCTACGGGCCTTGTGGTGGTTGGCATAGTAATTAAGTCTGAGGCATTGCATATAGAGGTCGTGTTCCTGGCAGAAGAACTCCCGGAGCTGGCAGCGCATCTCGGAGAGCTGAGATGCCAGTAAGGAGGACGGATGTGACTGATTTAGACCATCTTTTTCCCTAATTTCAGCAAGAAGAGAGTCAAGTTTAGCGGTGCGGGCTCTTCTTTTACGGGCTGTAGCTTACAGCAGCAGTCCCCTCATAAACACCTTATGAGCATTCCAATTGATAAAGAGATTTGTGTCATGCGGTTGGTTTCGGTCAAAATACCCCTGTAGTTCAGCTGATAATAGTTCCCTGCAGTCTACATCCTGGAGGACAGAGCTGTCACATCTCCACAAGCGGGTTTGACCCGCAGTCAGGCCTGTCGCCAAAGAGAATGTAATGGTTGCATGATCCGACCATAATATGTCGTGGATGTCAGATTTTGTGACCTTTTGGAGAGACAGTCTGTCCACCAAGATATAGTCCAGCCGAGAGTAAGAATTATGTCTGGCTGAGTAAAAGGTGTAAGTGCGTTCTTCAGCGTGTTGACATCTCCACGCGTCATATAGTCCCTCGGCTTGCAGGAGCCCACGATGTGGAATGGGACCCTGCCTACCAGGGGTAGATCAGTCCAACGTGGTGTCAAGGACTGTATTCAGAACCCCACATACAATCACAGAACCTTGTCGCACTCTCGAGATCAGTTTAAAGAGACGGGTCAGAAATCTCGATTGGTGCGAGTTAGGAGCATAAGCATTAACCACTGTAAAGAGAGCATTATTCAATTTGCAAACCAGCACAATATACCGACCGTTAGGGTTCAGAATTGAGTCAACCAGTTCAAAAGACAGTTTACCGCTGAAAGCAAGGAGGACTCCCCCTTTCTTTTCCGCCCTGGATGCTAGGAAAATGTGGGGAAAGTCACTGTGGGTGCAAGGTGGTGTTTTGTCGCTGTGGTGGTGTGCTGTTTGAGTCTCCTGTGCCACCACAACATCCACCGAGCGTTGCAAGGCTTCCTTCCAAAGCGAGCGTCTCTTTGCTGGGTGGTTGAGACCCCGCACATTAAGGGACATTACCAAAATAGACATGGGGGTTCAAATAGTGTAGGTAGCGACCAATATTGGAAAACAATGACAATATCCAGTAAAGGGAACTGAAGACTGTGGAAGGGAATGACCCTAGAGCGTCCGTCGAGGGTTAGCAGTCCTGGCCAGAGTGAGTGCAGATGCAAGAATGTCAAGACATCAAGTTTGCTGTGATGACTGTCAGTAGTAGTTAGGTGCGAAGACGAATCTTGAAGACATGCCAAGAACAGGGCATGGTAGTAACGAGAAAAACAAAATAAAAGGGAAAGGGTAAAAAAATGTGGACCTGTGAGAGTCCGTGCAGCGCATGCTGCCTGATCAAGCTGGGGGCAGGTACGGTGGTAGGTACCTGAAGGTGAGCCCAGGGAGAAGTGTAACGATGTGAAGATGAAGAGACACCCATTAGTAACGATTCTTCTTGTTGTTGTTCCGCCTAGAGCGAACTACTTGCCAGTCGGCCGTGAGATGCCGGAGACCTGCTGCAGGGTCTCGGTTATCAGGAAGGGGTGGATGAGGAGGGTCGTGGGGTACGATACCCCACTCTCGCAGGAGTTTAATTCCATGGTCCACCATCATGATCAGATGCGAGGAATCATTATAAGGCACACTAAGTTTGGCCGGATATTTCCACTTGTAAACCACGTTGTGATTTCTGAGGGCTTTATGATTGTAGATATATCCCTCCTCTGCTGCAAGGTGTGTTTGGAATAGTCCGGTAAAAGCTGTAAAGACTGAGCGTGGGGTGGAAGATTATCTTTGCACCGGAAGGCTTCCAATATGCACTCCTTGGCCTGGTAAAAGTGCACTCTGAGGATTATGTCCCTCGGGACTTCCTATGGTAGGAAAGAGGGTTTAGGAACCCGTTGGACTCTGTCCACTGTCAAGTCGGCAGATGTGAAAGAGGGAACCAAATCTTTAAACAGCGAGTGAACATAATGGGGAAGTTGCTGCGGTGTAACAGTCTCAGGGACGCCTCTAATCTTGATGTTATTGCGGCGTGACCTGTCCTCCAGGTCAGCCAGTTTGTTTTTGATCATGAGGAGGTCGTCTTTGTGGGAGCTATGGGAGTCCACAAGCGCATTGTAAGAAACACCTACCTCCGATAATTTTGTCTCAGTGACATGTACCCGTTGTCCCAGCTCTTGTACTTCAGCTTTGCACTGGTGGACAGCAGTAAAGAGGTCTGCATGTAGTGAGGCTTTCAGTGAAAACATCATCTCTTTCATGGTAACGTCAGAGATTAGCTGGCCGGTAGTAGTGAATTGTGCGATGGGGTCATTTTGTGGGCTATAAACAGGAAGAGGTACCTGAGACTGGGGATGAAGTCCAGCTTCCATCGCTTCTCTGCGGGCGTCAGTGTCCCTGTGTGGCTTTGATTTGAGCGGGCTCCTTGTGGAGGGAGTGCTGGCACCCGAGTCCAAGGATATGGAAGGAGAGCTTTGTGTCCCAGCAGCAGTAGCTTCCACTGAGTCCAAATCAGGCAGTTGCAGGCTGCTGGACGCCAGAGGTAAGGGATACAGCGGGGAAGGCGGTCTCCCACGGCCATTTTGTTGAAGACCGGTGTCAGGTACCGCCGGGATGTAAGCTGGCAATTTCTTCACCGGGATGGTATCCGGGCAGTTCCTGCGCATCTCGGGAGGTGCAGGTAAGGTTCCTACGTGTGGGGATGGCAGCGGGTGTCGCGTAGCTGCGGGGGGTGTCCGTGGATCTGCGTTAGTCCCTGGGCTCAGAGCGGAGCTCGCTCAGATCGCAGCCATCTTAGTGCGCGGTCGCCACGCCCCCCCTAATTTTACCTTTTAATAACTGTATTTTTTTGTATTTCAATTAATTTTGTTTGTTTATTTTTTCACTGTAACATTAAAAAAGTATGCAAAATTGAAAAAAAAATAAACTTTTTTATTTTAAAATAACTTTGTACTAGAAGCATATTTTAAACCGAACAAATTATAGAATAAATGTGTTCTTTTTAGATGACAATAAAACTTTTTTTTGTAAACTAACACTGGTCAAAACAGAAAAGAAAATTACATTTATGATTCTTCTGAATTTTTTTGTCTATAGATAAATATAAAATAAAATACTTTTTGCAAGACGATATTGCCAAAATAAATATTTGCGTCCTCTCACAAAAAATGTACATATTACTTTCTTATCTTACATATTACTTTCTTATCTAAAGTTTTTGCCAATAATACAGGTCCCCATAGCGGGCTGTAAAAATTGTTCTGGTCCATAAGTGGTATTAAGGTACAAGCTAAAGAGCAAAATGTTATTGAACATAATCGTAAACTGCGCTGTCCCTTAGGAACAACTTCAGAACATGACAAATGTTGTTGCAAAATGAAATCTAACATTTCATAAATAAAGGTTATGTAGACACATGTTACCTTGTCTAATGTTCAAATATGTCTTTTTGACTGTGATATAATTTAACATTGTTTGTATTCCAATGGCAGGCACACTGAGGATAATGTTCTCTATAAACTTCTCTGTAGTTTACTGAATTACCACTAGTAAGAATTGACTTTGTTCCTTTAGAACCCATTGGCTGCAGGCTGTGAGTCAATTCACATAATAGGTATTGATTTAATTTCTAGCTGTTCTAAAACTTATGCCTATAAGTTTCTCTGCAGGTGGTTAAAATCTGAGACAATTGCAGGATTCAAGATATAATATTGCAGGCTCCTTGCTTGGTAAGTTGGTATTATGCACATAACACATTACCAGACTGTATAAATGCGCTTAAGGCTTTCCAAAAGGGTACGCTTCTGTTATCTTATTCTAGGAATGTCTGCTCAACTTCATAAGAAACACATCTATTGTGGTTCTTAAAAACTGTACAGATTTAAGTTCTAATGGAAAAAAAGGTCAAAGTCATAATTATTTTCAGTCTACTGAGGTTTCATGTTAAGTTTTGAATGAAGAGGTGATTTAACAAACTGCACAAATATATGCTAGATGTATTATGGGCAAGTCACATTATAATTAAGGAAATTATCACAAATTATAAAAAGGAACAGTTCTCACTTTTTTACTTTTTTGATGGATACTGGTAGGCTTTGTTATTAGTATATTACAAGCCAATGAGAACCCATTTGTAAATGGATTCATTTAGGCTGAATTTTTTTTGGATCTCTGTGTGATTCCTAACTGGTGTTGGGGGAATCTACCCAGGTTAGATTCTTCAAAGATTCAGTAACTTAACTCTTCTTCAAAATTTGACCTGAACTTAAAAGCTACTTGTGACATGAGCCACTTTGGTTGGGGGGCTTGTGGAACACAGATTGCTTTAGGGAGGTTGGGAGACTCCTTGTCCAGCTTCCCCAGCCCCTTTTATGTGTAAGTCACCCTGTGTCTATTAGGGTTACAGGGTGACCAAGAACCACAGCTGGATATGCACTAGTCAGACTTGCTGTACAACCACACTGGACTCAGCCTTTCATGTTTCCCCGGTTATCCTGGGTTCTATATGTGTGGTTTGTGTTGAAAGAGCGAGGGGCTCTTTCACTTGGGACAATAATATTTCTGAACAGTGTCGCTCAGGAAATATATGAAGATGAACGGTTTGACTGACAGTTTGCTAGAATATTGCAGGAGTGTCTCATAGACCCTTGCTAGGTAGTGAGGTGGGGTGGGGTTTGTTATTGTTAAGTACCTGTATCCCATAGTTCTATTGTTTCTGTCTGCCTTAAAATCAACTTATTATGGGATGTATATGTGTATGAGGATTGGCTGCTAAGGGGAAGTGGGGATTGTCCCAGAGTGTATATCTCTTTGTGCCTGTGTTTTAATAAACAGAGTTTGATTCTGGTTCACTCCAAAACTTGTACTGTCCAGTTCTTGGGGTAACTATAGCCAGATTTACGGATCTCGTGTTCCAGAGCTTAGGAAGCAGCTTTTTGGTGGAGATACCCAGTCTGTTTGTCCGGATTCCGTCACACTACTCTCATTGAAGTCTACAGCAGAGAATCTTGTTCAATTCTGGCCATTTTTAGGGCTAATAGGCAAACTCCTGTAAAATAAAAAAAGCATTAGAAGTTGAGCACTGCCATAAGGAATATGTACCAATGCAAAAAGAAAAAGAAAAACACCTTACAGTTGGGAGAAGGTCTTTTCACAATACACAAACCCTATAAATAACATGCTTGGATTTTGGCGTAAGACTGTATGTGGTGTTATGGAAAAGTATAATTTTCATGGGCTGCTTGGCTTATATACAGTAGAGCACTCCAATCAGATTTATTTTCATTTTTTTAAAAAATTTCTTTTAGGTAGCAGTGACACAAGCTTTTTCATCAAGCAGTAACAGACCAGTTTTTACTGGCAGATAGAAATTGCCCAGTAATTTGCTGTGGCTGCCCTTGCTGATGCATAACTTTTCTTCTGCAGGTCAATTTTTGTCAAGCTCTTATTAAGGAAGGAGAATTGCCTAAAATGTACTAGAGTGCAGGCAGGTATTTTACTACATGAATTAAGAAACAGCAAATTACACCACAGTGTGATAAAGGCCAACAGCAGGACAATTTTAAATATCAAGGTAAGGCCCAAATGTAATAGAGACAAATAGTAGAGACTGGGGCTTTATTGCAAGAATAAAGATACTTCAGGGGATACAACAGTATAAAATGGACCAGCACAAGGACAGTTGTAATTTAGGATAATAGGCAAAATGTAATAGAGACAAAGAGTACAGGCAGGTGTTTTACTAAAAGGCCACTGATGATACAGTAGTGTAAAATTGGTCAGCCGTAGGACAATTTTAAGCAAAGCTGGGGCTAACTTTACTAGAGACAAAGAACACCTGCTGAGGTTTTGCTACAAGAATTAAGATACAGTAGAGGATACAGCTTTTTAAAACTGGCCATCAGTGGGACTGTTTTCCTCAGGGATAAAATGACTAATTAAAGTATGTCTAACTTTTGTTTTATCTATGGAGATGGGGGGGGGGGGGGGGTTAGTGCAGTGAATGTGACGGATACTGTATATTGAGAGGTGATTTAGGTGCACACTGTGCTGATTTTATTTCTTTCAAATGATGCTTCTGCATACTGCTCACTAAAGGCAGTTTCAAGAATGGAAATGTCAGTAACAAGTGAATGCTCCACTTTTAGTGCATTAAACTTAAAAACAAGACCATATCCACCAAAAATAAAAAAACTCACAAAATAATTAAGTCACCCCCACAAAAACACCACCCTTGAAGCAAAAGTCTTCCGTTTTTTTTTTTTTGTTTTTGTTTTTTTTTAATGGAAATCTTTAAACACTTTAATTTAGAATAAACACCATCATACCCCCCAAAATAAATTAAAACCCCAAAATACCACCCTCTGGTGCAAGGAAACTCCACTGCCATCATCCTGGCACTTTCTTTTACAGCAAAGGAAAAAGTAAATGAAATGGGACCGCAGCTAAAAGAGACGGTCAACCTCATATCCACCACAATATAAAATAGAATTAAAAGATAAAAACCCCCCAATAATAAGAGAAAAAAGGCAGCAAAGGGGATGACTGCGCAAACAGCTATTAATTAGAATTAAAGATCAGTTTACCAGCTGACCCAATTACTCTCTATGCAGTTTATCAGCTTTCCCAGCAACATCTTTAAAATCACTTGCATTATAGCTGTTCTGTTTTCCCCTAGGGGTTTACGCACAGGGGTCACAGAGGTCGCGATTGTTACCCGGCCCCATACTCCAGGGGGCCCTGTACACCTGGATAGGAGGAGCGGTGACATGTAGAGGAACCGATTCCTCCATGCAGCTGCTGAATGTCCGCTTCTCCTCCTTTCCCTCCTGCAAACATTCTGCTGCTGCAGGAAGAACATGGAGGCATCAGTTGCTCTACATACTGCCCCCGCCACCTCCCTATCACTGGCCTGCTCTCTCCTGGCCCTCCCTCCCATTTCCCACCAGCTGCTGCGGGGGATACTGTCAGGATGGAGAGCGGGGTAGGGAACAGAAAATGTGTCATTTACGGCCTCTTCCTTGTCTTAATGAATAGAGTCAGTGATCAGTAACGATCACTGACTCTGTTTTTTTTTTTTGTTTTTTTTTCATTCATAGATGAGGCATAATAAACTGTGTTTACTATGCTTCAGTTGGTAAATGAACAGGAAGCTCTGTACAGAGCTATTAATTTTCATTCATTCTGTGCAGCTGAGGCTGCAAAGATGGAGATTGAGGTGTCCTCAATCTCCTTTATCTATCTCAAAGGTGAAACATAAGAGGTCTGTTTTGACCCCTGGTATTTCACCAAAGCCCCCATCGAGGTCATAAATTTTTTTTTATAAGTAATAAAAAATTAAATTGTAAATAAATAAATAAAATAAAGTGATAAAAAAACAAAACAAAACAAAAAAAAATCCAGAATCGGATCGCATGGGTGTGCACACCCATGTGATCCAATTCTTGCCCAAATTGAGAGTTTGCACTGCGATACGCGAACTGATCTGGGGGTGTCATTAACTTTGTATTGACACCCCCCCTTCCTCTGGGCCCCCTTTTCACTGTGATGCCCCCCCCCCCCCACAACGCTGCAGGCTTCCCTGTCCTGTAAAATAAAAAATAAAAACATTGTAAAAAAAATAATCATTAAACATTGTAATGAATGAAAAATTGTAAAATAAGATAATTGTAAAAATTGTTAACATTTACAAAAAAATATACATTTTTTTCCTTTTAATGTAAAAAACAATTAAAAACTGCCTAATTCACACAGGTTCTCTGTTATGTTTGTGTCCGCTAATATTGATTTTAGTGTATTTTTAGTGAAAATATTGTCTTGATAAATTCGGGGGTGGGGGGGGGTGCGGGTGGGGGGCCTGCCAGGTAGGCTGTACAAGGCCCCGTAATTTCTAACAGCAGGCCTGTCCATTGATTACCCTGGGATGTTAACCCCTTCCCAGCCAGTGTCATTTGTACAGTGACAGTGTATAGTAGTATCACTGATCACTGTATTAGTCACTAGTGATGACAGTGTCAGTTAGTCAGTTCCCACCCATTGTCAGATCCGTGTCAGATTGGCCGCCGTCACAGTTCTGCTAAGTTGCTGATCATCACCATTACTACTATAAAAAAAACAAATAATCAAAAATTCCAGTATTTATACTATAGTTTGTAGATGCTCTAACTTTCACACAAACCAATCTATATACACTTATTGGGATTTTTTTTACCAAAGGCATGTAGCAGAATACATTTTGATCTAAATCTATGAAGAAATTTAATTTATTTATTTATTTATTTTTTTGGATATGTTTTATAACAGAAGGTAAAAAATAAAGTTTGTCTTTCTTTCAAAATTCTCCACCATTTTCGTTATAATTTAAAAAAAAAAACCAATGGTGATCAAATACGACTAAACATGACATAAATTTAATTTGGGTACAGCGTTGCATGACCGCGCAATTACCAGTTAAATTAGCACAGTGCTAAATAGCAAAAAATGCCCAGGTCATGAAGGGGGTAAAACCTTCTGAAACTCAAGTGGTTAAATTCTGTCTCCCAGTACGTCATCTATTCATGGCAAAAGTCCAATGGGTAAATAAGAAAGGCTTAAAGTGAATTATATTTGGAAACAAGACCCTAAGATATAGAAGAAAATGTTGGCCAATGTTAGATTTCCATAACTGAAAAATGTATTCCCCCGATTTCTTGTATCTCTTAATTGGGAGGTCATTAGTATGCAGAAGAAAGGTTCAGAGGGTAAGATCATGCCTTTGAGGAACTATTTGACTTTTTAATTCAAAATTCCTGGACCCTATGGGGCCCCAGATATATGCAACATTGCTATTTCTACTTTGTTGCATCTCTAGAATGTACTGTATTGGAGGCCCGAGGGGAGAATTTTTGAATATCATCTGGTCAAAATGTTGTAGCCTGTTTTCTGGTATCTACAACTAATGGAGGATCTCTGTAACTAGGTTATGATCTTGTTCTTTGCTCTTTGCTTGGGGTACAACCAGCCCTCCTGTACCGGGCCCAGGCCAGCAGGGGGGACCTGGGTGAATTGGATGTGGGCAGAGAGAGTGATTGGCACAGTGGGGGGAGAGGAGGCAATTACTGGAACCAATCCCCTGTATGGCTCTCAGCAGCTGGAAGCTGACCTCTTCTCCTCTCGCTAGCTTTCAGCTGCTGCAGAGAGAGCCACACAGGGGATCGGTTCCAGTAACTGCCTCCCTGTGCACCACAAGTTTCCCCCTGCTGCCCACACCTGCCTGTGTGCCCCCGCCCCAACCCCCACCGCACTGCTGGCTTCCCTGCTTTCCTTCCCACTGGCAGTTGCTTGCACACCATTGGATCCTTCAGGATGGAGAGTGGGGAAAGGGTCCAGTAAATGTCACAATTACCAACCCCTTCTTATTTCTGAATGAACACAATGAGTGATCTGTACCGATTACTCAATGTGTTCATTCATAACTGAAGCATAGTAAACTGTTTTTTTTGGGGGGGATGGGGGGCCCTGTTAGGTTGGCTGTATGGGGCCCCATGGTTTCCAACAGCAACTCTGCTCAGGATCATTTGGAGTTATTCTTTCCAGGCTTGCTAGCACGGCGATACAAATTCCTCTAGTCTGCTAAAAGATTTTTTGCGATTTTACTACCATCCCGCCCTCATCTCTTGGATATTATGAGTGGGACAGATAGTTGGGGGGGGGGAGTGGCTTGTGGAATGACCATAGAGACCTGTGATCCTATATAGAAGGATCACAGGGGCTCTATGATCATTCCAGGGAGAAGAATGGTCAGCTGTGTTTACAACAGCTGACCATTCTTGTCTCTCATCGGGGAACGATTGCGGGTGTCAGGCGGCAATCAGAGCCGCCTGCCCGCTGCATCGACTTCCCCGCTGACGGGCGGGGGTGAAAGCGCTCCGCCGGCGGTAGTCGCTCGCTCCCTAGCTGCCTCCAAGCAACCGACGTAGCCCTAAGTCAGTTTGCCTGGAAGAGCCACACTGCCGCAGTAAATATGCGGTAAGCGGTCGCCAAGCGGTTAAATTGCAGCTTACCAGACCTTGGATGTGGTGGCCGCATTTGTTTTTCATTTTTCATGCTAGAAACATATTCAGCAAGTACAGAAAACAGCCATTGATCTTTCTGGAAATGCAGTGTGTCATTAATGGAGATAGTGAGAGACTTTTTTCAAGTACAACCTGGGTGACAACCATGGCTCCTTTCATAGATACAGTGTAGTTAGCATAGCCACCTAGGGAGAGGGAGTGTATTTGCAGGAATACCTGGAAAAAAACCAGCAAAAAAGAAAACGAATTCAGCGACAAGAACTGGTAATATATTACATTTTTGTTTTGAGGTTTAGATATGTTTTGAGGTTCTTAAAAAATAAAAATAAAAAAGCAATGTGCAAGACAGAAATAAGCTCAATGCACTAGTGATTTTCACTTGAAGAGTTGAATTGTACTTTACATTTTTCTTTTACTATTAATCAAACTTTCAAAATACAAAAAAAAGCATTTGCTATTCGTCTTTCTTATATGTACTTAGCTCTTTTCCATTGAGCTTTAAAACCAATTGCATTTCTGTGTGTTTACATGTCTAGGCTTCAGCTTCATGTTACAGTCTATATTGTATCTCTGTACCCCTGGCCAGATGAGGAGGACACACAGGTTGCTTGGTTGGCTAGAATTCAAACCTTAGTGCAGAATCCTTGAGTCTTTGTGGGGTGGAAGATATTGAGCACTGTCACTTTAGAAAGTTTAAAAGAGGCACAATAACCTCAAGGTGATAGAGGTTGGGTGCAGGATACTTAAAAGTGGCCAGAAATGCTAACTCCAGACTAGGGACTGACCGATTATCGGCAAGGCCGATATATCGAGGACCGATATGCACTTTACCCAATATATCGGTATAAGCACTGGATATTTTCGTGGCGTCATTCTGCCTTCTTAGGCCGCCTCCCTCACCTTGGACAGCCTAGTCTGGAGACAGAACTAGTCTCACAAGAGTGTATTACAAGCCATACACCCAGGGGCGTCACAAGGGGGGTGTGGAGGGGGCGGACCACACCAGGGTGTCCACCGGGGGGAGGGTGACACCCAGGCCGGATTGGCCAATCAGGAGAATTCAGGACTGGTTGCTTAGCTGAGAGGAGGCGGGACGGAGAGAAGACATCCTCGGGTCTGAGAGGAGGCGGGATGGATTGCTTAGCTGGGAGGAGACGGGACGGAGGTAGAGAAAAAAATTAATCAGCTAGCTCTGCATTATTACAATTATGCTCGACCTCCGTCCCACCTCCTCCCAGCTAAGCAGTTCGTCCCGCCTCCGCCCCGCCTCCTCTCAGACCCGAGGATGTCTTCTCTCCATCCCGCCTCCTCCCAGCTAAGCACTTTGTCCCGCCTCCGCCCCGCCTCCTCTCCGTCCTGTCTCCTCTCAGTCTCAGCTAAGTAATCGGTCCCGCCTCCTCTCTGTCAGCAGTGACGTAATGGCGCGGGCAGGGCGCCATTTTTAAATCTAAAGCAAAATACTGCAGTGGCCCAGCAGTGGCGAGCGCCTCTCATCACGGCCAGGTAAGACCCCTCCACAGCCTCTGACCACCTCCCCCTGTACCATGTCTGCAGCCTCTGACCATCTCCCCCTGTACCATGTCTGCAGCCTCTGACCATCTCCCCCTGTACCATGTCTGCAGCCTCTGACCACCTCCCCCTGTACCATGTCTGCAGCCTCTGACCATCTCCCCCTGTACCTTGTCTGCAGCCTCTGACCATCTCCCCCTGTACCATGTCCGCAGCCTCTGACCATCTCCCCCTGTACCATGTCCACGGCCTCTAACCATCTCCCCCTGTACCATGTCCACAGCCTCTGACCATCTCCCCCCTGTGCCATGTCTGCAGCCTCTGACCATTTCCCCCTGTACCATGTCTGCAGCCTTTGACCATCTCCCCCTGTACCATGTCCACAGCCTCTAACCATCTCCCCCTGTACCATGTCCACAGCCTCTGACCATCTCCCCCTGTACCATGTCCACAGCCTCTAACCATCTCCCCCTGTACCATGTCTACAGCCTCTAACCATCTCCCCCCTGTACCATGTCCACAGCCTCTGACCATCTCCCCCTGTACCATGTCTGCAGCCTCTGACCATCTCCCCCTGTACCATGTCCGCAGCCTCTGACCATCTCCCCCCTGTACCATGTCTGCAGCCTCTGACCATCTCCCCCTGTACCATGTCCACAGCCTCTAACCATCTCCCCCCTGTACCATGTCCACAGCCTCTGACCATGTCTCCCCTGTACCATGTCTGCAGCCTCTGACCATCTCCCCCTGTACCAGGTCTGCAGCCTCTGACCATCTCCCCCTGTACCATGTCCGCAGCCTCTGACCATCTCCCCCTGTACCATGTCCACAGCCTCTAATCATCTCCCCCTGTACCATGTCCACAGCCTCTAACCATCTCCCCCTGTACCATGTCCACAGCCTTTAGGGGGAGGTCAGGGGGGCCCTTCATGTTTTGTGCACCGGGGCCCTGAAGGTTGTAGTTACGCCACTGGCTATGGGATATGATATTGTAATGTAAAGGTCATTTTAATTCTCCTAGTTATTAATGTCACTATTTCCATTACATTTAGTGCTATATGCTATGATTTACGAAAAAAAAAAAAAAAAAACATTATTAAAAGGGGTTGGGGTGACACCGTGAGTTACCGCACCGGGTGACACCAACCCTAGTGACGCCACTGCATACACTCACCCACAGCAGCCCGGTGCCAGCCCGCCACCCACAGGCCCTGTACCAGCCAGCCACCCACAGGCCCTGTACCAGCCAGCCACCCACAGGCCCTATACCAGCCAGCCAGCCACATACCCTGTACCAGCCAGCTCCAGGCACTGTACCAGCCAGCCACCCACAGGCCCTGTACCAGCTAGCCACCCACATCCCCTGTGCCAGCCACCCACCCACCACAGGGTGCCAGACAGCCAGCGACCCACCCACCACAAAGTGCCAGCCAGCCAGCCACCCACAGGCCCTGTACCAGCCAGCCAGCCACCCACAGGCCCTGTACCAGTCAGCCACAGGCACTGTACCAGCCAGCCACCCACAGGCCCTGTACCAGCCAGTCACCCACAGCCCCTGTGCCAGCCACCCACCCACCACAGGGTGCCAGCTAGCCAGCCACCCACCCACCACAGGGTGCCAGCAAGCCAGTCACCCACCACAGGGTGCCAGACAGCCAGCCACCCACCACAGGGTGCCAGCAAGCCAGCCACCCACCACAGGGTGCCAGCCAGCCATCCATTAAGCATTAAACAAAAATTAAAATGTTCAGTACCAGATTTGTGTCAAAAATTGTCTTTATTTCTGAAAATGTACAAAATATCAACCCATATCGGCCGATACCGATATGCGATCGCCAAAATATCTGTATCGGCAACGAAAAACCGATATTGGTCGATGCCTACTCCAGACCTCTACGTACATTCAAAACATAATGTAGCTCAGTCTGCAGAACTAGCAGGGGAGGAATAACAGCATGGACCTGATTGCCAATTTCCCGTGTACAATGCTGCTTTTGTTTATCTTTGGGGAAAGGATTCAGAGACAGTTTATAAGCATGATTGCAGGACTGGCTGCTGTCACAGAGGAGCTAGTATTAAGCCACTAGGGGACGAACTGAGGATGTGGACTGCTAGAGACTCTGAGAAAAAATGTGAAGGATTGTGGGAGATATAGTCCCCAAAGAGACTTGATTTGCGATACAGCTTTGTTCTTGAACTTCAACTCCCATTTGCACTGAGGAGAAGGGGTTTGCTGCAGGTTTTCCTAGGCTGAGGAAAGGAAGAGTACACATTCTACATGTGTAGCACCTTCTAGCATGCTACTAGCAGTAGTGCAGGCAAACTACAGTCTGGCCCAGGGCTAAGCCTGAGCTATTGAATCTGGGTCAGGGCTACTAAAGTTCAGGACTGGATGACTCATCCAGGCAGCTCTCTGGTGCCTCTCCCTAATTATGGAATATTGGAGAACATTCTAGAAAGTAGTGGGTGGAAGCTAGGAGGTCCTTGGCCAATCCCCAGGAAGTGGGCCTGGCAGGGAGCTAAGGAGCCTTTAAATATTAAATGTAATGTGAATAGTGCCTGTCCCAAATGTTAATGACCTCACATTGTTCTGTCCAGGTGGCTAGATTATTAGTTTTTGTTAATTCTGTTCCTGTATACGCTTTCATCTGCATATGATACTGTAATCAGCCAGAGGGGAGGGATTGTTTACACTGTGTGGGAATGACTGAGTGTAAAACCCTGTTTCTATTGGATTGTGAATGTCATGCCCTGTTCTCCACAAGGTCCACCTGGACGGTAACCTTGTGGGGGAAAACTGTATAAAAGTATGTTTCTTGTTCAATAAAGAGTTATTCTTCACCCTCAATCTAGAGTCCTGTCTCTTATTGGGAGAATGAGCTACAGGGGATTGCTATGCTCTTCATACTCCCTTGGATAATCACTAAGCTCTTGTAAGAGCTTATGTAAGAGCTTGTTCTTGTTCCTGCTTCACTCTCTGGGGAAAGAGGTTCACCCACTGGAACCTGGAGCCTTGTCGTAGGTCCAGGGTGGATAGGAGACGGCGAGACCCCAACCAAGCTGCGGCAGTTTGTGGGGTCTAAGGTGGTTATGGTGTCTGGTGGGGTGCTTGGAGCCCTCTGGAAGCACTAGGAGCATCCGTCAACAGAGGTACCAGGTCGGGGTGCCGGTTGGTCCTTTACACTGAGAGTGACTGTGAAGTAATTAGAGTAGCTGTAGCACCAGGGGAGATTGGAGTAGTGTAGAGCAGGGATTCCCAAACTATGGCCCTCCAGTTGTTCAGGAACTACAATTCCCATCATGCCTAGTCATGTATGTGAATGTCAGAGTTTTACAATGCCTCATGTAATGTGTAGTTCTGGGAATCCCTGGTGTAGAGTACCAATAGCAGGTCCTTACTTTATTATCCCGACTAGAATAGAGGGTAATAATGTCCAACAGGATTGGTGATGCCACTCAGTGTGCATCCTGCTTCATGTATGCGTTCCTTGATGAGCCAATCAAGGGTGAATACTGCTGTGGAAGATGTGAGCGACTTGCTACTCTGGGAATCCAGATCCTGGATCTAGAAAGCAAGGTGGAAACACTGCACAGCATAATAAATCAGCATAAACAAAAAGTTCATAAGTGAGCTCAGCACCCTGAAGGTTGTCACCCACCTCTCATTTTGGACTATCACAGCCCATCCTGGGTTTTGAAGACACCCTTGCTGGACTAAACTTCACATCTGAGCTCCTCGCCTGCTTTGCAACTTCTTCAGTTGGATTGTATAAGCAGAATCTGGGAACACCGGAATCCAGAGGATACATACAGACCTCAAGAATGTACCTGTAACCCCCTTACTTCTCTTCCGAGGGGATAACTTGGGAGGACTTGGATATTCACATTGGACTGGCAAAGGTGACCTTTGGAATTCCTGCTTCTGTCTTTATGTCATATGGCGGAGAGTGATCGGCAGCGTGGCATATTGGAGACACTCTTTTGCATGTGAAGGAGGAGGAGAAGATAGTGTTCTCTGGGAGCTATTTGCAAGCGATTGCCATCTGGTAAGAGACCAATTCAGGTGTTTCACAAGGCGATTTGGAGCACTGGGGGATTTCCATTTTGTTTTCGGCACAATTGTTATGTTTTGGCACTTTACTTCTTCCGTCTGGTAAGGAGGAATTTCACTTGGTGGTGGATTTACACTTTGGATCTGGAAGCATGTCGTTTTAATTTCCAGTTTACTCATCACTATATTTATGGACACTTATGAACTTTTTTGTTTATGCTGATTTATTATGCTATACACGAGTGTCACCAGTTTATGAAAATTTGTTTTCACATATGATCATTATTCACGTTTATTGAATTTTTGTCATCCCATTCATTTGGGTCTTCAATATTGTTGTTTTAGCGCACCCCAATACTTATCACATTTATATCATATATTCACAAAGCACTGAATACCGGGAGCAGCTTCCACCAGCTATGAGCACACCCACCCCCCAATACACAACACTGCACAGCATCAACAACCTGGAATAGAGCTTGGACATTATCCAGCAGATGCTGGGAGGGGCCAGTGTAGAGGAGGTTGGAGACATGGAGCCACAGGAACCAGAGGTAGGTAGCTGGGTGACAGATAGGAGAAGTAGAGGGAAGAGCGCTAGGGAGGCCTGTCCTGAGCTGGTACACCCCAACAAATATGCCAAGTTACATGATGTTAAGGATATAAACTCTGGGGTGGCAGTGCTGGAGCAGGCGTCCTCCCCTAGCTGCCAGGGGAGTGACTGATCCGGTAAGGAGGGGGGCAGAGATGCAGGAAATGTTAGACAGGTATTGGTAGTAGGGGACTCAATTATTAGGAGGACAGAGGGCAATCTGTCAAAAAGGCCGTGGTCGCCGAACAGTATGTTGTTTACTAGGCGCTCAGGTTCGACAAATTACGGATCGGGTGGACAGATTATTGGGCAGGGCTGGGGTGGACCCAGCAGTCATGGTGCATGTAGGCACTAATGACAAAGTACGAGGAAGATGGAGAGTCCTAAAAAATGATTTCAGGGAATTAGGGAATAGATTAAGGAGACGGACCTCCAGGGTGGTTTTCTCTGAAATACTACCTGTGCCTCGAGCCCTGTTCTTTTTGCAGAATATCAGTCTGTTGCTCATGTTTTCCTGAAGAGAAGTGGTGTCCTTGCTGCCCTACATGCCTCCAGGCCATCCTCCAAAAGTCTTTGCCTCACTGTGCTTGCAGATGCACTCACACCTGCCTGCTGCCATTCTGGAGCAAGCTCTGCACTGGTGGTGCCCTGATCCCGCAGCTGAATCAACTGTAGGAGACGGTGTTGACTCTTGTTGGACTTTCTTGGGCACCCTGAAGCCTTCTTAACAACAATTGAACCTCTCTCCTTGAAGTTCTTGATGATCCGATAAATGGTTGATTTAGTAGCAGTAATATTCTTGCCTGTGAATCCCTTTTTGTGTAAAGCAATGATGACTGCATGTGTTTCCTTGCAGGTAATCATGGTTAACAGAGGAAGAACAATTATTTCAAACACTACCCTCCTTTTAACGCTGTTTTTCTAAGGGCTCTTTCACACACTATGTCCGTCAAACGGACTCCGCTTTTCTCAGCGGGGGATCGATCCGCCGATCCCCCGCTGAGCAGAAGGATGACAGCGGTGTCTCCGCGCTGTGTGCGGAGACACAGCTGTCAGTTCCCCGTGCATCTCTATGGGGAAAATCGGATGGGAACAGACCGACTGTCCGTTCTCATCCAATCCCATCCGATCCGATCCGCTGGACGGATAGAAAATAGGGTTTCCATCCGTCCAGATTTGACGGATCGGATCGGGTCGGATGTCAGCGGACATGTCTCCGCTGACATCCGATGCCCCATAGGAATGCATGGGGGGACCGTTCAGATCCGCCAAAAAAATGGACAGGCGGATCTGAACGGTCCGCCTGTGTGAAAGGGGCCTAACTCAGTCAGCATTACAGAGTGATTTCCAGCCTTGTCCTCATCAACACTGACACCTGTGTTAACGAGAGAATCCCTAACATGATGTCAGCTGGTCCTTTTGTGGCTGGGCTGAAATGCAGTGGAAATTCTTTTTTTGGATTAAGTTTGTTTTCATGGAAAATAAGGACTTTGCAATTAATTGCTAATCATCTTATAATTCTTCATAACATTGTGGAGTATATTATTTATAATTAACATCATAAAAACCGAGGCAGCAGACTTTGTGAAAATTAATATTTGTGTCATTCTCAAAACTTTTGGCCACGCCTATACAGTCGTGTATACAGTCTCTATATACAGTACACGCCACTTCTTCCTCCAGCACTCACTTGCTTGCAGAAACCCAGCTGGCAAACTGTAAAGATCTGACAAATCAGATTAGAGAAATAGCCTTTTATAGGCAGGAACCCGAGGCCCCTTGAATGTGCAGCAAATGTTCAGTGTCCACCTTACATTCCTCCTGTGGCTACTGATCCCAGCAACAACTCTTCAGGCACTCCCAGCCCGTCTGACTGCAGCAGCCCCTTTCACTAAGCCTCCAGGCTAACTTCTCCCCACAGTCTTCAAGACTAACACTCTCTCCACAGTCCTTCAGACTGACACTCACCAGTTAAGCATTGTATAGTGTTCTCCCCTAAGTGGATACTCTACGGAAAAGTTGTAAATGAGGACCATCAATGATGTAAAATGCAAAAATGTATTGAAATATGGCATAAAGTGTGATTTACAAAAATAGTGGTGAAAAACATCCCAGACATCCAATGAACAACACAAAACAACCTTGTCTAGACAAGCACATAAAATGGACCTCTAACACACACACATATATTCCAATCAAAGTATCTCATTAAAGCTGACTTCCACCCTAAAAAACTATCTTTGCACCTCCGCTAGCTTAGATGAACCCGAAAAAGAATTGGATAATTCAATTTTTTTTTGTTTTACTTACCTTTTTTTAATGAAAATATACTTACCTTCCTTCCTCTTCCTCCCTCTGCGGCCGCGGCCCACGATGTCACTTCCTCCTTGCATTGACTCCTGGGAGATGAGCGTCATCGATCCCAGGAGTCAATGCACCTGCACCAGTGTCCCTCGTCACCTCCGGTGCAGGCGCGTCATTCCCTGCTGAACAGCTTCTGGGCATGCCCAGAAGCTGTTCAGGGATGACGCGCCTGCCCCGGAAGTGACGAGCAGGGCATTCTGGGACTCCGACGTCACCGAAGAGGACACGAAGAGGACATGCTCCGGCTTCAGCTGCCCACACCTGAGATGGCAGCACTGGACAAGACATTTTCAAGGTAAGTATTTCTTCTTACAGGTAAGTGAAACAGGGGACAGTTCAGAGGCTATTGTTGCTTAAATGCACTAGCCCTGACTGTCCCGTAAATTTTTTTCTGCCCAGAACTCTGCTTTAAGCATATGAAAGATTTGATAATTCATGTCTGTGTGGAAAAAATCCAATAAAGTGCTTCCCAATGCATAGAACACATGGGTAGTTACTGTCAGGAACACAGTACATATGCAGGGTGAGATGAGACCGCCACTACAGCCAGGGCAGGAGCAACAAGCCAAGGCATGGTGATTCACAGGCTGGTGTAAAGGGACTGAGTTCCACTTAAAGATCATGGCTGAAACAGCAGTGAATTAAGTCATGGGCAGGCAATAGATATCTCGTTGTTTTCAGCAATCACAGCAGTCCTTCCACCAAGTTCAAAAGAGCATGTGTTGCCCAATAGTAGATGGACACCTCAAATCCGGCTATAGTCCTCAAGTGGGTTAGAAGGAGATGGACTAGTATTAATGTATTCGCGGGGACTCGAGCTTGGGCAGCATGAAGTACCACAGAGTAAGCATGTTGGGTCAGGAAACTCATGAGCTGACTCACCCGTCTTGCGAGCCGACCGCTCTGCTCGTTGAAAGCGAGTCCCCGTTCAGTATCGTCAAAAGTTCATCATAGAGGGCAGAACGCCCAATATTGCAAAGTGCCCAGAGGGTCAATCGCCAGGTACTGCCGTAAAGACGATAGCCCGGCGTCTGGAAATCAACGCCGGAACCGGAAGTCCGGAAGCTGTTGGCGTGGAACGCAGTGTGAAGCGAAGGGTTTGTTCGTGCTGATTACGTCAACGCATTTAGCATACACCATGTACACTTTGTCAGAACTTACTAGTTAGTGACACTCACCAGCTCATCCAGCTGACTCTCAGGAGATCTACCGGATGTGCTGACCTGCTCCTGCTGTCCTTTCCTTGCTCCCGTGCCTCCAGGAAGGGATTCCCTTGTGTGTTTTGGGGGATCCTTCCAGCACCCAAGCCCCAGGACCCAAGTCATCCCCCCCAAGACTAGGGGGTGCCCTTAAGGTCCATCAAAAGCCCCCTCAGCACTCCATCTTCACCTTCCACCTGACTGCCCCCTGCTGGCATGACTCATGCCTATTTAGAAGGAGGCCTGCCCCCTGCCAGCCCTTTTACTGGGGATCGGCTAAGGTCCTCATGAATATGCATATCAGCCCCTCCTAGCATTCACCCATTATGTCCAGAACATTCTCCAATGTTCCAGAGATCAGGGGGAGGCAAAAAAAAGAGCTGTAAGGATGAGTCATCCAGCTTCCCTGAGTCACTAAACCCTGGCCCAGATTCACAACCCAGGTCTGGCTCTCAGCCAAGTTAATTTGCTTACTCTAACAACGAACCTATTAAAATCTAGCACACTAGAGAGTGCTACATAAGTATGATAAAAATATTATTAACAAACTATTTTCACCTTTAACTACTTTCACAAAAGAGGAAAGAAAAGGCGCTGATGGTGGAATGTCTGCCGGCCCGTGGGGAGAAACCAATTTAAAAAATCGGTCCACATAAAAAGAATATAGGTGGTTACCTAATGACAAAATTGCAGAGGTTTCTTCCATGTGTTATTGGGAAAAAAATATAAAAAAAATATATATATAGAAGGTAGGGATAAGGAAAAAGGTAGAAGGAAGGAGGGAAAACGAAATAGGGAAGATGGGGGAGGAAGAGAGAGGGAGGGAACAGAAGAAAGGAGAAAGGGAGAAAGAGTGGAGAAAAAAACAATAAAAGAGGGAGGAAAAAGGAAAGGAGAAGAGTAGGAAAAGGTGGGGAAGTGAAAGGAAGTGAATGGGAAAAGGGGGGAAGGACCAGGGGTAGACAGAGAAGGAAAACGGGATTGAAGGATGGAAAGGGTGGGAGAAGAGAAGGAAGGAAGAGGGGAAGGGGAGTGGGGGAGGGGGATTGGGAAAGGAAGAGAGGGCAGGAAAGAAAAGACAAGGGGGTACAAACATAAAAATAATAAATTATAGGAAACATGGAACATAGAAAGAAGGAGGTAAAAATGGCAAAATACAAACAGAGAGCCTCGAAACATTCTTACTGTATCTATAGAGGTAAAGGTAACACCGTATGTGTTGAAATGGCTTATGAGCTTGTAAAAGCAGTATATATTCAATAAATTCAATGAATTGAAGAGCTGGACAAAAAGAGGAAATAGAAGTAAATAAAACAATCATAAAAAATGCCTATAAAAAGGCTAAAAGTATAAATGAGTGGGTGATCCCACCTTGGCCTACAAAGACCCCACAATGAACTTCCATGTGACTTACAATGCTCCAAAGACCCAATACTCACTCTGCAATTTGGCAAATAATCAAGATGGCATATCCATAAGCATAAAGCCTCTCATTCAAAGTCCCTGTAACAATGTGGAAGAACGAGGGATTGCAGGGTTAGTGCAAAAAGTGAGGATGAGATCTAACAACCCTGATCAATACCTCTCTGTAACATGAAAGGGTCAAATATAATTTTGTTTGTATGAACTCTAGAGCTCTAGGTGTCTAAGACTGGGTTCACATATATACGAATCGGATGCAGATTTCCCCACATCCAGTTTGCATGACAGGCGAGTTTGACCATCTCTCAATAGAGCTGGTTCACACAGGTCTGGGCAGCCGCGGTCTGGATTGCAGGTGGGTCCTGGGCGTCTTTGGGTCCAGTTGAGGGGCGAATTCAGTCAAAAATTTAGACCTGAATCATACCTGAACCTGTGAACAGACACACAGCGGACCTTAAGCACAAATCCACAGCCACACATATGGCCCTATATAGCATATGCAACCATTGCATGAATTTGGACCCAAAACCATATCTCCGCAGTCAAATGACTTTTCCGCATCTAGTGGGGCAATAACTCCTCACACACACTTTGCATTAAGAGGTTGTTGATTTAAAATGTAATTGCTTGAGATTAATCTTGGTGTCCTTGCCAGGCATAAAACTCATCTGGTCTATGTGAATCGAGTCATCCAGGACTAAGGAAAGCTGTTCAGCCAGTATATTTGCTAAAATTTTTGTATTAACATTTACCACAAAAATTGGGCATGAGGAGACACACTCGTTCAGGTTTTATAACTTTTTGTATTAGGTTCCCTTTTAATGCCGATCCTGTACAGCTGGTATCTTGTGACAGCTTCTCAGAACTGCAAAAGGGTCATACGTCAAGCTTCGTTCACATTATTCTGTCCCTTTATTAAATGCTGTTGCTGTTTTGAGCCTCCGAGAATCCCAGTGACATTTGTTTGTGCTGTGGCTGTTTGTAAAATGTCACATCTTCAGAAATAAAAGTTAGTAATAATTATTTCCAATATACTAAGATTATTTTCTGACTTGTATGGGGAGAATTTCCTGGAATTATGTGCCCTAAACACAAATATAAGACATTTTAAAGAGAGCAATAATTGCCAGGGACGTCAGCGAAAAGACTTGTTCTTGACATTTATTTTCAAGGACGACAGAGATTCTATTTACAGAGTAAAGCATTTACTATTGGAAATTTCTGCTTTGTTTTAGTAGATGAACCTGAATTTTAAAGAACAATTGCAAAATGCAATGATAAAAATCGAAACTGTTTAACGCCATAGCACGCTGCATGGTAATTGTTTTCTTTCCAAAGAAACCTCAGGAGTCTAATCTTAGCTACATTCATGGCAGTCTTTGGGCAATTTTCAACACTTGCAGTGACGTTTTTATTGCAGAAATAGTTAAAGTTTACATAGAAACATAGAAAAGTGACAGCAGAAAAAAGACTAAGTCCCCGTTCACACTGGGGCGACCTGTGAGGCGACCTGGTCGCCTCACAGGTCGCCTTCCATAGGGAAGCTGCGGACCCGTTCTAATAGGAGCGACACAAGTCGCTCCGACTTAGAAAAAGGGTCCGGAGCTTCTTTGGGGCGACCCGGAGCGACCATCATAGACTTCAATGGTATGAAGTCCATGCCGGCCGCTCCGAGGTCACGGCGCGCTGCTCGCACCGCGACCTCGGAGGTCGCCCCGGGAAGTCGGATCGCCCCAGTGTGAACGGGGCCTAAGTGGTCCATCGTGTCTGCTTGTTTTGTTTTTTTTAAGTTATAAATGTTTGTCTTTTTTTTTGTTACCTTTTTTATGTCTGAGTATCAGAGATGTATATTAACTAAGTAGAACTACTTCACTACTGTACTTAAGTACCGAAAGGCGGTATCTGTACTTTCCTAGAGTATAATTTTTTTCTCCTACTTCCACTTTTACTTCACTACATTTTTTCGAAGATTTCAATACTTCTACTCTGATATATTTTTTTTTATGCTGCATAGTTACTCGTTACAATTATAAAAATTACCACTGCCAGAACAGTAGATGGCAGGTTTCATGAAGCTCAAAACATGTGTATTATCAGCGCATACGAAAATAAATGCTACTGTATGTATAAATAAAAGCTGCATTTGAAATAATAAAAAACAATATGATGTTCAAACTTTTGACTTCTTTCTTTAATAACCACATAACACAGTACTTGTACTTTTACTTTCAATACTTGAGTAGCAAAATTTTTTATAAAAACTACTTGCAATACTTAAGTACAAGAAATGTTGAATACTTTAGTACTTCTACTCAAGTCACTTTTTGATTGAGCACTTGTATTTTTACTCAAGTATGGGTTTCGAGTACTTTATACAACTCTGCTGAGTATAAATCTATGTATTCAAAAACTAACTCTAAATACAGAGTTCACCTTGCGCTAACCACCTATGAATCAAAACAAAAACTGCCGCTGCTGTTCATCAATCAAAAAAATATTAAATCAAAACCACAGCGCTAAAGACAGTATATTATCCTACAGTATATGACTTATTTGCTCATGAGTGCAATATACAACCCAATATATAAATATGATAATAATATTGTATACCCAGTGCTAAAAATTAATATATCATTAATGTAGAAGAGTATATAATTGGGTGACAGTGAGAAAAAATTATTAAGGTGACGGTGAAAAAGTTCTCACAGACAAAACTCAGCAGAAATAACTAAAAGTGTCCAATATAAGTGTCTAGTGATCATCCAGTGATTCTTTGTGACTGGTGCTCAAAAAATGAAAACATCCAAGTGACTTTGCGTGAATCCCGTGTGTCACTCCTCCCCCAATCGTGAGTCCACTTACCAGAAAACGTGGACCCCTAGGCAGGGCCGGTTTTAGATAAAGTGTGGCCCTGGGCAAACCTAAAAGTGGGGCCCCAAATTTTTTTATATTCTACCAAAAATATAGCCGCATTTAATCAAATTTAGCCAAATAAAACATACAACTACATGGAAATATGCTTTAATTAAATAACATTAAATAGAATAAATAAGAAATCAAGTGAGCTTTGCACACCTTCACAAATCAGATCACCCTAATTCCTGCACCTTCACGCCTTAGACCACCCTAATTTCTGCACCTTCACACCTCAGACCACCCCAATTTCTGCACCTTCACACCTCAGACCACCCCAATTCCTGCACCTTCACACCTCAGGTCACCCCAATTTATGCACCTTCACACCTCAGGTCACCCCAATTTCTGCACCTTCACACCTCAGACCACCCCAATTCCTGCACCTTCACACCTCAGATCAGCCCCTGGTAGGCTGGCACTGGCAGCAACAATTTTATTCAAATCAGGATTTCTTCTGCAAATAGCCTGGCAGGCTGGCAGCAAATATTTTATTCAAATCAGGATTTCTTCAGAAAATAGGCTGGCATCAGAGTCAGACAATTACCAAAACCAATGTCATCATGACACATGATCAAAAAAATGAGGAAAAATAAGGATTTCTTCTGCAAATAGCCTGGCAGTGACATCATCAGATCAGACAAGGCACTGGCAGGCATTGTACTAGACTAGTACTATGCCTGGCTGCCAGTGCCAGGCCAGCCTATTTGCAAAAGAAATTCTGATTTGAATTAAATTGTTGCTGCCAGTGCCAGTATATTTGCAGAAGAAATCCTGATTTCTTTGAATAAAATTGTTGCTGCCAGTGCAAGCCCAGCCTATCTGCAAAATAAATCCCTAAGTAGAAGTCACTCCTCTCTCCAGTCCTCCACTTACCTTGGGTGTGCTGTGCGGTGTGGCTGCAGAGTGTTCCCGCTGGACATAGTACAGGAGATGGTCAGAGACTGCAAACATGATACAAGAGATGGTCAGAGACTACGGACCTGATACAAGAGATGGTCAGAGACTGAGGACATGATACAGGAGATGGTCAGAGACTGAGGACATGATACAGGAGATGGTCAGAGACTGAGGACATGATACACGAGATGGTCAGAGACTGAGGACATGATACACGAGATGGTCAGAGACTGAGGACATGATACACGAGATGGTCAGAGACTGAGGACATGATACAGGAGATGGTCAGAGACTGAGGACATGATACACGAGATGGTCAGAGACTGAGGACATGATACAGGAGATGGTCAGAGACTGAGGACATGATACAGGAGATGGTCAGAGACTGAGGACATGATACAGGAGATGGTCAGAGACTGAGGACATGATACACGAGATGGTCAGAGACTGAGGACATGATACACGAGATGGTCAGAGACTGAGGACATGATACAGGAGATGGTCAGAGACTGAGGACATGATACAGGAGATGGTCAGAGACTGAGGACATGATACAGGAGATGGTCAGAGACTGAGGACAAGATACAGGAGATGGTCAGAGACTGAGGGCACGATACAGGAGATGGTCAGAGACTGAGGGCACGATACAGGAGATGGTCAGAGACTGAGGGCACGATACAGGAGATGGTCAGAGACTGAGGGCACGATACAGGAGATGGTCAGAGACTGAGGGCACGATACAGGAGATGGTCAGAGACTGAGGGCACGATACAGGAGATGGTCAGAGACTGAGGGCACGATACAGGAGATGGTCAGAGACTGAGGGCATGATACAGGAGATGGTCAGAGACTGAGGACATGATACAGGAGATGGTCAGAGACTGAGGGCATGATACAGGAGATGGTCAGAGACTGAGGGCATGATACAGGAGATGGTCAGAGACTGAGGGCATGATACAGGAGATGGTCAGAGACTGAGGACATGATACAGGAGATGGTCAGAGACTGAGGACATGATACAGGAGATGGTCAGAGACTGAGGACATGATACAGGAGATGGTCAGAGACTGAGGACATGATACAGGAGATGGTCAGAGACTGAGGGCATGATACAGGAGATGGTCAGAGACTGAGGGCATGATACAGGAGATGGTCAGAGACTGAGGGCATGATACAGGAGATGGTCAGAGACTGAGGACATGATACAAGAGATGGTCAGAGACTACAGACATGATACAGTAGATGGTCAGAGAGTGCAGACGTGATACAGTAGATGTTCAGAGAGTGCAGACGTGATACAAGAGATGGTCAGAGACTGCAGACGTGATACAGGAGATGGTCAGAGACTGCAGACGTGATACAAGAGCTGGTCAGAGACTGCAAACGTGATACAAGCGATGGTCAGAGACTGCAGACATGATACAAGAGATGGTCAGAGACTGCAGACATAGTACAGGAGATGGTCCAGAGACTGCGGATGTGATACAAGAGAAGGTCAGAGACTGCAGACATGATAGAAGATAGAAGGACACTAGGGGGGCTGGAGAGCACAGGGAAAGCAGATAGCACTGGAGGAGCTGAAGGGCAAGGGGGGGGGGGAACTGGAGAGAATTAAGGGGGGGGTTTGGAAAGCATTGCAGGGGGGTTGGAAGGCGCAGGGTGTGGATAGCACGGGGGGGATGGTGGGCAGGGAAAACCAGGGGGATGGAAAGCATGGGGGGGGGGTGGTGGGCAGGGAAAACCAGGGGGATGGAAAGCATGGGGGGGGACTGGATATCACTTAGGGGGGAGCCAGGGAGCACAGGGGGGTGGAGAGCACTGGGGGAGCCAGAGAGCATAGGGGGAGATGAAAAGCACTGTGGGGACTTGAAGAGAACGGGGGGGCTAAAGAGTACAGGGGGTTTAAGAGCACTGGGGGAAGGGGGCTAAGATCACTGGGGGGGCTAAGATCACTGGGGAGGGGGGCTACGATCACTGGGGAGGGGGGCTACGATCACTGGGGAGGGGGGCTACGATCACTGGGAAGGGGGGCTACGATCACTGGGAAGGGGGGCTACGATCACTGGGGAGGGGGGCTACGATCACTGGGGAGGGGGGCTACGATCACTGGGGAGAAGGGCTAAGATCACTGGGGAGGGGTGCTAAGATCACTGGGGAGGGGGGCTAAGATCACTGGAAAGGGGGGCTAAGATCACTGGGGAGGGGGGCTATGATCACTGGGGAGGGGGGCTATGATCACTGGGGAGGGGGGCTACGATTACTGGGGAGGGGGGCTACGATCACTGGGGAGGGGGGCTAAGATCACTGGGGAGGGGGGGCTACGATCACTGGAGAGGGGGGCTACGATCACTGGGGAGGGGGGCTACGATCACTGGGGGGGGCTAAGAACACAACACTGGGGGGGGGGCTAAGATCACGGGGGGGGGCTAAGATCACTGGGGGGGGCAGTAAAAGAAGTTGAATAGGAGGGGGATGGGACAGCTCAGCTGCATATAGAGAAATTGATATTTCCATATCTCTCCTGCAGCCGCAGAATGCCTGCAGAAGGGAGGAGAAGAATCCATCCATCCAGCGGCATAAGGAGACATCAAATCCTCTCTATATGCAGCCGAGCCGCCCCACCCCCTCCTATTCAGCACAGGCTGCAGTGGCAGTCACTTACCTTCTCTCCCCGCAGCCGCCCCCCCGCGAGCAGCCCGAAGTCGGGCTGAAGGAGCTCCCATCTACAGTGGCTGCCTTCAGTGATAATCGGCGGCCGCGCGGGAAGGAACACACAGACACATACTGACTACTTGACTTCCGGACCGGCTCCGCGGCCAATCAGCCTTCTGCTCAGGGGGGGTGTGACCCACACCCCCCCCTGAACAGAAGGCTGATTGGCCGCGGAGCTGGTATAGCTGGCAAGTACACCGGCCGGCGGCCGCCCGCAGTGAGGGAATGTCTTCTAGTGTCTGTGAGTGAGTCTGATGACTCTGAGCGCCGCGGCCCACCGGGACACTGCCCGGTCCGGCCCTGGCTGACAGTGACACGGGGCCCCTGGACATTCGGGGCCCTGGGCATTTGCCCAGTTTGCCCCCCCCTAACGCCGGCCCTGCCCCTAGGCTGTACAGCTAGCGGCCACAAGGGCTTGGTATTGGTACTGCTGATAGGGATTGGTATTGCAGATAGGGACCCCCTTTGATGGTGCTCTTTCTCCTCGATAAGGGAAGACAGATAAGAAAGCCCAGGATAGTGTAATACGTTCATAACACTTTATTCATAAGGGCTCATGGTATATAACGTCATAAAAACTTGCGGTTGTAAGTGCAGCAGTCACAGCCTACCCCTCACGTAGTTCATGCTATGAAAAGTGGCGTGCGTTCCACCGCAACTTCCGCTTGCACTCCACCTCCTGGAAGTGACGTATTACGTTGCTAATCGGACCGAAATTACTTCGACGCATTTCGTCCCTCCCAGTGGGCGTTTTCAAAGACATGTCCCAAGCATGTTTGAAGTCACTTACTGTTGACTGACACACTATCTCTGCTGGAAGTCTATTCCAACAATCAACTACACTTTCAGTAAAACTTACTTAGTTTCTAATACTCTAATATTATCTTATATTTCTAATATTCTATTCAATTTCTAATATTCTAATATCAATCATTTCTAAGATTAGTTTTGAACCTTCCTCCTATTGGTTTAAGGTTATGTCCCAGCGTTCTTGATCTTGGCTTCATAATGAAAATCCTGCCCTCCTGAACCTTATTCACACCCTCAATGTATTTTAAGCGGTTGTAAAGGCTGAAGGTTTTGGTGTGCTGTTCCTCCTTCCTAATACTTATTTAAACCCAATCTCAATCCAGCGATGTGCGTGAGTCCCAAGTCTCTCCCTTCTGATTGGCTGAGATTCAGCAGCATGACCATTGGCTCCCGCTGCTGTCGCTCACAGCCAGTGAGGCAGGAGTGGGGGGCAGTGCTAAGTCTTGCTCTCTGTGTCATATAGACACAGAGACCTGGCTCAGGAGGCAGCATGCACGAGTGCCCCCACAGTAAGCAGCTTGCTATGGGGGCACTCGGCAAGGGGGAGGAGGATCGGGACTGCTCTGTGCAAAACCACTGCACAGAGGAGGTAAGTATAACATGTCTGTTTTTCTTTTTTTTTTAATAAAAAAATTTATTTTACAATCACTTTAAAGTTTTCAGTCATGTCTTCCCTTTCCCTTCTTTCCTCCGGACTGTACTAATTATTATATTAGGTTCCTGAAATCTCAGTTGATATGTTTAATCCCCAGACCTTTCACCATTTTTGTTACCCCTCTCTGAACTCATTCTGTCTTATCTTTCTGTAAGTGAGGGCTCCAGAACTGGACACAGTATTCTAAATGAGGGCTCACTAAAGATCTAAATAGGGGAATCAGGACCTCCTGGAGTTAACTCTGGAAGCTCCAGCTCCCGCCCTCTGTCTAGTACTGTGCTTACTCCTGCTCTCTGCTGTGCACCCGTTGTAAGGTGAGTTTGTGTTAGGGGAATTGATGTGAAGGGGGGCAAAGGACACTGCTGGGGGGGACACTACTGCTTTGGGGGGGCACACAAGACACTATTTGGGGGGGGAGAACACTGCTATTAGGGGGCAGAGGAACAGAGGACACGACTGTGGGGGGCAGAGGAAACTGCTGAGAGGGGGGCACAGGACACTACTGTGGAGGAGTCACAGGACACTACTATGGGGCCAGAGGGGGAGAGGACACTAATGTGGGTATGCAGAGTACATTACTGTAGGAGGGGAAGGGGGACAGAGGACAATACTGTGGGGGGGAGCAGGGGACACAACTGTGTGGGGGGGGGGGGCAGAGGACACTACTTTTGGGGTGATGTGAACAAGGGCAGAGGGTACCACTGTGGGGGGGAGTGATCTGAAGGGGGGAAGAAGATACTACTTTGACACACAATGTGTTCTTCATGCAGTCTTTTTATTAGGAGCTTGATAGTTATTTTTGTTTTTTAAAAAGGGAGCAGCCCCAGCTCCCCCTTCCTCCCCGGTGATCTTTGATTTCTTCCATTTTGTCCAGGTAGATTTCAATCTCTGAAAGGCTGCCGACCCTTGATGTGGCATGTACGGTGAACAGTAGACCTGGCTTAAAGAGGCATAATTAAATAGTACCTGGGTGTACTTACTGTATACATTGTATGCGGTTCTTGTACCCACAGAATGTGCCTTATTTAGAGTCCCAAAAGTTGGAATCCCACAGACACACATAAACCTTACAGAATGTAGACAGAAAGATAGTACTTAAAGTGTCACTACAGGCAAAACCTTTTTGCAATCATCCCATCAGTAGTATTTAAAAATGCATGTATGAATGCATGGTATTTTAAAATGTCAAGGCAAAAAAACAAAACATGCAGTAAATTTCTGTACTACATGTACATTTCCTGTGTTTTAGCCCTTCAACTCTTTAAAGATTCTGCAAGTACAAAAAATGCTTGTTGATCTTCCAGAAATGCACTCTGCTTCTTTGTTCCTATTGTGGGATGACAACACACAGCATTTTTGTGGACCAAATGGTGTCAGCCCTGCCCAGTTGTCTTTTGAAAGATTTCTACAACAGTTCCCCTATCTTAGTTTCCACAACATAGATACTAATTATTCTGTAGTTCAGAGATTATAACTAGGAGGGCCAATCCAGCACCTAGAAATAACAAAGGCATTGTTCAAGACATAGGACAACTCTGGTCAATTTCTGGCAATATCATTATAGGTATTTTTTGTGCACTCATTGAACAGTCTTTGCAAAACACATTCAAATATATTAGAAACTATGAACCAAAGGGGGGGGGGGGAGACCTTTACCAGTGCTACATCCAAATAAATTGTATACTAGAAAATTTTGCAAGACATTGTCCTGCTATGGTGGATTTTAACCACTTAAGCCCCGGAGGATTTGGCTGCTCAAAGACCAGGCCCTATTTTGCGATTCGGCACTGCGTGATTTTAACGGACAATTGCTCGGTCGTCCGACGCTGTACCCAAATGAAATTGACATCCTTTTTTTCCCACAAACAGAGCTTTCTTTTGGTGGTATTTGATCACCTGTGCGATTTTTACTTTTTGCGCTATAAACAAAAAAAGAGCGACAATTTAAGAAAAATAACAATATTTTTCACATTTTTTATATGCAATTCTCAACAAAAAAAATGTAAAAATCTAAATTTTTTAACATTTTAGGCCAATTTGTTTTCTGCTACATATTTTTGGTAAAAAAAATCACAATAATCGTATTTTGATTGGTTTGCGCAAAAGTTATTGCGTTTACTAACTACGGGAAAGATTTATGTAATTTTTATTGTTTTTTTCTTTAACTAGTAATGACGGCGATCTGCAATTTTTTTTGCGGGACTGCGACATTGCGGCGGACAGATCGGACCCCTGACTGACATTTTTACACTTTTGGGAGTACCAGTGACATTACTACAGTAATCAGTGCTATAAATATGCACTGTTACTGTAATAATGACACTGGCAGGGAATGGGTTAACTTTATTGGTGATCAGTGGGTTAAATGTATCCCTAGGGGCGTGATTCTAACTGTAGGGGGCGTGGCTTGTGATGTAACCACAGAGACATACGATCCTACATAGCAGGATCGTATAGTCTCTGCACTTACATCAGGGAGAATGACAGACGGCTGTGTTTACATCAGCCGTCTGCCTTTCTCCTTCGGAGCCGCCGATCACACGCGTGGGGATCCCTGTGTGCGCACTCGCCCCCTACAGGCTCCTGGGCGAGCGACGTAGTACTACGTTGCTTTGCCCAGGAGCGGCTGACTGCCGCAGTAAATGTACTTGCGGTGGTCGGCAAGTGGTTAATGGCAAATATTTTAATATATGTTTAATTAAAGAGATTTTTTATACAGTTTTTGTCTCATGTAGTGTCATTAAAGTCCACCATAGCAGGACATTGTCTTGCAAAACATTCAAATATATATTCAAAAGACCAATAGGGAGCAAATAAGAAATGTCCCAGTTCACACTGGTGCGATGGGGAAAACCCTACGATTCCATTCCCACATCGCACCTAAATCGCACACTAGTTCACACTGACATCTGCAAACTGCTGGGGGTGTCAATGTAAAGTCAATGACACCCCCAAATTAGTTCACCGATCATAGTGGGAACTATGAAATGGTACAGGAATCGGGTCACATGGTGTGAACACCCATGCGATCCAATTCCAGTGAAGACCAAAAAGGGTCCTGCACCATTTTGTCGTGAATGTGATGCGATTTCAGCCATACAGTTTGTATGCCTGAATTTGCACTGCACAGACATCGCATGTGATCTGTGCGAATCACATGCAATGTCTGTCATCGCACAAGTGTGAACCCAGCCTTAATGTAAAGGTTTACATGCACAAGGGTGGTTTGGCCTTAAAATCTGAGCATTTTTGGGTAGTCAGAAACCTGGGAAATCTTTGGCAGGGTGAAATATACATGGCAACTGGATGTGGTTGGCCACACTACTGAGCAGTAAGTGCATTTATGGCCATATGCATTTAGGAAGGTATGCTTGGTTTGGGTGGTGCAGAGCTTCACTTCACTTATTGCCCCCTAGAGGCACCTACACGCACTGTAAGTCATTTAAATTTGTACATGAGAGTCATTTGTCCATGTGGGCATTAACACTTCACAGGCTGGAGGCCAATTAACTCTTTGTCCCCTACATCTGGAACATAGGAATTCTGCATTGAGGGCATACATGGTTGATTGCGTATGGTCCTAAATGTGCATATTTGATGCACAAGGGACAAACCACCTATATGCATGTGGCTTAATTCTCCTTGCTGTGCATTTAGAGGCGCTATAAGACGTATTTTTGAAGGTCTTTATTTCACTGGTTGTGCTGAAGCCTCTGTGAAGCTTGCTGTCAGTACCTGTAGCTGTGTGGCAGTTGATCGGCAGTATGAAAAACCTTTACAAATGCTATCTTTCAGTGACAGGTACCTTTTAAAGTGCTTGCCAAAAATCCTGCTGATAAAGCAATTTAGTCTTGCAATGTAAATGGTATATACGTCCATCAAGAGGGATTAGGAGAATTACTCTATAATAGCAGCTCATTTGGAAATAATGTATCAGCATAATTAACACGATATAAAGCAAATTATCCTGACTGCGGAGCGGTTTCACAGCTTGACGGTTACAATTTGTGTTATTGGAACCAAAATGGCTATAAGGATTGACTGGCCTTTTTTCTCTATGAAATTCGGAGTCCTGCCAGCAAGAGATAAATACGTAGTTATCTTAACTGTGAAAGTGTTTACATTTTTCTTCCCTACAGTGTCACCTGCTACGCCCTATCTTGCTCCATGAGTTCCTTCTATAGGAAGAGAATGATGGTTTTCCTGGAAATTAGGTACTATATAAAGCCCTGATGGATAGAAACTCCACAGGCTTTGGGAGAGTGAGAATTAAACATTCTGATAAGATCTTAACGCGCTGACAATACGAATAATTAGGAATTCTTTTGACTTCAATTATCAGCTTCTCTCATTCAACTGACCTTCACTTAAACTGCAAGCTTATAGTCACTGATTATACCGATAGGCTTGTTATTTCGTTTTGGAAAGATGTATATGCTTGCATATATACCATGCCTGTAAGTGCATTACTTTTACAATAAATGCATTATTGCTTGACTGGGTTGCGCTATGATCCTTCTGTTCTTTTATCATTTTGGGAATCGTTTAACTTGGATACTCGCCTGAATATATACTGCTGCTGCTCTCCATATCGTGGATACTTACCTGATAAAAGCATTGTGGGCCTTTCCATTAGTTTGGAGGCCACTTGTCTTCTGGTAAGCAGTCACTCCTCAAATATTTAAATATATGTTGGTGGTCGCACGTCAGGTGGATAGATCATTGAACACTTACCGTATATACTCGAGTATAAGCCGAGTTTTTCAGCATGTGTTTTCATGCTGAAAAAGCCCCCCTCGGCTTATACTCCTGTCACTGGCTCACTTACTTTTTAAAAATGGCGTCGCCCGGCGCCGACATGTCACTGCGCATGCGCCGCATGCCCGGGAATAGCCGAATGTGTACAAGCTTTCCCGAGCATCGGCGGTGCATGTGCGGTGACGTGTTGGCGCCGGGCGGTGCCATTTTTAAATCAAAGGCGCCTCACCGACAGGTAAGTGAGACTCCTCCGCAGCCCCTGCATTTCCTCATGCAGTGCTGCGGGCAGGGTACAGGACATTCTCCTGTACCATGCCCGCAGCACTGCATCTCCTGTGCCATGCCTGTACCTACTGTGCCATGCCTGTACCTACTGTGCCATGCCTATACCATCACCTGTGCCATGCCTGTACCATCACCTGTGCCATGCCTATACCATCACCTGTGCCATGCCTGTACCATCACCTGTGCAATGCCTGTACCATCACCTGTGCCATGCCTATACCATCACCTGCGCCATGCCTGTACCATCACCTGTGCCATGCCTATACCATGTGACATCTCCTGTACCATGCCTGAACCATCTCCTGCACCATGCCCGCAACCCCTGTTTTGTGTCTTGTGGTGGTCCAGTTGGGTCCAGTAGCTACTGCATTTCCCACCCTAGGCTTATACTCGAGTCAATAGGTTTTCCCACTTTTTTGTGGTAAAATTAGGGGCCTCGGCTTATATTCGGGTCGGCTTATACTCAGGAATGTACGGTATCAATTTTTTGGACTCTATATGTCTTTTTTGGTTCTTTTTTCACTGATGTATGGACTTTTCAGGAACTTTTATATTGATCTTGATTTATTTCAGGTCGTATATATGGTTTATTTCACATGTATTCACTTTCATATTAATCACGCAAATTTTTAATTTGATGGATCATTGAAGACTTTTTTCTTTATGCAGATTGGGACTAATGATGTCTTTTGATCACGGAACTTATCCATTTAATACTCCATTTCTACATATCAATTTTTTGGACACGGGTATGTCATTTTCGGTCCATTTTTTACTCATTTATGGACTTTTCATTAACTTTTATATTGATCTTGATTCATTTTATGCCTTATATATGGTTTATTTCACATGTATTCACTTTCATATTAATCATGCAAATTTTGAATTTTACTAACTTTTTAATTTTTACATTTTTGGATACCTCAAGTTTTCGTGCACTTGGCACTTTATAATCACGTTTAATAATTTTTAGTGTTTGAACAGATCAATATTTGATCTGATCAGAACTATGCTAGCGTCCCCATAGTTTAGGGTTCCCAAAACGCGGTGTTTGCACGATCAGCACTGATTCCTGCCAGAACCTGCGTTTAACCCCAAACGCCCAGCCCACCCCACCCCACCCAGGCAAGTGTAGTAATCAATAGATTACTGTCACTTACAAAAAATACAACACACAAAACCGCTGTGTTAGCAGAGTCAGGCCTGATCCCTGCTAGCATTAGCAGTTTTTTTTGGTAGCGGTTGAAATAGTCCTTGACAACCAGGTGCTTTTATTACCTGTGAGTCCCACTACTGTACCGGTAAATTTAGTTACTAAAATGTCCAAACGTTGGTACAGTAGTGCAGAGGCTTATAGTATACTGACCATGTCAGATGAGAGTGATGGGGAAGCCTCACTGGCAGAATCAGGGTCAGTATACGAACCTGATGACAGCAGCGGCTCCCTGACAGATAGCTCCGACGACAGATGGGTCCCTGTTAGACCCAGGTGTACCCGACCCCATTCTGGAGTTGTTGAGATGCAAGAATCGCAGGTGTCGGTACTAGTGCGGCTCATCCTTCTGGTGGCCTGGCAAGCGCCAGCGGCCTAATACAACCTGGACCTAGTACAACCAGCACTGCAGTAACACTTGGTGACATAGCGAGTCCCATAAGTGCAGTTCAAGCTGGTGTGGTGGCTAGCACGAGTAGTGGCCCGCAGCCAAGACAGGCCTGTAGAGCCCATAGTGCCCTCCCTGATACGCTGGCATATCCCAATTGGCAACCCACTGATACTACAGTGCCAGTACTTCCCCCATTCACTGCCCAACCTGTAATCCACGTGGAGACAGCTGGTTTTACGTCCCTGAACTTTTTTGAGCTGTTCTTCCCGGAAGATCTTTTTGGATCTATTGTGGATCAATCAAATTTATACGCACAACAATTCATCGCCACCAACCCAAATTCGCCCCTTGCCAGACAATTCGGCTGGAAACCTATAACGGTTCCCGATTTTAAAATCTTTCTAGGCCTTTCCCTGAACATGGGCATAACCAAAAAGAGTGAATTGCAGCTATATTGGTCCACTAGCCCACTTCACCATATGGGCGTGTACTCTGCCTCCATGTCCAGGGCGAGATACGAGCAAATTCTGTGATTTATGCATTTCAACGACAATGAAATCTGTCGTCCTCGGGGAGACCCTGCATATGATCGGCTCCACAAAATTCGGCCCCTCATAGACCACTTCAATCAGCGGTTTGCAGCCTTGTTTACCCCCGAACAAGTTGTCTGCGTTGACGAGTCCCTGATTAAATTTACTGGCCCCCTTGCTATGAAACAGTACCTCCCCAGCAAGCGTGCCAAGTACGGGGTCAAACTGTACAAGCTCTGTGACAGGGCCACAGGCTATACAGTTAGTCTCCGGGTCTATGAGGGAAAAGATAGCTGTGTGGAACCCCCCAACTGCCCAGACTACATAGGGAGCAGCGGCAAGATAGTTTGGGACTTGGTGTCACCCTTATCCGGAAAGGGGTACCATTTGTACGTGGACAACTTTTACACAAGCCACTATTTAGTCACCTTCTTGAATAACAATTTGGCGCATGTGGCACTGTGCGACCTAATCACCAGGGCTTCCCCCAACGGCTTGTAAATTCCCATCTTAGTCAGGGGGGAGAGAGCCTGCTTGAAAACTGACAAATTGCTTGCAGTGAAGTGGAGGGATACACGGGATATTTTCGTTCTGTCTTCCATTCACCCAGACACGGCAGTCCAAATTTCTACGCAACTGGTGTTATGGAGAAACCCCTCTGTGTCCACGAATATAACCTTAATATGGGAGGGGTGGACCTTAACGACCAGCTTTTGGCACCGTATTTAGTTGCCTGTAAAGCCAGACGCTGGTACACAAAAGTGTCTGTTTATTTATTCCAATTGGCTATGCTGAACGCCTTTGTCCTATACAGGGCGTCAGGACGAACCGGATCCTTCTGAGAATTCCAGGAAGAGATCATCGAAGCCTACCTGTACCCAGAAGGTGTTCCTGTCCAACTTCCCCTTCCAGATGCAGTGAGCCTGCTGCATGAGAGGCACTTTCCACAAGTCCTCCCGCGTAACCCTACCCAAAAACACCCCCAAAGAAGATGTCGTGTCTGTAGCAGGCGCGGATGTAGGCGCGACACCCGGTATTATTGTCCCGACTGTCCTGGCCAACCTGGTCTCTGCATCGGGGACTGTTTCCGTCGCTACCATACACTGGTGGAGTTTTAGTGTAGGGTACAGCACTACATAGTGTAGGGCACACAAACACAGGGTCTCGAAAGATGTTCGATGGTTATCGACATTTTGAGAGACCCAAGCTGGAAAATCGCAGTTCACAGAAAAAAAGTGTTAAAAAAAAATTAAATAAAAAACCAAAAACATTGCCACATATTACAAAGCTGTGCAATTGGCACAATTAACTAAGTATCATGCCACTACTGAAATTCCCTTATGGGTTACGATAGAATCTATCGAATGTGACCCCATCTTAATTTCCAATCTCTTATGGTTACAACCATCAGATCGAAAACATATTACTAATCCAATTACCAAGCATTCTCTCTCTTTATGGGATATACTAAAGACTAATTATAATTTACAGTCTACACACAATCCATTACAATCTTTTCTGAGAAATCCAGCCTTTTATCCGGCTTGGGAATTCCTGAATTCATTTCGGGCATGGTTTAGGTCAAGCCTGTCAAGGCTATTTAATCTGGTCTCAAGCTCTTCTATCTTAAGTTTTCCTGAACTTTGCGAATCACATCATTTACCACATTCAGAACTTTTCCGATATCTCCAAATTAAAAATTTCTATACCTCATTTATAACAAATGGTACCATTCTGAATCAGCTCTCTCAATTTGAGCGTATCTGTATCAAGAACCCACACTCTGGAGGTCTAATTTCTAGCCTAAATTCTCAATTGCTTAACAATCCAGACGTAGATACACCAAACTATGTCAGGAAATGGGAAACAGACCTTGGCCGTACACTTAACCAATCAGAATGGTCTAAAATCTGGTCTGTAACGAAATCTTCTTCAAATATTATCGCAATTGAATCATCATACAAGGTTCTTTCACTATAGTACTTGGTACCAGCTAGAATCACCAAGTTCGCACCATACTATCCGGCCTTTTGTTTTAGAGGTTGTACGGAAATAGGTACACATGTTCATATATGGTGGAATAGCTCAATTGCTACAGTTTTTTGGAAAGAAATATTCTCTCTAGCATCTAAAATGTTTGAAATAGATATTACTCCAGATCCGGTGATTGCCATTTTAAATTTAAAACCTGCATGCCTGACACGAAAACAATTCAAATTATTCCTTCAGCTTCTTAATGCCGCTAAACAAACCATAGCCAAAGCTTGGAAGACTACCACTTTGAATCTTGTAGAAGTTAAAACATAGGATGAATAATGCATTATTACATGCAAAAATGGAAGCCATGGATTGCAATAAATGTAGTACTTTTATAAGCATTTGGGACCCTTGGATTAAACATGGACTATCACCGGGTTTTGAGGAACAGGTTCTGAATGCTTGGTAGTTAAGACTTATATTTTATTCACTTTGTATTAACTTTTGTGGTAAAAGTTCTATTCTCGATGCCCTCTCCTTTACCCACTTTACCCTACCCACAACCTGCTGACTTCTTCCTTTTTTCTTTTTCTTTTTTTTTCTCCCACAGCCATGTTCTGAATAACTTCTCAAAATCTTAATATCTCAGAATATCATATTAATAATTCTACCTTTTTCTTTTGTTTTGTAACTTGCTTTATGGCTGTTTTATAAAACTCAATAAAAGTATTGAACGAGAAAAAAAACAAAAACAGTTGTCGTGTCAGTTATTTTTATGTTCTTCTACTCTTCCTACTGTACTTTTACTGTACTTTGTTTGTTTTTCATTCTTTTGTTAACCTGTTTCTCTTGCAGGTACCCGTCAGTTGCCACACTGATTTTATATATTCTGACACAAACAGCGTTTGCGCTCAGCATATATGGATACCTCTAATGGCAGCAGCTGTGGTAGGCTGATTTCACCACTGCAGTTAAAATACCTTTAGGTATACATGGAATATTGTCATGTATAACCACCATTAAATCAGTGGGTTTGGTTGTTGGGCGGTTAATGGTGTGTAATACAACACAATATTCCTGTGTTGATTTCTGTTAGGTTCTCTTTTTTTTTTTTTCGTTCAGGACACAGGCTGCATGAAAAAAAAAAAACCTACACTATATGCCAAACAAGGACCAGCAATGTACTGGTACATTGCTGGACTTTGAATGGTTATACCAGGATGATGCCTGCAGATTTAGGAATCACCTTGGTATCGTTTTTTACAGCCAGCGGTCGGCTTACATGTAAAAGCAATCCTAGCGGATAATTGGCCGCTTTACATGCAGTGGGAGGGGCCTTCCGCCGCCTTCTGTGGTTTTTTGTCATTCTTTAAACACCTGTGACAAAAAAATGAAATATTCAATGAGCTCAACATGCCTTTTCAGGACATTCCTTAGGATGTCTACTTTCCAAAAAGTGGTCATTTGGGGGGGGGGGGGGGGGGTTGTACTGCCCTGCCATTTTAGCACTTCATGAAATGAGATAGGCAGTCAGAAATGAAAGCTGCGTAAATTCCAGTATTTACACCATAGTTTGTATGTCTAACTTTTGCGCAAACCAATAAAAATACGCTCATTGAGATTTTCATTGTCAAAGACATGTAGCTAAACACATTTTGGCCAAAATATATGACATAAATTGAGTATATTGGATATTTTTTAAAAGACAAAGTTGAAAATTTCATTTTTTCTCAACATTTTCGCTCTTTTTTTTGGACCCCCTATGCCCCCCTTTATCTACACCCCTGCACAGGTCTCCCTGCTTTAATAATCCCCACAGCACTAGAAGATTAACACTATGAGGGTAGGGAAGGATTTAAGGACAGAAGATTTCAACCAAAGCAGCAGCCATCAGCAGTGAAGAGACACTTCACAATAATAGAAAATGCCGTCCCTTGTGCTGATTTAAAAAATGTTATAAAAAAAATTAGCTTTTTTGAATAGCATACAGACTTTTGCTCATTTTAGAGATTTGAAACATTGTACAGTATTTACAGCACTAATCCCTATAAAGTATGTTTTTATAAACTGTTTTAGTTTAGACCCAGAAAGATATAATTTACTAAACAGACAATTAAATAGATTGTAGTGCAAGCTTTCAAAGCACATGGGTCTTTCTTCAAGCAAAAAAGCCCATGTGTATCAAAACAATCTATTTAGTTAGCCAGTAAATGGTATCACCCTAGGGCCAAACTTCTACTTACACGGTACAACATTCTGCTACTGTCACATTGTTTAACCAAAGGTTGTCACAGCTTCCATAATGACATAAGAAATTTATAGTGGTCATTCCCAGTATATATACTATACTATAAATAAATGTGTATACTGTTCGATCAAGTTGTATTACGGGTCAGATGAAAGAAACCGGAAAAAACACCTGGTGGCATAGGAACCCAAGAAAAAAAATCTCAGCACGTCATCAACTTCATAAAAGGTTTATCACGTACCTGGTAGCAGAGGCAAATGGAGCAGACAAAGCATAGGTCAAAGACAAGCTGGGGTCGGTGCAGACGGCTTTCAGAGAGTGGTCAGACAAGACAAGTCAGCAATAGGATAAAGGCTAACAGGAACACAGGATGCAGAAAGGCAAAGCAGCACTGATCCTGAGCACTGGCTGAGTTTAACCGGTTGCCGACCGCCGCACGACGATATACGTCGGCAGTCAGCCCCGGCCAGGCAAAGTGACGTACATATACGTCACTAGCCTGTCACTTGCTAGGGAGCCAATAGGGGGCGAGCGCACGCCCGCGGAGGCGCGCTCCCGCCCCGGCTCGTTCCCCAGCAAGTCCGTGCGTGTGACCGGCGGACCCGATGTCCACCGGTCACTCGCTGATCGTCGCTGCAGAGGGAGAAAGGCAGGTGGCTGATGTAAACAAGCCGCCTGTCATTCTCCCCTGTGTAGAAACAGTGATCATACGGTTCTACTATGTAGGACCGTTGATCACTGTTCCTACACTTCAAGCCACAGCCAATCACAGTAAGAAGCATGCCCCTAGGGACACACATAACCCCTCCCTCTCAAATAAAGTTAACCCCTTCACTACCAGTGTCATTTTGCAGTAACAGTGCATATATATAGCATTGATTATTGCAGTAATGTCACTGGTAACCCCAAAAGTGTCAAAAATGTCAGTCAAGGGTCCGATCTGTCTGCCGCAATGTCGCAGTACCGCAAAAAAAAACGCAGATCGCCGCCATTACGCGTTAAAAAAAAACACCAAAAATGACAGAAATCTTTCCCTTAGTTAGTAAACGCAATAACTTTTGGGCAAACCAATCAAAATATGCTTTTTGCAATTTTTTTTTACCAAACATATGTAGCAGAAAACAAATTGGCCAAAAATGTTAAAAAATTTAGATTTTTAAATTTTTTTGGGGAATTTCATATAAAAAAATGTGAAAAATATTGTTGTTTTTGCAAAATGTACGCTCTTTTTTTTGTTTATAGCGCAAAAAGTAAAAATCGCACAGATGATCAAATACCACCAAAAGAAAGCTCTGTTTGTGGGGAAAAAAGGACATAAATTCGTTTAGGTACAGTGTCGCATGACCGCGCAATTGTCCGTTAAAGTCACGCAGTAAAAAATCGCAAAAAACCCCCTGGTCAGGAAGGGGGTAAAATCTTCCGGGGCTTAAGTGGTTAAATAGCCTGCTTGGCACCAACATCTGTTGCGCACAAGAATACGCGCGTGTTCACGCATGTGCATATGCATTAGCCATTGCCCAGTTCTTGCGAGCACAAATCGGAACATGTTTTAGCCTGTGCACAGAAGGCCTTTCCTTACAAAGTTGCTGTTTATTAAAAACCATTAAATGTGTTTCATGACTTATTGCAACTTCTTCAGATGTTTGGTTTGACAAAAGTTTTGCAGCAAAAAAAAAAGAAAATATAAAAAAGAAAACATGTATGAGTATATAAAAAGAAGAAGATTACAAGTAAAATTAATGGTAATATGGTTTGATCAGTCATTTTCCTGCAGACAAAATACATCAAAATACATTAGAAATGGCATTGCTTTTAAGAGTTTCTTCCCACTCCACATTGCATTGGAAAGAGTCCTTCAGGGTGTATTTTGGATGTGTGGAAGATGATCTGTAGTTTGTCGCTTAATTGAATTCAAGTCAAGTCTTTCAGAAACACCATACTTCTAAAACTTATGTGAACTCATAAATCAGTGCAATACACATTAACATGTGTTGTGGTGTGAAGGAGCCTGCAGTTATGAAATGCGTGTCAAAAAGAGCTTTAGGCCACCCCTCCTACCTCCCAAGCTTCCTTATTAGTGGATGAGGTCTTCCATCACATGAAAGTTCAAAAGAAAAGCAAAGGAATTGGTGCCAAGATACGGTTTTGCCGGAAAAACATGATTGCATATATATACAATGCATATAAATTTGCCATATAACTTATTTTTTCATTTAAAGTTAAGATTTTCCAGAATCTCATTTAAGTCAAAAATGGGGCAAACTCCATTTTATATATATTTCCCATGGGCTTTTTTTCTTTTTTTTTTCATTTTACTGGAGCATTTTGGTATTGGCGGGCGGTGGGAACGGGGCCTCAATAAATAAATGAGCCTAGTTTTCTTCTTTTTTTTAGGGGGTGAAAAGTATACTTAAAGTGGAGTTCCGGCCTATTTTGCAACTTTAGTGATTCCTGGAATGCTCGCTATGCTGATCAACAATTAGGCATTTTCAATTTTTTTCGGGGGTCCCTTACCTTATTTTCAGGGCATTTTTGATTGTATTTCCTCCTTCTCCCCCCTCTGTGGCCATGGCCACTGATATCACTTCCGCCTTTGCATTGCATCCTGGGAGCTGTTTGTCATCACTCCCAGGAGGCTGGAATCAGGAAGAACTCCCAGAACACTCCCTGGAATCAGGAAGAAGGACAGAGCAGAATACACTGCGGCTTCAGATGCCCACATCCAAGATGGCCACGCTCAGACGGCGTTTTTAAAAGTAAGATTTTGACTAAAATCCAATACTGTACACCTTGTAAGTATGAGAATAGCGGTTCTGTGAAGGGCGATGGATTAGTATTGTAGGGGTATTTTTAGTTAAAAAAGGTATTTGAGGCCGGAACTCCGCTTTAAAAAGGCTTATTCTTGAGAAAGAGCTACTACAACTTTGAGACACATTTTAAAAAATTGCCATTTATTTTATTGGTGACATAACAAACTGGTAGATGTTGTGGCCATTTGTGTGACATATGGCATCCCAGGTATCCTTTTAAAACCGTGCAGAACATCTCAGCACTGTAAATACGTGTGTTCTCCCCTGAAATTAAAGTTGAACTAAAGGCAAACCATTTTTTTTTTCATATTCAGTAGAATAAGTGAATGTTCTAAACCCTGTCAATTTTTTTGCCATATGTATCTCATTGGGAAGCCCTTCATTTCCTGTGAGAGGAAATCCTTCCAAAGAAAGGCATTCCCTGGTTGCCACAAAAATTAGTGTCCCCATTGGAGTTTTACCCTCTATTCCTGTTCTGGCAGCGGCTCGCTCCCACTGTGATTCTACACAGAGGGAGCTGATCAGTGGGTCCTGCCAGCACCCGCTGATAGTTGGGTACACAAGTATGACTGAAATCTGCCTATGTAAACAAGGCAGATTGCCGTTCTGTCAGTAGGGAAGGCATTGATCCTGTGTCCCTGCAAAGTAGGAACATGGATCAATGCTTTCCCTTAGTAAAAGCACCTTCCACACTGTTAGAAAACACTGGCTAGGCACACAGTTAACCCTTTGATCTCCCCTGATGTTAACCACTTCCCAGCCAGTGTCATTAGTACAGTGACAGTGCATATTTTTAGCACTGACCAATGTAATAGTGTCACTGATCCCAAAAAAAGTGTCAAATGTATCAGTTAGTGTTCCGACTGTCTGCCGCAATATCGCAGTCCCGCTGTAAGTCGCTGGTTGCTGCCATTACTGGTAAAAAAAGAAAAATAAATAAATAAAAATATCCCATAGTTTTTATACTCTAAAACTTTTGTGCAAACCAATCAATATAGGCTTACTGGGGTTTTTTACCAAAAAGAAGTAGCAGAATACATATTGGTCTAAATTGATGAAGAAATTTAATTTTTTCCATTTTTTTTACTGGATATGTTTTATAGCAGAAAGTCTTTTTTTGTTTATAGCACAAGGTGATCAAATACCACCAAAAGAAACCTATATTTGTGGGGAAAAAAATACATCAATTTTATTTGGTACAGCGTTGCACGACCGCGCAATTGTCAGTTAAAGTAACATAGTGCCGTATCACAAATGGCCTTGTCATGAAGGTGGGTAAATCTTCTGGAGGGCAAGTGGATAAGCACAATTTCTTTAACCACTTGCTGCCCGCCCTATAGCAGATTGACGGCGGCAAAGTGGTTGTATTATCCTGACAGGGCGTCATATGACGTCCAGCAGGATAGAGCACTCTGCACGCCCCCGGGGGGCGCGCAGAGCAACGATCGGTGCTGTGGTGTGTCACTCTGACACACCGCATCTCCGATCTCAGTAAAGAGCCTACTGATGTAGGCTCTTTATCATGTGACCAACTGTGTCCAATCACAGCTGGTCACATAGTAAATAGGAAGAGCCATTGATCAGCTTTCAGGCAGGCAGGAGTAGAGGAGAGCCGATCTGCGGATCTCCTGACAGGGGGTGGGGTCTGTTCTGGCAATCAGAGCATTGATTACCAGTGCAGACCCTTGGAGGGGTGCCACTAGAGCCACCAGGGATTGCCCACCCATGACCACCAGAGTTGCCCACCCATGGCCACCAGGGATGGCAATCAGGGCTCAAGGACCCTTTCAGTGCCCTCCCCATCAGAGCTGCCCATGATTGCCATTTATCAGTGCCGCCCACCAGTGCCCATCATTGTAATCTATCAGTGCCGCCCACCAGTGCCCATTATTGCCCACCAGTGCCCATCAGTGCTGCCCATCATTGCTACCTATCAGTGCCCACCAATGCTGCATATCAGTTCTACCTATCAGTGCCACATATCAGTGCCCATCAGTGCTGCATATCAGTGCAGCCTATCAGTGCCCATCAGTGTTGCATATTAGTGCCACCCCATCAGTGCCTCCTCCTCAGTGCCTGTCAGTGCAGCCTCATCAGTGCTCATCAGTGCAGGAAAAAATGTATCTATTTGCAAAATTTTAAAAACAAACAAAAAATGATTTTTTTTTTAACTTTTCGTTTTTTTTTTATTTGTGTAGCAAAAAATAAAAAACCTTTGCAGTGATCAAATACCACCAAAAGAAAGCTCTATTTTAGGGGGAAAAAATATATAAATTTGGTTTGGGTACAGTGTTGCATGATCGCGCAATTGTCATTCAAAATGCAACAGCGCTAAAAGCTGAAAAATTGGCCTGGACAGGAAGGGGGTGAAAGTGCCCTGTATTGAAGTGGTTAAAAAAAAAAAAAAAAAAACTTGCTTTCTTCTCTTGTCACCTTTTAGCAAGTCCTGGAGGGGAGTTTTCTTGTATTAAATTCGTACGAAGGTAGAATAACTAAAACTATTTTTTTTTTTACTTTCCCATCGGTACAATACTTATCTTTTAATAATCTCCTTGTGTTTCCAAGAACAATGTCACACCAAAAACAAACAATACCAAGCACGGAACAGGCAAAACATCAAAGTAGCGATCAGAAGACATTACTACAATAATAATTAGTTTGCATATGGAAATTAATGTCACCTATTAAAATTGCAAAAATGAAAAAAAAAAAAAAGGGGGTTATAGCTCAAGGCAATTAAAAGTGGGGAGAGCACACTATCACAAAGATAACACATGTTATTGGAGACTTTTCTCATTGTGAGTTGTTATTAATACAAAGCCCAAATGTATGTAAGACAGAAGATTTAATTATCTCCATTCTCTAATCCTAGTTAACACACCAGCTATTTAAACTCCATGCGTGATGTCAGCGAGGACATACAGACCATCTGGTGCAGGTTGGTGACCAAAACTTGCACTCTTTAACCTCATCCGAAATATCTGTGGATTAAACATGACGTGGATTCAAAATGGTAGCACAGAAAAAGTTTCTTAATTAGTAACAAAAAAGAAAAAAAAAATTAAAACAGAATGACTCAGAGAAGGATATTGTTTCACTGTCTGCCCGGATGCTGATAAATTACATTTTGCTTATCAAAACAGAAGCATGTATACACATTGGGAATGGTCCAGAGAAAATGCATTTGTTGGAAAGTTGGAAAGTGTTCAGCAAAACCTATAGAAGTCATTGGGACCATTACAAAACTTTCTGATTTAAAGTCTTAGTAAAAGGGGTTTTTTTTTTTGTTTCGGTGAACAAGTGCTCAGAGTTATAACTTAGAGCAGCTTTTCTCAAAGCGGAGTTCCACCCAAAAGTGGAACTTCCGCTTTAGGTAGTCCTAACCCCCTGACATGCCACATTTGGCATGTCATTTTTTTTTGGGGGGGGGGGGGCGGGTACCTAGTTTTGACATGTACCCGCTCCCTCTTCCGCTCGGAGCGCCAGCCACGGCGCCCTGAACGGAGGTTCTCCTCTCCCCCTCCCTCCCTGCAATCTTCTGGGATATGTCAGAGGCCCCAGAAGATTGCCGGCCAATCAAGACGCGCAGCGCGACTCGCGCATGCACAGTGCATACCGTGAAGCCGCAAGCTGTCACAGCCGGGTGCCCACACCAGTGATGCCGGCGCCGCCGAGATCAGAGGGAGAGGATTGAGGCTTCGAGCGGCCGCATCGCTGGACCGTGGGACAGGTGAGTGTGCGTTTATTAAAAGTCAGCAGCTACACTTTTTGTAGCTGCTGACTTTTAATAAACACAGAAAAGGCTGGAACTCCGCTTTAACCTTTCCAACACAGAGGAACCCTTGAAATAATACAGGAAAATCACCTAAATTAAAATGTTTAATTTAAAGTCCACTTCTGTGAAGTGTCCATTGTAGTACACAAATTAATAAATTAAAATATGTGTTAAAAAGAATCAGATCTTTCAAATAGTAGACCAACACCACAGGAGATCTCCACCAAGAAACTCACAAATAGGGGCTTACCAATAACCTGTGACTCTCTTATTAGAAGGCATGAGATATCAAAAGTCATATATTGGCTGGATCTTTAACACATTTTTAAGGTATGCTGATTGGCCCAAGATATCAATGCCACTATGTATCCTCTGCCAGTCCCCACATCTCCCATCACACTCAAAGGAAAGAAAAGGAATATATGCCTCACATAGTGTGAAATTCCGTATAAAACTTTTATTAAAACTTTAAATTGCACTTACCATACATCCAGTAAGTACAGATAATACAGATGTGCAATAAATGGAATCACAGCCAGCAAAATGGGCCGTTTCCGCTAGAACAAGGACATCAGCATGAGTCTCCGCCCTACGTGTTTCGTGAAAGTTCACATTTTCCAGTACATTAGTGCACATTAGTGTGGTGGTCAGTGGGAAGAAATGCTCTTACACTTGTAAACATTGGGAAAAATTACCCCCTTACAAAGAGCTAAAAAGATCAAAGGGGTCAGTGGGAACTTATCTAAGAGGCAGAAATTGCCCAATGAATCCCTAGCAACCTCTGAATGAACCCTAGGATTCCATGAAACCCTGGTAGAGAAACCCTGCTTTATAGACTCCCTTTTATATTTGTTATATACATAGAGTTCTCCCTTAAAGGTTTCTTTGTTTCAACTGACATTTTCACTTGAACATAGATAGCATTTAATATACAAGCATACAGACAGGAGTGACCTTTCTTATTAGGCATCCAATTGTACTTTGTCTCAGCCAGTTGAAACCTGATCTAACCTTATCTCTTAACAATACAAAATCCTTTGTAAGCTACAAAATAAACCTGAGAACCCTCTTGTACACATCTGGCATGTGTGTGTTTTCCTACCGTGTACACAGCATGGGCGTCTTCCTATTTTTTATACAACAGACAGTTCTTCTTCAACATCGGTTAGAGTGGGAAGGCCTAGACCCTCTGTCAGGCTTTTTTTGATTTCTGTGTCCCTGCTGAGGAGATCCCCCCTCTCTACTTGTCCTGCTAACTATTGTCACTGAAGCAAGAAGTGAGGGAAATTCTTCCAATGACGACACCTGTGCTCAATTTTCTTGTGGCCTGCGGCCACCGCCCCACCACCCCCATCGCTGGATCGATCGGTGCTTCGGTCACCCGCCAGGCCCCCTGCCAGCCCCGCACTTACCCCATAATCGGGTCTCAGGACCTGCTTCCTGATTGGCCGGCAGGAGAAGCAGAAAGACATTAGCGAATATAAATTTGCTAATGCCACACAACTGGGTGGGCTCTGGACACAGTGCTCTGCGCCCCGAGCCCACCCTTTTTAAAGCCAATTAGAGCCTCAGGCTCTAATCATGTGCTTCCCAAAAAAAAAAAAAAAAAACATTGCAATCCATGGGTCTGCCCTGCATGTAGATTAGGGGCTGGGCGCATGGATTAGGGGGGCAGTGCCCCTGCACCCCTAATGAAGTAATGAGATAGATAGATAGATAGATAGATAGATAGATAGATAGATAGATAGATAGATAGATAGATAGATAGATAGATAGATAGATAGATAGATAGATAGATAGATAGATAGATAGATAGATAGATAGATAGATAGATAGATAGATAGATCGATAGATAGAGCCACATCTGACCTGCTACAAGATTTTAGCTGGCCTGCAGCTAGGGTCAGTGGCTTGTTCCTAACGTGCACAGACTAAGCGTTAAGGTCAGCAGAGGTTACCTATGATCTCTGCTTCAGCCGCCCCCCCAATGTAATGGGGGACTTTGCTGTTAAGGGGGGCTTTGATGTAAGGGGGCTCTGAGGGAAACCCTGATGCAAAGGAGACTGATAAGTACTGTGGTGTAAGGGGTCTCTTATAGGGACCCTGATGTTGTGGTGGGGGGATCTGATGGGGATCCTAATATAAGGGAACTATAATGGGGAACCTGATGTATGTGGGAATTCTGATGTAAGGGGGGATCTTTACAAGGCTCTAGTTATTTTTTAAAGCAGGACTAAAGTATATTTTAATGCAAACACTCTGACACTGCATGCATGCATTCCGGCAAATATTTGTTGCTTTATCTACTTTTTTATATTATCTTTATGCTATTTTGCAAAATCTGTTTAAATACATTTCTTCAGTAGTGATGGCCAGATCTGCCTGGGTTTGATTCCCCAAGGGTTCAATTAATCTTGTTCAAAATGTTGCACACCTGGATGCACTTGAAGTTTGTAGTAGGTGAGTCTTGTAGTTAAATTATGGTAATTTTAAGACTAATACGCAAACATCTTCAAAAAAAAAAAGAAGGCATGGGAAGCAAGACACTGCCATGGGGTACATGTATCTATATAAAAAAAGTAAAATATTCTATACGGCCAATAGAGGATATATTTGTGTGACTTCAAGGACAACATTGAAAATACATAATCCGTTAAAGAACATGCCTAGGGGTGCCTTAAAGCTGGTGTTATGGAACAGTACATATTATACAGACAATCTCAGCAGCAGCTTACACTGGCAGCACATCAGTTTAAAAAAAAAAAAGTACTTTTTTAGGTAGCTTTAGCAGTGACGCACGCTTTTTTCATGAAACTGTAATGGGCCCACTTTGACTAGCAGATAGAAATCGGAGAGTAGTTTGCTGTGACTGTTCCTGTTCTTGCTGATGCTTAACTGTTCTTCCACTGGCCAATTTCTACCAAACTCTAATTAAAGAGAATTTTCACTTAAACATTTTTTTTTCTTTCTTGACAGATACCTGAACTCAAATCAGAGACTGTCCCCAGAAACTGGGGACGTCTGGTCACTAATGTATACTGCTGAGGGACCAGGTTGGCATTTGGGACTAATGTATTCATGATCTATATATCATTATTGATGTGTTCTAGCAGTTTTAATCTATGGTGTGCTTTGTGTCAGTTACTGTTATTTCCACCTGCATGCTATCTCTCCATTCCAGAAATGGTAGTTGTTGCATTGGGGTTTACCTGCACTATCTTATGCATTCTATTTTGTTCTACTAATTTATATTGTGACAGGATGAGTCTCTGTGAGAAGATAGGAAAATGTGACACAGGATTACCATTTAGAGTAAAATGAGACGTTCCTGACTAGGGATTTCTGGACAGAGAAAGCTGTGGATTTGGCTTTTTCTGGATTCTGCAGCGATGTATCGGAAAACAGTCAATCCTGTGTCCGGGTTTGGCTAGACACCTGTAACCTGGCTGAGTACACATGTGGGCAGAGTCCTTGTATACTCAAGTCTGGAGATAGCTCAGGAGAGCTTTGGAGACTGCTCCCAGTGGGGGAAGCAGAAGGTCTCATTGAGGGGTCAGAGGGCCCAGCCAGAAGCCAAGAGATAAAGGGTCTCAGTTCCGCAAGTCAGGTTGGCTCCTATCGGGGGGGGGGGGGCACGAGAACCCCAATCCATTGGCCAGAGGTGGGTCATGCAGCAGGGTGCTGTGACTAAAGGCAAGGGAGCCAAGTAATCATTTTTGCAGTGTAGCAGGGAACATTATCCAGCTGAAAGAGGTCACTGCCATCAGGAAATATAGTTTCCATGTGCTTGGTCAGCAACAATATTTAGGTAGGTGGTACTTGTCAATGTAACATCCACATGAATGGCAGGACTCCAGGTTTCCCAGCAGAACATTGCCCAAGCAATGACACTGCCTCCACCTGCTTGCCTTTTTCCCATAGTGCATCCTGGTGTCATCTCTTCCCCAGGTAAGCGACATACATGACCCTTCACATGATGTAAAAGAAAACGTGATTCATCAGACCAGGCCATCTTCTTCTATTGTTCCATACACTATAAACTGTGATGACCATTTTCTCTGCTTCCTCCAACTTCAGGGACAACATGTTCACTTGCTGCCTATCCCACCAACTTTCAGGTACCATTGTAATGAAATAATCTATGTTATTCACTTCACCTGTCAGTGATCTTATTGTTATTGCTGACCGGTGTGTACTTTTAAAAAGTATTCCTACCCCTTCAAATTTTCCACATTTTGTCATGTTACAACCAAAAATGTAAATGTATTTTTTTTATTGGGATTTTATGTGATAGACCAACACAAAGTGGCACATAATTGTGAAGTGGAAGGAAAATTATACATTATTTTTTTTTTACATTTTTACAAATAAATATCTGCAAAGCATGGCGTGCTTTTGTATTCAGCCACCTTCAGGGGGGCTGAATACTTCGTAGAATCATCCTTCGCTGAAATTACAGCTACAAGTCTTTTTGGGGATGTCTCTACCAGCTTTGCACATCTAGAGAGTGAAATTGTTGCCCATTTTTCTCTGCAAAATAGCTCAAAAAAATGTTTAAGTCTTGTCACAGATTCCCAATTGTATTTAGGTCTGGACATTGACTGGGCCATTTTAACACAAGAATATGCTTTCATCTAAACCATTCCACTGTAGCTCTGGCTGTATGTTTAGGGTCATTGCTGGAAGATGAACCTCCGCCCCAGTCTCAAGTCTTTTGTAGACTCTAACAGGTTTTCTTTTAGGATTGCCCTGTATTTGGCTCCATTCATCTTCCCATCAACTCTGACCAGCTTCTCTGGTCTTGTTAACCGGTTGCCGACCACATGCCGCCTTTTTACTGCGGTAGTGTGGCTCTCCTGCACAAACCGACATAGACCTATGTCGGTGTCGCTCGCCGGCAGCTAGGGGGCGAGCGCGCGCTGCTGGCGGCGTGCTCCCGCCCCCACTCGGCAGGGGGGACATAGGACATGACATTTTCTGGCTGACTAAGTCACATGTGCTAGGGGTGCTATTAGCCCCCAGCACATAACTGTAAATATCCCAGCATGTGCAGTGTTTCTGACTCCTAACACCATGACCACTTCAAATCACTGAAGTGGTCATGGTGGTTAGAGTGTTCCATTAATAACTCTCAGAAGAAGTAAACCTCTGTATACTGATTCCATTACAGTTGATCATCCTCTAGTTGTGTTAAATTGGTGGTGGGGGGGCGCAGAGTGCCACCTTCCTGAAATTAGTTTTTGCAGGTTGGAATGTCCCGACTCCTGTGTGTATCCTGCTGCTTAACTTAGCAGGTGGCAAGCGCCTGTCAGCCTTGCGCTGCTGTCAGGCCACTTGGGCTGTAGAGGGGAAGTCCACAATTGCAGGAATGCCTGTCCACCTCCATGGAAACATGCACACACAGGACAGTCGAGTCTGACTCCCGTCTGTGTGTGTGTTCACCGGACCCAGCCACCAAACTTGGAAGCTGTCATTAGCCTAGAACTGCTATCAGGCTAATCGGGCCATGGAGAGGTGCCCACAGCAGCATGAGTGCCTGCCTGCTTCCAAGATCCGCCGGGTGACAGGCACACACTCGGACAGCCGCAGAGCAAGCCGCAAGGGCGGGGGCACTGCTGTAGAAGCCTAAAGTGGAAGCCAGCATGGCAGAAAGGAAAGAAAGACAGAAGGGGTAATTTTTTTATGTGCAGAAATTAATATTATCTTTGTCTGCTCAGAAAGCCAAAACATCTGCATGTCACCTTCATTTTGTATACAATTGATGCCCAAATTAATTGTGTTCATCTTTAAACACTGATTTTGTTGGAGGTACCAATGAATATAGCCTTATCCATAATTTGCATTTTTATTCTCTTGGGGGATTTTGCAGGCAGGGCCCTAGTGCACTGCATTGCCCGGGGGCCTATAATGCTCTTAAGATGGCACTGGAAGCGCCACCCCCATAGCAGCATGGGTGCTTGTTGTGCACTACAAGGACAAGGGCGCTGGTCCCCTACTTTCTAAAGCCCCGTACACATGCACAGATTGTTGGCCGTAAATTGTTGGCCAACTTCCGATCTGCCGATTGTAGGCTTGTTATAGGCCATACACACTATAAGATTTTCTGATGACTTTTTCCTTTAGACTTACCAAAACCATATAATATGAGGTCAAACCTAAACACTTTCAATTTGTATGCAGTCAGGCTGGGCCTTGCACTACATAGAAAAGGTAAATCTGAAGGAAATCTACCAACAAAAGTTGGATAGTGTGTATCCAGCTTTAGTATGATGCTTCCGACAACCAACTGCGAATTTTCGGCCCAAAAAAATCTGGTGTGCATGCTATAAAATTTTTGTTGGCCAACAAAGAATGGCCGATTGTTCCTCAGTCAGTACAGATTTCGGCAGACAAAAATCAGATGAGCAAGACTGGGCATGCTCAGAGAAGAAAAAACACACTGAAAGTCAACCAGAACATGACATCACTTCTGAAGTTGGTTTTTGTTGGCCAACAAAAGTCCAGTGCAAGTCTAGAGCACATTTCAACCAACAAACAACACTGGACAAAAGTTGGCCGATCAGTTGGCCAACAATCTGTGCGTGTGTACGGGGCTTTACCCTTCAGCTCAGACACTAGATCTTTGCCAAAAGGCCTAGAAGCCTTTGAGGGCTTCACTGAACAGCTGTATTTACACTGCGATTAAATTACACACAGGTGGACTCTATTTACTAATTAGGTGACTTCAGAAGGCAATTGGTTCCACTAGATTTTAGCTAGGAATATCAGAGTAAAGGGGGCTGAATACAAATGCACGCCACACTTTTTAGATATTTGTGAAAAATGTGGAAATCTATTTATCATTTTCCTTCCACTTCACAATTATGTGCCACTTTGCGTTGGTCTATCACATAAAACCCCAATAAAATACGTTTTTAGTTGCAACATGACAAAATGTGGAAAATTTTAAGGGGTGTGAATACTTTTTCAAGGCACTGAATATATAGTATACCTTTTGGATATATATGGAGCTTGCAAGTAAGAGCAGTCTACTTTGATTCCAGTGAGGCTCGCTACGTTTGAAGATTTCGCCTTTAACAGATACACCTGTTCCAAGAGAACAGTGTAAGGCTTTATGTAAGTTTTTTTTTTTCCTTCTGGCTGAACTGTAACGAAAGCATCATTAGATAAAATGAGCACATTATGGACCTTTCCAGAATATAACATGATGGCAACAATTACTGCACCTTATCTGCTAAAAGTGATAATTAAAATATATGTAAATGCATATGCTGCACAAAAGCACAGAGCTACGCTGTCCTTCCAGTAGCACTAATGGAGAACAAGTCATTATGCTCATTAATTGTTTTGTTGTCCTTATTTTCACAATGGAGAGCGAGGTGGCACAATGAGATGTCTTCGCTGCTTTCACATTTCTGTAAAGGGTAGATTTGTCACCTGGCCACATGGAACAAAACAGCGGGTCTGACCGTGAAATATTCCACTTACACCTTTTCTGGAGGTGCTATTAAACGTTTATTCTAATAACTGCCATTTCCACCTCTGGTACAGTGTGTCCATCTATTAGCCATTCAGATTGACCCAGTTTGGATATTGTATATCTCATTAGATGATCCACAAGTCCAGCTTTTCACTTCCTCACTACAAAGCCTGACTGTGTTTTTTCTCTGTGACGCTCATAACTGCTGTATGATTCAAGAACGTGTGATATCATGTTGGGCTAACACTCAAAATCTGCAAATTTGTTGTAATTAATCTTAGTAATGGGTTGCCTTTATTTTCCTATAAAATTGATGTCATAAGTGTATAGAAACTAGAAGGCATACATATAAGTTCTGATTGGAGGAGTGCACAATGGGGATAATAGCAGCATGGTTTGACAGTGACGGGCATGCTGAGGATTAAATTACAGGTAATATGGTCCTCTAATATAACAGGAATGACACAACAATACATAAGTAAAAAAATGGCATCCCTGACAATACATGGACTACAAATGGGTAATCACTGCAATATCTGGGCATGAATGGGCAACTGTTCCAATAAAAAGGAAACTAATGGGAAATCATCACAAAGAACAGCCAACAAACGGGTAAACCTAACACAAGCCAAACAACAAATAGGCAATCCTAATGCTGTGCCGCCAGCTATGGTTTCCCACTCGCCTTTCCCATTCCCTTTCCTGCACAGAGGGACAGGGTGCAGCAGCAGCGGGCAGACTGTGTATGTGTGAAAGCCTCTTCAGCCCCCCCCCAGGCTTCTAGCAGCAGCTGTTGCTCAACGCAGTAGGTACAGCTGCTGCTCTGCACACTGGGAGAAGTAGTTTAAGAGAAAAGGAGACCACTGCACTATTTTAGGCTACAAAACTACTGGTCCCAGTAGACTGTTGGACTCAGGGGGAGGAGAGGGGGATCTTTATTGTCCTGGCTGGGGAAAGTTCTTGGCTTTTTGGCTTCAGGGCTGGAGGTGAGGGGACATTTACATGTCATCTCCTGAAAGCTGGGGAGTCCGGGCAGTTGATACTGAATCCTGTGACTGGGGGTCGAGGACGCTTAGTGTGGTACAGCATTGTTTACCGACATCTGCTCATACCACTGTCCGCTGGAAGTATTAGCGACAGTCTAGGGGGCCCTCTTCTGCCAAAAACACCTACAGCTATACCCTGGGATTGGTGAGAGGGCTGTTGGCCCATTGATAATACTGTTGGCAGAGACTGAAACCCGAATTCAGTCTAAGTTAACTCCAACTCCGAATTCATTAAAGCATCTAGTTGATGGTTTAACTCCAGCCACTTACCTAATTAGGATGCAATGAGTTTAGGCTGGAGTTATTTCTGGAGAAGTGAGCAGCTCTACTCCAAACTTATACTGAATTAGGCCCTGAGTTACTGAGAACAGGGCACCAACTGCACCTCTCAGGTACATGTACACGTGCGTCTCCACTAATCCTACAGAGCACCCCTACCAGACCTATGCTACATCTATACTAATCTTATACCATGATTCTAATAAATTGGCCATGGTTTTGACCCGAATCTTCCTTCTATCTGCTGTTATGTCAGGGAATGCCTGAACGATAAATTTAGTCAGCTGAACGAATTGAATTACTGTGCCTCCAGTATAAGAATAATTTACCTGATTTTTAGTTAATTTTTAGCCAAGCAGAAATCTTTAAGAAAACACAAAAGACTGATGTGAGTACAGACAGCTATCAATAATAAATAAATAAATATTTATTACAGTAAGTTAAATACAAACACCATAAATAATAGCCCGATTGTGATGTACATAGACACTCCAAAATTGTCTGTAACAATAGAACATATATATATATATATATATATATATATATATATATATATATATATATACAGTATACATATATACACACACACACACACAGTACACCCCTCACATTTTTGGTAATATTTTATTATATCTTTTTATGTGACAACTGAAGAAATGACACTTTGGGCCTGATTCATAGTACGGAGAATTGGCATTTCGGCGGGATTTTGCAAACCGGTGAATTTTTAAGTCTGAAATTGGTATTCAAAGAACGGCGGGCGGAAAATAACGCCAACTGTGAGATTCATTAAGATCAACTAATGTCAGGACTGGACTTAAAAACAGTCCAGCTAAAAGGTGGACTAATTTTTTCAAAATCACAAAATATGGCAGGAAAAAAATAAAAAATGTGTGGGAAAGATGTGTTATATGATTTTGAGCTAAACTGCTTTTAAACTGTGTGAAAATGTTAAGTAGAAAAAAAGATATTAATAAAAGTGTAAAATGCAAATATAGCTCCAGAGTCAATTTCTGGCAGATAGCCCATGTGAGCATGCTCCAAACCAAAAACAAGGCTGAAAATAACGTTTTTGAAAACGTTAGTGGGAGTTTTATTGAATTTGCGGCAAATACCGCCGCAAATTCGCGGTAAAACGGCGCTATTCCGGCGCTAATAAATTTTTTTTTTTTTTTTTGCACATATCTATGTATGTCTATATATATATATATATATATATATATATATATATGAATCACAAAAAAATATATATCTATACATAAATATATATATATATATATATATGTGTGTGTGTGTATATATGTATATATATATATATATATATATATAAACACACACACATATATATGTATATATGTATATATATATATATATATATATATATATATATATATATATATATATAGATAGATATATAGATACCCAAAAATAATTATATGTATATATATATATATATATATATATATATGTGTTTTATTTATTGATTTGCCTATGTGTATATATATATATATATATATATATATATATATATATATATGAAAAGGAACACTAACACGGCTCCTCCCCGAAAATTAAACATTGTATATGTGTGAAATCAATTTATTTTTGGGTTGGTTAGATATAGAATGTAACAATATGTTACATTGCATATGTGTATCTATATATATATATATGCAAAAAACTATATATTATTGTTACTTCCTATATCTAACCAACCCCAAAAATATATTAATTTCACACATATACAATGTTTCATTTTTGGGGAGAAGCCGTATTAGTGTTGCTTGTCATATATAACAACATACAGTTGTAGGTAGTTCAGGGATTCGAACACCCAAATACACTGTTGCAAGGCAGCGGTGCTAACCACTTAACTACCTAAAGCTAATGACATTTTTTTCAAAGCATGTGTGATTTGTACTTAAAAAAAAAAAAATTATATATATATTCTATTTAGACCCAATTCAAGCTCAAAAAATTTTTATTTATTAAAATTTTTTGATGGACTAATTGAATCAAACTATATTAATTTTTAGAGCCCATTCACATTAGCGCGACTTGTCAGGCGACTTGTCAGCCTGACAAGTCGCGGTATGTCGCGGTCCATTGAGTAGTACAGGACCCGTTCTAATAGGAGCGACACAAGTCACTCCGACTTAGAAAAAGGGTCCTGTACCACTTTGGGGCGACCTCGGAGCGACTTGCATAGACTTCCAGTATGTGAAGTCTCTGCAAGTCGCGGTGCACAGTGGTGCACGCGACTTCACAGGTCGCCCCCCGAAGTCGTGTCGCCTCAATGTGAATGGGCTCTTAAGGTGCCAGTGCATGTATGCTTGGTATAAAGATAACAAGAAACAAAAAAAAAAAAAAAAAAAACCTCAGAGACCACAATTCCTAAATAATTAACCTAGTTTAGTGAAACTGTATAAAATCAACAAATTTTTAAAAATAATCCTGCATGCTGGAAATTATATATAGGTGTTTAAAAAATGTATTTCTGTGAAAAATTAGTATTTTAAATATAAATTGATAGGCTAAGAAACTATCAGTGGCATATATTATGAAATAAATGTAACAAAGTGATTATGTTTGTGTAAATTGTGTTTTGCAAAAATGTTGCACATATGTATTGAGCTTGAGCTTGATTAAATAAACTGACCAAAATATCCAAGTGGTTAGCACAGCTGCCTTGCAATAATGTATTTGGGTGTTCAAATCCCTGAATTACCTACAACTGTCTGTTGTTATATATGACAAGCAACACCCCAAAAATAAAACATTGTATATGTGTGAAATTAATATATTTGTTGAGTGGGGAGCCATATTAGTTTTGCTTCCTATATAGAGCCACATTACACTCTGAAAAATAGCAGTGTTTGAGCTTGCAAATCTGAGAATTTGCAAATTGATTGAACCTATGCAGTGCAACCCCAGAACTCAGAATTCAACAACCCAAAAAAAGATATATAGATATATATATAAAAAATTACTACATCAAGTCAACACACATAGGAAATGCTTTCAATAATCTCAGTATGAGCACAAAGTGGCTTTTTCATTTAGACTAATGGGCCATACACACTAAGATTTTCTGAAGATTTTTTCCTTTAGATTTACCAAAACCAGATAATATGAGGTCAAACCTAAACACTTTCAATTTGTATGCAATCTGGCAGGCCCTTGCACTACATAGAAAAGGTAAATCTGAAGGAAAAAGTCTTCAGAATATCTTATAGTGTGTATGGCCATACAATTTTCTGTCCAATTTTCTTGAAATTTACCTTCAAGTATGTAGTACAAAGGCCTGCCTAATTGGATACAAGTGAAAGTGTTGTTTAGCTTTGACATCACATTATGTGGTGTGTGGTTAATCTATCAGAAAATTGTACAACAAAAATTGAACATGTATGGCCATACACACTATAAGATTTTCCGAAGACTTTTTCCTTCAGATTTACCTTTTCTATGTAGTGCAAGGGCCTGCCAGATTGCATACAAATTGAAAGTGTTTAGGTTTGACCTCATATTATCTGGTTTTGGTAAATCTAAAGGAAAAAATCTTCAGAAAATCTTAAGCCTCGTACACACGTACTGATCGTCGGCCGAACGATCGGCTGTCTTTTGTCCAGGGCTGTCCTGTCTGTTGAAAACTGCAAAAGACTGCACACTAATTTTGTCAGTACGGTGTGTATCGGTACGTGTGTACGAGGCATTATGCCCCATACACACGTGCAGATTATCTGCAGACTTTTGTCTGCTGACTTACCAAAACCATATAATATGAGGTCAAACCTAAACACTTTCAATTTGTATGCAATCCGGCAGGCCCTTGCACTACATAGAAAAGGTAAGTCTGCAGACAAAAGTCTGCAGATAATCTGCACGTGTGTATGGGGCATAAGTCTAAATGAAAAAGCCACTTTGTGCTCATGCTGAGATTATTGAAAGCATTTCTTATGTGTGTTGACTTGTAACAAACTTGGATCATGGATGGCCAGCCAAACACTCATTCATTAGTGAACTGGTGATTTTGGTTTAGGAACCAACAGACACAATTAATTACTTTGCTGGGCGTTTCCTATACTGGGTGGGTGTAGTTTAACCAAGGTTATATAAAGGGATGTATGAGAGCAGCTCATTTGGCCTGTGGAAGGGCCACAGGTCTTTATGTCCGAATTTGCTTTTGGGGGTGGGGGGTTTGCTGGCATGCCATGCCTAAAGAGCCATATTATAGTAAGTGTATTTTGTTGGATGAATACTTTTCATGCTCTAACTGTTTGGTATAGTTTTTGCAAAGTGTGTCTTTATGTACTCTATACATGTTTTTTTTTTTTTATTTTCATGCCTCTGTGTAGCTGTATGTTCTACTGATTTGATGGTATTTAAATGAAAAGGCAAGCTCATGCAAACAATTAACATAAAAGTATGTTGGGTATGTTTTATGCTTAATACTAAGGTGTCTACAACTTTATTTTGCTTGACTTTTGGATATTGTAAGCTCTATCTATCCATCATATGTTGTATCTTTGCACTGTAATTTGAATAAAAATTACTTGATTTGGGGGTTTTTGGGGGGGGGGGGGGGGGGAGCATTTCACATGCTTGCTTGAGTGATTACTGATGTTTTATACATGTTCAATAAAACTTATTCATTTGTACACCGCTCCTGGTTTTTTGTTTTCTTTTCTTATTTGTCTGGATGTAATTCAGATATCTTTTGTGTCTATTGAATGTAATCCATTTCTTGTATTTTTTGTGTGTGTGCAATGGCAGTACAGTATGAACATGGGCAGGGTTTCTTCCTTTACTCCAGCGAAGTGTGTATGGGTGTGTGTGTGTGTGTGTGTGGGTGTGTGTGTAGGTGTGTGTGTGTGTAGGTGTGTGTGTGTGTGTGTGTGTAGGTGTGTGTGTGTGTGTGTAGGTGTAGGTGTGTGTGTGTGTAGGTGTAGGTGTGTGTGTGTAGGTGTAGGTGTGTGGGTGTGGGTGTAGGTGTGTAGGTGTAGGTGTGTGTGTAGGTGTGTGTGTGTGTGTAGGGGTGTGTGTAGGGGTAGGTGGAGGTGTGTAGGTGGAGGTGTGTAGGTGGAGGTGTGTGTGTGTGTGTGTGTGTGGAGGTGTGTGTGTGTGTGGAGGTGTGTGTGTGTGTGTGGCTAAATTGTAAGAAAAAATGTAAGTGTTTATGTATATATTTAGCTAAAAATATATAAATTAAGGAATAATACAAAATTTCCATTCAGCCGCTGTGGATGAATGTAACCAAAACATTTAATAAAAAAAATCACTAAAAATGATTACTAAATAAAAGATTGCTACAGCGCTCACTCACCTTTTTAGTTGGCTTAGGTCAGTGATGATGAACCTTGGCAACACAGGTGTTTTGTAACATTTCCCATGATGCTCATCTATACTGCAGAGTACATGAGCATTTTGGGAAATGTAGGGCAAAAACATCTTGGGGGGGGGGGGGGGGGTTAAGGGTTACCATCACTGGCCTAGGTAAAACATTTCCAATACATTTTAGTTGTCTGTGTGCGCCATTTTTAAAATAAAGCAAAATCTCTTTACAATAAATTGCAAATGGCACGTTGGCGTTCACCCTGGACCAGAAATGACACCAAATTGGCTTGCACACATTCCAGCAAGTGGTCACAATCAACTGGCTAATCATGGTGAGGGCCACTTTCAGCTGTGAAGAAATGGCATTCATATGCAAAGTAAGTGTGTGTGGGGGGGGGGGGGTCTGTGCTTGTAATCAGAGCATTGATTACCAGTGCAGACCCTTGGGGGATGCCACTAGAGCCACCAGGGATGCCCACCCATGCCACCATTGATGCCAATCAGTGCTCAGGGAACCTGTTAGTGCCCTCCTCATCAGTGCTGCCCATCATTACCATCTTTCAGTGCTGCCCACCAGTGCCAATCATTGCCCATCAGTGCCACTTATCAATGCCCATCAATGCTGCATATCAGTGCCACCTATCTGTCTATCAGTTCTGCATATTAGTGTCTCATCAGTGCCTGCCAGCGCAGCCTCATCAATGCTCGTCAGTGCAACAAAAAACATATTGATTTACCAAATTTTATTACATAAACAAAAACACATTATTTTAGGGGTCAAACATTTAGGTCTTCTTTTTGCCAATAGAAAAAAACCTTGCAGTGATCAAATACCACCAAAAGAAAGCACTATTTTTTTATGAAAATACTGTCATACATTTGTGTTAGTTACAGGGTTGTTTGACCGCGCAATTGTCATTCAAAATGCAACAGTATAAAAAGCTGAAAATTGGCCTGGGCAGGAAGTGGTGTAACTGCCCTGTAAGGAAGTGGTTAACTATTGAAACATGGAAATAAATATTCCAGGGGTAATCATGCTCAGCTCAATGGTTTAGTGGCTAGTGTTCCTGGCTATAAACACTGAGAGCATGAGTTCAAATCCCAAGTGTGCCATCACCTTCTTAAATTTTAGACAGCTATAAATAAATACTGAAACTTGGCAAATGCATAATTGCACCCTGCAGATATGCATGTTTGTTTCTTGAATATACATGGCCATTGACATGCAATTTTAGGTGATGTAGCCAATGTATTACTATGTGGCCAAAAAAAATTATGGCACACAGGGTGTTATCATGGTCTGGCCTTGAACTCATGACCTAGCAATCGTTGGCTGTGAGCTTAGCCCACTACACCAAAGTGCTGAATACAATCAGACATGCCTGAAAGTTTCAGATGAATAAAGAATGAAGACTGCTAATTAGACAGCTGTGTAGTCTGCTATTAGAAAATCTAAAGGTTAAAACACATAAGATACATAACTATACCTTAAAATTAAAATAAACCATATTAGATGACATTGCTGTGTAATAGTGATTCAGAATAGACAAATTTCCTTTTATGAAAAACACAAAGGGAATTTGGTTAACTCCAAACTCAAATTCAGCCTAAGTTAACTCCAAACCCGAATTCAGTCTAAGTTAACTCCAACTCCGAATTCATTAAAGCATCTAGTTGATGGTTTAACTCCAGCCACTTACCTAATTAGGATGCAATGAGTTTAGGCTGGAGTTATTTCTGGAGAAGTGAGCAGCTCTACTCCAAACTTATACTGAATTAGGCCCTTTGCTACAATGTAAAGTAGTGAGCATACAGCTCGTACAACAGTGTAAATTTGCTGTCCCCTCAAAATAACTCAACACACAGCCATTAATGTCTAAACCACTGGCAACAGAAGTGAGTACACCCCTTAATGAAAATGAACAAATTGGGACATAAGTGTCAATATTTTGTTTGGCCACCATTATTTTCCAGCACTGCCTTAACCCTCTTGGGCATGGAGTTCCCCAGAGCTTCACAGGTTGCCACTGGAGTCTTCTTCCACTCCTCGATGACGACATTACAGGGCTGGTGAATGTTAGAGACCTTGCGCTCCTCCACCTTCCGTTTGGGGATGCTCCACAGATGCTCAATAGGGTTTAGGTCTGGAGACATGCTTGGCCAATCCATCACCTTTACCCTCAGCTTCTTTAGCAAGGCAGAGGTGTGTTTGGGGTCGTTATTATGTTGGAATACTGCCCTGTGGCCTAGTCTCCAAAGGGAGGGGGTCATGCTCTGCTTCAGTATGTCCCAGTACATTGGCATTCATGGTTCCCTCAATTAACTGTAGCTCCCCAGTGGCAGCAACACTCATGCACTCTGGGGGACCATGGCACTCCCACCCCTATGCTTGACTGTAGGCAAGACACACTTGTCTTTGTACTCCTCACCTGGTTGCCTCCACACACGCTTTACACCATCTGAACCAATTAAGTTTATCTTGGTATCATGAGACCACAGGACATGGTTGCAGTAATCCATGTCCTTAGTCTGCTTGTCTTCAGCAAAACAGATTCTGAGCTTTCTTGTGCATCATCTTTAGAAGAGGCTTCCTTCTGGGATGCCAGCCATGCAGACCAATTTGATGCAGTGTGCGGTGTATGGTCTGAGCACTGACAGGCTGACCCCCCACCCCTTCAACCTCTGCAGCAATGCTGGCAGCAGTCATACATCCATTTCCCAATGATAACCTCTGGATACGATGCTTAGCACGTGCACTCAACTTCTTTGGTCGACCATGGCGAGGCCTGTTCTGAGTGGAACCTGTCCTGTTAAACCGCTGTATTGCCTTGGCTACCAGGCTGAAGCTCAGCTTCAAGGTCTTGGCAATCTTCTTATAGCCTAGGCCATCTTTATGTAGAGCAAAAAAATCTTTTTTTCAGATCCTCAGAGAGTTCTTTGCCATGAGGTGCCATGTTGAACTTCCAGTGACCAGTATGAGAGAGTGAGAGCGATAACACCAAATTTAACACACCTGCTCCCCATTCACACCTAAGACCTTGTAGCACTAATGAGTCACATGACACAGGGGAAGGAAAATGGTTAATTGGGCCCCATTTGGACATTTTCACTTAGGGGTGTACTCACTTTTGCTGCCAGCAGTATAGACATTAATGGCTGTGTGTTGAGTTATTTAGAGGGGACAGCAAATTTACACTGTTATACAAGCTGTACACTCACTACTTTACATTGTAGCAAAAGTGTTATTTCTTCATTGTTGTCACATGTAAAGATATAATAAAATATTTACAAAAATGTGAGGGGTGTACTCTTGTGAGATACTGTATATATATATGCGTGTGTGAATTAAATTCAATAATTAATTTCTTTCCGTAAACAATATAACCAATGATAACTAACTAGCAGACAATAATCTACTTTTTACGAAACTCAATACATTGCGGCCCAAGAACAGAAAAATAATTTTTAAAAAAGTTATTAACTTGAGTAGTTATGTTATTGTGAGGAGAATTATTAGGTTATAAAAAAAATATTACATTTGGCTTATTACTTTTAAGCAAGCAGAGTCACCATAAAATATATTATAATTACCCTACAAGTATCAGGTAACTGTTTAGATAGCTAATGACCAGACCCAAAGCTGGCTACTGATTAATAGGCGGAGTTGGCCTTCCCCAAAATGGCGTCTAGCTATGCTGGAGTTGTGTTTCCTGGCTTCAGTGAGGTCAGATGATATTGTGATGATGAGTCCCTTCAGATGATCTTTTGATATCCAATGTTCCATCCCCAAGTGTACCTGACTTCTCTTTTTTATACTGTGACAACAATATAGCCAAGGGACGGCCCAGAATGTGTTACCCTATTCTTTTTGGTGGATCTCTTTATTTTATCAAACTCATGTTCACTCAACATTACCTCCCTCGGCCTCTGGGTCAGTTTCTCTGAAATATGTGAAACGCCTTGGAGAGTCTGGGGCAGCAGCAAATAAATGGGAAATTTTAGGATGGAATTTACAAATAAAATAATAGTTGTACAGATAGAGAAAAGAAAAATAAACATAATAATTTGCATACTTAAACCATTTATTTAAAGCGGAGTTCTGGCCTTGGGGGTCAAATTTAGATCAAAATACCCCCGGGTCAGTCAGGGCTAGTAAATTCCACAATGGATAGCCTCTGAACTGTCCCGGGTCGCACTTACCTGTAAGAAGAAATACTTACCTTGAAAAGTTTTTCTCCAGCGCTGCCATCTCAGGTGTGGGCAGCTGAAGCCAGCGCGTCCTCTTCTGCGACCTCTTCGGTGCCCAGAAGCTGTTTAGCAGGGAATGCCGCGCCTGCACCGGAAGTGACGAGCGGTGCCGGTGCAGGTGCATTGACTTCTGGGAGCGATGACGTTCAGCTCCCAGGAGTCATCGCAAGCCGGAAGTGACGGCACGGGCCGCGGCCGCCGAGGGAGGAAGTGGAAGGAAGGTGAGTATATTTTCTTCAATACCAAAAAAAAAAAAGAATTGGGAGCATCCATTTCTTTTTCAGGTGGCCCTTAGCAAGCGGATGGCCCAAAATCGATTTTTTTCGATTTTGAGGCCGGAACTCCGCTTTAAGTATGGCTATGGTATCATGCAGCTACATTTCTAACACTAATGATAAATTCAACACACTAAATATATAATAGTATTATCACTTCCCTTTCAGTCTTCCTTCAAATAATATGATATTTCATCTTGGACATATGCATTTGAATTGACAAGCGTCTTAATACTTACATTTTTTTAGTAATTTCTTAAAATGTTTTAAAAATATTAAGTTATATATGATGACTCTTGAAATGTGTCAGATGATATTGTGATGATGAGTCCCTTCAGATGATCTTTTGATGTCCAATGTTCCAACCCCAAGTGTACCTGAATTCTCTTTTTTATACTGTGACAACAATATAGTTATAAAACATGCCAAGGGACAGCCCAGAATGTGTTACCCTATTCTTTTTTGGTGGATCTCTTTACTTTATCAAACTCATGTTCACTCAAGCATTACCTCCCTTGGCCTCTGGGTCAGTTTCTCTGAAATATGTGAAATACCTTGGAGTGTCTGGGGCAGCAGCAAATAAATAGGACATTTTAGGATAGAATGTATGAATAAAATAATAATTGTACAGATAGAGAAAAGAAAAATAAACATAATAATTTGCATACTTAAACCATTTATTTAAGTATGGCTATGGTATCATACACCTAGATTTCTAACACTAATGTTAAATCCAACACACTACATATATAATAGTATTATCACTTCCCTTTCAGTCTTCCTTCAAATAATATGATATATTATCTCGGACATATTCATTTGAATGGACAAGCGTCCTTATACTTACATTTTTTTAGTTATTTCTTAAAATGTTTCAAAAATATTAAGTTATATATGATGACTCTTGAAATGTGTCATTTCTTTTTTGACAGTTTCTCATAGGTTAACTTTTTGTTAAATTCTCATCCAATGTCCTCCATTTGGTGGACAATAGAGAAATACTGCTATTGTTTAAACTGTCCAAGAATATTGACTTTTCTTCACCTGGGCAAATAAAGTTTGTCCTGTCCACAATTCAATGTTTGTGATTTCTGAAGGTCCTTGTAAATAGAGAGGAGCAGTTCTATTTATTTTTTAGTCTTGATTATAGGAGAAGAAAACTGGGTTTATTTGGTTGAAACGTATCTGCTTACCTGTGGGTTTTCCTATTTCCAGTTCTATTTATTAGGCATATGGCACATGAAACTATATATTTTCACAGTGTAAAATGAGAGAACGTTGATAAAATATAATTTTTTTTCTCCGTAGAAATGCTAACACTGCTCAAAAGTCTACACCGCTTTCACAGCTATACACTTACTTCATGCAGGCTCATCAGAAATGTTGCTAAGTGCACCAACACTTCTTAAAGGGCCCCAATGATAGCCAGCAAAAGAAACCTCTTAAGGACTTCTCCTGCCATATACCCTGTCCACTAATCTCATCACCCCACTGCTCACTTTTTCCTACTATCTTAAGCCTTGAGAGCACTGCCGAAAGGTCTTTAGGCCTAGCATAGCCACGGCTAGTGCACTCTGACAGCATCGTTTTCAGTCGTTTGTTAATAAAAGACTTTTTTTCTGCTCTCTGCTGCACTGTAGGTGGCATTGTTACTGTTTATGCTGATCTGGAAGGTAAGTGTTACCCCACTCTCACTTTCTTTTTTGACAATTATCTTGCATAACCAAGTATATTATTGCTGTCATTGTTCATTTGACTTACTCTTTGCATGGCCATTACTTATTTTGTTGAATGACAATATATAAAAAAAAATTTTTTTCTAACTGACTTGGTGCATGTGTTCTTTGAAATCGCATTGCTGCTGGCTATTGAGTACTGTTGTCAGTGATTTCCTAAATACCGTGGGTTTGTATACTGAGCCTGGTGTGTCAGAAGGGCTGAGGTCTTTGAGGTTGAAGTTGAAGCCAGGAAGAGAGGACCCATCTTAACCAGCCGCTCCTTCAGGGATAGTGCTACATGTGGGCAATACATGGGCAACGAAAAGGCTATTATGTGAGCAGAAAAGGGGCAAACGTTACGAAGCATAGTCAATAATCTTGCAATTCTGACAGCACTTAGGCAACAAATGAGCACTTTTTACAATTTTTGTGGACACACACCTGTACTTGCATTAGCATGCAAGTCCACATGGACATACAACCCTGGATGAAGACTGTCTGCATCCAGGGGTGTACATCCATATGCATATGCATGGTTCCGCAAGTACCAGCACACATACAGATATTGATTTCTATGAGTGGATGTACGCAGTGAGTGTGGTTCCTAGGTGGGGAGATTTGTTTTAATTTTACATTCATGTGCATTAGGCCTTATGTGAAAGAGCACATTCTCAGCATCCTTTAAGATGTGCATGATTAAGCAATAAATCAGCAGACTACACAGCTACCTAGTACCCAGCAGGGGTAGGCATGCACAACTAAAGTGATTTTCATATAGAGCTTTTTAAACAGATCCAATGCAGAATGCTGTGATGTTTACAGGTGCCAGCCAGCCCCTCCCACCAAACTTTGACCAAAGAGCAGTGAAGAAACCCAGTAATAATGTCAATTGGTCTCAAAAGAGATTTTCTTGAAAAACAACTACAGTAAAACCTTGGAGTGAGAGTAACTTGGTATGAGAGGGTTTTGCAAGATAAGCAACATTTTTTTTATAAATTTTGACTTGATAAACAAGTGATGAGTTGATATAGAAGTAGTGTCATGTCACAACTGAGTATAAAAGAGAAGAGAGGTGCCTCAGTGTAGCAATATGGTTACATTTAATGAAGGTTCAACATTTAGCAACTCACATGGTTGATGGTTAAAACAGGCACATTTAAGTATGCAGGCATCTGGGGTAAAGCTGTCCACATTGACCATCCTCCGCACCACCATCAATGTCATCCCTTCCACGCTGCGCTCCATGAGTGATCCAAGCCTCACTTTCAGATCACTCTACTGCAGGGTAATCTTCCCGGTCACAACTGCAGACTGACCTCGGTGAGGATGGGCTATGTGGACAGCTTTACCCCGGATGCCTGCATTCTTAGATGTGCTTCTTTTCATAATAAACCATGTGAGTTGCTAAATGTTGAACCTTCATTAAATGTAACCATATTGCTACACTTAGAGGCGCCTCTCTTCTCTTTTATACTCTGTAGCTCCTGCTGGATTTTGCTTCAAATCCCCTTGTGGCGGATGCCATTTGTGGATGGACATTTTATGGTTACACAACCCATCACATTGCTATAATTTTTTTATATGGACTATAAACTGAAGGACTTATAAATAAATGGTTGTGGAACAAATCATCTGAGTTTCCATTATTTCTTATGGGAAAATTTGCTTTGATATAAAAGTGCTTTGGATTACAAGCATGTTTCCAGAATAATAATTATGCTAGCAATCCAAGGTTTTACTGTACTTTGATTGAAAAAATTTAATTACAAATTGATCAGGGGGAACAAGTCAAGGTATGCATACACTACAATTTAGCTTTAAAGTGTATTTCCACTTTTGCAGTCAGCTTTTAGAAACTCCCACTATCTGTTTGTTATGTATTTCTATTACTTAAAAATGAATTCAAAAAATAATTTCTTACCTTTCTAGGTGTTTGTTTGAAGCAGAGGAACCAGAGCTTTACCATGACACAACCAGACCTGAGCAGACTAAAAATAGGTAAGCATACAGACTTTTTTTAATAAACGGTAGACAAGATAGGTAGGAGAAAAAGGAATATTTTAGATATAGTTAGACTTTTAACCCTTTCGCTGCCAGGCTCTGTACTCCACTTTTAAACTCAGGTGGCCAGACAATTTTTGCAATTTTTCCATTGTTTTGTTATTTTTCCCTTACAGTTTTCAGAGTTTGTGAAAGACCCCCCCAAACCCTACATTTTCTGAAAGCAAAGGAACATTAAAATAAAAAGAACGTGCTACTGCTTTTTTAGGCCTGTCATATTTGCAAAAATGTTTATCAAACAATATATTTTCTAAAAATACACACAAATCCTTATTCGCGGATGCAAACATAGCAAAACGTACATAATTCCTACTAGGTATAAAAGCTAAAAATGTATTGTGTTAATAACAAATGTTTGCATATTTTAAACTGTAGAAAAATGTAGGGGTCTTTCATGCAAATGGTTAGTTGTGTGCTTTTGTGGGAGCTGCTGCCTTCAGTAAGACAACTACCTGGGTAGGGTCTAGATGAAAAATTAAAGAGGTAATGGATATGGCGCTGCTCTACTAAAAAATGTGATGGTGTACGTTTGCCTCTAAATCAAAATAATCTAATTATATAAAAGTGCTTAGTGCTCTGTGCTCCTCCATATAACAACACATTAAATTAAATAAAAATAAAGAAAATACAATTAATTTTTAAGTTGATGAGGTGACAGGTGTGCTATTAAGCCAAGAGTTAAGTAAAATAAACACAATTTACTCTAAAAATCTGATGTCACCATTTCACACTTACAGCTTTCAGAGTTTGTAAAAGACCTCCCAAACCATACATTTTGTGAAAGCACATGACCTGTAGAATAAAAAAATGTGCAACTGATTTTGTTAGGCCCCGAAATAGTTGCACAAATGTTTATCAAATCGCTATTTACACTAAAAATACACAAAAATCACTATTAGCAGACACAAACACAACATACCTTACAAAATTCCTGCTAAATTCCTACTAAAGCCTCATTCACATAGGGCATACTAAAGTGTATGCCCATGAATGTTTACTTGCATGGGGATGCCCAGGTGTTCGTGCATCCCCTGCAGGTGGCTCAATTCATGTAAATTGGGATACAGCGGCTGCACGGGCACAGCTGTTGCTCACAATCTGACATCCGTGTGGGCCCTGAACACAGACAGTTGAGTTGTACCCAAACTCACATGGATGTCAAATTGGGAGCAGCGGTTGTGCCTGTGCAGTTACTGCATCCCATTTCACATTAGTGGAATGTCAGGGTGCCACGAAACTAGACTACACGAAAATGCAAGTAAAATAAAGCGATTTATTTATGAAGCAATAATAATTGCACAGCAAGAGATAGAAGCAAAATCAAGAACAGCCGGGGTCAAGTTTGGAAGCAGGTAGTCATCCAAGCCGGGATCAAGTCAAGGAACAGGTAGTCATTCAAGCAGAGATAGAGTCCAGAAGCGGGTAGTCTGCCGAAGCCGGGTAGTCTGATGCCAGGAAGGTCGCCAACCAAGCCATGCACGGAGAAACCACAGAGACCAGAGGACTCTATAATAATGGCACAGCAAGAAAGAGGAGCGAAATCAAGAACAGCTGGGGTCCAGTTCAGAAGCGGGTAATCATCCAAGCCGGGATCAAGTCCAGGAACGGGTAGTCATCCAACTCGAGTCGTCAACCGATGTGGGGTCATCTGCCGATGCAGAATCAAGAGCCAGGAAGGTTGTCAGCCAAGCCAAGTCATGCACGGAGAAACCACAGAGACCAGAGAAATGCTAGCAGTGATGCACCTTGGAGCACAAATGCAAGGGCAAGGTCTGAAAGCCATCAGGTGGTATAAATAGTCAGGGGTGCAGCATCATCACTGAGCGACACCAAGGCAGCAGACAAGTGATGATGCAAACAGAGTTTATAAGAGACAGCAGTCTGCACATGTCCAAGATGGCTGCCAACAGGAAGGCAAGGTAAGACCTTGACATGGAACTGCCTGCATGGGGATGCACGAAACACCTGTGCACCCTGTGTGGGTAAACATGGCCTTCCAGGGGTGTACGTTGTGTATGCTCTGTGTGAACAAGGCCTTACTATTTTTTTTTTTCATTATGAGAACCACTGTGGTTGGTTAACATTTTATGTTAATTCTCATTTTTGGCAGTTGTATTAGTGCCCCCCTGTTTCTTGCTGCTGGGTATGTTTAGGGTGTTAATGCCCTTTGCAATTTTTTTCAACTTTAACTCCTCAGTGCCCTCTGCAGAGCAGTTCAGTTTTAGCAGTTTCTGTAAATGTAAGTAGCAATTTTTAAAATAAATGTTGCTATGTGAATGGGAACACATAACAGATATATAGCAGGTGTTATCCCAATTTGGCTGTAAACGTGGAAATACAGTTTAAGCGTAGATGGAAAACAAATCCACGTTACCAAGTGTATATGATATCTCTTACTCTGGAACAAAATCAAACACCATAAAAGTGATGGCACGGTAATGTTTTTCCAGATTTCATCAAATGGAACGGAGAATGTGCCAGAAAAAAAAAAGTTGGCAAAGATAAAACATCTGCTTTATCTGGGAGACATGATAGTGTGTCTGAAGGATTTTTTCACTCTGCGGAATACAACACTTGAATTGCAATTTGAAAATGGCTCGGAAAAGAAGTGTTATTTAATGAAGAGTGTGAATGATTACTGCAAGCTTGACACAGCCTTGTACGTGCGGACTGACCATCTATCCTCAATCAAGACTTTCCAGAGGTGAAATTTGCATTGTGCTCTAGTGATTCCTAACCTGGGTTCTGGAAAAGGTTTCTGCTCTTAAGGTGATGTTGGCATTGAACAAGAAGTGCCGCCCCTATTTTATTTCTGAAACAGATTTGGTGGATTAAAAAAAAAATAAAAAACTTGGGATATGCATGAAACTACGTGTCCATCTGCTTGGGACAGTACATGAATTTAATTAAAGTGTATTTAAAAATTAATTCAGGGTATGCGTTCTGTTCTTGCTACACGTTTGCCCCTGGCGTGCATGTAGCTCAACATACAGTTTAAACCTTAAATCCTAAAATAACAGACTGTCTGTAACTTTGGGTCTTTATTAAAACGAAAAGATGGTGGTCATATAAGAATAGGATGTACATGTGTGTGGTGAAACTAGAAAAAAACAGATACATGAACATATAATAAGTACATGAACATAAACAAATGTCCACTGGATATACAGCTAACAATCTTTAAGAATACCAGCGATGCTGCCTCAGAAGGATAAGGTTTTCCTTGGAAACATGTGGTACAGGCTTAGCTGACTCCCACACAGTGTGTTCTAATGGAGAATGTGAGAAGAACTTGCAGTAAGAGGTGGAGCTAGTTACCAGTGATATAACAGGAAATGTGTAATACCATAAAATACTGTCCATTAGTAGTCTTTTGTTAGAGTGACATCTTGTGGACAATGTAGGTATTGCAAGTCCAAAGGATATTATTTTTTCCTTATAGGCTGAAGGCATGACAGTGTGGATATTTTATACATAATTACATTGGTCCAGCTTGGACAAACAAAACAATGTGCAGTATATACAGGGCCGATGCTCCCACTAGGCAAACTAGGCGAACGCCTAGGGCGCGGTGCCACCTAGGGGCGCACTGCCGGCACAGCCTCCCAAGACTCCGCTGGATCATTCAGCCTGGATAGACATCATGTGTGTTGTTTGCCGGTGGCTGCAGCCAGCACCGCACAATACTCCACGGCTCTGCCAGCCCATACTGCTGCAGACAGTGTGCTGCTGAAGGTCACCGTGTGCGAATTGGAGCGCAACACGGATTGCTTGATGTTTGCCGGGACTCGCTCCACCAATCCGTATCGCGAATAACCAGAGGCTGCCAGCAGTAACAGGAGTCCAGGGCAGGTGCCTGCCAGGCAACGCTTCCAGCCAATGAGGTACGGCGCACCTCATGTAATTTCCTCTTCCCAGTCCCACCCACACAACAGAGCGGGCCGGAGTGAGTCAGTCCCTGTCCTTTCCTACATGTATAGAGAAGAAGGTAAGCAGGAAAGAGGAGAGAAGAGATAGGTCATATATATATATACAAAAGCAGCAGTCGTCTTTATTATAATAACAAAAGCAGCAGTCTTTTAATATAATAATATGTATATAATATTATATTAAATTACTGCTGCTTTTGTATATATTAAATTACTGGTGGTATTGATAATATAATATTGGGGATCACACTGGTCCCCATGTGTACTTGGAGGCTAAGAGTGACATTGCTAGCAATTTTACTCCTGTCATTCAGCTGTAGGAGCCGATAGAAATGTGAATTGCGTTTCTATCATTTAAAAGACACACAGTTGCTAAATGCAACCAAATGCAACAACTAATCGATAATGAGAATCATTAACAATCGTTGACATTTTTATTGATTAGTTGTTGCAGTTATATTAATAAAGATGCGCTTTATTTATATTATTAAGGGGGTGTGGGGTGGGGTGCAAGTAGCTGGTTTTGCCTAGGGCGCAAAATAGTCTAGCACCGGCCCTGAGTATATAGCATTACTATGTAATGTTCTGGTACCTTTGGGTACCCTAATCACTCTTTCATAAGTGTATGCGCCCCACGATTCTCTTTTGGTAAGGTGCGCATACACCTTTAAGACTGATGCTGTCATCACTGAGCGCCGGACTGGATGGCTATTTAGATCGCCGGCTCTCACTCACATGTGTTCGTTCAAACTGCTTTGTGCCTTGATGCTAACCTGTCTTGAAGCTCTCATGCTTGCAAGCATACCTCGCTGTCGGAACCACGCTGCGCTGATCCCTGTATCCCGCTACCGGATCATCCGCTCTTGCCGAACCTCTCCTCTGCTACATTGCTATTAGTGATAAGTACCCCACAGGGGAAACCTCTATAACCTTCATACTAAAGCTTACACTATCTAGCTTTGCATACTAAGGACTATTACTACATCTGCATTATCTAAGATTGCTAGCTCTTGAGCCTACTACCACCTGTTCTTGCACTGGGTTGATCTCTCTTGTATGTCCACCTGCTACTCTGTCATCTGCTACCATACATGATTGCTAAACCTATCTGCATCCCATCTGCTACTATCTTACTTTCAAGAACATTTCCTTTCAAGTGTCTGTCATCTACCATCTCTACCCAACCTGTCTCTTCAGCCTATCATCACTGTGTTACTATATACATAAGTCACTCTAGGAAACATCTTATTGAGTGTGTGTATTTACTTGCTGAATTGAGATCATCCACACATGATGAGTCATTGGGAGTTGGGATTGGTGTCTCAGCGTTTCTCTACATGACTACTGAAGTGGAATATTTCTGCAGCTGAAAATCCACATCATACATAAAACGCAGGAGCGTTACAGATTGAACGAACCACAAATGGATTCAGCAGAAATAACCACTCAGATGACACAATTAAAACAGCAAGTAACTGCGTTAATACACGCACTTGCTGAATTAAAAAAAGACAATCAGGCTCTGTCGCAGCAGGTAATTAGACTGACACAACTTACCACTGCCCAGTCCCCTGAACCCAAAATAAATCCTCCTTTGCTATTTACAGGCGATCGCAAAAAATTTCGCGAATTTAAAAACGCATGTGAGTTACTTTTCTTGCTAAAACCCCGTACCTACCTTACTGATCACATTAAGGTTTGTACTATTATTTCTTACCTAACAGGCGATCCTCGGGCCTGGGCAGACTCTCTTTTTGAGAAAAGCGACCAGCTTCTCAACTCCTATGCCTTGTTTCTAGCAGAACTCACTAGCCTATATGATGATCCCAATAGGCAGAGTACTGCCGATCTTCAATTAAGATCCTTGAAACAAGGTAGGAGACCTGTAGAAGACTTTGTCGCAGAATTCAAGAGATGGACCCTTGATTCAGAATGGAATGATGCATCTCTGAAAACCCAATTTAGGCTTGGCCTATCAGAGGCTGTTAAAGACGAGCTCGCCCGAGCGGATCTGCCAAAAACCCTGGATGCATTGATACAACTCAGTATCACCATAGATAGAAGACTACGAGAAAGAAAGGCTGAGAAAATGGGAATGCCATTATCCAGTTCTTCTCGGATTTCGGCCATTGACCCCGTTCCTATGGAGGTAGGAACCATACGCCCACCTCTATCAACTATGGAAAGAGCCAAAAGACGATCTGGTAATCTCTGCTTGTCCTGTGCATCCCCGGATCACAAGATAAACGTCTGTCCCCTAGTCTACAAAAAGAAGGGTGAGTGTTCACATGTCCTCCTAGGGGGATTGACAACTTCAATCACTAACCCTTACCTTTCTGTTTGCTTAACATTACAGTGGGACCAGAACAGGATTACTACTAAGGCCATGATTGACACAGGATCTTGTGGAAATTATATTGACATACGTTTTGCTGCTTTAAATAAAGTTCCTATTATTTCTAAACTTAAACCTGTCTCAGTGAGTCTTATTAACGGTGTTCCTTTATCCTCTGGTCCGATCACTGATCAGACACAGGCACTCCTAGTCACTACTAACGGGTCTCATATGGAGACCACTACCTTCGATCTAATCCCTTCACCCCACTTTCCCATTGTGTTGGGACTTCCCTGGTTGCACACACATCAACCAACCATAGATTGGAAGGAACGGACCCTGGCCTTCCTCTCTTGCTATTGTGAGGGTACGTGTAACCTCCCGTCTTTCGGGAAGATCCTGTCTGTGGTGACAGATGAGATTGCACCACTATGTTATCAGGATCTCTCTGAGGTTTTTCTTGAGAAAAATGCTCAAGCACTACCTCCCCATCGAGACTATGATTGTAGCATTGATCTACTCCCAAATAGCAAATTGCCGTTCGGTCATGTTTATCCTCTTTCACAGGATGAACTTTCCCATCTCAAAGACTATTTGGATGAGAATTTGAAGAAAGGTTTTATTAGACCTTCCACTTCTTCCACAGCAGCAGGACTCTTTTTTGTCCGCAATAAGGACTCAAGTCTCAGGCCTATCATCGACTATAGGCAATTGAATGCTATTACAATAAAAGATCGCTATCCTCTACCGCCTATCCCTGAACTCATTGAGCAGGTGCGTGGAGCTACCTATTTTTCAAAATTGGACCTGAAAGGAGCATACAATCTCATTCGAATCCGTGATGGACACGAGTGGAAGACTGCATTCAGAACCAGATACGGATTGTTCGAATATCTTGTAATGCCATTCGGGCTATGCAACGCCCCTGCAGTTTTTCAACGATTTATAAACGATATTTTCAGAGACTTACTAGATGTCTGTGTTGTGGTATATCTGGACGATATACTTATATATTCACGATCCCTGTCTGAACACATAAGACATGTAAGACTAGTATTATCGAGATTGCTTGCACACAACCTTTATGTGAAACTGAAAAAATGCTTGTTTCATAAAGAAGAGGTACTGTTTCTAGGCTACATCATATCCAAAACAGGAATCGAGATGGACATGAGTAAGATATCCTGCATTCAGGATTGGCCTACACCAACCACACGCAAGGCGCTACAGCGATTCCTTGGATTTTCGAATTTCTACAGGAAGTTCATCAGAAACTTCTCTGCCATTGTGAGACCCCTCACACAGCTCACTAGCATTAAAAAACCATTCAAATGGTCAGATGAAGAAAATAAAGCTTTTCACCTGTTAAAGACAAGGTTTACTTCTGCTCCCATACTACGCCATCCAGACCCATCCCTCCAATACATTCTGGAAGTAGATGCGTCAAACATGGCAGTAGGAGCAATACTCTCCCAACGACCAACTCACACTTCACCACTTCATCCAGTCGCCTTTTTTTTCTAAATCCCTAAGCAGTCCAGAGATAAATTACCCCGTGGGTGAAAAGGAACTGCTTGCTATAAAATTGGCTCTGGAGAATTGGCGACATCTACTCGAAGGCACCCAATTACCAATACTTATATACACGGACCATAAAAATCTCCAATATCTTCAGACTAACAAAACTCTCTCTCACCGACAGGTACGATGGTCACTATTCTTTCTAAGGTTTAACTTCCTAGTGACCTACACACCTGCAGATAAGAACAAAAAGGCGGATGCACTATCACGACTAACTGAAAAAAACTACTTTGAAATCCCTTCCGTTCCTATAATACCTCACAAACGCATTATTGGAGTTGTCCGTTCCTTGAAGGAAGAGGTTTTGCATGGTATAAGTTTGGATTCACCCCCACCACAACTAAATACTGATGCAGAAGGCTTCCTCTACTACAACGACAAACTTTACATACCACCTACCATACGCACCAAGATCTTGGAATTATCGCATGATGTGCCTATGGCAGGACATATGGGTATGACAAAGACTCTTAATCTGATTACCAGGCAATTCTGGTGGCCTGACATGAAAACATCTATACAAAAATTCGTCTCTTCATGCAATGTCTGTGCCAGGTCCAAAATTGACACTACGAGACCATCCGGTCTACTATGCAGTCTACCAATACCCCAAACTCCATGGGAAGTTGTGTCCTTGGACTTTATAGTGGAATTGCCTCCTTCCAAAGGATTTAATACCATCTTAGTGTCAGTGGACCATCTGACAAAAATGGCACATTTCATTGCTATTCGCAGACTACCTTCGTCCAAACAAACGGCAGAACTCCTGATGAAACATGTCTTTAAGTTACATGGTATCCCAAAAACTCTTCTGTCTGACCGTGGATCACAATTTATTTCCAAGTTCTGGCAAGAACTATGTCACATACTACGGATCGAGCGGAAGCTCACTTCTCCTTACCATCTGCAGACCAACGGACAGACTGAAAGAGTCAACCAATGCATCGAGCAATATTTACGTTGTTACACTTCTTACCAACAGGATGATTGGGTGGATCTTCTCCCTCTGGCAGAATTTGCCTACAACAACGCAACCCACATTACGACCAAGCAGAGTCCGTTCTACTTGAACTATGGGTTTCATCCCTCTATTCTTCCACCACGCATCCTTCCTTCAAATAACCCAGTAGCCTCAGACTATCTTACCCAAATAAAGGACTCTCTGGGTTTGCTTAATACTACCATTGCACACGCTCATAGTCAACAAAAGAAGTACTATGATCTTCGCAGAAGACCTTCTCCTCAGTACGCTTTCGGGGACCTCGTTTTGGCTCTCAACAAAAAATTTAAGACTGAAAATCCCTAGCAAAAAGCTTGGACCTCTGTTCTTGGGACCTTTCCCAATCAAGAAACTTATTGGAAAAGCTGCAGTACAGCTTACATTGCCAATAGACCTCAAATACATCCCATTTTCCATGTGTCGCTACTGAAGCCCCATGTTCCTGACCAAGGAATAAGGCCTACTATCCCACCTCCTCCTCCTGTACAAGTTGAAGGTGGAGAAGAATATGAGATAAAAGAGATTCTGGATTCTCGTATCCACAGAGGAAGACTTCAGTACTTGGTTCGATGGAAGAACTATGGGCCCCAAGACGACACCTGGCTAAACACCTCTGACATACATACCTCTAGATTAATCCGCAATTTTCATGCGAAGTACCCAGACAAACCAGCTCCAGAGGCCTTCAGGAGCCGGCCTTAAGGGGGGGTACTGTAATGTTCTGGTACCTTTGGGTACCCTAATTACTCTTTCATAAGTGTATGTGCCCCACCATTCTCTTTTGGTAAGGTGCGCATACACCTTTAAGACTGATGCTGTCATCACTGAGCGCCAGACTGGATGGCTATTTAGATCGCCGGCTCTCACTCACATGTGTTCGTTCAAACTGCTTTGTGCCTTGATGCTAACCTGTCTTGAAGCTCTCATGCTTGCAAGCATACCTCGCTGTCGGAACCACGCTGCGCTGATCCCTGTATCCCGCTACCGGATCATCCGCTCTTGCCGAACCTCTCCTCTGCTACATTGCTATTAGTGATAAGTACCCCACAGGGGAAACCTCTATAACCTCCATACTAAAGCTTACACTATCTAGCTCTGCATACTAAGGACTATTACTACATCTGCATTATCTAAGATTGCTAGCTCTTGAGCCTACTACCACCTGTTCTTGCACTGGGTTGATCTCTCTTGTATGTCCACCTGCTACTCTGTCATCTGCTACCATACATGATTGCTAAACCTATCTGCATCCCATCTGCTACTATCTTACTTTCAAGAACATTTCCTTTCAAGTGTCTGTCATCTACCATCTCTACCCAACCTGTCTCTTCAGCCTATCATCACTGTGTTACTATATACATAAGTCACTCTAGGAAACATCTTATTGAGTGTGTGTATTTACTTGCTGAATTGAGATCATCCACACATGAGTCATTGGGAGTTGGGATTGGTGTCTCAGCGTTTCTCTACATGACTACTGAAGTGGAATATTTCTGCAGCTGAAAATTCACATCATACATAAAACGCAGGAGCGTTACATACTACTCCAATAATTTCCACTAGCTGAGCCACTGCACTGCTGCATTGTGAACACAGGAGGCATGGGCACCATTTAGAGAATACTGAGTGCAAAGAATTTTCTGATTGGATGAAGTGGAGAGGTGGGGCAGTGACATTGCCTCTCCCTTGTCCAATCAGAGAGTACTTTGCCTTCATAAATGAAACTCATATTTGATGATTTTATTTTTTTCTCTATTTCTTTATTAAGTTTAAATGTTTTTATAACAATGTTATAATATGCATACTGTATATCAGGGATGTGCAAACTTTTGCACTCCAGCTGTTGCAATACTACAAGTCCCATGCTTCTGCCTCTGGGTGTCATGCTTGTGGCTGTCAGAGTCTTTCTATGCATCGTGGGACTTGTAGTTCTGCAACATCTGGAGGGCCACTGTTTGCATATCCCTGTTGTATATCATGTTATTCCCCCTTTAATGGGGATTCACAGAGCATTACTGGTTTCAAAGGAGACAGTACAGCAGTGGCAGTTTCCCTTAGGCTCCTTTCACACTTGTGCAACCTAAAATCCACACGATTTTGCAGCGATTTTAGCGCAATTTTTTGCAGCGATTTTGACTGGACTTAAAGCAATGCTTATTTTTATGGACCTCAAAAAGCATCAAAGTCGGACCAAAGTAGTGCAGGGACTACTTTGAAGTCGTTTCAACTTGAAGGCACACATGTAAGAACGGTACTCATTGGAAATCATGGAGTACGACTTGCCATGTCGCTTTGCAGTCCCAAATCGCAGGACAAGTCATGCAAATGTGAAAGGGGCCTTAAACACTCTCTTTCTCTCTCTCTCTCTCTCTCTCTCTCATTGAAACTTCTAATGGCCTGTCTAAAGACAGAGGGCAGGAAGTGGCGGGAAGGGAAAAGATTAATTGATTCGACTTGTCCATGTCTGCGTAAATGTCAGCTACGATTTTGAGCTCTTTAAACAGTAGACTGTTTCAGCAAAGAAGATAAAACTAGACAGTTAGGTTACCTAAACAGGAGCCTGGATCTCCACCTGCTGGTTGAAAGTGTGAACACAAATTTTTTTATGCAATATTTTATATTTACAGAATAAAAAAGGGTATAATATTTTTAATGATGTATTTATGGATCTGACCAAAATATATAAAGACAAAATAAATGCAAAACCACTATATATATATATATATATATATATATATATATATATATATATGTATATGAAAACGGAATGACTTCTGTTTAATACTGTAATTGTAACATACAACATTAAAATAAAAAGTATTTTTCCATTTTTTGCATTTATCAGCTCTTAATAAAAAAAAAAGGAGCAAGATAAAAAAAAAAAAAAAAAACCTGCTAAATAAACATGGACTTTTGAGGTACCAGGGGCGGACTGGGCCAGAGGGCAGGGTGGCAATTTCCCCCTGGGCCAATCTGATTCCACCCCTAGAAAAGGCCCCCACAGCAGCAGCTCTGCTGTACTCATAGTCACCTGGCTGGCTGAAACCCATCTGTGCTGCTGCTGGCTGCTATTGTCTGCACTGGTTGCTAGGATCGCCTGCCGCCTTGCGTTTAGCAAACAGTGATTTCAGGAGGAGGAGAGTGAGGCCAAGGCCACAGCATTCAGAGTGGAGGAGGATTTAACTTCCCCATGCCACGATCAAACAGAGCACCTCTCAAGAGTCGACCTGCCTGAGGTGAGGTCGGTAGCAGTGAATGAATTACAACATATGTGGAGCATGTGTGTCATGGGAGCATGAACATGCAGCAGAGGAGGTCACATCCTTAGATCTCAGCCAGGGTTCATGCTGAGTCCCAGCATGAACCTTTTAGGGCTTAGGATGTGTCACACCCCCCGCCCTCCAACTAATGAAGAACTACAGGTCACAGCATGAACCCATGAGATCTAAGGGGGGGTTACATCCTTAGATCTCAGTGGTTCATGCTTGGACTTGCAGTCCTTCACTTTTGAGGATACGGTCTGCCGAAAGTGAAGGACTACAGGTCCCAGGATTAATCCCTGAGAGCTTAGGATGTGTCACACACACCACCCTCCCCCCCCCCAACTAGTGAAGGACTACAGGTCACAGCATAAACCTGTGAGATCTAAGGGGGTCACATCCTTAGATCTCAGGGGTTCATGCTGGGACTTATAGTCCTTCATGGGGGGGCATCACATCCTTAGATCTCAGGCGTTAATGCTTGGACTTGTAGTCCTTCACTAGTTGCTTCAATTGTTCGGTTCAATTGGCCACTTGACTGGACTTGCCCCCCAGGCCAAAGGCTGCCAGCCCTCCCATGTGAGGTACCCAACGATTACAACAATTTATACAAATAAAATCACAGTTTTATTATTGAAGTATATATATTAAACAGCACCTACTTTATTAAACAAAAAATAATTATTCCAGTGCAATTCTAGCCCTGCTTTTTATTTTATTGTATACTTACACAGATTGTTCTTCTTCCATCCTCCTGAAAAAGCAAGGTATCCTATTAAACACAGAACTCCTGGAACAATCTTAGGGCTCATGTATACAGGACGGTGGAAATCCTTTCCTGGAAACTGAACACCTGGAAATCTGACAGGGAAAAACGTCCGTTTACAGCTTCTACATACCGCGTTTATGCGCGGTTACAAGCATTTGGTGTTTGAAATGTCGGTAAACTACAGCCCTGAACGTGATTTTTCTGCCGGTAACCTCAACTGCCTCTAAACTACTGTAAATGACTGAGTATACATGGACACATAAGATAACATAGAGGGGAGTTCAGGAACTGCTGAAATAAAACACCCAACTGCTCCTAAACTTCAGTTAAGCAGCTGTGGTGTACATGAGGCCTTAGTGCCGGTCCACATTGGTGCGATACGGGAACCCTGTGAATCCACTGCAGGGTCCCGCATCGCACCCGACTCGCAGGCAGTTCACACTGCCATATGCAAACTGCTGGGAGTGTCAATACAAAACTAATGACACCCCCAGATCAGTTTGCATATCGCAGTGTGAACTGTCAATTTGGACATGAATCAGATCCCATAGTTGTGAACACCAATGCGATCCGATTCTGGTGCAGACCAAAAAAAAAGGGTCCTGCGCGACTTTGGTCCAAATGCGATGCAAATTCAAATTCGCATCGCACAGACATCGCATGTTATTTGCAGAGCAGTGCGCTGCAAATAACATGCGATGTCTGACATCGCTGCAGTGTGAACCGGCACTAAATGTGATTTAAAAAAAAAGGCCTCATAACCTTGATTAATATGTATGGTACAAGATGCTGTTTTAGAGCCGGTTCACATTAGAGTGATCCGACTTGCCGGGGCAACCTTGGAGTGGCCGGCACGGACTTCATAACATTGAAGTCAATGCAGGTCGCTCCGGGTCGCCCCAAAGAAGCTCCGGACCCTTTTTCTAAGTTGGAGCGACTTGTGTCGCTCCTATTAGAACGGGTCCACAGCTTCTCTATGGCAGGCGACCTACGGCGACCTGTCGGAACAAGGGGGGGAGGAAGGTGGGACTTAAAATGAGACGCATGGTGGGACTGGCCATGCGACTCTATCCCTAAATTCATATAGAAAAATATGGAGGGGTTGGGACTTTAATTGAGAGACATGACCATGACAGGGTTGATGGAGTAAAATATACATTTATTACATACATAATAGTATACAAATAGCATAAAAATGCTGTACAAAGTAAGACATATGGTGTAAACACAGCTGGAGTAGTATAAAAGAGTACATAATCCCCAGAACAGCCTCAAAGGAACCAACATAACAATTGACAACCCTAGGAGTATTTGAGTAAAGTCATAACATCCATAAACTGACGCGTTTCGTGGCCTAATGCCACCACTTCTTCAGAGTAGATGTATGATCCATATCTAAAAGTAGAAAGTATACATGTAAAGTGTTGCAAAAATTGATGGTAAATGGAGGCTGAAAGGGGGAAGGGAAGGGAGGAATAGCCCCCATAATCCCAGCTTACATGATAACCATGGCGACGACTGGTAATGGAGGCGGAGAGGACCCAGGTGTCTCCCCCAGGAGCTGAGGACGCTATAGGTCCGCGGCAAGAGCAGAAGTAGTCACACACAGGAAAATTTGTGAAGTAGAATGGACTGGAAAATTCTTGATGGTATCATGTATCTGTATCGAGTAAATAGAGATGAGTAGTAAAAAAGTATATATTATATGTAGAATCGTAATATAATTTACATGATGAGAGTAGGAATTTGGAAGGAATGGAATATATGTAGAAAATGGCTATGGAAATATAAGAATAATGATGGGAATGATAATATATATAGTGTGTGAAAAATTACATAAAAACTGGAAAATTTGAAAAAAATATATATATATGAAATATAATTTATAAAAAATATATAAAAAAGAGGGGGAGTATATGAAAAATATATGAAAAAAATATATGACTGTGAAGGATATAGTGGAGTCAAAATAAAAATGGAAGAAAATTGGATACTGAAATCAGTGAAACCAGGTCGCCCCAGTGTGAACCGGCTCTTAGAAGTCCTTCTATAAAGGAGGGCTTCAATTTGCACTGCAATAAGTATTTTTTGTATTTACCAACTTATGTCCGGTTTTATATGCATACTTCAATAATAAAACTGTCATTTTATTTATTTTTTTAAATTGTTGTGATCCTTGGATACCTTAAAAGTCCATGATTTTAGTTATTTACGATTCTTTTTTGCCTACTGCCCATTTTATTCTTCCCCAGTACTAAATAAAAAGTCTTACCAGTATATTTCTTGAAAAAAACAAACATGCGCAGAATAATCAAAGAGTTATTGTCAAGGTAACGTTGCTAAATTTGGCCTGTGAATCTAGGCATTGGTGACCTCTGGTCGTGAAAGGGTTAAATATTTTATATAAATAGCACACACATAAATGCGAAACATCAGTATAGAAAGGTATAATAAAAAAAAAAAAGTAATAAAATTGACCCATACCCATTAATATTTAAAAGCAAAATGAAAAACACAGTAGACCTGTAGCTTTATTTCTACTTATACAAAAACTTTGCCTTTGGATTTTACTCTTTTGCTGTAATTATGCATTTCCTAAGTGCAGTTGGGTACAGGAGAGAAGAAAAAGAGCCCATTATGAGTGTTGGTGTTAGGGCTGGAAGAATGTCCTTTTCTTCAAAGTGTCATTTTCTAATACTAAGCCTCCTTCTGCCGCCATTCATTGCATTTTCATTCCTGTTTCAATTCTCAAACATTAGAAATATTTTTATATTATTCATAAATCCTCTGGCCCTTTAGCTAATGTATCCACCATCAATCCCATTAAATGTACCATTTCATCTTTTCAGCAATGGAACTAGAGAAATCTATGTCACATTGGCTTTACAGACCGTGCTGGGAAACCTCCATCTGCTTTGTAAAGTAATGTATTGTGTTTTACCTATTTCAGCAGACCATCATTTCAAAATGTATGTACAGTTCTTATTCCATACAAAGCCATCAGAACTAGAAGTAAATGTGGAATCCTCTATCTGCGATCACTTATATTATATTATTATATACTATTATATGCTATTATATGCTATTGTTACAGGCCTGTGTCCTGCTAAATGCCTATTGCAGATTTAATGATGATTGTAAAGGTTTTTAACCTGTACCACTGGGGTCAGAATACTTGATTTTGCCATGTTTCTCTTTTTCAAAGCTAATCAAGCACAGTCTGTGCTCAGTTAGCATCACCAAAATTCAGAAGTGACATTAGGTGTGAATAGACCTTTGATGTCTCCCGAAAGAGAACCTTAGGAAGGCTTATCAACCCCCAATTTGATAGCAATAAAGTAAAGCTGGCCAAACACTAGCCGAAAAATCGTTCAAACTCATTTTCAAAAAAATCGGCCGTGAGAGCACATGATTGTGCCATCATGTAATGACCGAATTTTGAACGATAAATCGTTCAATAGACGTTTTTCGTTCATTTTGGCACATATGTATAGTGCAACAGTTCGGGCGAGAAACACGTTAACCTTTCAATTAATCGTTCGTTCAGCAGAATTTTCCAAACTGTTCCTTCAATTTTTCAGGTCTCTGAAAAGTTAAAAACTATTTTCTATTTGCGCCCATTAACTGGATGAAAAACGAACGATCGGAGCAAAAGACAGATTTTCAAACGATTTTTTGGCTAGTGTATGGCCAGCATAAGTTAAAAAAAAAAAAGATAAAAAAGTTTAAGTTTAATAAAATAAATAAAAAACACCCAAAACAAGATTTATTTAACCACTTAAGGACCAAGCCTATTTCTGACACATGCTGTGTACAAGTAAAAATCTGTATTTTTAGCTAGAAAACTACTTAGAACCACCAAACATTTTATATATATATATATATATATATATGTATATATATAAAAATTTTTAGCACAGACTCTGGAAAATAAAATTGCAGTCATTGCAATATTTTTTGTCACGCAGTATTTGCGCAACCGTCTTTTTTTGGTAAAAAATACATTTTACTGCATATAAAAAAACTAAACAGTAAAGTTAGCCCAATTCTTTTGTATATTGTGAAAGATGATGTCACGCCGAGTAAATACATACCTAACATTTTACGGTTTAAAATTGCACACACTCATGGAATTGCGACAAACTACGGTACTTAAAAATCTCCATAGGCGATGCTTTAAAAAATTTTAAGTTACCAGTTTAGAGTTACAGCATAGGTCTTTTTTTAGAATTAGTGCTCTCACTCTGGCGATCGCGGCGATACCTCACATGTGTGGTTTCAACACCGTTTTTATTTGCGGGCACAACTTACGTATGCGTTTTTTTTTTTTTTCGTGCGCGGGCTCACGGCGACAGGGACGCTTTAAAAAAAAAAATGTTTTTACTATTTATTTTATTTAATTTATTTATTTTTAGCACAGGTTTTGAAAAAAAAAATCTGATCACTTTTATTGCTGTCACAAGGAATAAAAACATCCCTCGTGACAGTAATAGGCAGTGACAAGTACGCTTTAAACAGGGGCGCTTTAAAAAAAAATAATCATTTTTACTATTTATTTTATTTAATTACTTTATTTTTAGCACAGTTTAAAAAAAAAAAAAATGATCACTTTTATTGCTGTCACAAGGAATAAAAACATATCTTGTGACAGTATTAGGCAGTGACAAGTACTCTTTATGGAGGGATTTGGGGTCTAAAAGACCCCAGACTCCTCCACTGCACTTCAAAGTGTTCAAAATACAGAAACCGGCATTTTTGAATACTGACAGCTTTTTAAATTCGGCACCGTTAGCTGCCGAGTAAACCGGAAGTGGCGCCATGACGCCGCTTCCGGGTTAATACTTTAGAGACCCGATAAAAGCGGAATCCAGCTTTGTTTGGGACTCCAACCAGCCGGCGGATATGCCGGCTGGTTGCTCAGGTCTTCTGGTGGGAGAGGAGACCCAGGCAGAGCCGCAGAAGGCGGCGGGGGGCGTCCCCTCCGGCTCGCTGTGATAACGGCCGAGCGGCTCCCGAGCCGCATCGGCTGTTAACATCTTAAAGCCGACCACCGGCTCTAAAGAACGGTAATGGGATGATGCAGCTGCAGGAATCATCCCGGTACAACCACTTCTCAGAGCCGACGTACAGGTTACGTCAATTCGGGGGAAATGGTTAAAGCCTCTGTCCTCATGCACATTCACATACGAATGCAAATGCATGTGTCAGATGTGCATGCTTACAAATAAGACACTGTGCTACATTCATTAGGTATTGTTGCGCACACTGAAGTGAGAGCAAAAATTCTAGGGCCATCAATTAATGTTGACGCCAAACTTATGGCCTGTAACTGGTTTTACAATGTCACAATTTTGAGGCTTGACATATTTAGTATCTATTCACTTGACACAACTTTATTTATATTTTACCAAACAATTTGGGAAATAAAAAAAATATAAAATTTGAGTGTATTTTTTACTGAAAAATATAAATTTGATAAATAGAAGCATAATTGTCGTGTCACATAAGTAAATGCCAGAGATGTATAGTAACGAAGTAGAACTACTTCACTACTGTACTTAAAGCGGAGTTCCACCCTGGATTTTTTTTTTTTTTTTAAATACCTCCGGGACAGTCAGGGCTAGTTCATTCCACAATGGATAGCCTCTGATCTGTCCCGGGTTGCACTTACCTGTTAGGACAAATACTTACCTTGAAAACGTCTTGTCCAGCGCTGCCATCTCAGATGTGGGCAGCTTGAAGCCTCTTTAGTGTCCTCTTCAGTCTTCTTCGGTCCCACGATGCACTGCGCCGGCCCCGCCGTCACTTCCGGTGCGCGCGCGTCATCCCTCCACAGCTTCTGGGCATGCCCAGAAGCTGTTTAGAAGGGGATGACGCGCGCGCCCCGGAACTGACGTCGGGGCTGGTGCAGGCGCAATGATTCCTGGGAGCGATGACGTTCAGCTCCCAGGAATCATTGCAGAGCCAGGAAGTGACGACGGGCCGCGGCCGAGGAAGGAGAAAGAAGGAAGTAAGGTAAGTATATTTTCTTCGCTACGAGGTAAGTAAAAAAAAAATGCGATTATCCATTTCTTTTTCAGGTGACCCGGAGCGAGAAGATGGAGGTAAGTATAAAACTAGGGTGGAACTCCACTTTAAGTACCGAAAGGCGGTATCTGTACTTTCCTAGAGTAGAATTTTTTTCTCCTACTTCCACTTTACTTCACTACATTTTTTCAATGATTTCAATACTTCTACTCCGATATTTTTTTTTGGTGCTGCATAGTTGCTCGTTAGTGCCGGTTCACACTGGGGTGACCTGTGAGGCGACCTGGTCGCCTCACAGGTCGCCGCAGGTCGCCTCCCATAGGGAAGCTGCGGACCCGTTCTAATAGGAGCGACACAATTCGCTCCGACCTAGAAAAAGGGTCCGGAGCTTCTTTGGGGCGACCAGGAGGCGACCGCCATAGACTTCAATGTTATGAAGTCCGTGGCGGCCGCTCCGAGGTCGCGGCGCGCTGCTCGCACCGCGATCTCGGAGGTCGCCCTTGCAAGTAGCGTCGCGGTAATGTGAACCGGCGCTTACAATTATGAAAATTACCACTGCCAGAACAGTAGATGGCAGGTTTCATGAAGCTCAAAACATGTGTATTATCAGCGCATACGAAAATAAATGCTACTGTATGTATAAATAAAAGCTGCATTTGAAATAATAAAAAACAATATGATGTTCAAACTTTTGACTTCTTTCTTTAATAGCTACATAACACAGTACTTGTACTTTTACTTTCAGTACTTGAGTAGCAATTTTTTTTCAAAACTACTGGTACTTTTTCTTTCAGTACTTGAGTAGCAAAATTTAAAAAAAAACTACTTGCAATACTTAAGTACAAAAAATGTTGAATACTTTATTACTTCTACTCAAGTCACTTTTTGATCCAGCACTTGTACTTTTACTCAAGTATGGGTTTAGAGTACTTTATACAACTCTGGAATGCAAATGCCACCATTTTATTCGATTAATCTAAGCTCTCACGAGCAAGGCCCTCCTAACCTTCTTGTCATGAAATAATACTGTGACTCTACTGTCTCCCTTTATATTACAAAGTGTGGCACAAACTATTGGCAATATATAAGTCCTGTAAAATAATAATATTAATAATAATGTAACCAAGTGAGGAAAAAAATATCTCTGGCAGCAAAAGGATAAAATATTGACTTTTGCTAACAAAGTTGCCAAGGACAGCAAGGGGGGTGGGATAGTGACTACAGATGCGTTTCCATGTTATGTAGTAGGACCAACAAGGATGCCAAGAATGAGACGCCGCTCAAACTGACCCGGTGTTATCACAGTGTATCATGGCGCATGGCCTCAGCCAACGCTGCTCCAGCCATACCCCGTTAGCTGAGGCCATACACCGTTATACACCATGATAACACCAGGTTAGTTTGATCAGCGTCTAATCCTTGGCATGCTTACACTTGTGGATTATTCACTTAACTATGGGTGCTCATCCTGTGGCCCTCCAGCTGTTGTGGAACTACAAGTCCCATGAGGCATTGCAAGCTGCTGACAGTTATAAGTATGACTCTTAAAGGCAAAGGCATGATGGGACTTGTAGTTCCGCAGCAGCTGGAGGGCCACAGGTTGAGCACCCATGACTTAGACACTTGCTCCCATATTCTGAGTACCAGTGTGGGGATCCTTAAGCCTCTAGCTTTGATCAGCACTACAAGCTCCTCAGGACCCACAAGGAGTTGAAGGAAGCTGAGTAGAGTGGCTTAATGTTCTGCTTTCTCTGCAAAAGTAAACTTTAAATGTTCTATTTATTTTAAATAGAACAATTGTGCTTACGAATTTGATAACTGTTCAGCTGACCTGGACTGTCTCTTATCTTGATTTAGGCTGACTCTTAGCTTAACTGGGCTGTCTCTTAGCTGGATTGGAATGTCTGTTAACCAGGACTGTCTCTTAGATTGATTGGGCTGTCTAATAGCTGGATTGGACTGTCTTTTAGCTTGATGTACAATATGCTGTCTCTTAGCTGAATTATGGGGTGTCTCTTAGTTAGATATATAGGGCATGTCTCTTTGCTTAATATATAGGACATGTCTCTTTGCTGAATCGGACTTTCTCTTTGCTGGATCTGAGTGTCTCTTTGCTGGATCGGACTGTCTCTTTGCTGTATTTGGGCATCTCTTTTTGCTGGATTGGCTGTCTCATTTTGCTGGCCTGGGTTGTCTCTTTGTTGGCCTTGGCTGTATTTTTGCTGGCCTGGGCTGTCTCTTTTCTGGATTGGACCATCTTTTTTGCTAGATTGAGCTGTCTCTTTGCTGGGTTTGGGCGTCTCTTTGCTGGACTGGGCTATCTCTTTGCTGAATTGGTTCTCATTTTGCTGGATTAGGCTGTCTCTTTTCTGGATTAGACTGTCACTTTGCTGGACTGGGCTGTTTCATTGCTAGCGTGGGCTATCTTTTTTGCTGGACTGGGCTGTCTCTTTGCTGGATTAGACTGTCTCTTTGCTCGGCTGGGTGTAAGTTTGCTGGATTTGGCTGTCTCTTTGCTGGATTGGGCTGCCTCTTTGCTGGACTAGACAGTTTCTTTGCTGGTCGGGCAGTCTCTTTGTTGGATTGGGATGTCTCTTTGCTGGATTGGGCTGTCTCCTTGCCTGATTTGGGCATCTCTTTTCTGGACTAGGCTGTCTCTTTACTGGATTGGTGGTCTCATTTTGCTGGACTGAGCTGTCTCTTTGCTGGATTGTACTAACTCTTTGCTGGACAGGGCTGTGTGTTTGCTGGATTGGGCTATCTGTTTGTTGGATGGGGCTGTCTCTTTGCTGGAATGCGTTGTCTGTTTGCTGGATGGGGATGTCTCTTGCTTGATATGGGCCTGTTTCTTTTCTGGATATGGGGATGTCTCCTGCTGGATATAGGGGATGTCTCTTGCTGGATAAAGGGCCTGTCTCTTTCTGGATATGGGTCTGTCTCTTTGCTGGGTTTGAGCCTATCCCTTTGCTGAATATGGGGCTGTAATTTTGCTGGATAAGGGGCTGTCTCTTTGCTGGATAAGGGGCTGTCTCTTTGCTGAATAAGGGGCTGTCTCTTTGCTGGATATTGTGCTGTCTCTTTGCTGGATATTGGGCTGTCTCTTTGCTGGATATTGGGCTGTCTCTTTGCTGAATATGGGGCTGTCTCTTTGCTGGATATGGGGCTGTCTCTTTGCTGAATAAGGGGCTGTCTCTTTGCTGGATATTGTGCTGTCTCTTTGCTGGATAAGGGGCTGTCTCTTTGCTGGATATGGGGCTGTCTCTTTGCTGGATAAGGGGCTGTCTCTTTGCTGAATATGGGGCTGTCTCTTTGCTGGATATGGGGCTGTCTCTTTGCTGGATATGGGGCTGTCTCTTTGCTGGATATGAGGCTGTCTCTTTGCTGGATTTGGGGATTTCTCTTGCTGGATATGGGGCTGTCTCTTTGCTGAATTTTGGGATTTCTCTTGCTGCATATGGGGGCTGTCTCTTTGCTAGATATGGGGCTCTCTCTTTGCTGGCTATGGTCCTGTTGAAATCGTCTGGAATTGCCTCTGAACTTACTTTGGTAAGTGATGGATGCTTCTAATATTTTGTGCATATATACTGCATTGCTCTTTATTAACTAATTCCATACAAATTACTTGTATACCCCCCTAAATTATCCTTGGTTAAGTTCTCTAAAGGGGGCGGTGCTAGGAAGTGTATAGGGGTGAAGACAAGGGGCAGGCCTAGGGCGGTTCTAGGGGGTGTGTAAAATATAGTGCTGCGCAACCTTAAATAAAGTAATAAATATAAAAACTTGAAAAATGTAAAGAGCTACATATAATCTCTTATCTTCATTAGTGATGTGCAAAAGTGAATAAAGTGCTAGAATTTCTGCCCCACGGTGATGGAAACTGGGTGTACAATAATCCTAACATATGTAGCATATGTGACAATAAAGTGCTCAGTATATATATATATATATATATATATATATATATATATATATATATATATATATATATATATACCATATATAAACTAGATACCAATATATACCATTAAAATTAAAACATCAAACTCCTTCACTAAATATGTTATTCCTATGTATATTTTAAAAAAAAATTAGAAAAGTGACTTTCAAGTTAATTACATAGTTACATAGTTACATAGTTACATAGTAGGTGAGGTTGAATAAAGACAATAGTCCATCCAGTTCAACCTGTGTAGGTGTGTGTGGCTGTACTCATCTCACATACCCCTGAATGTTCTGTTTCTTGAGATGTAAGTCTAAGAGTCTTTTGAAAGCCACCATACTACCCGCAGAAACCACCTCTTGTGGTAGAGAATTCCACAATCTTGTAGCCCTAACAGTAAAGAACCCCCCACGTTGCCTACGTTACACTATCTTGGTGTTTTTTTTTTCCTTCTTGATATATTCCTCTCTCTCTCTCTCCCCTCCCTCTCCAATCTTCTCTTCTCTCTCACTTCCCTCTCTCTCTCTCCCCTCCCTCTCCAATCTTCTCTTCTCTCTCACTTCCCTCTCTCTCTCTCTCTCTTCCCTCCTCCTCCCCTCTCTCCCTCCCTTCCTCTCACCCTCTCACCCTCCCTCTCTTCCTATCACCCTCCCTCCCTCTCACCCACCCTCCCTCTCACCCTCCCTCTCTTCCTATCACCCTCCCTCCCTCTCACCCTCCCTCTCTTCCTATCACCCTCCCTCCCTCTCACCCACCCTCCCTCTCACCCTCCCTCTCTCCCTATCACCCTCCCTCCCTCTCACCCACCCTCCCTCACACCCTCCCTCCCTCTCACCCTCTCTCTCTCACCCTCCCTCTCTCTCCCACCCCCCTCTCCCTCTCTCTTTCTCTCTCTCTCCTGCTCTCTCTACCACCTACCCATCTCTCTCCAACCCTCCCCCTCTCTCTCACCCCCTTCTCTCATCACCCCTCTCTCTCTCAGCCACCCTATCTCTCTCCTCTCTCTCTCTCTCTCTCTCACCCCTCTCTCTCTCTCATCCTCCCCTCTCTCTCTCATCCTCTCTCTCATCCTCTCTCTCTCTCATCCTCTCTCTCTCTCATTCCCCTCTCTTTCTCTCCCATCCCCCACCTCTCTCTCATCCCCCTCCCTCCCACCACCCTCTCTCTCTCCCACCACCCTCTCGCTTCCTATCTCCCACCACCCCCTCTATCTCTCTCTCTCTCTCTCCACTCTCTCTCTCTCTCTACCCTCTCTCTCTCCACCCTCTCCCTCTCATCCACCACCCTCTCTCTCTCATCCACCACCCTCTCGCTCCCTCTCTCCCACCACCCTCTCTCTCTCTCCTCTCTCTCTCTCTACTCTCTCTCTCATCCACCACCCTCTCTCACTCATCCACCACCCTCTCGCTTCCTCTCTCCCACCACCCTCTCGCTCTCTCTCCACCCTCTCTCTCTCTCCACCCTCTCTCTCTCCACCCTCTCTCTCTCCCCCACCTTACCCATCCCCCTCTCTTTCTCTCCCACCCCCTCTCACCCCCCCCTCTACTCGTGAGATCTCAGGGGTTCCTGCTGGGACTTGTAGTCCTTCAATTTTGGGGGGAGTCACACCTGTTAAACAGTAAGGGGTGAGGCAAATTTACATAGGAGGGGGAGGGGGGCGCCCAATTTTAGTTTTGCCTAGGCCAGCACAAAACCAAAATACACCACTGTGGGCAGGGCTAATAACACGGCTTTGCATTTTAGTGCAGCAGAGGCACTGTGTTGTCAGCTCATACAAGATTTTGTTTTTTGCACTTATATAACTGATAAAACAAAATGATTTTAAATTGAATATGTACAATATTAAAGGGAACAAATAGGAAAAATGATTTGCATGCTGCAATAGTGAATATAAATAAATGATTATTACGCGTTACATGGCAGTTATTTTTGCTAATGTGCCGTTCTTTATGACCCACTATTGTTTTGTGCAGACATTTCATCAACCAATAAAGGGTATATTAAGTAGGCATTAAACATTTTTACACAATGAAAAAGAAACATAATTACAAGAATGTAATACATTTAGCGCCAGACTTAATCATGGCTGTGCATTCCAGAAGAGAACATAATTATTATTGTGTTTTCATTAATCCTCTCCCACGGGGAGAAACAAATGGAAGATGATGGAGGTCATGAATATTCATGTGTTATCTATTGGGGATCAGGGATGGGAAATACGTTGTGATATAAAGGGTGTGCTGTCTGTATTGTCTGTACCTGAGGGACAATGGCGTGTATAAAAGGAGATGGAAAGCCACAAAAAAAAGTAATAATAAATAATAAGATATTGAATTGAAGGGTTTATGTTTGCATGTAATATAATTCATTAAAATCTCTGCAAATTATTATTTAAAACTTATACAGCTTAGCTAATACTGCAATTATAAGAAAACATGTTAGGTGATTGCAAGGTGGCAGATTTAGGCGTCATGCACATTGTATTCTATTGACACTTTTCTCTCCTACAGAAGTTTAAGAGCAGCAAAACTCAGTAAAAAGCCGTGTTTTTGCATGCGCATTTATACGCCTTACTGTGTGTTTGTGGACATTAATGTACGTTCTTGCGTCTGACATTAATAGTGACCTTAGAATGCATTAACACGGAAAGGGGTTTATATGTTTATGTTATACTTTTATGTGCGTTTTGGTGCTTTTGAGCTTTTTTTATGCTCAAAAGCTCCTCTCCTGAATGCACAAATTATCATTTTTTTTTCTGCCTCTAAACTCCCCTTCCTTTAAACTCCTCTAAACTCCTATGTGTGCATGGACAGATTAACATGGAGGGGTGTTTAAAGGCAAAAGAAAAGCTCAACCGCCTTTAGCTCAAGTTTGCAGGAGTCCTTAGGCTTCAACTAGTAAGTTACAATCTATTGCAATTTGGTTAATCTAAATGTTTCTACAAATTGTACAGAGTAGGAAATAGCTAAAGCCCAACTCTGGGAAACTTCAGGTCCAGGAGGACTTTGGTAAACACAAATAATTCGGCGATTTTCTACTCCCCTGCGATGCTAGACCAGTTCATATTTTCCCCTATGCTCCAGCAGTTGAAAGGTCCTCAGCCCTACACTGGACATGATGATACTAAGGACACTTTACATCCAGAGAGTGGGGGGGGGGGGGGGGGGGCGGAGTATCAGGTTAATTATGTTAAACTATCTTGGTGGGGTTTTTTTCCTTCTTGATATATTCCCCTCTCTCTCCCCTCCATCTCCAATCTTCTCTTCTCTCTCACTTCCCCCTCTCTCTCCCTCCCCTTCTCCTCTCTCTCTTCCCTCTCTCTCCCCTCTCTCTCTCTCCCCTCTCTCTCTCCCCTCTCTCTTCCCTCTCTCTCCCCTCTCTCTCCCCTCTCTCTCCCCTCTCTCTCTCCCCTCTCTCTCCCCTCTCTCTCTCTCCCCTCTGTCTCTCTCTTCCCTCTCTCTCCCCTCTCTCTCTCCCCCTCTCTCTCTCCCCCCTCTCTCTCTCTCTCTCTCTTCCCTCTCTCTCCCCTCTCTTTCTCCCATCCCTCTCTCTCCCCTCTCTTTCTCCCATCCCTCCCTCTCCCCTCTCTCTCTCCCATCCCTCCCTCTCCTTTCTCTCTTCCATCCCTCCCCCTCTCCTCTCTCTCTCCCATCCCTCCCTCTCCCCTCTCTCTCTCCCATCCCTCCCTCTCCCCTCTCTCTCTCCCATCCCTCCCTCTCCCCTCTCTCTCTCCCATCCCTCTCTCTTCGCTCTTCTCCTCTATCTCTTCTCTCTCTCCATCTCTCTCTCTCCTCCCTTTCTCCCCTCCCCCTCTCTCTTCTTTCTCTCTCTCTCTCTCTCTCTCTCTCCTCCTTTCCCCCTCTCTTCCTCCCCCCTCCCCCTTCCCTCTCATTATCACTCCTCTTCCCCCTCTCTCCCCTCCCCCTCTCTTTCCTCTCCCTCTCTCTCCCCTCCCTCTCTCCACACCTCTCTCTCTGTCTCTCTTTTCTCTTTCCTCTCAATCTCCCCTCTCTCTCCCCTCCCCCTCTATGTCTCTCTTCTTTCTCCTATTCCTCTCCCCTCCCCCTCTCCTCTCCCCTTTCCCCTCCCCCTCTCTCTTCTCTCCCTCTCTCTCCCCTCCCCCCTCCCCCCTCTGTCTCTATTTTCTCTTTCTTCTCCCTCTCCCCTATCTCCCCCATCTCTGTCTCTCTCCCCCCCTCTCTCTCTCCCTCCTCTCCCTCCCCCTCCCTGTCTCTCTTCTCTCTTTCCTCTCTCCCCTCCCTCTCTCTTCGCTCTTCTCCTCTATCTCTTCTCTCTCTCCATCTCTCTCTCTCCTCCCTTTCTCCCCTCCCCCTCTCTCTCTCTCCCTCCTCTCCCTCCCCCTCTTTCTCCTCTCTCTCTCTCCTCTCCCTCCCCCTCTCTGTCTCTCTTCTCTCTCTCCTCTCCCTCCTCCTCCCCCTCTCTGTCTCTCTTCTCTCTCTCCTCTGCCTCTCCCCTCCCTCTCTCTCCCCTCTCCCCCCCTGTCTCTCTTCTTTCTCCTATTCCTCTCCCCCTCCCCCTCTCCTCTCCCCTTTCCCCTCCCCCTCTCTTCTCTCCCTCTCTCTTCCCTCCCCCTCTCTCCCCTATCCCCTCCCCCCTCTGTCTCTATTTTCTCTTTCTTCTCCCTCTCCCCTATCTCCCCCATCTCTGTCTCTCTCCCCCCTCTCTCTCTCTCCCTCCTCTCCCTCCCCCTCTCTGTCTCTCTTCTCTTTCTCCTCTCTCTCTCTCCTCTCCCTCCCCCTCTCTGTCTCTCTTCTCTCTCTCCTCTCCCTCTCCCCTCCCTCTCTCTCCCCTCTCCCCTCCCTGTCTCTCTTCTCTCTTTCCTCTCCCTCTCTCCCCTCCCCTCTCTCTATCTCTCTTTTCTCTCTCCTCTCAATCTACCCTCTCTCTCCCCTCCCTCTCTCTGTCTCTCTTCTCTTCCTCCTCTTCCTCTCCCCTCCCTCTCTATCCCTTCCCCTCCCCTCTCCCCTCCCTCTCCCCCCTCCATATCTCCCCTCCCCCCTCCCCCTCTCTGTCTCTCTTCTCTCTCTCCTCTCCCTCTCCCCTCCCTCTCTCTCCCCTCTCCCCTCCCTGTCTCTCTTCTCTCTCTCCCCTCTCTCTCTCCCCTCTCTCTCCCCCCTCTTCTCTTCCTCCTCTTCCTCTCCCCTCCCTCTCCCTTCCCCTCCCCTCTCTCATCCCTCTCTCCCCTCCATCTCTCCCCTCCCCCTCTCTGTCTTTCTTCTCTCTCTTCCCCCTCTCCCTTCTCTCTCTCTCTTGCTCTCCTCTCCCTTCCTTTCTCCCCTCTCCCTCTCCCCTCCCTGTCTCTCCCCTCCCTCTCTCTCCCTTCCCCCTCCCTCTCTCCCCTCTCCCCTCCCCCTTTCTGTCTCTATTTTCTATCTCCTCTCCCTCTCCCCTATCTCTGTCTCTCTTCTCTCCCCCCTCTCCCCACCTCTCTCCCCTCCCCCTCTCTGTCTCTCTCCTCTCCCTCACCCTCACTGTCTCTCTTCTCTCTCCTGTCCCCTCTCTCTCCCCTCTCCCTTCTCTGTCTCTCTTCTCTCTCTCCTGTCCCCTCTCTCTCCCCTCCCCCTTCTCTGTCTCTCTTCTCTATCTCTCTCCTCCCCCTCACTGGGGGATACTATCAGGATATTGATTGGGGACAGTGGAAGAAGGGGAGAATCAGAGAAAAAAGGGTCAAAAAGCCTTTTTACACAATGTGGAGGAATAACCCCTTAGGTTCCACAGTGAGTAAAACAACCATGCTTTACTGCATATACAAACTGATTTTACTGTTGTGGGTTTAGTAACACTTTAAGGATTAATGTCACTAGCACGCATCTGCAAAAGGGCATTGTGTTTCTGTGTGGGAAATCGTGCATTCCCTCAATGCACAATGTTAACATGGGGAGGGGCCAGGTCCACGTCGGTGATCGGAGTAAGCGGTAGTGAGAGGAACGCTGAAAGAATTTGTGAGTGGCTGAGCGGGATTCCCTAACAACTCACCACGTTATGTGATATATCGCTTGTACAGTTTGGTGCGCTGTAAGCATCCAATGAATGTGAGTGACATATTTATATTTTTAATAAAATTGTTTTTTTTTTCAAACGTTACTTGCACTATAGATGTGTTTTTTTCCACACGTGTGAACTGCTAAAGCGCAATACGAACCCGCTGGGAGCCAGCATGGTGAAGGAGAGAATCCATCCAGCACCCATAGAGATTATTTGAGGCACTATCTTAGCTGCAAGGTCAAACACTTTAAGGTGAGATACCCACCCAAAAGAGGGGGGGGGGGGTCACAAGTGTGGAGGTGGCACATTGGAAAATTTTTCTTGGAAGTTTTTTACAGACTTTCGTTTACAACACAAGCACTGGTGATTGGGATCTGTTTAATATATGATCACGATCGTCCATAATTTAATCCCTGACATTATTAATTTATTATATTGTTACTTATTGTAGAAATAATTCCATTACTCATTTTATTTGGATATTACCACTAGGATTATTCATTGTATTCATGGGATTTTTTTTTTTTTTTTATGTGACACAAGGATACTAATTTATATTGTATGCACTTGGTGGATTTATATTTATTGTTTCATATTCTGTGTAGCACTTTAGTTATATTTTTTAGTTGCACACACAGTTGCAATTTGCAGTCTGTGGATTTACATTTATTGGTTGACATATGCGCAGCACATATGTATATATATATATATATATATATATATATATATATATATATATATATATAATGTATGTATGTATATATATATATATATATATATATTTTAATTGTTTACACACTTACCTTAAAGCGGTAGTATCCCGCTTTTTTACACTTTTACCTACAGGTAAGCCTATAATAAGGCTTACCTGTAGGTACAATTAATATCTCCTAAACCTGCACGGTTTAGGAGATATTTGCAGTGCATGCAGCCGCTCACGCGAGCGGCACATGCGCTCTGAAGGTCCGGGGGGACCTTCAGTTTTGCTTGCCGGGAGCTTGCCGGAAAATCGCATTCGCGGGAGTGACGTCATCGCGGCTCCGGCCAATCACAGCGCCGGAGCTGCCGAACCCGGAAGAGACGGCGAGGGATCATGGCAGCGCCCGCAGCGATGTCCGGGGGTCCGTGTCGGGGCTTCGTTCTAAGGTAAGTAATACATAATGAGCTAGTATGCGATGCATACTAGCTCATTATGCCTTTGTCTTGCAGGTTTTTTGTTTTTTTTTTTGTTTGCGTTTTTGGGTTTACACCCGCTTTAAGGGGAGTGATTAGTGCTAGCGGTATACCTCCATTATATCCATAGAAGCTCGCAGATCATTTCATAATATCACAATGTTAACATAGTCTAAGACTACGTTCACATGTTGGCATAGCGGATCGCGGGCAGAATCACCGCTATTCTGCCCACGATCCGGAAATCGTTGCAAATCGCGGGACGCCTGTGCGTTGCCGTTGATTTGCAATGGCACCCCAAACACTGTGCGATGTTGCCGCGCAAACAAAATCGTGGGTCGCATGATGCCCCAAAGAAGCTCTTGTACCTTTTTTGGGCGTCATGCGACCCGTGATTTTGTTTGCGCGATGTTACCGCGATTCGGCAGGCAGGAAATGGCGGCAACATCGCACAGCGTTTGGGGTGCCATTGCAAATCAACGGCAACGCACAGGCGTCCTGCGATTTGCAATGATTTCCGGATCGCAGGCAGAATCATGGTGATTCTGCCCATGATCCGCTAAGCCAACATGTGAACGTAGCCTAAGAGTCATGAAACTGAGAGCGGAGAAGTATTTCAAAGTATTTTTTATTTTTTTAAATAAGCATGGATAGCTCAGTAGTGCTAACCATGCCGGACTGTTTGAGGAGTGTAGTAATTAAAAGTCACCATCTACTTTAATTATTTCAATAAAATCGGTTTCATGATCACACTCTGTGCTTTCTCAGTTCCAGTGAATGTATATTAGGCAGGATCTGACTGCCACCAAGTGGCCATTCTAAAGCAGTGTATATACAGTGTATATATATACCGTATATATATATATATATATATATATATATATATATATATATATATATATATATATATAAAAACATTTTTTAATTATTATATATAAGGCTTTGTTCACATCTAGGCGTTTTTGGGCAATTTTCTGCTCTAAACCTTTAGCTCTAAAAACGCCCAACAAGACAAATCCCATTCATTTCAATGGCCCCTGTTAACATCTGAGCGTTCTGTCATCTTAAGCAAAACACCCGTCGCTCAAAAAAGGACATGAGCCTCTTTTTTTTTGGCAGATTACAGGCGTTTTTATTTTTTTTTAATTTGTCAACCTAAAAACGCCTGTAAAACGCCCCCGAAAAACACCTGAAAAACGCCTGTTAAAATAGCAACGCGTAGATCTGAACATAGCCTTAAGAACTTTGGTCTAAAAAAATTATAAAAAGGAATGTATACGTTTTTTGTTTACTTATATTTATTAATAATTGTGATTAAGGTTTAACATTTAATAAATGTAAATATTTTGCTTTTCTTTTTTAACCTCTTCCTGCCGACCATCTACAGTGCTCTCTGCAATCCTCGGGAGATTACTTTGACCTCCATGGGGGAGCTGCAGTGGGGGTGCCGGAGGATTTAATTAGTAACAACTTATCAGCTACCTTACAACAATGGAAGAAAACAATTTTAAAAGATAGTAAATAAATAAATAACAGCCCCCCCCCCCCCTCCTCCTCAACACACCCATACCCATACATACACACATATTCATAAACCGGTGGAGCGTACAGTAGATACATAAACCTGTTACACATCTTTACGCATGTAAGAAACAATTTTATAGCTGTGGCCTATTCGCAATTTTGGGTATCTGTGGGGTTTTTTTTTGCAGGTTTACAAGGCCACGCCTTTTTCACCTAGAAAAATTTGTTCTTTTTTAAGTCAACACAGTATTGTCTTTTTTATCTATTTTTGTTCAAAGTGGCCCTTCTGTACATTGTCATCGTCCCAGGTCCCACTGTGAATTACAGCAATTGTAGTGGAAAATGCGTCATTTCTAAATATCTAACATATAACAATGTGTTTATCGACCATAAAGCAATGACATATGTATCAAAACTACACATTTTTAGGGTCCCTGTGCTCGGAAAAATAAAATGAAATTATTTTAGTAAAAATATTTGGAACAGTATTATATTTACAAAATACTTACGCTTTTTACAAACTAGAACTGCATTTTGTTCCCATTTTCATCCATTGGTCAACTTAGAGTCCATTCACACTGGCACGACTTGTCAGGCGACTTGGTCAGCCTGACAAGTCGTGCACCGTCGCTCCCACTGTGTAGTACAGGAGCCGTTCTAATAGGAGCGACACAAGTTGCTCCGACTTAGAAAAAGGGTCCTGTACTACTTTGGGGCGACCTGGATGCGACTTGCATTGACTTCCATTATGTGAAGTCCGTGCAAGTCGCGCCGAAGTCGCGCTGCACGCGACTTCACAGGTCGCCCCCGAAGTCGGAGCGACCTAATGTGAATGGGGGCTTAGTTAAATTAGATGTGACTCAAACATGTACAAACCGGCTGCTATTTATTTTTGTAATTTATAAACTCTGCCTTCTGGTTATTAGAATAATAAAAGTTATTGGAAAAATATGGGTATTTATTAAAACTATGTGCCAATTAAAAGCCCCATATGGCCATTAAAAATGTGAAAATTATTTTGGTAGCGATCTGATCTTTCCACTATGATGACAATGGAATACTTATTCAAAAATATCGACAAGACAGAGGTGTAACTACAGGGGTTGCAGAGGTTGCAATTGCAACCGGGCCCCATGCTCCAGGGGGCCTGTGCAGTTCCCTTGTACACCTGAATAGGAGGGGCGGTGGGGGGCAGCATGTAGAGAAATCACTGTCCTCCTTTTTCCTAATGTAGCTGCAGGAGGAAAATGGAGGAGATTGGTTCCTCTGTATGCTGCCCCCGCCACTCCTCCTATCCAGTTCCCTTGTGTTCTGTTGTGTCTGGGCCCCTGTGTGCTCCCCTGCCCCCCCCCCCCCCCACTGTGCTCCATTCCCACTCCTGCCAGCTGCTGTAGGGGACGTGTTACAACAGAGAACCAGGAAGGGGTCGGTAAATATGTAATTTACAAGCTCCTTCCTTTTCTGAATGGACAGAGTCATAGTTAGTGACATTGTAAAAAAATAAAATAAAATGATAAAAAATAATACAATTAAAATACCAACAAATAAAAACTACTGACACCAGTGGGTGAACTTCCATGATCACAAAGGTTACACTTGGGGCCCTGGCATTCCAGCAACGTGAGGAGGCCCCAAGATGGCAGGAAGGGGGCCCACTGTAGAACTTGTGAAAGGGTCCCGCTGCGGAAACATAATAAAGGGCCCCAAAACGAGAGTAAAGGGCCCCAAGATCAGTGGGAAGAGCCCCAGGCTTGAAGGGAAGGGCCCTGGCCAGGGGTCCAGGGGACCCCTTATGGTTTCTTGCACCAGGGCCCTGAAGGTTCTAGCTACACCTCTGCGACAAGATACCAGGTCATATATTTGCCCCAGAAGATGGCTAAGCAGACGAAACGAGTCGGGTCGAGTCCTGTCCATACTACTGCGTATTAATGCTGTATACAGATCCACTCTAAAAGTGCTTTTTATCTACCTCATTGTAAGTGTGAACTTTTAATACATACTTTCCCTTTATGGTCTTACACTATGTGGAGCTTTTTGTTTAATTTCCTTGATGACTTATCCGTTATGGGAGAGCATTCATCTTGAGAGCTACATTCTCTACACATACCTTGATTGATGACAGTTAACAGAATCTTTCTAATACACGAGAGCCTGAAGGAGATTGGTGTGAGGGGCTATCTGTTGATCTCCCTGACATATCGGGTGTAAATTTCTGTTTATTCACTTTGGGAGCACATCTTTGAAGAACATTAGCTTTATGCTTATTTCAACTGAAAAGGACTTTCTGTTTATATTCATTTTTGTATTTCAAGTTAAGATTATGTATTTGTGTGTGTGTGTGTGTATATATATATATGCATTTTCTACATTTTTATTCACTTTTTCACTGACTATCATATGTTATTTATTAGCGCTGCACATTTTTGACTTGAATAAGGACCTAGATCCCAATGAATGACATGTTAGCTCCTAAGTCCTAAATAAACACCTTGATTATAAAAGCAAATTATAAAATGTTACTAAGATAGTACAGTATATGGTAACCATAAGATGAGACTCATATGTTTCATCTGCTTCCCCTTACCGTTTCAGAGAGTACGTCTACTGTAAGCAGGTACTGACCAGTGACATTATTACAGTAATCAGTGCTAAAAATATGCACTGTTACTCTACTAATGACACTGGCAGGAAAGGGGTTAACACCAGGGGCGATCAAAGGGTTAAGTGTGTCCCTAGGAGGTGCTTTCTAACTGTGGGGGGTTGGGCTCACTAGATGAAAATAGAGATCTGTGTTCCTAAATAGCAGGAACACAGGATCCCTGTGCTCATCCATGACAGAATGGCAATTTGCCTTGTTTACAATGGCAGACTGCCAATCTGTCTCCCTGGGGAGCGATCACGGGTGGCTGGTAATCACTGGTCCGCTGGACCCGCTGATTGTCTCCCCTCTGGCCAATCAGCACGCACGCCCCCACTGGCTATTGCACAAAGCAATGTACAGGTACCTCCTTTCGCCCCAATAGAGCTGACCTGCCACAGTATATGCACTACTTGCAGTTGGCAAGTGGGTAATGTTGCCCAGCTGAAGTAGTGCTGTTTGGTAGGGAAGGGTTAACTCTGCTAGTCAGGTTTTCCCAGGCTTTTCTGACGAGTACCACCCTCTGCTGGAGAAAACATATAAAAAGGGGAACTCTATCTGGTCAGGTTTTTGTTGGTTGCTCTCTGCATGAGAAGAGTGCTGCTGAGGATTTAATCTCCACTTTGCTACTTTACCACCCCTTGTGGAAACCCAGTCGGGGTTCCAAGGGATATGGGCTTTGCTGTTAAATGGACTAAGAGACTTTTCCACCTGTTTAAAGTATGGAGCATAAGAGAGCACCAGGGACACACGAAAAAAGGCACTTAGAGGACTTTGTAAACTAATATACATATGAGATGTTGCTGAGAACAATTCACCCGTTCTTTTTAACTACTCAGTAAAGAACTTTATAGTAAAGTCGATCTGCCTGGTCTAAAGTCACTAAAGGGGTGTATACGTGGCGTATCAAAGAACAGGGCTTAGAAAGGGGAATGAAGAAAAGTCAGTGTGGACATCGCCTCTGATGACGTCAATTGGATGGCGAAACGCGTAAGCTGGGACCTTACGTCGGATGACGAGCACGCTACTTTATTATTTCCTGTTTTATACCGGCTTTTACAGATTAGTGTAAGTGTAGTACTTTAATAAATTTCATGATTTTGAGACGTACTTCACCATTGGAGCTCTCTTTGTTCTGAGGTACTTTTATTTAAAGTTAAGCTGGGAGTCGCCCGCTCTTCAACTTGCCTGTCACCACACTTGCCACCAATGCCTAACATGACCGCTCTATAATCTGAGGGTCGTGCACATCTGGTAAGCAGTTTTGGAATACTCACGTGGTGATCCCTTACATGGTAATCTATTCACTGGTGTTGGATGCTCTTTATCATCATTTGAATTTGGACTCTGTATTTCACCTAGCGTGGGACTATGGATCTTTTATCATTTTAACATTTAATATATTGGCGCTACCTTGTTTTTATTTTATCTGTTCAGGGTGTGTAATCTTACCTTATGGTTGGCTGCCTATAATTGTTTCATATCTTTAAGTGTGTTCTAAGCGCAAATTTATTTTTTATTTTTTCTCTTATATTACAATGGTCTAACCTGTAGTGCAAGAGGGAAAGGCAATATTGCCATTGCTAGGGGCAACTGGAGTACTCTTGGTGTCATGGCAAGGGTGATGGAGGGCCCTGAGCGTGAGGGGGTTTGCGTGCTTGGCCCCTCCCTAGTGATCACTGCCCCATATACATGGACTGATATCACGGCACAGGGAATCCCCATATCTCTGTGCCTCAGGGGAAGTCTCATAGTGTCACTGGGAGTGAGGTGACATGTCGGGCTGTGCTTGTGAAGTGGGGTACAGTCTCTGCAGAAAGCACTTGGAATTGCTGCATCCATTGGTAGAAGTTAAAGCGGAGTTCCACCCAAAAGTGGAACTTCAGTTTTAGGTACTAATAACCCCCTGACATGCCACATTTGGCATGTCATTTTTTTTGGGGGGGGGAGCGGGTACCTAGTTTTGACAGGTACCTGCTCCCACTTCCGCTCGGAGCGCCGCGGCGCCCTGAACGGAAGTTCTCCTCTCCCCCTCCCTCCCTGCAATCTTCTGGGACATGTCAGAGGTCCCAGAAGATTGCCGGCCAATCAAGACGCGCAGTGCAACTCGCGCATGCGCAGTGCGTCCCCGGCTGTGAAGCCGCAAACTGTCACAGCTGGGTGCCCACACCAGTGATGCCGGCGCCGCCAAGACCAGAGGGAGAGGATTGAGGCTTCGGGCGGCCACATCGCTGGACCGTGGGACAGGTGAGTGAAAAGGCTGAAACTCCGCTTTAAAGGAAGTGAAACATACATAAAGGATATCTGTGCAAGAGGAACATGCTCGCTTCTAAGTCAGAGTTCTGCCTTAACAATAATTTCACGTCACCTCAGCCTTAACTTGTAAGTGCAGGCATTAGCGAGCATTGCACTGTGACTGTGCCGGGGTCTGGAGAGTTAACCCAACGTGTGGAGTAGATCCTGCTCACTTCTAAGTGCTGCCTTAAAGCATAACTCCACTTTTGTTAAGAAAAAACATTCCCCTCTGGGTGATCTCTGTACATTACAAGGATTTCAACAAACTTTGTTGCAGATTCCTACCTTTTCTTATTCTGAAGAAATCATTTTTTGTTCCTCTGTGATGAGTGGGTCAAATGGGAGGGGTTTCATTATTATATATCAGCTGTGGCAGCTGCAGAGCTCTAATGAGGAAATCTGCTGGGCCTGCATCCCTTTAGACGTGTTCCCTTTTGGGAGTATCTCACCAAAAATGACATTTGTGTTGCAGGGGATGCCAGAAATCTGACTTGTATCTTAGGCAGACTTCTGGGAAAATGGTTGAGCCAATCACACAAGCAGGAAATGATGTTTCTGGGGTGTGGTCAGTAAACATTCTGTGTACAGAACAGCTCCAGGTAACCATATTGCATTGCATTTTCAGAAAATTACTACAGCTGCAGACTGAAAAGGAAAGGTAATTTTTAATAGCGAAAAGACAAGAGAAGGACGCACCAACCCAGTGCAATACCATAAGATATATATTAAAAAATATTTAAAACAACATATATTCTACTCACAAGAGTATGCTATAAACAAGCGAAAAAGAGAGTCCGTTCAGCTGTCAAGAGACCACAGGACCGTAATGCTTAGTTGTGACAAGCAAGCTAGAAGGTGTCCATATGGCTAACGTGTTTCGGGGGAGAACCCTCTTCCTCAGAGCCATTGTTTTAACAATTTTTTAATAAATGTCTTATGATAGTGCACTAGGTTAGTGTGCCCTTCTCTTGTCTTTTCACTTTCAGTTTTGTCAGTTCCCATCATCCTGAGAGGACAGCAAGACCTTTGATGCTTATGATATAGCCAATGCCTCTCTGGCCTACATGCACCTTTTGAGCGCAGGGAATATTTTCTAATTTTTAATAACACTCAATTACAATATGATTTGTGTCGGAATTGTATACACTATATTGTTTTTTCTTTATTTGCTATTTTTTTTCCCTATGAAAGTGGAGTTACCCTTTAACAATGATTTTACGTAACCACCTGTAGGTTCAGTCATTAGCGACTAGCAGGTCCCTCACATGCGGCCAAGAAGGGTCTCACATAATATATGGTGGACATCCACAAAGGTTAAAAGATTTTAGATTCGAGTTTACTACTGTATTTTATTTATTCCATAACACAGATTAACCACTTCTGCCCTGGAAGGTTTATCCCCCTTCATGACCAGGCCATTTTTTGCGATATGGCACTTGCGCGTCAGTTGATGTCCTTTTTTTCCCACAAATAGAGCTTTCTTTTGGTGGTATTTTATCACCTCTGCGGTTTTTATTTTTTGCACTATAAACAAAAAAAGAGCGACAATTCTGAAAAAAAAAAATATATATTATTTACTTTCTGCTATAAAACTCATGGAATAGAAACTTAAAAAATCTAATACCTTCTTCAATTTAGGCCACTATGTATTCTGCTACATGTTTTTGGTAAAAAAAATCCCAATAATCGTATATTTCACAAAAGTTATAGTGTCTACAAACTATAGGATATTTTTATGGAATTTTTTTTTTCATTTATTTTACTAGTAATAGCAGCGATCAGTAACTTATAGTGGGACTGTGACATTGCGGTGGACAAATCAGACACTAAGTGACACTTTTTTGGGGACAAGTGACACCAATACAGTGATCAGTGCTAAATAATATGCACTGTAACTGTAATATTGACACTGGCAGGGAAGAGGTTACCATAAGGGGCGATCAAAGGGTTAAATGTGTCCATAGGGAGTGCTTTCTAACTGTGTGGGGGGTACTGTAAAAAGACAGAGATCTGCTTAGCAGAAACACAAGATCTCTGTCCTCTCCTGTCACAGAACAGCGACCTGCCCTGTTTACATAGGCAGACCGCCATTCTGTCTGCCTCGGGAGGTCCACTAGGTCACAGCAGGAGCTGGTCACTGGTGGCGTGCTTGCACACCCCAGATCAGGAAGAGCGAAATCATGTACAGGTATTTTGCGCAGAGAGGCCGCCCGCTGCAGTAAATGTACATGGTGCGGTCCAGGAGGTCCTTGGACTTTCTCTGGGGCAGCTCTCTGCGGATACACTGCATAAGGATCGGCCGATCATGGAGCTCCCACCCCCCGACCCAGCACCGAGATCCCCCAATCTTCCACTATCACCCCAATACTGAGCAGAGTTATCCGGAGCGTGACAGGGAGAGCCTGGACTGGAGGAGGGAGGATAACTGGGGAGGGACCGTACACAGCACAAGTTAATATGCATATACTACCCTGGCTTGTCCGTATACTACCCTGGCCTGTCTTTATACTACCCTGTCCTGTCTGTATACTACCCTGTCCTGTCTTTATACTATCCTGTCCTGTCTGTATACTACCCTGTCCTGTCTTTATACTATCCTGTCCTGTCTTTATACTACACTGTCCTGTCTTTATACTACACTGTCCTGTCCGTATACTACCCTGTCCTGTCCGTATACTACACTGTCCTGTCTTTATACTACCCTGTCCTGTATTTATACTACCCTCTCCTGTCTTTATACTATCCTGTCCTGTCTTTATACTACCCTGTCCTCTATTTTTCCTACCCTGTCCTGTCTTTATACTACACTGTCCTGTCCGTATACTACCCTGGCCTGTCTTTATACTACACTGTCCTCTCTTTATACTACCCTGTCCTCTCTTTTTACTACCCTGTCCTGTCTTTATACTACACTGTCCTGTCCGTATACTACCCTGGCCTGTCTTTATACTACCCTGTCCTGTCTTTATACTACCCTGTCCTGTCTTTATACTACCCTGTCCTGTCTTTTTACTACCCTGTCCTGTCTTTATACTACCCTGTCCTGTCTTTATACTACCCTGTCCTGTCTTTTTACTACCCTGTCCTCTCTTTTTACTACCCTGTCCTCTCTTTTTACTACCCTGTCCTGTCTTTATACTACCCTGTCCTCTCTTTTTACTACCCTGTCCTGTCTTTATACTACCCTGTCCTGTCTTTATACTACACTGTCCTGTCTTTATACTACACTGTCCTGTCCGTATACTACCCTGTCCTGTCCGTATACTACACTGTCCTGTCTTTATACTACCCTGTCCTGTATTTATACTACCCTCTCCTGTCTTTATACTATCCTGTCCTGTCTTTATACTACCCTGTCCTCTATTTTTCCTACCCTGTCCTGTCTTTATACTACACTGTCCTGTCCGTATACTACCCTGGCCTGTCTTTATACTACACTGTCCTCTCTTTATACTACCCTGTCCTCTCTTTTTACTACCCTGTCCTGTCTTTATACTACACTGTCCTGTCCGTATACTACCCTGGCCTGTCTTTATACTACCCTGTCCTGTCTTTATACTACCCTGTCCTGTCTTTATACTACCCTGTCCTGTCTTTTTACTACCCTGTCCTGTCTTTATACTACCCTGTCCTGTCTTTATACTACCCTGTCCTGTCTTTTTACTACCCTGTCCTCTCTTTTTACTACCCTGTCCTCTCTTTTTACTACCCTGTCCTGTCTTTATACTACCCTGTCCTCTCTTTTTACTACCCTGTCCTGTCTTTATACTACCCTGTCCTCTCTTTTTACTACCCTGTCCTGTCTTTATACTACCCTGTCCTCTCTTTTTACTACCCTGTCCTCTCTTTTTACTACCCTGTCCTGTCTTTATACTACACTGTCCTGTCCGTATACTACCCTGTATTGTCTTTATACTACACTGTCCTGTCCCTATACTACCCTGGCCTGTCTGTATACTACCCTAGCCTGTCTGTTTACTATCCTAGCCTGTCTTTATACTACCCTGTCCTGTCTTTATACTACCCTGTCCTGTCTTTTTACTACCCTGTCCTGTCTTTATACTACCCTGTCCTGTCTTTATACTACCCTGTCCTGTCTTTTTACTACCCTGTCCTCTCTTTTTACTACCCTGTCCTGTCTTTATACTACCCTGTCCTCTCTTTTTACTACCCTGTCCTCTCTTTTTACTACCCTGTCCTCTCTTTTTACTACCCTGTCCTGTCTTTATACTACACTGTCCTGTCCGTATACTACCCTGTATTGTCTTTATACTACACTGTCCTGTCCGTATACTACCCTAGCCTGTCTGTATACTACCCTAGCCTGTCTGTTTACTATCCTAGCCTGTCTTTATACTAGTGATCGACCAATATCGTGTTTTAACGCCGATACCTATATTTTGGTCATGGGATATCGGTATCGGACTATATATATATTTTTTTTAATGTCTACAGGTACTGTGGTGGAGGGATTTGGGGTTCTAAAAGACCCCAAACCCCTCCTCTGCACTTAAAAGCATTCAAAACGCCAAGTTTGTCTGTATTGAATGCTGTAAGTTTTTTTTTAATTCAGAGCCGCCATTACCCGGAAGTGATGTCATGTCATGACATCACTTCCGGGTACTTGGCACCGAATTCAAAAAAATGGAGACCCAGTCAGACGGAGGCGGTGCAGGTAGGATGCCCGGGTCTCCCGGTGGGATGGGAGACCCGGGGCGAGCTGCGGAAGGCGGCGGAAAGGGGGAACGTCCCCTACCGCTCCTTGTAATAACAGCCGAGAGGCTTCTCAGCCACATCGGTTGTCATTACAATACCGTCGGGTATGGACACCGGTACCGGAGTGATGCCTCTAGCTGCAGGCATCACTCCGGTACAAGCACTTTCCCGAAATATCGGCGATATCGGTAAATCCAAAGGCCGATTCTGATATATCGGGGAAAGTGCATATCGGCCACCGATATATCGGTGTTGCCGATAATCGGTTGATCTCTACTTTATACTACCCTGGTCTGTCCATATACTACCCTGGCCTGTCTGTATACTACCCTGGCCTGTCTGTATACTACCCTGGCCTGTCTGTATACAACCCTGGCCTGTCCATATACTATTCTGGCCTGTCCATATACTACACTAGCCTGTCTGTATACTACCCTAGCCTGTCTGTATACTACGCTAGCCTGATTATATACTAGCCTAGCCTGTTTATATACTACCCTAGCGTGTCCATATACCTGCAGACCACAGCTGGCATGAAGAAGCAAGCTGGTGCCACCACTATTTGTCTTCAGGCTGGGTCCAGAGGTGCAAGTGCAGGGCTGCTGACTGCGGCTGAAGAAATAGGTAGAGAGGCGCCGCATAAAATCTCCACCTCTGCCACTTCCACGTATATATGGGCAGGGCAAAATGAGGTTTCGTCTAGGGTGTCAAAAATCCTTGCACCAGCGCTGATCGTGGACAGTTTTCTAGCTATGCTGGGAACTCCGCCTGTTCTCCGCCAATGATCAGACTAGTCCTGACATGCCCCCGCTGCACAGCCATTCACTGGCAAGCTCAGTGTGCTGCTGCTTCTCCTCCCCCAGCTCTTATGCAACTGAGAACAGAGGGAATGTGTTCACTTATGAAGAAGGAAAAAAAAAAGGTATTTATAATGTTTTTTTATATCTATACATAAATGTTTTGCCTTTTATTTCTATTTTAAACTGAATGGGTTTTTTTACAATGTGATTGTTTACAATCACTTTAAAGCTGAACTCCAACTTTCCCTACACTTTACATAGTTCTATTGGGCCAAGGTGGCCCAAACGAACTATGTCCTTTACCAACGTGAGGCCGCTGGATCTGCTGTATAAATTGTATGTAGCTGAGGTACATACAGCATAACGCCCTGTGTTCCCGGTTTGAGCTGAGACCTTCCTGTCTCATACCAGAAACACAATAGAGTCTGTCTGATTGGCACTTAGCCAATCAGAGAAAGCAATGTATTTTAGCAATGAATATATCGCTTTCTCTAATTGGCTGGGCGCTGAACAGATAGACTCTAGTGTGTTTCGGGAATGAGACAAGAAATTTTGTCTCAAACCCAGAACACAGTACAGGATGCTGTATGTAGCCTCAGCTACATCCAGTTTATACCCCATATCCAGCGGCCTCACATATCTTTGAGGGACATAGTTTGAACTATGTGTAGCAAAAAGCTGGAGTTCAGCTTTAAAGAGGAAGTAAACCCTCTTAAAAAAAAAACTGTAAAGACAAAGGCATAATGAGCTAGTGTGCATCGCATACTAGCTCATTATGAAATACTTACCTTAGAATGAAGCCCCCGCAGTGCCGCCCACTCAGCGACAGGACGGCCGACATGTCCGGCCATCCTGCTTCCTTGTTCGCGTCCTCCGACCATCTGATTGGCCGGAGGCGCAATTACATCACTCCCGCGCATGCATGCGCGGGAGCCGCCATTCACGGCATAGGGCTTTGAAGGAACGGCACGGGTGGCTGTTCCTTCAGAGCGCATGCAACGATGACGTCATCGGCTGCATGCACTGTAAATATCTCCTAAACGGTACATGTTTAGGAGATATTTATAGCAACTATAGGAAAGCCTTATTATAGGCTTACCTATAGGCAAAAGACTTTAAAGTGGATTTACAACCACTTTAAGCATTAGTATGCTATCACTCAATACTAGAGTTGAGCGGACACCTGGATGTCTGTGTTCGGCGGGTTCGGCCGAACTTTAAAAAAAAGTCCGGGTCTGTGTCCCGGACTTTTGCCTAACTTTTCCCGGACACCGAACCCCATTGAAGTCAATGGGGACCCGAACTTTCAGGCACTAAAATGGCTCAAAAACACCATTGGAAAGGGCTAGAGTGCTGCAAATGGCAGCAAAACGTAGTTAAGAGCATGGCGAGTGCTCTGCAAACAAATGTGGATAGGGAAATAACTTAAAACAACAAAAAAAAAACAGAAAAATAAAACAATGTTCTTCATCTCTGAAGGACGAGGCCCATATGGAGTAGGAGGGAGGTTGAGGTGGTGGTGGATGTGGCGGTGTCATAGGCGTGCGCACAGGGTGTGCCGGGTGTACCTGGGCACACCCTAATCACCTAGGGCACATAGCATTATCGCTCTGTTTGCCAGTGAGGAGATGGGAAAGATCTCCCTCTGACCTGCTCTGCTCTATTTCTCTTTGCCAGCAGGGAGAGTAATGTATCGGGGCCATGTACATGTAGGCAAACACATGCATGTGTATTTAAACTTTGGGGTGCACACCCTAATGCAATAGGCTGCGCACACCTATGGGCGGTGTAGGTGGAAGCGGCGGTGGAGGAGGACCAGGGCCGGATTAAGAGCATCATGGGCTTGGTGCTGAGGATTTTGAAGGGCCTTAAGGGCCGTGCCTTGGCATGCACCCAGAGGAGGAAGGGTGCAGCAATGCATGCCTAATTCCACATGGGATGCTGTCTCTGAAGCCCATAAACACATCCATGCATCGGCAACTGTCCCTCCTTGTCCGGCCTTCGTGCTGTGTGGGGAGGTTCTGAGGGAGCTGCCTGGGGAAGCGAGCATAGAAGCCAGACTTCTGTGTTTACAAGTGACAGAAGAGCGGTAACAGTGAATATGGCCAACCCGGGGCCTATATAAAGGTAGGGGCCTGGAGCTGCAGCTCCAATAGCCCCTACGTTAATCTGGCCCTGAGGAGGAACGAGGTAGCCAACTGTAACGCTCCTGCGTTTTATGTATGGTGTGGATTTTCAGCTGCAGAAATATTCCACTTCAGTAGTCATGTAAGAGAAACGCTGAGATACCATTCCCAACCCTCAATGACTCATCATGTGTGGAAGGTCTCAATTCAGCAAGTAAATACACACACTCAATAAGATGTTTCCTAGAGTGACTTATGTATATAGTAACACAGTGATGATAGACTGAAGAGACAGGTTGGGTGGAGATGGTAGATGACAGACACTTGAAGGTAAGATAGTAGCAGATGGATGCAGATAGGTTTAGCAATCATGTATGGTAGCAGATGACAGAGTAGCAGGTGGACATACAAGGAACAGGTGGTAGTAGGTTCAAGAGCTAGCAATCTTAGATAATGCAGATGTAGTAATAGTCCTTAGTATGCAGAGCTAGGTAGTGTAAGCTTTAGTATAAAGGTTATAGAGGTTTCCCCTGTGGGGTACTTATCACTAATAGCAATGTGGCAGAGGAGAGGTTTCCAGCAAGGGCGGATGATCCAGTAGCGGGATACAGGGATCAGCGCAGCGTGGTTCCAATAGCGAGGTATGCTTCAAGACAGGTTAGCATCAAGGCACAAGGCAGTTTGAACGAACACATGTGAGTGAGAGCCGGCGATCTAAATAGCCATCCAGTCCGGCGCTGCATCAGTCCTAAAGGGAAACACACCTATATGTGTTTCATCTATCTAGGTAGATGGAAATCACCCGGAAATAATGTGATAGGAGGCACTGAGAGTGCCAGAACCTTACACCAACACTGCTTCTTTTCAGAAATTTTAAATGAGGGCACACCCCAAAAGAGTGAGAAAGAGCAAAAATAGAACAAAGGCTGAGTAAGGTCGGTATCCATCGCTATTCTGCACAAGGTACGGAAAAGTCCAGTGGGATCCATGCCTGGTTCATTTTGATGAACGTGAGCTTGTCCACATTGTCCCTGGACAGGCGGCTGCGCTTGTCTGTGATAACGCCCCCAGCCGTGCTAAATACCCATTCAGATAATACACTGGCTGCAGGGCACGCCAGCACCTCCAAGGTGTAAAGGGCAAGCTCAGGCCATGTGCCCAACTTGGAGACCCAGAAGTTGAAGGGGGCAGACCCGTCATTCAGTACGTCTAGGCATGTGCACACATACTGCTCCACCATGTTGGTGAAATGCTGCCTCCTGCTAAGACGTTCCATATGAGCTGCTGGTGCTGCTGTTTGTTGTGGCGTGCTGACAAAGCTTTTCCACATTTCGGCCATGCTAACCCTGCCTTCTGAGGTGCTGGCGGTGCCCTGGTTGCGTTGGCGACCTCTTCCTCCTCCTCCTCCTCTGCCTTGTGCTTCCACTGTGGCCCCGCTGTCAGGTGGGAATGCCAGCAGCATTGCGTCTACCAGCGTGCGCTTGTACTCGCGCATCTTGCGATCGCGCTCCAGTGAGTGAATTAAGGATGGTACGTTGTCCTTGAAACGGGGATCCAGCAGCGTGGCCACCTAGTAATCAGCACAAGTTAGAATGTGGGCAACTCGGCGGTCGTTGTGGAGACACTGCAGCATGTAATCGCTCATGTGTGCCAGGCTGCCCAGAGGCAACGAAAGGCTGTCCTCTGTGGGAAGTGTATCGTCTGTGTCCTCTGTATCCCCCCAGCCACGCCCCAGTGATGGCCATGAGCTGGCCTGGGTGCCACCCGGCTGTGAACATGGTTCCATCTCCTCCTCCAGCTCCTCCTCCTCCTCATCCTCCAGAACTGTGCCCCTGCTGGACAATTGTGTCCCTGGCGTTTGTGTGTGCAGGAACCCACCCTCGGAGCCCCTTGCGAATGACTGCCCTGAAAGCCTTGGAAATGTTACCTCTTCATCCTCCTCCTCCTCCTCATCCTGTGCCACATCCTCTTCCATCATCGCCCGAATTGTTTTTTCAAGGAGGCATAGAAGTGGGATAGTTAAGCTGACAACGGCGTCATCGGCACTGGCCATGTTGGTGGAGTACTCAAAACAGCGCAACAAGGCACACAGGTCTCGCATGGAGGCCCAGTTATTGGTGGTGAAGTGGTGCTGTTCCACAGAGCGACTCACGCGTGCGTGCTGCAGCTGAAACTCCACTATGGCCTGCTGCTGCTCGCACAGTCTTTCCAGCATGTGCAAGGTGGAGTTCCACCTTGTGGGCACGTCACATATGAGGCGGTGAGCGGGAAGGCCGAAGTTACGCTGCAGCGCTGACAGGCGAGCAGCAGCAGGGTGAGAACTCCGAAAGTGCGCACAGACGGCCCGCACTTTCTGCAGTAGCTCTGACATATCGGGGTAGTTTTTAAGGAACCTCTGCACCACCAAATTCAGCACATGCGCCAGGCAAGGGATGTGCGTCAAACCGGCTAGGCCCAGAGCTGCTATGAGATTTCGCCCGTTATCGCACAGCACCAGGCCGGGCTTGAGGCTCGCTGGCAGCAACCACTCATTTGTCTGCTGTTCCATGCTCCTCCACAACTCCTGCGCGGTGTGTGGTTTTTCCCCCAAACAGGCAAGTTTTAAAACTGCCTGCTGTCGTTTACCCCTGGCCGTGCTGAAGTTGGTGGTGAAGGTGTTATGCTGTCCGGATGAGGAGGCGGTAGAGGATGAGGAAGTGGAGTAGGAGGAGTTAGGAACAGGAGGCAAACTGAAGCGCCCTGCAATCCTCGGTGGTGGAAGGACATGCGCCAAATTGCTATCCGCCTCAGGCCCATCCGCCACTGCATTTACCCAGTGTGCCGTTAGGGAGATATAACGCCCCTGACCGTGCTTACTGGTCCACGTATCGGTAGTTAGGTGGACCTTGCCACAGATGGCGTTGCGCAGTGCACACGTGATTTTTTCCCCCACTTGGTTGTGCAGGGAAGGGATGGCTTGCCTGGAAAAGTAGTGGCGGCTGGGCACAACGTACTGTGGGACAGCCACCGACACAAGGTTTTTAAAACTGTGCGTCTCCACCAGACGGAATGACAGCATTTCAAAGGCCAAGAATTTTGAAATGCTGGCATTCAGGGCCAGGGATCGCGGGTGGGTAGGGGGGTACTTCCTCTTCCTCTCAAGTGTTTGGGAGATGGAAATCTGAACGCTTCCACGGGACATTGTGGAGATGGTTGGTGACCCAGGTGGTGGTGTTGCTGACAGATCGTCTGTTTGCGGGGTGGCAGGTGCCGGTATCACTACAGATGTGGCTGGAGCGGCCGAGACTGCAGCAGAAGAGGAAGCAGGATGAGCCAGAGACGTTTCTTGGTTTTGAAGGTGTCTACTCCACTGCAGCTCGTGCTTTGCACTTAGATGCCTGATCATGCAGGTTGTGCTCAGGTTGAGAAGGTTTATGCCTCGCTTCAGGCTCTGATTGCACAGGGTGCAAACCACTCATGTCCTGTCATCAGCACATTTTCTAAAGAACTTCCACGCTAGAGAACTCCTTTGAGCTGGCTTTGGTGCGCTCGTTCCCTTGCTGCGTTGGGCAGTAGCAGGCGTAGTGTCTAGGGCACGGCCGCTCCGCTTCTGCACCCTGCTCCCTCTTCTGCTGTGCTGGTGGCTCTGTGCGACCACCGCCTCTTCCTCCAAACTACTCAGGTCACCTGCATGAACTTCATTCCATGTGGGGTCGAGGACCTCATCGTCCTCCACATCATCTTCCACCCAGTCTTCACCCCTGCCCTCCTTGTCGGTCTCCACAATTCTGAACGCCGCAGCAGTTGGCACCTGCGTTTCGTCATCATCGGAGACGTGCTGCGATGGTCCTTGCATGTACTCATCTTGAGAAATAAGTGGTTGGGCATCGCTGCACTCAATCTCTTCCACTTCTGGGGAGGGCTAGGTGGATGGCCCTGGGAAACCCTGCTGACAGAGTCCTCAAAAATAAGAAGAGACTGCTGTATGGCTTGGGGCTCAGACTGCTTGCCTGATTTGCAAGGGGGTGAGGTGAAAGACGGTTGGACATCGGCTGCAGGTGCCAACTCTGACCTTTCTGCAGTAGACTGGGTGGGAGACAATGTGAAGGAACTGGAGGCACTGTCAGCAGCAAACCAATCTACTATCGCCTCTACGTGTTCTGGCATCATCACTTCTAGAGGCCTATGATGCCCTACCAAATACTGCTGCAGGTTCTGTCGCCTACTAATACTTGAGGAAGGTGTTTCACTTGTGCGTGTAGCTGGCACACGTCCTCTCCTTGCAACAGGAGCTCTACCAGCAGCACCACGACCCAGGCCACGGCCCCTATTTGACGGTCTCCTCATATTTCTGTAATTTATGATCTTGCCCTAGAAAGGTGTTTATTGAATAGCGGAACAAAACAACAACAGTATCGCACTGGTGTATCTCACAGTCAAATATGCAAACTATGCCGCAATTTAATGTTTTTTACCCCAAAAGGGTGTATATTGAATAGCGGAATAGGAAAAAGGATAAAAAATGGTGTAGCTCACACGTACAAACACAGACTAGGCCCCGATTAAAATTTTTTGTACCATAAAGGGAAGATGAGGAAGAGGAGTAGAAGGAGTTGGGAACAGGAGGCAAACTGAAGCGCCCTGCAATCCTTGGCGGTGGAAGGAGATGCGCCAAACAAATTTAAAAGGTGTATCTCACACGTACCGATACAGACTATGCCGTAATTTAATTTTCTTACACTCCAAAAGGGTGTATATTGAATAGCGGAATAGGAAAAATGTTATAATACGGTGTATCTCACACGTACAAACACAGACTAGGCCCCGATTACAATTTTTTGTACCCTAAAGGCAGGATGAGGAAGAGGAGTAGGAGGAGTTGGGAACAGGAGGCAAACTGAAGCGCCCTGCAATCCTCGGCGGTAGAAGGAGATGCGCCAAACAAATTTAAAAAGGTGTATCTCACATGTACCGATACAGACTATCCCGCAATTTAATTTTTTACACTCAAACAGGGTGTATATTGAATAGCGGAATAGGACAAATTTTACAAAACGGTGTATCTCACACGTACAAACACAAACCATGCCCCGATTACAATTTTTTGTACCCTAAAGGCAGGATGAGGAAGAGGAGTAGCAGGAGTTGGGAACAGGAGGCAAACTGAAGCGCCCTGCAATCCTCGGTGGTAGAAGGAGATGCGCCAAACAAATTTAAAAAGGTGTATCTCACATGTACCGATACAGACTATCCCGCAATTTAATTTTTTACACTCAAACAGGGTGTATATTGAATAGCGGAATAGGACAAATTTTACAAAACGGTGTATCTCACACGTACAAGCACCCTCAAATCCTCGGCAGTATGAGATGCGCCCCAAAAATTGGAAAGGTGTATCTCACACGTACCGACACAGACTATCCCGCAATTTAATTGTTTATACCCAAAGGTTTTGATTAAATAGCGGAATAGAAAATATGATATCAAAAGGTGTATGTATCTCACACGTACACAACCAGACTAGGCCCCAATTACTATTTTTTGTACCCCTAAAGGCAGGATGAGGAGTAGGAGGAGTACGGAACAGGCAGCACCCTCAAATCTTCAGAAGTATGAGATGAACCCCAAAAATTGGAAAGGTGTATATCACACGTACCAACACAGACTATCCCGCAATTTAATTGTTTATACCCAAAGGTTTTTATTGAATAGCGGAATAGAAGATATGATCAAAAAAAGTGTATGTATCTCACACGTACGCGACCAGACTAGGCCCCAATTACTATTTTTTGTACCCCTAAAAGGCAGGATGAGGAGTAGGAGGAGTACGGAACAGGCAGCACCCTCAAATCTTCAGAAGTATGAGATGAACCCCTGAAATTGGAAAGGTGTATCTCACACGTACCAACATAGACTATCCCGCAATTTAATTGTTTATACCCAAAGGTTTTTATTGAATAGCGGAGTAGAAAATATGATCAAAAAAAGTGTATGTATCTCACAAGTACACAACCAGACTAGGCCCCAATTACTATTTTTTGTACCCCTAAAGGCAGGATGAGGAGTAGGAGGAGTACGAAACAGGCAGCACCCTCAAATCTTCAGAAGTATGAGATGAACCCCAAAAATTGGAAAGGTGTATCTCACACGTACCAACACAGACTATCCCGCAATTTAATTGTTTATACCCAAAGGTTTTTATTGAATAGCGGAATAGAAAATATGATCAAAAAAAGTGTATGTATCTCACACGTACACAACCAGACTAGGCCCCAATTACTATTTTTTGTACCCCTAAAAGGCAGGATGAGGAGTAGGAGGAGTTTGGAACAGGCAGCACCCTCAAATCTTCAGAAGTATGAGATGAACCCCAAAAATTGGAAAGGTGTATCTCACACGTACCAACACAGACTATCCCGCAATTTAATTGTTTATACCCAAAGGTTTTTATTGAATAGCGGAATAGAAAATATGATCAAAAAAAGTGTATGTATCTCACACGTACACAACCAGACTAGGCCCCAATTACTATTTTTTGTACCCCTAAAAGGCAGGATGAGGAGTAGGAGGAGTTTGGAACAGGCAGCACCCTCAAATCTTCAGAAGTATGAGATGAACCCCAAAAATTGGAAAGGTGTATCTCACACGTACCAACACAGACTATCCCGCAATTTAATTGTTTATACCCAAAGGTTTTTATTGAATAGCGGAATAGAAAATATGATCAAAAAAAGTGTATGTATCTCACACGTACACAACCAGACTAGGCCCCAATTACTATTTTTTGTACCCCTAAAAGGCAGGATGAGGAGTAGGAGGAGTACGGAACAGGCAGCACCCTCAAATCTTCAGAAGTATGAGATGAACCCCAAAAATTGGAAAGGTGTATCTCACACGTACCAACACAGACTATCCCGCAATTTAATTGTTTATACCCAAAGGTTTTTTATTGAATAGCGGAATAGAAAATATGATCAAAAAAAGTGTATGTATCTCACACGTACACAACCAGACTAGGCCCCAATTACTATTTTTTGTACCCCTAAAAGGCAGGATGAGGAGTAGGAGGAGTTTGGAGCAGGCAGCACCCTCAAAACTTCAGAAGTATGAGATGAACCCCAACAATTGGAAAGGTGTATCTCACACGTACCAACGCAGACTATCCCGCAATTTCATTGTTTATACCCAAAGGTTTTTATTGAATAGCGGAATAGAAAATATGTTTAAAAAAAGTGTATGTATCTCACACGTACACAACCGTATCTCACACGTACACAACCAGACTAGGCCCCAATTACTATTTTTTGTACCCCTAAAAGGCAGGATGAGGAGTAGGAGGAGTTTGGAACAGGCAGCACCCTCAAATCTTCAGAAGTATGAGATGAACCCCAAAAATTGGAAAGGTGTATCTCACACGTACCAACACAGACTATCCCGCAATTTAATTGTTTATACCCAAAAGTTTTTATTGAATAGCGGAATAGAAAATATTTAAAAAAAAAGTGTATGTATCTCACACGTACACAACCAGTCTAGGCCCCAATTACTATTTTTTGTACCCCTAAAGGCAGGATGAGGAGTAGGAGGAGTACGGAACAGGCAGCACCCTCAAATCTTCAGAAGTATGAGATGAACCCCAAAAATTGGAAAGGTGTTTCTCACACGTACCAACACAGACTATCCCGCAATTTAATTGTTTATACCCAAGGGTTTTTATTGAATAGCGGAATAGAAAATATGATATAAAATTGGTGTGATTTATCAATAGCACATGTGAACAGCAGTATCTTATATCATTCAGCTCTGCTGCAGGCCACAATTTAATTTTTTTAACCCAAGGCTGTATATTGAATAGTGGAATAGAAAAAAGTGTATGATTTTTGAAACCACTCAATAATAGCACATGTGAACACTGAACACAGCAGTGTATGATCAGAGTCAGCACAGCACAGCTGAAGGAAAAACGCTGCACACAGTGACTGATAGAAAAAGACTTTTCTCCCTCCTCCTCAGTGGGCAAAAAAGATTGTGTTCACTGCACCCCACACACAGCAAAATCGAAGTGGACCACTGACACCTGCCTATTTACAGCCTCTCCCTAAAAGGATTGATAAGATCGGTCACTGCAAACCCCACCCCCACACAGCAATATCGATTGTAGAACACACTTTCTGACCCTAAAAATCAGCAGCCTCTCCCTAAAAGGATTGATAAGATCGGTCACTGCAAACCCCACCCAGCAATATCGATTGTAGAACACACTGTCTGACCCTAAAAATCAGCAGCCTCTCCCTAAAAGGATTGATAAGATTGGTCACTGCAAAATCGATTGTAGAAAACTGACCCTAAAAATCAGCAGCCTCTCCCTAAAATGCCCTACAACTCGCCCTGCCTAACACACTCCGACCTGTCCCTCAATTCTATGTGGACACAAATGAGTTTTGCCTGTCTGTCCCTAATCAGCAGCCAGCACGTATGATGTGTGCTCTGTCCCTGAACTAACACAGCAGAATGACGCAGCGGCGCTCCGTCTCGGACTTATAAAGACTTGGTCACATGCTTCAGATGGCCAATCACAGCTACTAATACATTTGTAGGCATGGCTGGGATGGCTTAAGGCACACCAGTTAAACGCTTGTTGATTGGCTGTTGAAAGCCTGCCATGAAAAGCGCACCAATGCATACAAAACCCGGAAATAAAATGACCGAACACGGATTTTTACCCGAACATACAGTAAAGTTTTCGGGTCCGTGTTCGGGTAACAAAAATCCAATTATTCGGTACGAACACGAATAATACAGTCTGTGTTCGCTCAACCCTACTCAATACCAGTTCACAGAAAATAGGCCACAGGCAATCGATGATAGCTATAGTAAGTATATTGTAGCAAATTAGAATAGACAATACACATACCAAAGAATATGTTTAACCCCTTCCCACAGCCGCCTCCCAGTCCTTTAAGAGGTTCTAAATTCCGCTAGGTGGAGACGGGCATCACAATTATGTGACCGCTGTGATTGGCTGTCACAGCAGTCACATGGTCAGAAAGTTAACGATGGCAAGTTTGCATCGAGAGCTTTCTGGTATCCACTGGTCTAAGTGCTGGGAGAACCCAGGGTGAGTCGTGAACCCTGAGGGGGGCCACCCCAGTGCAGAATAGTCAGAGGGCGGGTGTCAGCAGGTGGAGTGAAAGGGCATACTATGTGTGTATCCCGAAGATAATTCATCCTAACAAGTCATCTATTATTATTGTTATTATTATACAGGATTTATACAGCGCCAACAGTTTACGCAGCGCTTTACAATGCGAGGGAAGACAATACACTTACAATACAATTCAAAACAGGAGGAACTAGAGGGCCCAGCTCGTTATAGCTTACAATCTAGCAGGGAGGGTCAAGTGAAACAAAAGGCAATAACCGTGGGGGATGGGTTGATGGAGAAAATGGAGGTACATTTGTTAGGTGTTGGTAGGAAAGGCTTCTCTGAAAAGGAGGGTTTTCAGAGATCGCCTAAAAATCTACACAGAGAATTAATCTTAAATGCATCTAAGTGGTAAGGTGAACCAGCAGCCTGGCTGCATCTTCAGACAGGAGTCCTCATCTATTGTGAATAGTTCAAGTTGGAGTATCCCACTCTTCCCTTCTCCCGTCCCTAATTTAAATAAAACCACAAAAACAACTACATCCCATTGACTGAGCCAGAGTGTGAAGAGTTAAATTGCCCATGCTGCAGTTGCTATCGGCAATCCAGGATCCCAAGGTGAACAATCCAGCAGTCCTCAAGGGGGCATGAATATATAAGATTACATTTGTCCCTGGTAGTCCACACTCAATTTACTTGTATTGTGCAGCACCTCTTTATAGTGGAACTCCACCCAAAAGGGGAAGTTCTGCTTTAAGGCCTCGCCTCCCCTCCCCGCTCCTCTTGCACAATTGGCACTTTTGAGGAGGGGGGGAGCAGGTATCTGATTTTGACAGGTTCCTGCTTCCCACTTCCATCCTGAGCACCGCGGCACTATAGAATAGAAGTTCTCCTCCCTCCCCCCCTGCAGTCTTCTGGGACTTCTGGGTCTTCCAGACCCCAGATCTCACCATAAAGAGGACCTGTCATCCCTTATCTCTATTGCAAGGGATGTTTGGATGTTTACATTCCTTATATTAGGAATAAAAGTGATCAAAATAAAAGAAATGAAAGGGAGAGTGCAAAAATACAAAAATATATATATATATATATATATTTTTTTTTAAGCACCCCCATCTCGCTATGCTCGTGCACAGAAGAATACGTAAGTCATGCACGCTTATGTAAACTGTGATCGCGCCACACATGTGAAGTATCACCGTGAACGTTAGAGCGAGAGCAATAATTCTAGCATCAGACCTTCTCTTTAACTCTAAACTGGTAACCTGTAAAAAAATTTTAATGCATTGTCTATGGAAATTTTTAAGTATCTTAGTTTTTCGCCATTCCATGAGCGTGCGCAATTTGAAAGGATGACATGTTTGGTATCTATTTACTCGGTGTAACATCATCTTTTATATTGTACCAAAAAATTAGGTTATATATATTGTGGGGTTTTTTTGTATTGAAATCATTAAGGGCCAGTTCACACCATAGAAATGCAGTCCTGATGCGTTCTGGATGCGTTTCTGCATGCGTGTTCTTGAAATGTTTTTGATGCGTTTCCAGTGCGTTTTTGAAGATTTCCAGTGCATTTTTCCCCTTATTTTTTTTTCCACCTTAAGTGCCAGTTAAGTTAACGCTACATGCAGTCCAGTGCATTTTTTTCTGCATCAAAAATGGATGGAAAGTAGGTTATATGGTTTTTAATGGCGTAGTTCATACCAGTGCTTGCAGTTCCAGTGTGTACCAGTTCCAGAAAAAAAAGTAGAACATGCTGCATTTTTCCTGCATTGGACTGTACTGGAATGCTGTAAAACACATCAAAAACACACTGGAATTCACCAGGACGCACCAAAAACTCACTAGAACACACATGTCCTTATTTAGGCCCCTTTTAAACAGGAATTTCTTCAGCGTTTTTCTCAGCGGGAGATCGATCCGCCGATCCCCCGCTGAGCAGGCGGATGGCTGCACTGTGTGTGGAGACAGAGCTGTCAGGTCCCGCTGTTCTCTATGGGGAAATAGGATGGGAACGAACTGCCTTTCTGTTCTCATCCTATCCCATCCGATCTGCTTGACGGATGGAAAATAAGGTTTCCATCCGTCCATATTTGACGGGTCGGATCGGATGTCTCCACTGACTTCCGATGCCCCATAGAGATACATGAGGCATCCGTTCAGATCCGCCAAAAAAATGGACAGGCGGATCTGAAGGGTCCGCCTGTGTAAAAGGGGCCTTAAAGTTAAGAAAAGAGAGCGGAAAAAACGCATCAAAAACGCACATGCACAAAAGCATCTGCGACGCATCCGGACTGCGTTTCTATGGTGTGAACTGGCCCTAAATGGAAACGTGTGCGTTCCGGTGCGTTTGTGTGCTTTTTGGTGTGTTTTGCAGCATTTTACTGCATTCCAGTACAGTTCAGTGCATAAAAAATGCAGCATTCTCTACTTTTTTTTATTTCTGGAACTGGAATGCACTGAAACTGACTATGCTAGTGTAAACTATGCCATCGGAAACCATTTAACCTACTATCCATGTGTTTCTGATGCAGTAAAAAAAAAAAAAAAAAAATGCAATGGACTGCATGTGGTGTGAATCCGCCATAAAGTGCACAATTTCAAAAAAAAAATTGCGTTTGAAAAACTTTTGTGCAAATGCCATGTGACGTACAAAAATGCAATGACCGCCATTTTATTCTCTAGGGTCTCTGCTATATAAATATATATATATATATATATATATATATATATATATATATATTTTTTTTTGTATAATAATAATAATTATTATTTATATATATATATATATATATATATATATATATAAAATATATACAAATATATATTTATATTTTTATATATAAATATTTACATATATATATATATATATATATATATAAATAAAAAAATATATATTTGTAAACAAAAAGTGGCAGAATGACTGACACTGGGATCTCCATCACACCTGGAGGAAGAGATCCCTTCCTGTCTGACAGCTGGCTAAACTTCTATCACCATGACTACCAGAGAAAACTGTTACTGTGTTTCTCGTCTCTTGTAATTGGTGGAGGCGTGGCCCGGCTGTAACTCGCCGCTGTGCTAGAATGCTGGAGTGGGCGGGGAGAATGAAGAAACGGGCGGGGTTAAGGCTAGAGCGGCATGAGTGGCGCTAAACAGAAAGATGAGTGTGCTGATCTCCGGCCGATCGGTTTATTCCCCGGAGAGATCGGCGGAGCGCACACTGCACAGGTAGGTGAGACGGGGGGGTCTGTGCGATCCCTACATAGAGAGACAAGGTGTGCTGGAAAATGCTTGCATCCAATTGCTAAGTATTGATTGATTGGTTGCTGCTTGTGCAGAAACTATACGATAAATTTACAATCAGCCAATTAAATTAATGAAAAAAAGCCACTGAAAAAAATGTCTTTAATTTTCATTTTAATCAACTGAAGCTGGCCATACACTATACAACCTGATTGTCATAGGTGTGCACAGCCTAAGCTCAAACACACACGTGCGCATGTATATACTCTATATACTGACGGTGTCAGTAGGACAATGCATGGATTTAGTAGTTTTAATTTTTAATATTTTATTTTTTACAATTGTATTTTTTTAAATGAGTTTTTTTTAAGTGCCGATTCACACATATGCGATGTCAGACATCACATGTGATTCGCACCGCACTGCTAGTGAAATCGCATGCGATGTCTGTGTGATGCAAATCTGCATGGCTGAATTTGCATTGCATTCCGACCAAAGTCACACAGGACCGTTTTTTTGGGTCCGCACCAAAATCTGATCACATGGGTGTTCACACCTATGCAATCCGATTCATGTCCGAATTGACAGTTCGCACTGCGATATGCGAACTACTCTGGGGGTGTCGCTAACTTTGTATTGATACCAGCAATTCGCATTTGGCAGTGTGAACTGCCTGTGAGTTTGATGCAATGTGGGAACCTGCATTGGATGCAATGGATTGTAATGGATTTGCAAGGTTCCTGCATCGCGCCAATGTGAACCAGCACTTAATTTTTTTTTTTTTTTTTAGGAGCCCCGTTAGGGGGCTTTGGTGAAATAGGGGGAATCAGTGCCACACGGGGTGATTAGGGTATGCCCAGGCACACCTGGCACACCCTATGTGCCCACCTATGCTGACTGTACAATCTTTAGAGTTACTGGAAGGACACACCTATAGTAGATGGTAGATCTAAGGCCGTTCAGATGCATTGTGTCCCTCCCCTTGCGTCGGGTTGATTCGCACCACAAGTGCGCCGGTGACAACGCAGTCATTTCAATGGTCCGCCAAACATGCAGGAATATGCAAGGTTACGCAGGTGCTTTTTTTTTTTTTTTATTTTTTTTTTTTAACCACTTCCATACCGGGCCCATCCTGGCACTCTTCTCCTACATGTAAAAATCTGCTTTTTTTTTTTTGCTAGAAAATTACTCAGAACCCCCCAAACATTATATATGTATTTTTAGCAAATGGAAAATGGCGGTCGTTGCAACTTTTTATGTCGCGCGGTATTTGCGCATCAATTTTTTCAGACACATTTAAAAAAAAAACTGCTTCATGAATTGAAAAAACAAAACTGTAAAGTTAACCCAATTTTTTTTTTTTTTTATAATGTGAAAAGTAATGTTATTCCGGGTAAATAGATACCGAACACGTCTCGTGGAATGGCGCCAAACATTGAAACATAAAACTATCCATATGAAACGCTTTAAAAATGTTTATAGGTTATGTGTTTAGAGAGACAGGGGAGGTATTGGAGGTATTGGGCTAGAATTATTGCTCTCACGCTAACGTTCGCGGCAATACCTCACATATGTGGTTTTTAGTGGGAGGTAGAGTGCCCCACCGGTTGGTTTTTAGTGGGAGGAAGAGTGCCCCACCGGTTGGTTTTTAGTGGGAGGAAGAGTGCCCCACCGGTTGGTTTTTAGTGGGAGGAAGAGTGCCCCACCGGTTGGTTTTTGGTGGGAGGTAGAGTCCCCCCACCGGTTGGTTTTTGGTGGGAGGTAGAGTCCCCCCCCCCCCCACCGGTTGGTTTTTGGTGGGAGGTAGAGTCCCCCCCCCCCCCACCGGTTGGTTTTTGGTGGCAGGTAGAGTCCCCCCCCCCCCCCACCGGTTGGTTTTTGGTGGGAGGTAGAGCCCCCCCCCCCCACCGGTTGGTTTTTGGTGGGAGGTAGAGTTCCCCCCACCGGTTGGTTTTTGGTGGGAGGTAGAGTCCCCCCCCACGGTTGGTATTTGGTGGGAGGTAGAGTCCCCCCCCCCCCCCCCCACGGTTGGTATTTGGTGGGAGGTAGAGTCCCCCCCCCCCCCCCCACGGTTGGTATTTGGTGGGAGGTAGAGTCCCCCCCCCCACGGTTGGTATTTGGTGGGAGGTAGAGTCCCCCCCCCCACCGGTTGGTATTTGGTGGGAGGTAGAGTCCCCCCCCCCACGGTTGGTATTTGGTGAGAGGTAGAGTCCCCCCCCCCCACCGGTTGGTATTTGCTGGGAGGTAGAGTCCCCCCCCCACCGGTTGGTATTTGGTGGGAGGTAGAGTCCCCCCCCCACCGGTTGGTATTTGGTGGGAGGTAGAGTCCCCCCCCACCGGTTGGTATTTGGTGGGAGGTAGAGTCCCCCCCCACCGGTTGGTATTTGCTGGGAGGTAGAGTCCCCCCCCCACCGGTTGGTATTTGCTGGGAGGTAGAGTCCCCCCCCCCCCCACACCGGTTGGTATTTGGGAGGTAGAGCCCCCCCCCCCCCACCGGTTGGTATTTGGTGGGAGGTAGTCCCCCCCCCCCCCCCCACCGGTTGGTATTTGGTGGGAGGTAGAGTCCCCCCCCCCCCCACCGGTTGGTATTTGGTGGGAGGTAGAGTCCCCCCCCCCCCCCACCGGTTGGTATTTGGTGGGAGGTAGAGTCCCCCCCCCCCCCACCGGTTGGTATTTGGTGGGAGGTAGAGTCCCCCCCCCCCCACCGGTTGGTATTTGGTGGGAGGTAGAGTTCCCCCCCCCCCCACCGGTTGGTATTTGGTGGGAGGTAGAGTTCCCCCCCCCCCCACCGGTTGGTATTTGGTGGGAGGTAGAGTCCCCCCCCCCCCCCCACCGGTTGGTATTTGGTGGGAGGTAGAGTCCCCCCCCCCCCACTGGTTGGTATTTGGTGGGAGGTAGAGTTCCCCCCCCCCCCACCGGTTGGTATTTGGTGGGAGGTAGAGTTCCCCCCCCCCCCCCCACCGGTTGGTATTTGGTGGGAGGTAGAGTCCCCCCCCCCCCCCACCGGTTGGTATTTGGTGGGAGGTAGAGTCCCCCCCCCCCCCCCACCGGTTGGTATTTGGTGGGAGGTAGAGTCCCCCCCCCCCCACCGGTTGGTATTTGGTGGGAGGTAGAGTCCCCCCCCCCCCCCACCGGTTGGTATTTGGTGGGAGGTAGAGTCCCCCCCCCCCCCACCGGTTGGTATTTGGTGGGAGGTAGAGTCCCCCCCCCCCCACCGGTTGGTATTTGGTGGGAGGTAGAGTTCCCCCCCCCCCCACCGGTTGGTATTTGGTGGGAGGTAGAGTCCCCCCCCCCCCCCACCGGTTGGTATTTGGTGGGAGGTAGAGTCCCCCCCCCCCCCCACTGGTTGGTATTTGGTGGGAGGTAGAGTTCCCCCCCCCCCCACCGGTTGGTATTTGGTGGGAGGTAGAGTTCCCCCCCCCCCCCCCACCGGTTGGTATTTGGTGGGAGGTAGAGTTCCCCCCCCCCCCACCGGTTGGTATTTGGTGGGAGGTAGAGTCCCCCCCCCCCACCGGTTGGTTTTTGGTGGGAGGTAGAGTCCCCCCCCCCACCGGTTGGTTTTTGGTGGGAGGTAGAGTCCCCCCCCCACCGGTTGGTATTTGGTGGGAGGTAGAGTCCCCCCCCCACCGGTTAGTATTTGGTGGGAGGTAGAGTCCCCCCCCCCACCGGTTGGTATTTGGTGGGAGGTAGAGTCCCCCCCCCCACCGGTTGGTATTTGGTGGGAGGTAGAGTCCCCCCCCCCCCACCGGTTGGTATTTGGTGGGAGGTAGAGTCCCCCCCCCCCCCCCCCCACCGGTTGGTATTTGGTGGGAGGTAGAGTCCCCCCTCCCCCACCGGTTGGTATTTGGTGGGAGGTAGAGTCCCCCCCCCCCCCCCCACCGGTTGGTTTTTGGTGGGAGGTAGAGTCCCCCCACCGGTTGGTTTTTGGTGGGAGGAAGAGTCCCCAAGGACTGGATAAAAGCAAGCAAAGATCCACATTTTGGACACCATTGCCATAGAATGTTATTATGGGAGCACCCGACAAATGCTTGTTTTTGCACTTTTTTTGGCACTCCTATTAAAGTCTTTGGGGCTTAAAACACATCGATCTGATAATAAAGCCTAAGCCTGTATTGGCCACTGTAGCGGTAAAGGGGATTGTATAATCAGACTTTAGAGTGTATGGTCACTTTTAGCTCCACCCAGAATATTTAAGATTCTGGAAAGCAAGCTGTCAGATTGAAACCTCCTGCAGGTTGAGCATAGAGAAAAAATTAGTTGTGTGTTTTTTCTTTTTATGTGTGTCTTTAGAGGAGTATGTGCAGCACAGGAGCCTCTTTGGGGCAAGATTGTGCATTTTTTACCCAATAGACTAGGGGTCTCCAATCTATCTAAACAAAGGGCCGGTTTAGTGTCCTTCAGACTTTAGGAGGGCCAGACTGTGGTCAGCGGGAGTAGAAAATCTTACTGTACCATTATTGGAGTCGGTGGGAGGAAGAGTGCCCCACCGGTTGGAGTCGGTGGGAGGAAGAGTGCCCCACCGGTTGGAGTCGGTGGGAGGAAGAGTGCCCCACCGGTTGGAGTCGGTGGGAGGAAGAGTGCCCCACCGGTTGGAGTCGGTGGGAGGAAGAGTGCCCCACCGGTTGGAGTCGGTGGGAGGAAGAGTGCCCCACCGGTTGGAGTCGGTGGGAGGAAGAGTGCCCCACCGGTTGGAGTCGGTGGGAGGAAGAGTGCCCCACCGGTTGGAGTCGGTGGGAGGAAGAGTGCCCCACCGGTTGGAGTCGGTGGGAGGAAGAGTGCCCCACCGGTTGGAGTCGGTGGGAGGAAGAGTGCCCCACCGGTTGGTTTTTAGTGGGAAGAAGAGTTCCCCAAGGGCTGTATAAAGGCAAACAAAGGGCCACAGTTTGGGGACCACTACCATAGAATGTTATTATGGAAGCACCCGACAAATGCTTGTTGTTGCACTTTTTTGGCACTCCTATTAACGTCTTTGGGGCTTAAAACACCCAGAATATTTTTAGCTCCACCCAGAATATTTTTAAGATTCTGGAAAAGCGAGCTGTCAGATTAAAACATCTGCAGGTCGAGTGTAGAGCTAAAATTAGCTGTTTTATTTTTTTGTGTGTCTTTAGAGGAGTGTGTGCCACACAGGAGTCTCTTTAGGGCAAGATTGTACATTTTTGACCCCCCATAAACTAGGGGTCTCCAATCTATCTAAGCCCTTCAGTCTTTTTAGGAGGGCTGGACAGTGCACAGTGGGAGTAGAAACTATTACTGTACCATTATTGGTGTCAGTGAGAGAAAATTATATGCCACCGGTTGGTGTATCGATGGGAGGAAGAGAACCGTTACTCTTCCCACACATGCGAATTGGATGCAGGAGGAAAAACCGTATCCAATTCACACATATGTGTACCTGGCCTAAATGATGCGTGTTTGCAGCATGGCCCTATTCACTTGGATGGATCACATTCAAAGCCGGTACTGTCCACCAAATGCTACAGGGGGAACATTTTCGCTGTGAAGCATTGTGGCTGTGACACAGACACCCCCATCTGGCTGCCATTGCAGATTAAGGGGAAGGTCAGTAAAAATGCAGCTCAGTTTTTACCGATCCCTGGCCACAAATGTAAACGAGCCCTAAGGGTAGGTTCACACCACTGTGTGCCAGGAACATCTGCAAAATTGTGCATTTCCTGATACGCAGAGAAACCTGCTTCTCTTTAGCACACACCCGGGGGTGCCATAACATTTTAATGGCATCTTCACCTGGGTATGTGTGCCTGCCAAACCACATGGTGCCAACGCATTTTTTAATAAAAGGTTTGGGGACCTCTTGCCCCCGTGTTTCTCGTGGGAAGGGCAGTTCATTGAAATAAATAGGCTGCCCAATAGGCGATGTGTCGACCAAGCCTTTTTGAGCACAGATAATTATCTGGAAACTGAATGGATAGTTTTGGAAGAATGAATCCATGATTTGGAGATCCCGGTTCTATGCTGACCATGTTCTGAGTTTTTCGAGACGGTGACCGCAAGTCATCGTTCGTTACAGATGAGGAACACAGACAAACCCCAGGCAGTGAGCGTTCCATAGACACAGGGACAGGGCCCATTCTCACCTTGGCATCCTGGGGCCTTGTGTTAGTGTGTGATTTTACAGTTGTAGCACCCTCTAGTGTGTGTGAGAGGTAGAGTAGGCAAAACATATCCTGACTCGTGCTGTATATTCGTGAGTCTATAATTAGGTTGGAGTCATTGGAGTTCAGGGCTGGATGACTCATCTTGGCAGTTTTATGGTGCCTCCTCTAGTGTCTGAAAAGTTGGAGAACCTCCTAGAATTAGAGGGCAGGGATTAGGAGGAGCTGTAATGCATATTTATGGCGCCTCAGCCAATCCTCGGTGGGCTGGCAGGGGACTGAGATAATTTCATAAATAGGCATGGGCGATACCAACAGGGCAGTCAAGTGAAAGATGGAGATCGTGTTGAGGAGGTTGTCAGTGGTCCTGAGGGGTACCCCCTAGACTAAGGGGGGGTGTGACCTGCCTTGAGCCGAGGCTCGGGTGCTGGAAGGATCCTGCCAAAGACACAAGGGAGGAGGCTTTCCTGGAGGCATGGGAGCAAAGCCAGGACAGAGTAAAGCCTAGTACACACTCAACGAATTTCCACCGACCGGTCGTCCATCTTTTGTCCAGAGTTGTGTTTTGTTGGTTGGAATGTGCCTAGACTGCACACGAATTTTCCCGCACGACAGAATTCTACTTCAGAAGTGATGTCATGTGTTGGTTTGCTTTCTTTGTGTTCTTTCTTCTCTGAGCATGCTCAGACTTGCTCATAAGATTTTTCCCTGTCAAAATCTGTACTGACTGCACGAAAATCTCGGACGTGTTTTGACGGAGGACAAAAATTTTATAGCCTGCACACCAGATTTTTTTTGGCCGAAAAGTCGGAGTCGGTTGTCGGAAGCATCATACTAACAAGCCGAAAATCGGCAGATCGGTCGTCAGGCGAAAAATTCCGGCCGAATTTCGACTCGTGTGTACAGGGCTTAAGTAATTCAACACTGGTGGGGACTAACCAAGAGGGGAGGCTGCCACATGGGCGGGCTGGTAAAGAGTCGGCCGGGCGGGTTGGTAAAGAGTCGGCCGGGCGGGCTGGTGTAGAGAGAGACAGCCAGTAGGGCTGATGGAAGAGGCAGCTGCAGCCAGGTGAGCTAGTATTGCCTGAAGAGGTGGTGCTGGGATCAGAGGAAGCAGAAAGAATGGTAAACACTGTTTCACTTCACATGTGCTATTTTAAGGGACTGGGTGTTCCTGCCTGTAAGGGGCTGTTGCTGAACTGTCAGTTCCAACAGGAGTGGATTAGTAAAGCGTGTGCTGGAAAAAAACCTGAAGAGGAGTCTGTATATAGGAAGTTTGTCCCTGAAGATATTTTTGCCATCAAGTGGGCATCCCATAAACTCCCTATCCCCATCCAAGTTGTAAACCCCCTAATAAACAACAAAAACAAAACTATGGACTGTTTTCTGACATTGTGCCTGTGAAGATTCGGTGTGCCTGGCTGTGCAGGAGTGGGGGATCCCTGTTCATCTTCAGCCCCTACATGGGGTGTGCTACACAGGTGTTAACCTGTATTACCATTGGCAGCTTTCTCCTCTGAATGGCAACTTACCCTAAAGGTCCAAAACATCTGACGTGCACCATTTTTTGCAATACAGCATACTATGACACACGGGAGTGCATTACCGTTCACTGCAATGCATGTGTATTTCCTTAGTGCATTGGAGTGCCATTGAAAATAAATGGCACCACAACGTGCTGAAATATATAACCTGCAATAATGTGTATTGCAATAGCCCATGTTTCAACAAAGCACCAATCTGCATAGGTCCTCTGGGCCCATTTATACTTTTGCAGGGCTTTTAGTGCACACATGTCAGGTTGCATTCTCAACTTTGCGCTTCCTAAACGCACGGCAAAAAACACAGAAATGTGCCTTTTGCCCCGTGTTTTGGAAACCCGCTGCAATCGTGAGTCATGCTCGCAGGGCTATTCATTGTTAATGGCAACCCAAGACCGGGTAGCAGACAAATGTTTTGCCACGGGACAAACACGTTAAAATATGCACTAAAAAAACGCTGATGCTTCACAACTGAAAAGGTTCTGGTGCTACTTTGAGGCTTTTGTTTTGTGAAAAACCGGAAGAGAAAAAAAGCGCTAGCTGGAATGTGCGTTCCTGCTACACTCAGGTGTGTATAGGGCCTAACAGTTTCTTAAGGCAGCCCATTAATTTGAATGCGCTGCCTAATGCACCAAAAAAGGTGCATGCATTACTTTTAACAGTACAGCGCCCCCACAATGTGGCACGATGCAATGCAGGTGTTCAGAATGAATGTTTCTGCAATGCAAAAATGCGATCAGCCCTTTTTAAAGTAGAATTTGGGGTATTAAAAAAAAAATGAACCTACATACTTTGTTCCATGCTGCAGCTATCCTACAACAGCCCTAAGACTGAGAACTGGGTGATCACATGACCGCTGATTGCTAAGTTCTCAGTGTGACCGGAGCGGAGAACAGTGATTGTCAGTGAATACTTTCAGTTCTGTTCCTCCAGTGCTCACTAGAGTGCTAGGCTGGGGAGGGGGCAGGCACAGCTGGCTCTACCTCTCAGCCACACCCTGAAAGGTGGAGCCAAGTGGATCCTGACAATAATGTTGGGATCCTTCCTGAACGTGGCACAGGTGAAAACAATAAATGGTCCCGAAAGCATAATGCAGGTGCCATACTGTGACACTGCAGGAAATAGAGGGTGGGCTTAATGCTCGACATACACACAACCCGATTGTTCAATTAACAATTAAATTTACTAACACTATGTGAAATGCAGACCTACAGTATCTAAACAGTCTATTTAATTATTATCAAATCAGTCAGTCAGAAGATTGTACAATCAGATTGCATAGTATTGGTCCGCTTAACAGAAAAGGGTGGGCATTCAGTTTTTCACTTTTTAGCATATTTCAGAAGTGTTGTGTAACAATTGAGGTGTGCCAAGGAAGAGTAGAGGCACTTTGGCACACGTTCTATACCATGTTGCATCAATGAAGGGAGACTGATGTAAATTAAGTCTATGTGATTGAGTGGGATGTCTGGATTGAAAGAAGGAAGGATGATTATTTTATGGCTGGTGGTAGGAAATGAGAATGTGTCCATTCAGCTGTACTATGAAGAATGATCTCGTATTAATCTCTCTCTGTGTCACAGGTTGGAGAGCCAAGTAAAGATTGAGACAATCCAACAGAACTTTAAGGGTACAAAGGATGATGGGGTAAGTAGCCATCTCCTGGCTTCTGTACTGTATACATGTCTGTAATGTATAAATCCAAACTGGGATCTCATGACCATGAGGCGCGTTCCCAAAGTGAGCTCTCGCGGCCACTGAGCTCTCGCGGCCACGAGACGCGCATTCCCAAAGTGGGCTTTTGCGGCCACGAGAGGCGCGTTCCCAAAGTGGGCTTTTGCGGCCACGAGAGGCGCGTTCCCAAAGTGGGCTCTGGCGGTCACGAGAGGCGCGTTCCCAAAGTGGGCTCTGGCGGTCACAAGAGGCGCGTTCCCAAAGTGGGCTCTGGCGGCCACGAGAGGCGCGTTCCCAAAGTGGGCTCTGGCGGCCACGAGAGGCGCGTTCCCAAAGTGGGCTTTTGCGGCCACGAGAGGCGCGTTCCCAAAGTGGGCTTTTGCAGCCACGAGAGGCGCGTTCCCAAAGTGGACTCTGGCGGGCACGAGAGGCGCTTACCCAAAGTGGGCTCTCGCGGGCACGAGAGGCGCATACCCAAACTGGGATGTAACAGCAATGCAAGAGGTAAATGCTTATTGAAGCCGAACTAAACTTACCTTTGCTTCAACGGTCCCATCTTTCGCTGGCATCTTCTCCTGTCTGCCGGTCTTCGGGCATCTTGATTGGCCGGTGTGGGATGATGTCACTTCTTCAGCACATGCGCAGGAGTCAGACATCCCAGCACACAGTGCCAGTGGTATAAGCTAAACTGCGCATGCATAGCTCAGTTTTAATGCCGGAAATGACAGACAGTGAACAGGCAGGTAAGTGTATCTTTTAGCATAAGAGGCATTGCAATAAAGAGCCTGCCTGCTTTCAGTTTGTGACATCTGAACTTTAGTTCTGCTTTAAGTCAAGAGGTGCAAGGGTAAGGTGTGATTCTTAATGCCTCTCATTAGCAGGGTTCATGTATGTAATACGAGGACAAACCTAAACAATCTATGCATTAAGTATCCAAATAGGCAGGCACTTGCACCTACATAGTTGATGGTAGCTCTATAGGTGATTTTACTATCCGATTGTATAGTGTATGGCCAGCATAAGGCTTTCCTGGCCAGGGTCGCTCTCCTACCTCCTCTAATCACAGTGCAGGGTTAAAAGCCCTGCATTGTACATGGTGGTGCAGAGGGTTTCCCACACACCAAAGCTTTGGGGAGAAGAGGAAAGGGCAGGGGTTAGGGTAAGTAATATAGTCTGTTCCTTTCTGTTAGACATAATGATCATTTAAGTACAAAAATAGATGTGCTGTCCCTTTTTTAAATAACCATAAAACCACAATAGATACAGTGACATGAAATGCTAACCGCACAACATTATAAAATTAGACATCTAGACAAAAAAGTTCATGTGAAATGTGAACTACATGTACCGGCAATCCAAAGTGCAGATCCAGTGCCCCAACACCACAGATACACTTTGCCTAACTACCATAAGGTCTGACCCTAAACCTGAGAGGTCACTTCTGTACAGGACAATGCCTGTCAACTGGCAGGTGGCCTTAAGGGAAGAGATGCCAGCTTCCTGACTTTCCAGCCTCCATTTCAGCCACAGTAGCCTTAGATGTTAATTGCTTGAAAGCAATGAGCAATCTGCACCAATGGCCGCTCCAGTAAACGGCATGAGAGAGGGCAAAGAAAAACTATAGTGCAGTAACCTTAAACCTAACCTCTTTATTAGGTACAAATTATACTCACAAGAGACAGATTAAACCACATATAATAGAAAGCACACTGCTCAATCGAGTCCACATGTGCATTGACATCAGCGCAAATGAGCTCCGCACTGACGCGTTTCGTCTGCATAAATATCCTCAAGGGGACAGCAATTGCTAGAATAGGAAGCATTTGGAAATGTCTCTAGCTGTGATATAGTCAGCAGTAACAACGTGTGAGAAGTACTAACCCTTCCTCACCTTATCAAAAACAAAAAATGTTTTTTGGTAGACTCCCACTTTAAATTCTGCTTTATCCCTCTGTGTCCCAGTGATTTAGCCTGCGAAAACGATCTGGAGGAATTGATGCAGCAGATTGACATTATGGTGAACAGTAAGAAAGTGGAATGGGAGAAACAAGTGCATATCATGGAGCAGAAGCTGGAGGTACGGGATCAGGAGCTGACAAGAGCCAGTGGGGTGCTGGATCAGAAGGACTGCGAGGTAAGGAGGGGGGCACAATCTAGGGGCAGGATTACTGTGATGTATTCTCCCGTCTCCTTATCCTTGTCATATAGACTGTAAAACATATTCTTGTTGTTGACACTTCCCTATAACAGAACAGAATGATTTACAATATTGTAGATGTTCATGTTTTTATATTAAACTATATTTTAGGCGTGTTCATTTTATTTGCAGCTGTTTTTATAGCACCAGCAAAGTGGAATGGCGATGCTTTACTATACAAATTTATGACCCTTCCTGAAAATGTTAAGAATACCCAACCAACACCTCCAACCTTTAGGCTGGATTCACACTATTGCCAATTGGATATGGGTTTCCAATTCGCATGTCAGGAGATTGTGACCGGCTCTCTATGGAGTCGGTTCACATATTTCTGGAGCGGCTCTGTTGCGAATTGCCCAGGAGTCCTGTGCGTCTTCTGGTCTGTTTTGGGCCTGAATTCAGCCAAAAATTCGGACTGAAATCAGACCTAAAACGTTGAACAGGGATGCACCGGACCCCTGCTGTGAGCTGCTCTGTCCGGCAGTGTGACCCCAGCCACAAAGTGGTTCTAAAGCTTAAACCTTTTTTACATTAAAGTGGTTGTAAAGGCAAAAGATTTTTTAACCTTCTGTGTGCCGCACGCCCTAATGCTTTCCTGAGCCCCCTCTCAATCCAGTGATGTCCATGAGCGCCTTGGCTCTCTGGGGACCCGCACTCCTGTTTGGCTTTTGGCAGCAGTGGGAGCCATTGGCTCCTGCAGCTATCAGTCACAGCCAGTGAGCCAATCAGGAGATGGAGGGGCGAGTCCAAGCCAGGGCTCTGTTTTGTGAATAGACACACACAGCCACGACTTGGGAGCGTGCAAGCTGCTTGCTGTGGGGGAACCTCTCAGGAGGGAAGGGCCAGGAGTGCCGGTGTGGGACCTGAGAAGAGGAGGATCTGGGCTGCTCTGTGCAAAACCATTACACAGCGCAGGTAAGTATAACATGCGTTTGGAAAAAAAACCAAAAAAAAAAAGACATTATCGCTTTATTGCACTCCTTGCATTAAAGGAGATGTATGGGAATAATTTTTTTCCCCCTATTTATACTTACCTAGGTGGCTGCAGCATCGGTCCCCTGGCGCCTCTGCACTGAGAACCGAACGATCGAACACCACAGATTGCTCGGTTCTGACAGCTCCCCCAGCAGAGAGCTGCTGACTGTCAGTCACCGCTCTCTGCTCTGCCCTCTCCTCACTCATTGGAGCACTGGGCTGTGGATGGGCGGGGAGTGGCCGGCTCAGGCTCTCAGTGGCTTGCTGATGGGCTGAGCCGGGTGTCTGTCCAGGCACCTGGTGGATCCTGATTCCGTGGTCGTGGTGACACGGTGCCTGGACTGACTTCAGCCCACTCTCTGCTGAAAATGGGTCACAGGAGTGCAAAACAAACTGCACTCCTGTGATCCATAGGAGATGTACAGCCAAATGAGTTTTGGCTGTACATCTCTTAAGGTGAAAAATGTTTAGGCATCAAATTTGGCTCCTTAGCCCCCCCCCCCCCCCCCCCACCTTATACATACCTTAGCCCTCATTAGATCCAGCACTGTGCACATCTGCAGCGCTTCTCTCTCCTCCCTTCTGGGTCTCACTGGCTTTGCTAGTATATTGATTAGCTGTGCAATGAAAATTCCAGTGCCAAAATGGAAAATTCAGGATGCACTTGGCTGAACCCAAAATCGACTATCTTTAAAAAATATATTTATTTTTATAAATAATTGCATTATATTCGACAAAAAATGTAATGATTTTAAATGAATATGAATTTATTGTCGGCCATTATTGGCACCTTTTTTGAAGTGGTGTTAAAAATCTTGCTGGCCACAGTCATATGGCCTATGAAAAACAATCCATAAGCATGGTAAAATCAGCGTTTTTGATAGCCGTCATCGGCATTTTTTTTGCATTCTCTGAAAACCCTGTTTTAAGGCCAATAATTTTTGGCGGCCCAAATTCCAGTGCATCACTAATAGAGATGTTTGTTTGTTTTTGTTTTTTTTTTCTTATTCATTTTTTTTTTTTTTTTACAGTCTCTTTAAGACACACTCCTTCTCCCTTCCTATTGGCTAGTAAGCAGAGCCGGATTTTAGCCTTGCCAATTTAAATCGGAACTAAGCCAAACTTGTCAAAAACTTCAAGCAGGCAACTCTTTATTGCAGAAGAGACATGCTAGCCTATGTTCCTTCTGCATTAGCACATACTTACCAGCTGGTCTCAGTGTTCTATTGAATGTACACTGAACTGCGCATGTGCGCTTAGCATACATTCCTGGTACACTCCAGCTGGGCAAGAACGGCTGACTTATGTGCGCATGCGCAGGATGATGTCCTACCAAATCAAGAGGCCAAAAACTCTGCACCCAGAAGCAGCCTGGGCAGTAGGAGACGGCAGCCGGTGAGGGATGTAATCGCAGCATCGCTGGAAGGTGTTGCACACCAGTCTCATAGGGCCTAATATCTGTTACTTTACTGTTCTACTAAAAAGGGGTAGGAAAGTGCATGAAGTTTGGCATGTGCATGTAAATAGGCAAATATAGCTGTTTTCTTCTACATGCTGCAAAAATTCTGCACTCGGGCAAACCTCCCTGAGCACATACAGCCCTGAGTGCAAGTAATGCTCATTACAGGGTCCATCTGCTGTGTATTGCATCCTATCATAGATTTTGACAGGCCGTTGGCAGCAAGGCTGGGTGCAGCACCTGTGCCTCCAGGGCACCCAAAAATGCCACCTTTTGGTGCACAGGGGCCAAACCACCCATGTGCATTTGGCCTAACCCAGGAGGTTATATACTGTAAAAATAAATGAGCCTCCACCTGAACCAGCACATAGCAGAGCCTACATATAAAATAATGTATTTATGTCCCATTCCATGACATATCCAAACAATTAGAGGATTGTTTCTTTTTTTGGAATAGTGGGTGGAGCCATGCTATTAATAATAATAATAATAATAATAATAATAATAATAATAATAATAATATTATATATATATATATATATATATATTTTTTTTTTTTTTTTTTTTCATGCTTCTTGGCCCACTGTCCCTCCAGAATTGATGGTGTATACAGCTCACATACAGCCAAAGGCCCCATTCACACTGGAACGTGTGTAAACTCTGTTTCTTTTGTGTGCGTAGGGCAGCCTAGTCACTTGAATAGGCTGCCCTACGTGTGACAAATGGGCCAGAGAAGTTCCAGAACCTTTGCAGGCGTGGAACATTGCACATTTTTTTAGCATGCGTGCATTGGTTGCAGGGAAAAAAAAGCGCATCTACTAACCAAGAGGTACTATTATCAATTATTGGCTCTGCAAGTGTGATGCACATTTGCAGTGTGTTTCTGAAACAGGCGGCAAAATGCGCACTTCCTCTGCGCTTTTTACGTGCGTTACGGAAACACCAAGTGTGAATGCGTCCTAATATCGTAGAGCCATTCGTACAAACTGCATACAGCTATTTTAAGGCTTGTTGGCCATCAACAGTTCAGTGTATGAAAGCCATAGCTTCTATTGCATAGGGATGTGGATACCAATGAGATAGTATAACTCAAAAAATATAAAACTAAAGACTTTTGTTTTTTGTTTTTTTGCTGACTTTGTCCCTATTAGGGAGATTCACCCTCCATTTGTCCTGTTGACTGGTATCACCAGGAGTTAAAGTGCAAGAAAAGGGGAAATCCTCCAACAAGGATACTTTTTTTATTTTTGTTATGACCCTGGTGGCAACCAAGGATTTCTCCCTCTTTCGAGGGATTTCCTCCCTGTTCCTGTTTTAGCTATAGGACACAGATGGCAAAAAAAAACTGAGAGGGGTTATAACTAGTGATCGACCGATATCGTTTTTTTAATACCGATATTTTGGTCATCGGATATCGGTATCGGCCGATATTTTCGGACCTGTAAAAAATTTTTGTGGAGGGATCTGGGGGTCTAAAAGACCCCAAACCCCTCCTCTGCATTGAAAAGCATTCAAAACGCCAACTTTGGCTGTTTTGAATGCTGTCAGTTTTTTTAATTTGGCGCCGAGTACCCGGAAGTGATGTCATGACGGAGACCCGATGAAAGCCGAATGCGGCTTTCATCGGGTCTTTGGCAGCGATGAAGGTAGGATGCCCGGGTCTCCCGGTGGGATGGGTGACCCGGGCGAGCTGCGGGAGGGGGGGGGGGTGCGTCCCCTCCCGCTCCTTGTAATGACAGCCAAACGGTCGGTTGTCATTACAAGACAGCTGACCGTCAGCTATGGACGCCGGTACCGGGGTGATGGCTCTAGCTGCAGGCATCACTCCGGTACAAGCACTTTCCCAAAATATCGGCAATATCGGTAACCTCCGGGGCCGATTCCGATATATCTGGGAAAGTCCATATCGGCCCCCGATATATCGGTGTTGCCGATAATTGGTCGATCCCTAGTTATAACCCTTCTTTCTCTCCCTCTCCTCTCCTTCCCAACAGGCATTCTAATTTCTTTCTACTCTATCCAAAACTTAAAAATGTTTTGCCTTTAGTTATTTAAAACATGGGTGCTCAATCTGTGGCCCTCCAGCTGTTGCAGTGCTACAACTCCCATCAAGCCTCTGCCATTGGGAGTCATGCTTGTAACTGTCAGCAGCTTGTACTTCCGCAACAGGTTAAGCACCCATGCTTTAAAGGGTAATTCCACTTTCATTGGAAAAAAAAAACACAGCAAATTAAAAAAATAATAATTATATAGCATATGCAATTCATACTGTAATTTTAATGTTCTTAAAATTGACCTTTCCTTTTCAATCTGCAACTCTGTAATCTGTAAAATGCAATGCAATATGACTACCTGGAGGTGTTCTGTACACAGAATGCCCCCCAGAAACCGAATTTCCTGCTTGTGTAATTGGCTCACTGGTTTTCCCAGAAGTCTGATTTTTGGCATCCCCTGCAACAAAAATTGCATTTTTGGTGAGATGCTCCCAAAGGGAAACCATGTCTAAAGAGATGCAGACCCTGCCACTTTCCTCAGAGCCCTGCAGGTGCAGAAGCTGCATGATAATTATGAAACCACTCCCGTTAGATTTACTCTGCACAGCAATCGGCTATTCCTTCAGAATAACAAAAGGTAGGAATCTGAAACAAAGTTTGGTAAAATCCTTGTAATGTACAGAGATCACCCAGAGGGGAATGATGTGTTTTTGTTGTTTTTTGTTTTTTCTCAACAAAAGTGTGAGTTACTCTTTAAACGAGGAACTACCAAACAGCAAACACAACTAAAATATGTACTGTATGTATAAAAAGAAGGAAAGTGTAGCGCTATGCTAATCCAAATAGTCCATAAACAGCACTGAAATGCAGATGTAAAAGAAGTGTATTGATCGATCAGTCAGAAGTACAGATGAAGACCACCACCAGACACCGAACACACTGCCTCTTACCCTCCAGCCAATCCAATACAGCATGAAGTATCCCAAAATAGACTCAGCCAATACCCTCTGTTGTAAGGAACGACATTCCAATCCCTTCTATGCTGATAATGTCTCCTTGTAACTCGCATATCCAAAGACATAAAAAGGGCCCCATAAGGAAAAAAATAGTCAGAGTAGTACCAGAGGATTAGATTTTAATTAGAAAGGTAATATTATACATTCTCTTTTGGCAGAGTATTTGAATGCTGAAGAGAATCATAGGCACTATATAAGTTTCAAACCATAAAGATGGCCGCTGCGTCCCAAATGTGATGACGTCACACGTCCCAAGTCCCTCCCAATGCGTTTTGTCAGCAATGACGTCATCAGTGGTGTTTATTTATATTCTTGTAATCCAAACGCAGCTTTCTTTTGTAATTAATGTACTGTATGTGTTCTGCTTAGTATCTGCTGTAGGAGATGATGGCAGCAATATGATTTTTTTTCAAATACTTGACATTCTTTGTGTGACAGATCCGAATTCTCTCCAAGAAGCTGGAAATGACCGATCGGTCACGAGAAGAAATTGTTCAGAACTATGAGAAGCAGCTGGAAGCCTTGAAATCTCAGGTGAGGCCTTCACCTTTTACTGTGATATGAATAAGGTGTCACTGCACATGTGCTACAAGTGTAGTCTACAGGCTGTACTCCAGGGATCCATGTACAGTGATGGGAGACTAATGGATCTCAATGAGGTAATAAACAATCCTGCTTATAACCTTTTTTTTTTTTTTTTTTTTTTTTTTTTTTAGTATTTGAATAGCGTGTGGAAGGAGTAGAACACGTGCCAGGTCATTTTTTTGCTATCTGTGTCCCATTGGGGAGATTTCCCTCAACTTCCTTTTCCTGGAGAATTAACAGGAAGTGAGAGGAAATCTCTTCAAAGTGAAGGGAATTCCCTTAGAATGTTTCTTTCAGCTCTCGTTCTGGTAACAACTTTTAAACTTTGATTAAACAGCACTTTTTGTCCCAACTATGGTGACCAGCACAGAGAGAGGGCAAATCTCCCCAGCGGGGACACAGACACCAATAAAGGCTTGACAGGGGTTAATACCCTTCCCCACTCTATGCACAACTAAAATAAAAGTTAAGCGACACACTAACGTGCTCGCATGCTATACTCCTTTAGAGTTGAGCTCTGCAGTTCCGTAATTCATGATTCATAATTGCAAAAGTGGTTCTTTAAGCAGAAGGTTATGTATATAAATGCATTCTATGCATTAGGATGAAAAGCCTTCTGTGTGCATTTTTGGGCCTCAAAAAATGAGATAGTCCATCAGTACATTGGAATTAATCGATTTTCAGATATTTACCATAGTTTTGTGGACTCTATAACTTTCCTACCAACTAAATGATATACAGGCGTTCCCTGGGTTACGAACAAGATCGGGTCTGTAGGTTTGTTCTTAAGTCGAATTTGATTGTAAGTCGGAGCAAGTACGTTTTGTAAGTGTAGCTCCAGCCAAAAGAATATTTAAGTTTTTTTTTTTTTTTTGGATAGCATATGGTACAGGGGTGGTAACCCTTCCCTATATTATTTTTTTTTTTTTGCTGCCTGTGCCCCTGTTCAGAAGATTTCACCTCACTTTCTGCACTTTCTGTCGCTATGACAACTGGACTTTGAAAATTTTGGGTTGTTGTGGAAGCAAGGATTGGTGATAAAGCTTCAGTGGAGACACCTTTTTCCCATGATAACTCTTCCAGGAGTGAATTTCCCTTCCTAGGGGGAGATTTCTCCTCACTTCCTGTTGTCTCCCTCTGTTTGTAAGTAGGAGTCGTTTGTAAGTCGGATGTTTGTAACCTGGGGACCGCCTGTATACTGATTTGGGTTATCAACAAGGAAATGCAGCAGTATACATTTGGCCCACATTTTTGAAGAAAGAGTTTTCATTTGCAAAATGTTAGAGCAGAAAACAGAAATTTTTCTGATCTGTTTTTTTTTTTTTTTTATTATTTATTTTTTTATTTAGCAAAAAAATTAGAAAAAAAAACCCAGTGGTAGATACATACCACCAAAAGCTCTATTTCTGTGGAAAAAAAAAGATAAATATGTCATATGGGTACAGTGTTGCATGACTGCGCAATTATCCCTCAAAGTGTGACAGCGCTGAAACCTCAAAATTGGCCTGGGCAGGAAGGGAAAAAAAGTTCCCAGACTTGAAGTGGTTAAGAGTGATGTTCTACAAGGAGACCACAGCGCAGGGAGAGTGAAACCTATACAAGGAAAGAGAAAACGGTACTTTTGTAACAAAAAATAATGCAGCCTTGTGTCATTTTACAACGCACTATAAAACAAAGTATTCTTTTGTGAGAATTTCATTCTTTTAAGCTGTTCTTACAAATGGCCACAAGATGGAGCTCAGCTACTATGGGAATATTTTCATGTAAGCATCCCAAATTTAAAACCACTTAAATTCAGATATACAACATACTGTGTTTGGTGTGTAAAATGTTATAGGAGGACTTTACTAAACATTTGCTCTTTTACTGTGTGGGGGTGGTACATATACATATGTGAACTGCTTCATTTTCCATACACCGACAACTAACTCTACCAAATGACACGCCTAAAGCTGTGTCCAGAAGATTAGACTTTGATTTATACCTGGTCATATAAAACTAGAACAAAAGGCCTTTTTTTTTTTTTAGTTTTGGATAGAGTGGAGAGGGATTAGAACACCTGACATTTTTTTTTTATTGCTGTCTGTCCCCCCCGTTTGGGAGATTCACCTTCTCTGTCCTGTTTACTGTTAAAAGAAAATCCCAAATTTTGAGTTGTCACCAGAACAAGAATAAAGCACAACCATGCTCTCACTTTGGAAGGATTTTCTCTTCCCCCCCCCCCCCCCGTGGGATATATATATATATATATATATATATATATATATATATATATATATATATATATATATATATAATATATTTTTTTATATTTTTTTTTTTTTTGTCCAACGGGTTATAACCCTCTCTTACTTTGGAAAAAATTGCCTTTAGTTCTACTTGTAGCAGGTTTTCCAGGCATTGGACCTGATGTGGGTCTGCCATCATTACCGATGTGAGCTGTGACCCTGGGTGTGAGAACTGAGACATGGACAACTCCGGCATCTTTGTTTGGTTGTTTTATTGTATTTAAGGGGATGGGAGAAGGGAATGAGTGGGATACTCCTTTAGGCTCAACTAGATACAACTTGGGACTTTATCCAGAAAATTGTCTGTTAACGCTGCCTGGACACCAGCCTACGCTCACTGACACTTGGAACTCTCTGTAACTTGAGAGAAGCGCTGAATCCTCAACTTTAAGTCCAGAAGACCCAGGACTGTAGAGTAGAGTATGAAACTGCTGACACTGCAAAGTCACTGGCTACTCCTTCCGGCCTTGCACTGGCTTGAGGTAGCTTGTTGTGAATTCCTGTATGGCTGCAATCCTCAACTGGTACTCTGTACAATTCAGGGCCCAAACTGCAGGCGCCCCCTTTAACCTTTAGCTCTTCAGGGTCCACTAACTATGTGTACCCCCTCTGTTACTTCAGGGTCCTCAACCTATGTACCCCCTTTCCAACTAGCTGACACTGGATCCTAATACTTCCTCCAGCGTGGTCTCCTCTAACACTTCAGGCAGACCCCCAGAGGCAATCTCACGACCTGTGTAGGCTTTCCTGGGACTGGACCCCTCTCTCTCCCCTGGTTCTCGGCACACCGGATCCCCTCAGCTCAACTCAGCACTCCTCTGGATTCTCAGGAGACACCCTGAGACATCCACCTCCTCAGACAGGAGGAGACAGCCGTTCTCTCCCTCCTGGGACTCTGCTCCCGCCAAAGACACCTAGTCATGCACCCCCTTCAGACTTATACCCTTCCCCAGAATCCTCTGCGGCAGAATCTGCCTCTTGGGGTAGATACAAGCCTGAATGTATCTCATGATTGGGTTTCCTCCACTGCCCTATGAGAAGCCTCTCACAGGAACCAGTGGGGAGACTCCCCTCTCAGCAGGCACACCTGGAAGCCATGACACCCTGAAAAAAGAAATCATAGCCCTGCTGTTAGGCAGACAAGGCCCACTATACATTTGCCTTGCACCTACCTGTAGGGTGCTACATACTTTAAGCAGCCCTCAAAAATTCCACTCGTCTGCTCGCATTTTGCGAGTGGAATGATAAGGATGGAGAGTAAGGGCTGTGCTGTAAGAAAAGGCTGGACCCGGGGCGCAGAGCAGTGCGCCCTGAGCCCACACATTGTGTGACAATAGCGAATTAATATTCGCTATTGTCACACGGATCCTCCTCCTGACCCTCCTCCCAGCCAATCAGGAAGCGTGTCAGAGACCCGTCTCCTGATTGGCCGAAAGGCGAACAATTGCCATTGGCCAAGGAGGAGGACTCGGGAGACGCGGAGGATTGAGGAGAAGCCGCCGCTGCATCAGGTAAGTGCACTGGTCTCTCTGCACACTGTGGGCACTCTGCATTGAAAGGGGGCACGCTGTGGTCACTCTTCATTGAAAGGGGGCACGCTGTGGTCACTCTGCATTGAAAGGGGGCACCCTGTGGTCACTCTGCATTGAAAGGGGGCACCCTGTGGTCACTCTGCATTGAAAGGGGGCACCCTATGGTCACTCTGCACCCTGTGGTCACTCTGCATTTAAGGGGCCACGCTGTGGTCACTCTGCATTGAAAGGGGGCACACTGTGGGCACTCTGCATTGAAAGGGGGCACGCTGTGGGCACTCTTCATTGAAAGGGGGCACGCTGTGGGCACTCTTCATTGAAAGGGGGCACGCTGTGGGCACTCTGCATTGAAAGGGGGCACGCTGTGGGCACTCTTCATTGAAAGGGGGCACGCTGTGGGCACTCTAAAGTTGTTGTTGTTGTTAATATTTTTTTGTAACTTAATTCCTAATAAAACATTTAGCAGTGTAATTTTATGAGATATTTTACGAGGGCGTGTTTAGGGGCGGAGCAGGGTTTGGGTGGGGCAACAAGTGGCAAGTAACTCTTAAGGCCTGGCTAGTAGCTCATGACTTGAAATTTTGAGCCCTGCTTTACGGGTTTTTTAACCTTTTTTTTTTATTACCGGTACAGTTTCTCTTAATGTCGTGTTGGCTTTCACTTCTCCTTGTTGTGTAAGTTTATTCAGTAAGTGGACTGGAGAGCTACGTTTATAGTTTTATTTATCACTATCGCCCACTAGGGGATCCCTGCACTACTGATGGTTGGAGACATTCATTTTAGGCCACTAGGGGAACTGGCACTACTGATGGTTAGACACACTCATTATTGGCCACTAGGGGAACCTGCACTACTAATAGATGGACTTTCCACATCACCCACTTGGGGAACCCTGCACTACTGATGGTTGGACGCACTCATTATCACCCACTAGGGGAACTCTGCACTGATGATGGTTGGACACACTCACCATCAACCACTAGGGGAACTCTGTACTATTGATGGTTGGAGACACTCATTATAGGCCACTAGGGGAACCGGCACTACTGATGGTTGGACACACTCATTATTGGCCACTAGGGGAATCTTCACTACTGGTAGTTGGGACTCCCCTTATCACCCACTAGGGGAACCCTGCACTACTGACGGTTGGAGACACTCATTATAGGCCATTAGGGGAACCGGCACTACTGATGGTTGGACACACTCATTATTGGCCACTAGGGGAACCTGCACTGCTGATAGTTGGACTCTCCTCATCACCCACTAGGGGAACCGGCGCTACTGATGGTTGGACGCACTCATTATTGGCCACTAGGGGAACCTGCACTGCTGATAGTTTGACTCTCCTCATCTACCACTAGGGGAACCCTGCACCACTGATGGTTGGACACACTCAGTATCGATCCCTGCACTATTGATGGTTGGGCACACTCATTATCACTCACTAGGGGAACCCTAGATTACTGATAACTGTATAAACTCCTTATCATTGTAGTTGGTTGGATGCAGACCTTATTGCCCACTTGGGGTACCCTGCACTGCTGATGATTCAACACACATTATAGCCCCGCAGGGAAATCCTGCACTGTCTGCTCTTTGCACTGGGTCAATGAGCTATGGGGGGAACTTGACTATGTACAGCCACTCTTGCCTAAATTATTGTGTAATGGGGGCCAAGGTGGCTCTCTCAAACAGAGTGTATGCATCCAATGTCCGGAAAATTATGGAAATCTTATTCTTTTAGTAGTATGAAGTATATTTTTTATTTTTTGCACACCTTTAAATCCATTGCATACAGCTGTACAGTAAACCCCCCCTCCATTGCGGGGGTTACGTTCCGGACCCAGCCGCGAAAAGTGAAATTCCGCGAAAAACCCTATTAAAATGAATTGTAGGCATGTTTTTTTTACTGTCACTGTACATGTAAAAGCATTTTAAGGTCTTTAAACACACTTTTAAAACAATAGAAACTCATTTAAACACATAAAAGATACTAAGAGACAGAGCAAGAGCTATGGAAAACACAAAAATATTTCATTTTTAATGATTTATATAGTAAAATAACATTACAAAAAAAAACGCGAATTACCGGGACTGCAAAAACTGAACCGCGATGGAGCGGGGGATTACTGTACATCCTTGCATACTTCATACTTTTGCATTACAAAATGGATACTACGCTCATAGACCATACGCTGTATATTTTATATATTATTTTATTATATAATAAGACTTATCTGTTTCTTGGAAAGACCCTGATCTCCATATTGAATAGTCTAATGTTTCGCTTTATTCTCGTCATTCTTTCTAGCTGTGTAAGCTAAAGAAAAGTTATGAAAAACTGCAGTTTTATTGTGTGAGGAGTCAGAAGAATGAGCCCATTGCAGTCAGTCCAGGCCAGGAGAAAAACCAGTCTGAGCTGATGTGTTTGTCTCAGAAGTTAGAGGTGAGTGCGGCGGCTCTTGTTAGGGAAGGGTGCAGGGAGGTTTAAATGCAAAATAAAGGCTCAATGGAACTGAAATTTAAAATACATTGAGCTTAATTCACAAAGCTAAAATACCAGGATATCGATCCTTTTCTTATTTTTGAAAAAAAAAAAATTTAAATTAGTTGTGTCTAAAACTAAAGATCGTTCTACTTTTGTACAACATGAATTAAGCCTTTTGTGTCTAAAATGTTTGTATAACATAACTTAAGCGTACACATTTTTGGTTGCATTTAGTCCCCTTTTTAAAAACGATTTTAACAACATATTAAAGGGTAAGGCCCTTCCATAGTACAACTACAATGTATTTACAGATCAAAAAAACAAACGCAGGTCCCGATGGAAAAGCTGATTACTATCGCAGTTCAGTAAAAATGACTTTGCTGTCCAGGGTTGAACACATCCACTACCCTAAGGAGTCTTCCCTAACCTGAGACCCTCCCACAATCTCTTAACAATAATCCAATTACAGGAAGAGAAGCAGAGTACTCTAATGGGACCTGGAGGGGGGTCTCTCTAATGGACACAGAGAGGGCCTCTGTTAGAGAGTATGTTAGACAGAGCCCCCAGACATCCTGCAGGATATGGTCAGAGACTGCAGACTTGATACAAGAGCTGCTCAGAGACTGCAGACTTGATACAAGAGCTGCTCAGAGACTGCAGACATGATACAAGAGATGGTCAGAGACTGCAGACATGATACAAGAGCTGGTCAGAGACTGCAGACATGATACAAGAGCTGGTCAGAGACTGCAGACTTGATACAAGAGCTGGTCAGAGACTGCAGACTTGATACAAGAGCTGGTCAAAGACTGCAGACTTGATACAAGAGCTGGTCAGAGACTGCAGACATGATACAAGAGCTGGTCAGAGACTGCAGACTTGATACAAGAGCTGGTCAGAGACTGCAGACTTGATACAAGAGCTGGTCAGAGACTGCAGACTTGATACAAGAGCTGCTCAGAGACTGCAGACTTGATACAAGAGCTGGTCAGAGACTGCAGACTTGATACAAGAGCTGGTCACAGACTGCAGACTTGATACAAGAGCTGGTCAGAGACGAATGCTTTCTTTGGGTGGCATTTGATCACCACTGCAGTTTATTTTTTGTGCTATTTAAAAAAAAAAAAAAAAAAAACTAATTTTGAAAAAAACAAAATTTCCAAAAAAAACATCCTAATAAAGAAATTAGATTTTTTTTTTACATTTTTTATTTTACATTTTTTATCAATTTAGGCCAATATGTTTTATGCTACATGTTTTTGGTAAAATAATATCCCAATAAGCGTATATATTGTTTGGTTTGTGCAAAAGTTATAGCGTCTAGAAACTATGGGATAGATTTATGGATTTTTTTTTTTTATTTTTAACCAGTAATGGTGGCAATCAGCAATTTCTAGTGGGACTGCGACATTGCAGCGGACAAATCTGACACTAAGTGACACATTTTGGGGACCAGTGACACCAATACAGGGATCAGTGCTAAAAAATGCACTCTCACTGTACTAATGGCACTGGCTGGGAAGGGGTTAACATCAGGAGTGATCAAAGGGTTAAATGTGTCCCTAGGGAGTGCTTACTCACTGTGGGGGAGGTGATTTGATTGGGGGAAGACAGAGACTCGTAATCCTGCTTAGCAGAAACCTAGGATCTCCATCTTCCCCTCTCACAGAATGGTGGTCTGCCTTGTTTACATAGGCAGACCGCCGTTCTGCCTCTCTTGGGAACGATCGCTGGGTGCCGGCAAACATCGGGTCCGCTAGGCCCACCACTGATTGACTCCCGCTGTGTCCAATCACAGCAGGAATGGGTCGCCCGCATGTGCACCCCAGACCCGGGAATAGAAATGACGTATAGGTATGTGATTTTGCGCTGAAGGACTGTCCTGCCGCAGTATATGTACGTGGGGTGGTCCGGAAGAGGTTGAAGTATAACTATAGGCATTTTTTTTTTCCATTTTTGTGAGGGTTATAACCCGTTAGATGTTTGTTTTTTGTTTTTTTTACCATCTCTATCCCATTGGGGACTAAAATAAAGCATGAGTTATTTCATCAAAATGTGGAGGTATTTATCTCATGAAACATTCAGTATTTTCTCTCCTGATGCAATATACAGTGGGAAAGGATTAGAACCCCTGTGAGTTTTTATTGCTAATAACGAGGTAAACTGGTTTAAACCGTAGAAATATGCCAACTCCCTAATCAGTGCAGTCCCTGCAACAATACAAAAGAACGAAGGTGAACGAATACCAGGCAAAGGGAAGTTACTTTCACAGGACACGTGTGGCGTATCAAAAAAAAAAGGAAGTTCAATTAAGTAAATACAAAATATCTTTATAAATGTCATATATTAAATGAAAATAGTATAAATGTGTATGTGTGTATGTATGTATGTGTATGTATATATATATATATATATATATATATATATATATATATATATATATATATATACATAATATAGTGGTTTTTTTTTGTATTTTAACGTTGCACTTCTGTTTGTCAAAAGCATTATTTTTGTTTATGAAACTTGGTTTTATTTATAAAGCCAGTATATATCAAAACGGGTAAATCTGTGTCTGTAGTGCATGTTCAAACCTTAATACCATATTATTAGATTTTTACCCCAGGAGTATATCATTTGTTTGGAAATTCTAGAGAAATGTTTAAATAATGCATTACAATTTACCTAAACCTAGTCGATTTGTAGTTGACTAAAATGTACTGAAGATTTAGGTCGACTAAAATATAACTAAAACAATTCAGATGACTAAAAAACGACTAAAACTAAAATGGCATTTTAGTCAAAAGACTGACTGCTGCCAAAATTACCATTGCCCAAGACCCTGTCTTCTTGTGGTTATTGGTACACCAACCGATTGCATCTGGAGTATTCTGTCCAGTTCTGGTCGCCAGTCCTCAGAAGGGATGTGTTGGAGCTGGAGAGAGTCCAGAGAAGGGCAACTAAACTAATTGGGGGATTGGAGGACCTTAATTATGAAGAGTGTCTGCAATCGCTTGATTTATTCTCCCTGGAGAAGAGACGCCTGAGGGGGGACATGATAGCAATTTATAAATATTTCAATGGGGATCTCAGCATAGAAAAAAAGCTGTTCAGTCGAGGATTGCATGAGGACTCGAGGGCATACAATGCGATTAGAGGAGAAGCGTTTTAAGCTCAGGCAACGCAGGGGGTTCTTTACTGTTAGGGCTACACGATCGTGGAATTCTCTACCACAAGAGGTGGTTTCTGCGGGAAGTATGGCTACTTTCAAAAGACTCTTGGACGTACATCTCAAGGATCAGAACATTCAGGGGTATGAGAGATGATTACGGCCACACACACCTACACAGGTTGAACTGGATGGACTATTGTCTTTATTCAACCTCAACAACTATGTAGCTGTAAAAGGATATTGTACAGTGATTGCATGATCAGGTCTTAACATATATAGACAGATTTTACACATGGATGTAAAATATTAAAGCCCGATCTTTTTGGATAGTGTGGGGACCACGATCAGTTCTTAATTAAGACTGTAATTCCCCTATTTAAGGCTTCCATTTTGTTATTCGAACCATAAAGCTGGTGGAATCCTCTTTTCCTTGGTGCGGTATATGGTGATGGCCCATTAATTCCTGTAAGGTTGTTTCCTTTCCGTCTCTGCGCTGTAATTAAGAGATCTCTTAGCTTGCCTGATATGACGCCGCAAATCCCTGTGGTGTACCGGAGCCGTTTCTCAGTAGTTTGTTGTTTTATTGGCTGTGATAGCTTTGATTCATCGAGTAAACAGTGATTTCTGAGTGCAGCAATCTACGGAAGGTTCAGCGCGCTCTAATTCGCGGTGTAATTACTGTCATCCTACACGTAAATTATTCACATTTGCTGGGAACATTTCAAGGTACCGGACTAACATGCTTATTCAGTGATGTGCGGAGCAGCGGTGCGCAAAGTCATAGCAGCCAATCCCATTTCTGATTACTGTTGTTGGATGAAAGTCTAGCTTTGTTGAGAAAACTATGCGTATAAAAAATTGCTAGGGGTCTTACACTGATGGAAGTTCTACCTCCTTATTTTTGTGATCTTTCAATTGCAGGACTATAAAGTGCAGGCTAAACAATGGCAGAAGCAGAGGTTGCTTTATCAGAATGAATTAAATGCACTGAATGAGAAGAGGAAGGCTCTGCAAGGAAAATGTGACTTTTTCCAGGTATGCTTTCTGCCATGTGAGCTGCCCCGACAGCACTGTTTAACCACTTCTGGACCGGAAGATTTTCCCCCTTAATGACCAGGCCATTTTTGCAATTCGGCACTGCTTTACTTTAAGGCCCCTTTTACACTTGTGCGGCTTGTCCTGCGATTTGGGACTGCAAAATCGCATAACAAGTCGTTCTCCATTATTTGCAATGAGTACCGTTCATATCTGTGCGACTTGAAGCCGCACTGACTTCAGTCCCTGCACTACTTTGGCCCAATTTTAATGCGTTTTGAGGTCCAAAGACATAGGCATTGCTTCAAGCCCAGTCAAAATTGCTGTAATATCGCACAAGTGTGAAAGGGGCCTAACTGACAATTGCGCTGTCGTGCAAAGCTGTACCCTAATAAAATTGATGTCCTTTGGTTTTTTTTTTCACAAATAGAGATTTCTTTTGGTCATATTTGATCACCCCTGCCATTTTTTAAATTTTTTTTTATAGGTTTTATATATTTTTATTTTGTTTAACCACTTGCCGACCGCCGCAAGTAGATATACTGCGGCGGTCAGCCCCTCACAGGCAAAGTGACGTATATAAACCTCACTAGCCTGTGAGGCTCTGGGGAGCGAGCGCGCGCCGCCGGAGGCGCGCTCCCGCGCGGTCACGGACCCCCCCCCCCCCACGCGTGTGCCCGGCGGACCCGATGTCCGCCGGTCACTCTGCGATCGTCGCTGCAGAGGGAGAAAGTCAGGCGGCTAATGTAAACAAGCCGCCTGTCATTCTCCCCTGTGTAGAAACACTGATCATACGGTTCTACTATGTAGGACTGTTGATCATTGTTCCTACAGCTCAAGCCACAGCCAATCAGTTAGAATCACGCCCCTAGGGACACACACAGCCCCTCCCTCTCAAATAAAGTTAACCCCTTCACTACCAGTGTATTTTTACAGCAACAGTGCATATGTATAGCACTGATTACTGCAGTAATGTCACTGGTAACCCCAAAAGTGTCAAAAATGTCAGTTAAGGGTCCGATCTGTCCACCGCAATGTCGCAGTACCGCAAAAAAAATCGCAGATCGCCGCCATTACGTGGTAAAAAAAAAAAATCTTTCCCTTTGTTAGTAAACGCGATAACTTTTGAGCAAACCAATCAAAATACGCTTTTTGCGATTTTTTTTTTTTTTTTTTTTTTTAACATATGTAGCATAAAACAAATTGGCCGAAAATGTTAAAAAATTTTGATTTTTACATTTTTTGGGGGGGGGGAATTTCATATAAAATAAAATGTGAAAAATATTGTTATTTTTGCAAAATTGACGCTCTTTTTTTGTTTATAGCGCATGATCAAAAAATCGCACAGGTGATCAAATACCACCAAAAGAAAGCTCTGTTTGTGGGAAAAAAAGGACGTCAAATTTGTTTAGGTACGGCTTCGCATGACCGCGCAATTGTCCGTTAAAGTCACGCAGTGCCGAATCGCAAAATACCCCCTGGTCAGGAAGGGGGTAAAATCTTCCGGGGCTTAAGTGGTTAAGAAAAGAGCGACCATTCTGAAAAAAAAAAAATATTTTTTACTTTCCGCTATATAACATTCCCAATTAGAAAAAATAAAAATCTAATTTTTTCATCATTTTAGGCCAATTTGTATTCTGCCACATATTTTTGGTAAAAAAAAATTCCAATAAGTGTATATTGAGATACTGATGTATATTGATTGGTTTGTGCAAAAGTTATCGCGTCTACAAATTAGGGGAAAGAATTATGTCCTTTTTATTTTACTAGTAATGGCAGGAATCCGCAATTTTTAGCGGGACTGCGACATTGCGGCAGACAGATCGGCCACCTAACTGACGTTTTTGACACTTTTTTGGGGGGACCAGTGACATTACTACAGTAATCAGTGCTAAATACTGTAATAATGACACTGGCAGGGAAGGGATTAACACCAGGGGCGATCAAAGGGTGAAATGTGACCCTAGGGGGGTGTTTTCAAACTGTGGGGGGGATGTATTTACTGAATGAACACAGAGACCTGTGTTCCTAAATAAGAGGAACACAGGATCCCTGTGTTCATTACTGACAGAACAGAGGTCTGCCGTGTTGAGAACGACAGACCGCCGTTCTGTCTCCACGGGGTGCGATCGCTGGTGCCTGGCGGCAATCGTGGCCACCGGACCCGCTGATTGGCTACCCCTGTGGCGAATGGGCGTGTGCGCCCCCATTCGCGGTCCCGCGAAGCGACGTACAGTTACGTCGTTTTGCGGGACACAGCTGACCTGCCGCAGTATATGTACTGCTGGCGGTCTGCAAGTGGTAGAGGCAGAAAAGGAGGTCATGTGACTTGCAGTTAAAGTGGTTCTTGTGGCGATTATCAGACCCCTGACCTTCTCATCCAACTCGTGACCAAGGACCAGGCAGTCTCACACCCTGCCGTCACTTGCGTAACAATGCCACTCTCAAAGATTCTTCCAGCTTGCGGGACCACAATCTAGATGCCAGCAGACTGAGAGCGATTGTCACCGGGCTATTTAAACAATTAACCCTTTTTCTGCCACCACCTCTACGTTATGATGAGCCCAGAGGACGCTCGTAATTTTAGAAATACCAATTATGACTTTAGAATAATCATCTGTAGCACGCGCTGTCACCGCAGACAGGAGTGCCCAGAAGATTTATCCTATACAGTAGCGCGCTTTAGGAGACAGGTTAGTTGGGGTCAGTTTGCGTTTAAGAGCTTAGAGACAAAATTAACACTTTTCAAAATAAGGTTTAATTATAAAAAAGGTTAAAATTGGTGCAAATAAAAATAATTACAGAAAAATGGGTTACAAAGAAATAGAGACACAATACAGCAATTTAGAAGAATCGATAAAGAATTTGAAACACCCAGGACTTTTGAATGCAAGCGATGTTACTGCTTGATGTTAAAATTGAGAACTGACAAAACCATCTGCTTCTTTCTTTTTCTCTGACCCGCAGGGGGTGTCACCAGAGATCCTTGACCAATAAACCCTGGGGCCATGGGCGGCCCTGAAGCTTAGCAAAATGCCAAGACACCTCCCGCTTAGACAGATTACTAACAGAATTCATATCTCAAAATATGTAATGGTTACATTCTTGAAACTGATATATTCTTGTGCAGTATTGAATTCTATTTTCATAGACACAAAACACAGGTTATCTCCTAATAACCTCTGACCCGTAAGGCATCTGACAGCTAGCTTGTCTTCCCTAGGATCGAACGTGATCATGTTTGATCTTAATTCAATCGGTAATTTATTTGGCATTCAAATATATACTTTTTGTTAATATGTTATGTTCCTATCTGCATTTATAAATTGGGTATAAATTGTTGGATGTAGGTGTTAAATTTTAATTAACAACTGGGCTTGTGAAACTTACAACCCAGCCTGCTGAGACAAGGGTTGCTTCGTTTATGACCCGGCATCTGCCAGGGTCTGTTAGATAAGGCTTTTGTTTGAAGCTTGCATACTGATTAGGATAAGGTGGGGGGCTAATTTAGTTCGAGGGAGAGAGGGGGGAAGGAAAATCTCTGCTGGCTACAGCTTAAACGAAATGGTCGCCTGTGTCACTGGACAACATGAATGCCCGTGATGACAAAATGGGTGTCCCAGCGCACGACACCATTACACCTCCCCCTCTTGTGGGTGCATAGGAGGGGATTGCAATTTCCTTCCTGATGCAACCATCTCCTGCGGCTCGGCTTGACGCGACAAACCATCAGCGTTGCCATGGGTGCTACCTTTCTTATGCTGGATGGTGAAATCGTATTGCTGGAGACTTGAGCTCCACCGAAGTAGTTTGCCATTCTCCCCAGCAACACGATTTAGCCAGCTTAGGGGATTGTGATCCGTGATCACAGTGAAGTGCCATCCATACAGGTACATCTGCAACTTCTGGAGGGCCCACACGATCGCAAGACACTCCTTTTCGATTGTGGCGTATGCTACTTCCCTGGGGAGCAGCCTCCGGCTCAGATAGAGGATGGGATGTTCCTCTCCAGCATTATCCACCTGGCTCAGGACTGCACCCAATCCATATGCAGAGGCATCGGTCTGCACTAGGAAGCGGCGGGTGAAGTCTGGAGCCTGTAGCACAGGGGCGCTGGCCAAGGCCTGAAATGCCCTTTCACACTCTGGTGTCCATGACACCCTCTTGGGCAGTTTCTTTTTGGTTAGGTCAGTCAGGGGTTTTGCCAGGCTACTGTAGTTACAGACAAACTTCCTATAGTAGCCAGCACTTCCCAGGAATGACATAACCTGCTTTTTGGTTTGAGGGGTAGGCCAGGATACAGTTGTAAACCTCAGACATGAAATATGAACAGAGCAAATCCTTCTATAGTGTGTACTTGTCTCAATCCAGGGTACTAAGTGTAATTTTTCTCTGCTGCCCCCTTCCTCTGCTATCGGTATCACTTCTGACAGGTTTTTCTTACCCAAGAGATAAAAAGGTAACGGTGGAGGAATCTTCAGCACACAGCCTGTGATTGGTGAGGGGGAGGGTGGTCCTTTCATTCCAATCAGCCCTCCCTAGCATCTCAGAGTGAAACTTCAGCCCCCTGCTTTATGAAAGCTCAGACAGGCTGTATAAATCCTTCACTTTGAACGGCTGTAGGGAAAAGAGGGCCGCAGAAAAACTGGTATGCGGAAGGATTTGTTTCATCCGTGCGTATCAGTCACTTCGATGGGTATATGCAAGGGTTTACAACCACTTTAACCACTTAAGCTCCAGAAGGTTTTACCCCCTTCTTGACCAGGCTATTTTTTGCGATACGTCACTGCGTTGCTGTAACCAGTTGCCGACCACCTGCCACAGGTTTACTGCGGCAAGGTAGCTCGACTGCGCGAACCGACATAACTGTACGCCGGTCACGCGCAGGGCAAGGGTGTGTGTGCGCCCGCCATCTCCGCGATGTGCTGACTCTGTTCAGAACTGATCAGTCATCAGGTCCAGGCCAATGATTTGAGGAGTGAGGATAAATCTACTCCTAGGAAAGGAAATTCACTTCTGTAAGGGTCCTTTCACACGAATGATCCGATCTGCCGGTCAGTTTTTTCGGCGGACCTGATGGGATCCTCCATGCATCCCTATGGGGCAGCGGATGTCAGCGGATACATGTCCGCTGACACCCGCTTCCATCCGCATCCGATCCTGTCCGTGAAATCCAGACGGATGGAAACCCTATTTCCCATCCTTTGATCGGATGGGATCGGAATGGACAGGCGGTCCGTTCTCATCCGATTCCCCCATAGACAGCGGGTACCTGACAGCTCCGTCTCTGCACACAGAGTGGAGATAGAGTTGTCATCCGCCTGCTCAGTGGGGATCGGCCGATCAATCCCCCGCTGAGCAGAATGGAGTCCACCGGCGGAGGCGGACCGTGTGAAAGGACCCTAAGAGTTCTCATGGGAAAAAGATGTCTCCACTGAAGCTTTATCACCAATCCTTGTTTCCACAACAACCTGAAATTTTCAAAACCCAGTTGTCATAGGGATAGAAAGTGAGGTGAAATCTTCTGAACAGGGGCACAGATGCCTATGCTATCCAAAAAACCTAAAAATTATTCTTTTGGCTTATTCTTATAAAAAGTACCTGGTCCGACTTACAAACAAATTCGACTTTAGAACAAACCTACAGTCCCTATCTTGTTTGTAACCTCGAATGTCTGTATGCAGCAATGATGGTCACTGATGGGCGGCACGGATGGTCACTGATGGGCGGCACGGATGGTCACTGATGGGCACTATTGGGGCTGCATTGCAATAAGGGCACTGATGATCAGTGCCCTGATTTACCTTTTTCATATCTCTCCTCAGAGGAGATGCCGCTGATCGGCTCGCCTCGCCTTACATTCTGTGTGAGGTGAGGAGAGCTAATCAACCGCACTTCCTTGTTTACATGTTGTTGGCTGTGATTAGACACAGCCGATACTTTGTGAGCTGAGCCTATGGTTTGTTGTGTTGGCTGTGGAGTGGCTTGCACAGAGCCCTGACCTTTAACCTTACTGAACACCTTGGAGATGAAATGGAACATCTGTTGCAGGCCAGGTCTTCTCATCCAACATCAGTACCTGACCTCACAAATGTTTTTTTGACAAAATAGGAACAAATTCCCATAGACACACTCCAAAATCTTGTGACGACGTCCTAGAAGAGTGGAGGTTGTTTTTAACCTCTTCAGGTCTGCCCCATAGCAGTTTTATTGCTGCAAATGGGGGGGGGGGGGGGGTAAATCTTCCAGAGGTCAAGTGGTTAAACACAAACAAGGATGGGGTAAGTCAATTTTGCCCATGGTTTTGCAATTGGATGCCCAACTGGGGTGTGATGATTAGTTACCACAAACTAATGATGGGCTTGGATCGTACACGCCAGGAAGCCATACACTACACACCATCAATCATAGGCAGTGTGTGTGTGTGCAGCTGCGGGCCTGGAAAATGCCTCACTGTCTATGATTGGTGGTGTGCAGTGGTTTTTTTCTCCTTAGGTCCCATGCACACAGGGCGTCAGAAAAAAACGAGCTGCAGAGCCACTACAAACGCCAGAAAAAAGCAGCTGTAAAAACGTGCTTTTATTGCTTCTTTCATTGGCATTATTGCACGTTTGGCCACGTCGGCTTCTAGCAGCGTTTTTTTCTGCCTCCATTCATAATCAATGGTTGCCTAGGAGCCGTCATTGATACGGCTTTCAGGCCATTGATTTGAATGGATGATCCGGCTCGTGGTGCGACTTGCGCTCTGAGAATCTTGAGGGGGAACTCCATGCCAAAGTGTTGAAAACAGCGTGGCCCCCCCCCAGGTTCCAAACCAGGCCCTTCGGGTCTGGTATGGATTTTGAGGGGAGTCCCATGCCGAAAAAAAATGGCGTGGGGTCCCCCCCAAAATCCATACCAGACCCTTATCCGATCATGCAGGCCAGGAAAGGGGGAGTCGAGAGCGTCCCCACCCCCCCTGGACCATACCAGGCCACAACGCCCTCAACATGGGGGGTGGGTGCTTTGGGGCAGGGGGAGCTCTGCACCCCCCACCCCAAAGCACCTTGCCCCCATGTTGATGAGGACAAGGGCCTCTTCCCGACAACGCTGGGCGGTGGTTGCGGGGTCTGCGGGCAGGGGGCTTATCGGAATCTGGAAGCCCCCTTTAACAAGGGGGCCCCCCAGATCCTGGACTCCCTCCCTAGGTGAATGGAGTACATTGTACCCCTACCCATTTACCCCATAAAAGGCAGTGTATGTAAATAATGACAAGAGACGTTTTAAGAAGTTTATGAAAAATCTTCATCTGGTCCCCTCAGCTCTGGTCTTCTCCCCTCCGCTCTTCTTCCTCTTGTCTTCTACCCTCTGGTCTTCTTCTTCCTCCGGTCCTCCTCCGACGATGATGTCTCCGGTGATTATGCTGGCTCCAGTCCATGCAGCTTATTCTATAGCCATTAGGGGCGTGGCCTCCCGGTGATGTCACCTGGAGACTCCTCCCCCTTATGTCACAGATGACGTTTATTCTTTCTTCACGGGGAGTGATCGTGGGTGCCTGGCAGAAATCACAGCCACCGGCCCTGTGGATTGGCTTCCCCGCTGGCGAGTGGGCATGCACGCACCCCCAAGATCGCTCCCACGAACCGCCGTACAGGTGCGGCGATTCGCGGGAACCTGCTGATCTGGTTAGCAAGTGGTTATAAGGTTAATTTTTGGAATTAAACGTGTCCTAATGACAACTCCTAAACTGATTGGGAGAGAAGACAGGGGACATAGATTGAGTGCTGGGACGAGGTCATCCAGCGCCCAGGGCAACAATGCCAAACTGCACCCCCCCTTCCCTTAGGGTTAGGGTCAAGGCGCTCCCCCTCCCCCATCTATGCAATAAATCATTGCGCCCCTCCTTCCCACCCCTTGTCCCGACCCTGCTTAGCATAGATAAGACATCCCCTGAAAATAAGCCTTAGTGTGTTTTTTGTAGCAAAAATGAGTAAAAGACCCGGTCTTATTTTCAGGGAAACTCAGTAGCTACAAGAGGATCTGGGCTGTAATTTTGGGATCTCAGTGTGTTTGACTGAAGTGGTTAAACAATAATACAGACATTGCATTACAGGCTAACTGACACCTTTCAATTCTTTCATGAAACAAATGAAATTGGATTTATCTGATGCTATATTTTATTTTGGCATTGCTTGGATGATGGCCAATATAAAATGAGATTTGTGGACATGGAGATACACGAGTATTAGCACTTAGTTGAAATTGTTTTCATTTGTCTTAGAGAGGTCATCAAGGTACCCTCCATTAAAGAGGAGATGGTTAACATTTGAAGAGCACCTGTGCTGTAGTAATAAATGGAAAGATGTGAAGGAGAAGGGTAGGAAAGACAGACAATTTACTTGGATGGATGAATTTTTAAATTGTCACATTTATCTCCGAGCTTTCTGCAGCCCTATACGCTTGCAGGAATCCGTGTAAAAGACGTAAAACGGAGAATATTGAAGGGAGGCAGCAGTTCTGCTTCGTCAGGAAAATGCATTAAAATGCAAATTAAATAAAATAAAGAGGAACTCCAGCCTAATGTCCACTGGGGAGATTATCCTTCATTTTCTTAATTTCATGTCCCATTAGAAAAGGCAACTATAAAGTACTTTCATTTATTAGTGAAGTTCACTCTAGATCTAATCTATGAAAGTTAAATAGCCATATGACAGTTTACTCAGGAGTAAATTGTGCTCTGTATGCGTGTAAAGTTCAAGCAACATATATGCATACAGAATTAATGTAGCTTATTGGTTGTTAGAATGCAGGTGGCCACCGCTGCCTATTGTCTTTTGTTGCTAGGATGCAGGCATCTATTGCAGTCTCTGTTGCTAGGGCGCAGGCGGCTATTGTCACATGGCTTCCTCAGTTGGTAGGACACAGGCGGCCTTTGCTTCCTAACGTCCTCTGTTGCTAGGACACAGGTGGCTCTTGCACCCTAACAGATTACATTTTGTACTGTACACTTACATGGGTACATTGTTCATAAACCGGATCTAAGATTCAGAATTTTCCATTTATTTTTTTCAATTAATTTATTTATTTTAATTTTTTTTAAAGATCTGAACGCAGAGCAAGTTTACTGATCTTTACGCAGATGTGTGCATGGGCCCATAGAACACAATACACCTCTGTTCTGAAACTGATAAAAAAAATACAGTATTTTTTGTAGCCACATGCATGAGCCAATAGGGCTCATTCACATGAGCATTGTTTGCTTGAGACTGATCTGAGGTGCATTGCTTTTCAAAGAGGAGGAAGACAAAAGGCATTACATCGTCCCCCCTCACTGCATGTTTCAACCCCCAAAAGCATGCAACTCCCACCACAACTGCTTGTATTGTATAAGGTCGCAGAGCGTTTGAGGCGTGGCCCCATTCACTTGAATGTACTGCCCACCAGATGTGACGGGGTATAGTTCTTGCTGCATTGCCATGCAAAGCATCATGGGTGCAGCAAATATGAACTCTGGTTGCCTTTGCAGCTTAACAAGGGGAGGGGGTAAATGGTTAGGGGCAGTAAAAACACAGCCTAACCACCTGTTTTTACTACCCCCAACTGCCATGAAAACTTAGCCTTACAGGTATGCAGTGCCCAACGACGTGAAGGGGAACAGAGTCCACTTGGGAGTGTCTGTTTTTTAACAAAAAAAAAATAGAACTTTATAGTTTTGCTCCAGACACATACACTTTAATAAACTTTTGTACCGCCCGTCTCTGTCTCTCATCTCCTCTCATCTGCAGAACCTTTTCCAGTAATTATTCCAGCTGGCTGAGCAGAAGCAGTGGGCGTTTGCCGTTTTCATTTGTCTAATTGGTGCTCGGAGTCTCGTTATTGTGCCCACAATAAGGAATTCAGTGTGTAATTGTGATCTTAGTGTTGTATTTTTTATTTTTTTTCTCTCCTGGCGGTGCAGAAGCAGTCGCAGAGCTATCAGGAGCAGCTCTCGAGCAGGACACAGCTGCAGGATGAGCTCATTACCAATAACCAAAGTGAAATACGAAGATTGAGGTGCCAGCTTGATGCCTCGCAGGAGACAATCAGAAGTGACGGGGTCATCATTGAAAACCTCAAGTCTGCTGTTAAAGAAATCACATTAAGCAGGAACTTGCTGAAAGAGGAAAATCGGCAGCTCTTGCAGGAACTGAGGAATTATCAGATGCGCTGCCAGGTAATGCAGTGATGGAGCGCAGCGTCTGTCAGCAATACATCCAATCAAGTCCTAATGGATCGTGTGTAGGGTCCTATGAAGGGGCTATAAAGTAAATTTACAGCAGTGTCACTATGAAGCCAGCCATAGATTACTTTATGTCTCATCAGGAGAGATGGGGGAAAGATTTACACCTTTTCCTTCATTTAGGTATATGTAAACCCACACCTTGTAAAACAACATATTCAGTTTAAAATAGAAATGAGTAGTAAATGAGTGTGTGTGTGTATATGTATATGTATATATATATATATATATATATATGTGTGTGTGTGTGTATATATATATATATATATGTGTATATACATACATACATACATACATACATACATACATACATACATACATACATACATACATGTGTGTGATGGATAGATAGACTATCTATCTCACGAAAGTAAGTACACTCCTCTCACATTTTTGTAAATATTTTATTATACCTTTACATGTGACAACACTGAAGAAATGACACTTTGCTACAATGTAGTGAGGTATATAGTGAGATATAACAGTGTAAATTTGTTGTACCCTCAAAATAACTCAACACAGCCATTAATGTCTAAACCGCTGGCAACAAAAGTGAGTACACCACTAAGTTAAAATGTCCAAATTGAGTCCAAAGTGTCAACATTTTGTGTGACCACCATTATTTTTCAGCACTACCTTAACCCCATTGGGTATGGAGTTCACCAGAGCTTCACAGGTTGCCACTGGAGTCCTCTTCCACTCCTCCATGATGACATCACGGAGCTGGTGGATGTTAAGGACCTTGCGCTCCTCCTACCTTCGGTTTTGAGGATGCCCCACAGATGCTCAATAGGGTTTAGGTCTAAAGACATGCTTGGCCAGTCCGTCACCCTTACCCTCAGCTTCTTTAGCAAATCAGTGGTAGTCTTGGAAGTGTGTTTGGGGTCGTTCTGTTGGAATACTGCCCTGTGGCCCAGTCTCCGAAGGGAGGGGATCATGCTCTGCTTCAGTATGTCACAGTACATGTAGGCATTCACGATTCCCTCAATGAACTGTAGCTCCCCAGTGCTGGCAACACTCACTCAGCCCTAGACCATGACACTCCCACCATCATGCTTAATTGTAGGCAAGACACACTTATCTTTGCACTCCTCACCTGGTTCCCGCCACACACGCTTGACACCATCTGAACCAAATAAGTTTATCTTGGTCTCCTCAGGCCACAGGACATGGTTCCAGTAATCCATGCGCTTGCCTTGAACAAACGGTTTGTAGGTCTTGTGCATCATACTTGGAAGAGGCTTCCTTCTGGGACGCCAGCCATGCAGTCCAATTTGATGAAGTGTCATATGGCCTGAGCACTGACCAGCTAACCCCCACCCTTCATCCTCTGCAGCAATGCTGGCAGCACTCATACGTCTATATACCAAAGGCAACCTCTGCATACGACGCTGAGCATGTGCACTCAATTTCTATGGTCGACCATGGCGAGGCCTGTTCTGAGTGGAACCTGTCCTGTTAAACCGCTGTATGGTCTTAGCCACCGTGCTGCAGCTCAGTTTCAGGGTCTTTGCAATCTTCTTATAGCCTAGGCCATCTTTATGTAGAGCAACAATTCTTTTTACAGATCCTCAGAGTTCTGTGCCATGTTGAACTTCCAGTGACCAGTATGAGAGAGTGAGAACAATAACACTAAATTTAACATGCCTGCTCCCCATTCATACCTGAGACCTTGTAACACTAACGAGTCACATGACACCGGGGAGGGAAAATGGCTGATTGGGCCCAATTTGGACATTCTCACTTAGGGGTGTACTCCCTTTTGTTGCCAGCGGTTTAGACATTAATGGCTGTGTGTTGAGTTATTTTGAGGGGCCAGCAAATTTACACTGTTATACAAGCTGTACACTCACTACTTTACATTGTAGCAAAGTTTAATTTCTTCAGTGTAGTCACATGAAAAGATATAATAAAATATTAGCTCCATATAGTGTATACAGTGGTGACAGCGGCCGAATGAATCAGTAAATCAAATATTCAGTTTGTTTGGGGTAGCTTGGACCAAACAAATTATTTAAAGTGATAGCAAAGCTGGAGTTAGACTTTAAGGTGACAGATTTGCCCATGTGGCTATAAATGTTGGGGTATGTTCTCAATTCGAACTTTGGAACTCAGTTGGATAAAGAGAGAAATGTTTTCAACATTGTAGAACAAATCCAGCTGATTGTGACTACTACTACTGGCTGAATCCATAGTCTTGAAAGTGATGGTTTGACAGATGTACAAGTTAGTCACTCTCTTCTGTATTTTTTTGGCACTCCAGAAAATCGAAAATGAACTCTCTGAAGCTAAAACTGAACTTCAGGCACATGACAACCTCTGGAGAGCAGCGGAGCTTGATCAAAGCCCGATACACCTAGATGTGGCTCGATATGAGAACTCACAGAGGAATACGTTCAGGTATGGTTTATATCATCATTTGCAAAATTGATTTGATGAAATCTGACTGACTTAAAGTGAACCTGGCAGTTTTTTGAAACTTAAAAAGAAAACTTGTAATAAATGAAATATTTGGGCTGGAGGGAGTAGAAGGTAGCTAAAGCAGACTGCTGCTAATTATCACATATTGATTAGGTTAGAGAAGAGAGGGAGTGGGGGCTAGAGTAAGGGTAGGATTACATAGCAGCTTTAGAAAAGTACTATTAAGGGCAATGATGAGGTGCTATAACCCAATAATAACAAATACCTTTTCAACCTTGATTATTTTAGGGTTCTCTAAAGTTTCTATACAAAGGGCTAGTTTACTGTCCTTCATATTTCAGAGGGACCGAATTGTGGGCAGTGGGAGTAGAAAAGGTCCCAACATTTGTCAAAGTAAACGTTGCCTTAAACTCAATGAGCAGTGGGAGTAAAATAATAATATAGTGCTTGTGGTCCATAAGAAGATGAATAGTGCCCCATCATTGGTGTTTGTGGGAGGAATAGTGCCCCATCATTGGTGTCAGTGGGAGGAATAGTGCCCCATCATTGGTGTCAGTGGGAGGAATAGTGCCCCATCATTGGTGTCAGTGGGAGGAATAGTGCCCCATCATTGGTGTCAGTGGGAGGAATAGTGCCCCATCATTGGTGTCAGTAGGAGGAATAGTGCCCCATCATTGGTGTCAGTGGGAGGAATAGTGCCCCATCATTGGTGTCAATGGGAGGAATAGTGCCCCATCATTGGTGTCAATGGGAGGAATAGTGCCCCATCATTGGTGTCAGTGGGAGGAATAGTGCCCCATCATTGGTATCAGTGAGAAGAATAGTACCCCATCATTGGTATCAGTGGGAGAAATAGTGCCCTGGCATCGGTATCAGTCAGAAGAATAGTGCCCCATTATTGGTATTAGTTGGTGGAATAGTGCCCCATCTTTGGTATTCGTGAGAAGAATAGTGCCCCATCTTTGGTATCAGTGAGAAGAATAGTGCCACATCATTGGTATTAGTGGGAGAAATAGTGCCCTGTTATTGGTATCAGTGGGAGGAATAGTGTCCCATCATTGGTATTAGTGGGAGAAATAGTGCCCTGTCATTGGTATCAGTGGGAGGAATAGTGCCCCATCATTGGTATCAATGAGAGGGAAAGTGCACTATCATTTGTGTCAGTGGCAGGAATTATGCCGCACTCTTGGGATCCAGTGTGAGAAATTATGTCTCCTGAGAAATAATGTCTCGTAGGAGTGGGAGGAATAGTGCCCCAAGGGCCGATGAGGACAAACAAAGGGCATCTGGCCCACAGTTCGCAGTTTGGAGACCACTGGTTTAGATCAATCAAGTCAATGCAGCATGAATTCTGCTTTTGGATTTGCTGCACTTTAAGCATTAGGAAAACTAACTTCCATCATCATTTAGGGATTTTTTTCTGATAAAACATTAAAATGTGAGAAAATTAGTCTTTTAGTTTCCCCTTGTGAACATAAGCAGTTTTCCTGGAGATAATTAAAAGTAAACATTTGCTCGTTATAGAAAATGCATATCCTGCTGGTTCTTCTAGCTGGGCTTATTTAATAAGATGACGAGTAGGGTGCAGCGACCCAGGCGACAACTCAGTTACACCTTTAATTAGTTGTCAGTACAACAATCTGTAATTGATGATTGGTTGCTATAGTGTACTGCACGTTGCTTAATAAATCAGTTGTGTAGCTTGTGCAGATGATTCACAGTAGTGTCATAGATCTTGATCCTGACCTATGAGGTTAGATGATATTGTACTTACCTTACTATACTCTGTTTAGAAACTTGCACAATTAGACAGTCTCAAATTCTGCCGGGTCCACTTTAACATGATCTCTGAGAAATTTTCAAACTAAAGACTAACAACTTTGTCAAACTGCAGTAACCTTGGCTCCGGCTCATGTACATTGGGTAATCCTCTGCCAAATGTTTTTTTGGAACCAGGCTCTAAATATGGGACCTCAATGCTAAATGTTGGGCCTTGACTTCTGGCATGGAACTAAGCCATACAATATGTCATTTAGCAGTTCAATGTGAGAGCCTTTACGTGCCAATTAGGCTCTCCCATAGCATTACAAATTGGGAGGGGGCTTAGTTCCAATGTGGATGGGGTTAGCCGGAATCTAGGCTTTTATGTAAGGTGTGGTTTGATATCCAGGGTTTCCCAGAACCACAAAAGTCTAGCCGAGGATTACCAAATGTACATTTTTAGCAAAGTTTGGTCACGAAAATGTTATTTTTACATGTTTTTATCACCACGGGTTGCAGGAAGGAGGAAAAGGAGTGTGGAGGGCGTGGGGGGAGATGTAGGAGGGGACTCAGGAATGTTTGATAGTAATGTTCAGGAGAGGGGTCCAGAGGGTATAACAGTAGGCAGCAAGTCCAGGAGTGAGGAGCTAGCAGGAATTTTTATTATTTTTTATATATTTTTTTTTTTTCTGAAGACTAGGTGCTGAGGTGTCCATGTACCCGCTGGGGACTAGGTGCTGATGGGCTGTGTAGGAGGATATGAAAAAGGGAGATATGTGTAGCAGAGGAGGAGGGAGTATATCTTAGTGGTTAATAAATGCAGGGGAGGTTACAGGGAGGGTATCCCAGCAGGCAGTAAGTGCAGGAGGGGACTGCAGAGATGGGTTTTCACTGCCAGTAGTATTTCCTCAATGCCGATTCACCCGTACATGCTCTAATGAGCGTGACGCAAGCAAACCGACAATGACAATCTAAATGAAACGCATCCTAAAAAATGTCCACAATAATCCTAATAAAATTTTCACAACACAACAGACACTGAAGTTTAAACAGGAGGCTTGTGTCAGTGGAATTTGGGATAATGGAGGTGAAAAAATAAAAAACCCGAAAATCCAAGCATATTATTGGAAAAGACTGTCATGCAGTCCAGGAACAGTGGTGGTGGCACTGGGGAGGTGCGAGATGGGAAAAGATTGCCAGGGAATGTTTAAGCAGGAAAGAAGCAGTGGAGCTCAGATGATTATATGAGCCAGAGGCAATGGAAATTATACTGATATTTGGCATGGTGCATACAATAAATGTGAGGGATTGTTGCACATATGCTGGAGACTGGATGCTAAGGGGTTTACGCATGTGCCCTGAGTTATTACCAGGGTGGATTTGGTTTAAATCAAGTCACAATTTAAATCCTGATTTAAATCAACTCTGTTTAAATCATAATTTTTAAAGAGCAACTGTCACCTCTGACCCGCTGTTGACTCATCGACAGTCCCATTCACTTAAATGGGACATCTGGTGATGCGGCAGTGACACAACAAGGTGAGGGATGTGGTAGCAGCAGGTGAGTGGATGCCCGCTAACAGGCGCTGCCATGATAAATCTAAATTGACAGATGCTCTTTAAATGTAATGACTTATTTTTGCTGGTAGTTACAATCTTTAATACGGTATTTGCAAAAAAAATGAAGGTTTCCTATTTAGAATAATAAGCTGTCAAGTTAGTAAAACGGCAATATCAGAACTGATTCAATCATACGGTTTGTAGTGTACATAGGTTTGCAAAACAATGGGATAAAGGAATGTTCCTGAACTTTGTTTTATCTCATGGTTACTGTGAAAGTATGTGAATGCAGCAATGCAGTGCATGTTATCTTTGCTTGCAGAGCTTGGATTAATTAAATGAGTTTACCAAAAATTTAAATATTGCAGAATATACAGCCTCATGCTACATAACTAAGCTCCATTTCATGCTGGAATAAATGAAATTATTAATGCATCCTAAATGGAAAACTATCTTTTAGATAGGTTTTTACTTCAAAAGCATTTTGATAAAATACATTTTGATTAACCAAAAAATAAATCAGATTATAATTTTTTTTTTTTTTTTTTTTTTTTTTTTTTTTAATTTTATTTTTCAAATTGATTTTTATCCACCCTGGTTTTTACACATATGATAGAGAACAAAACCCAGATAGTAATTGGACTTAGAATACAGAAGAGGGACACCTAAATTAATATAAATGAATAAAAAGTTTATTACAAATTTAAAAAATTACAGATTAAAATATTCCAAAAAATTGCTGCTTTGTGGGACCCTTGTAAACCACATATGCTTTTCAATTACTGTTATTGTGCTCCAACATAGCCCAAGAGGTTTACTCGTTTCACATTATTTGCTTCTTCAGGACCTTATGTTCTTGGAGGCAAAGAAGAATAGCCTAACTGAAAAAGACATATGCATAATGAATACATACAGTATATTTATACAGATACATTGGAGACTGGATGCTGAGGGTTCAAGCCGCAGATGTGGATTGGGTGCTTGGGGGTTAAGACACATGTTGGCAACTGGCCACCGAAGGTTAACATACAAGTGTAGGGAACTGAGTACCAAGGAGATAATGGACATGGGCTAAGGACTGGGTTCTTGGGGGTTAATGCACAGGGGTTAGTGCACAAGAGATGGGGATGGGCACTAATGGGTTAATGAACATATATATCACTCATCTTGCTGCTTGACTGACCTAGCTGAACCTCAAGTAGGTGTCTGAGCTTTGTGTGCAATGTCTATGGGGAGGACACGGCCAGTCTTCAATATGCAATGTGTGATTGGAGAGTGGCGCATCTCAGTGAGGTACATTCTGTCTGCCTTAGCACTGGGAGGTGAAGAATTTATTTGAACTGGACCTTTTTAGATATTCAGGATGTGCCGAACACCCCCCTGTTCGGTTTGCAGCAGAACTCTCGAACAAGGGAAATGTTCTAACCCAAGACCCATTGAAATCTTTGGGAGCCAAATGGGAAAAATCAAAATGGCTCATTTTAAAGGCTTATAGGCAAGTAATTGGCCATAAAAGGGGTATGGGGGTCTGGGTACTGCCCTGGGGGACATGTATCAATAAAAAAAAAAAAATGTTTTTTTAGGAGCAGTGATTTTAATTATGCTTAGAGTGCAACAATAAAAATGAAAAATTCCTTAAGGCTGGGTTCACACTAGTGCGAATTAAATTTTGATGTGTGTGAACCCAGCTTCAAATATAGTGCCTGGGGGGTCCCCTTAATGTGCCTGTAAAGTGGTGCATCTGTAGCATGCCTAAAACATGCTACAGCAAAAATGACCTTTCTAAAGAAGAAAAAAAAAGAGTCAAATCCCATTTAAAATGACTCATGGTTACAATTGCTGAAACCTGGCTATTGCTAAAATTTTTTATTTAAAAATGGCGTGGGGTTCCCACCAAAATCCATACCAGACCCTTATCCAGACCCTCAACATAGGGGTAGTGGGTGTTTTGGGGCAGGGGGGCTCTGCCTCCCCCCCCCACCCCCTCCCAGAGGAAGCCTGTCCCCATGTTGATGGGGACAAGGGCCTCTTCCTGACAACCCTGGGCTGTGGTTGTGGGGGTCTGGGGGCACGGGGCTTATCAGAATCTGGAAGCCCCCTTTAACAAGGGGGGCCCCAGATCCTGCCCCTCCCCCCTAATGTGAATGGGTATCGGGTACATAGAGCCCATACCCATTCACCAAGTAAGTGTACAAAAATAACAAGAACGTTTTTGACAAATCCTTTATTTTAAAAAAATAAATAAAAAATAGTGTCTCTTGATGTAAATTTAAATCCATCGTCAATCACACCTCCTGCCATATGCCCGCTCCGCTCTTTGACATTTTGCCCCCTTCTGAGATCACGTTGCAGAGCGGGCATACGGCGGGAAGCCTCCCAGGAGGTGAAAGCGTTTTTTAATTTTTAGGTCGGCGGGTGGCGAACACCCTACAATTTCGGGTGTGTGACGAACAAGCAAACGGTCAAATGTTCGGCTGAACCGTTCTCCCATCCCTATTTGATATACACAGTCATACACAAGGGGTCATTTTTGAAGAGGTCAAATCTATCATTTACCTTTTTGTCAGAACTAAATTCCAAGCTTGCTTTATATGAACAGTAAATAAAGCTGTTTAAAAAGAAAAAGTGTCCAACTGTGATTCCTCCTTAACTGCATTTGTCTTTCTGCGACAGGTCCGCTTTAATTATCTCTAATAAAACTTTCACTGTCTTGGAAGATCTGGAGGCATAATGAGATATTTCTACTCTATCCACTTAGTTCACAGTTTAATTAGATTAAAAGTCTGCTTACTGACAAAATTTTGCTGGATGAGAAGCAATTAAATTGGATGCCTGTACCTGCTCGTTGTATTTTATCGGAAAACATGTTGTCTTTTTTTTTCCTTTGTTCCAGCTACAAGGAGTCGAAGCACAAAGAGCAGATTCAGAAAAGGGAAAAGATGTCTCATTGCAACCAAGATGAGGTAACCACAGTGACTTCTTGTACTTGTGCTGCAAGGAAAGGTTGATGTTTACATGCTCACTTCCCAGGTCTATTCAAAGGTTATCCTCTGTTTGACAGATCCTACTAAAAGAATAGCCTGGGGGTTAACACATCAGTGTCTGAAACAGAAATAATACTTGTAGTTGGCTTTGCTTCCCAATATAACTCGCTAAAATATGCTTGTCATTTAGTAAAGATCATCTTAATTTTTTCTTATGGTGCATTACAAGTTGTATCTCCTTTTGCTATTAATGTTTGTGGGGGAGGCACCTTGCCCTGCATGTGGTAGTACCTTTCGCCGTGCACGCGTTCATCGATGCCTGGGACCAGTCAGGAACTGTGGTCATGTGAGAATCTAACATTAAAGCAATTCCCCAAATTAGAGATGAGCTGTGTCACTGTGTGCAGTAAATAAAATTGCAGAGTTTCTCTGAAAATGACTGTTAATGCCACTAGTCACTTGTTGTCTGATATATATTGCAATTCAGTGGGCCACCGCTGAGCCGTGCCCTCTCTACCGGTCCAGCATGCCTCTAACACCTTACTTAAAGTGGCAGAATGGGGTCTCACGATGCACGTAGTGCAGACCTCATGCATGTACTTGTAACTCCTTCGCTCTCGTACCATGTGACCATGTCATGATCTCCATAACATGGGTTCGATCCCAGTTGCTAGTAGAAGTCTCCCCTGTCACCTACACCAGGTATTATTCTTCATGACCGGCTGCTATACACTTGTATGTGCTTTACTGACCCAAGTTCTTTTGATATACCAAAATCACCATGCACCCCTTTGAATAAATTCATACCTGGTTTAGAATAGTTGATGCCACTTTACTTTCAAAGTCTTTCAGCATTACAGTCCATGACAACCATTAAAATTGGAAGAACCCTATTTGGCTGCCCAGGCATACCTTTTAAAAGGCCTCCTAGGTGTTTGGCTGGTCTCTGGATTGCCAGTGCCAGCAGTCGTCCTACACAGTAGTCACAGCATGTCCTGCTTAGAGTGGCCTAAAAAGGAGCCCCAAACCTAGCCTTCCCCCAATATTTTATATCACCAGGGGATAGACTGGATCCAAAAAGCCCAGGGACAGCAGCACACACATTAACTCCCCCCCCCCCCCCCCAGCCTGGGTCAGCCACTAACTAAAGCCAACACTTCTGTAGGCAACCTGCCTACGCTTTTATTTTTCAAATTTAAGCCCCGTACACACGCACAGATTGTTGGTCGTAAATTGTTGGCCAACGTCCGATCTGCCGATTGTAGGCTTGTTAGTATGATGCTTCCGACAACCAACTGCGAATTTTCGGCCGAAAAAAATCTGGTGTGCATGCTATAAAATTTTTGTTGGCCAACAAAGAACGGCCGATTGTTCCTCAAGCTGGATACACACTGTCCAACTTTTGTGGTTAGATTTCCTTCAGATTTACCTTTTCTATGTAGTGCAAGGGCCTGCCAGATTGCATACAAATTGAAAGTGTTTAGGTTTGACCTCATATTATATGGTTTTGGTAAGTCTGAAGGAAAAAGTCTTCAGAAAATCTTATAGTGTGTATGGCCCATTAGTCAGTACAGATTTCGGCAGACAAAAATCAGATGAGCAAGACTGGGCATGCTCTGAGAAGAAAAAACACACTGAAAGTCAACCAGAACATGACATCACTTCTGAAGTTGGTTTTTGTTGGCCAACAAAAGTCCAGTGCAAGTCTAGAGCACATTTCAACCAACAAACAACACTGGACAAAAGTTGGCCGATCAGTTGGCCAACAATCTGTGCGTGTGTACGGGGCTTTAAAGAGAACAAGTTACCACAGAGATTGTGCAGGAACACTTGTTAAGTATCATCTCATTTTCCAATAACTTGCCATGGTGTGGGTACTGGACACAGCAGGCTAAGTAGTCAAACTGAAAAAACAGACTTTTGTGGTTGGTTTTCAAGGTGTTTAGAGACCATGCATCAAATTATCCCTCTTGAAAGTTCTATGTATGCTCCAGCACCTTTAAAGTGAGGGTAAGCCCAAAGTGTTCTTTACAACCTAGGTCAACGCTGTAGGGTCTTCTCTAAATTGCATCTGCCCATGGTGTCTTCTCTGCTTGATCCACCCTGGGGTATTGGGCTGGGCTGGGCTAAGGTCTTTGTCCCAGGTTCAGGCATTTGCACCAGGCTGGGTCTTTGTTCCAGGTGTGTTTTTTTTTCCCCCAGATTGCATCTGCCCCAGTGTCCTTATTCCAGGCCGAGGGCGGGGGGGTTTGCACAGGGCTGGTCTTTGTCCCAAACTGGGCCTGCCCCATGGGGTCTTTGCTTCTGGCTGTGTCTTTCCAAGAATAGATTCATTATATATAAAGTAGAAAAAAAAAATGATAGACTACACAGACTACAACACCACCATAAAACAGTAATTGTCTGGTTTATTCCACCTCACCAAAGGCAATTGAAAAATGTGCTAGCTTATTTTGACATTTTGTAGTTACAATTTTTAGTGTAGGAAAAAGTTCATACTTGTGTGATCTCTGTAAAAGATGGGCATATCATTATTTACTTGCTCTAGTTTTTATAAAGGCATTTGGATTTTTTTTAAATGCTATTGGATTTATTGACCCAATTGGTAATATATCAGAACAGCTGTTCCTTAATGACAGTGGTAGAAAAGTATTTTTGGAGCCAAATGGCTAAATGCACACAATCAAGGAAACGTTTGCTTTTGTTTCTCACTCTTCCATGTTAAATTGGACTCCTGCTGCAGCCTCTTTTAGCGTGCACTCTATAGTCCTCTGAACAGACTAAACAGACAGTCCCAAACCTGATTGTATACGTTTTACAGGGGAATTAAATAAAATTGGACCTGTTGTATACCTTTCCTAATCATTACACAGGCTAAGAAACATTGGTGTGCCTTTATAATGAAAGGTATGTGATACTATGGCCTTGCCCATTAATACAATGACACTGTCCAGTAATATGAATCATATTTTGTACAGAACAGAGTAAAGAGCTCTTTTTGTAGGAACATTAATTGGCATTGGGGGTGCAGGTCAGTCCCACAAACCTTTTTTGTTAGATTTCATCATTAGCATTCCTGCCGCTTTCTTTTTCCTTCACTTTGACAAAGGTCTTCTCTGCAATCAATCAATTTACAGATTACATAGCTGTGCTTGTCCTTTCACCCTGTGTACTTATTGTGTAATTCAACTGTAAATTATGGCCCTGTATTAGGAAACTGTACGGATGACAAAGAAAGAGGTCAACTTCTAGAGAATCTATGCAGCATACAGTATGGCATGCAATTTGCAAAGGCTCCTGTTTACAGGTTTTGAGTGCATACGCTTATTGAAATGACAAAAAATGGTGACGTTAAAGGAGGACACCACATATAGTGAAGAGAAATATCACATGCCCCATGGTAAATGAAAAGAGAAGAACCAAGTGAATGTTAAAATTGTATATTAATTGGGCTGCTTGGGTGAATCATTTCTTAACACCCACTTTTGACCACTTGCATCTACATTTACAGAACAGGTAGGAGGCAGCCAATGGCTTTACATTTGTAGTAAAACACATAGGACTGCTGGTTGACTCCTACATTTGTAGTAGAGCACATAAGGCCTCTGACACCTATTGTAACGCTCCTGCGTTTTTAGTATAGGCTGGATTTGCAGCTGCAAAATCTCCACTCAGTAGTCATGTAGAGATGTGTTGAATACCAGATCCAACTCTCCAGGACTCATCACCGTGGGCCTGTCAGCTTCAACATACAGATATATACACACTCAATGAGATGTTCCTGGAGTGATAGGATGTATATGATAGTATGAAGGTGATGTGCTGAAGGGACAGGTGTGAACAGTGACAAGGATGGTAATCACTTGATAGGTTTGTATAGGAGAGTTCAAGATGGTATTTAGGAATGCAGATAGGTTAGTATCGAGTATGCTAACAGGTGGTGAGGACAGCAGATGACAAATACAGGATAGACTAACCCAGTGCAAGGATAGATAGTAGTAGACAGGAGAGCTAGCAATCTATGCAGCAGTGCAGATGATAGATGGTAGTAGGCTCAAGAGCTAGCAATCTATGTAACAGTGCAGATGATAGGATAGTATGGATAGGTAGTAACAGTCCTTAATGTGCATAGGTAGATAGTGCAATAAGGTTATGGAGGGTTCCCCTGCGGGGTACTTATCACTTGTAATGTTAGTAGTTTAGAGAGGTCCAGTAGATAAGGAATGATCCGGTAGCGAGATACAGGGATCAGTAGCGAGGTTCCGGTCTGCATCAGGTAAAGGGAATAGCTGGAGGTTCCGATCGAGAGACAGGCTTGAAAGCATGTGGATAACAAGGCAGGAAGGTAGGGAGAGATAGCCATAAGTAGAAGCGGTATGCCAGGAGTGATCAGGTAGCGAGATACAAGATCAGTGAGTGAAACAAGTCCAGGTAGCGAGATACATGAGCGAGTAACATCAGGTAGGCTGCTTCTGACATGGCTTGATCGAACCAACCATGCGGTTGAACGAACAATGTGAGTGAGACCGCCGGCGGTTGAAATAGCCGCTCTGCGGCGCTCAGCAGTGACCTCATCGTTCTTAAAGGTATATGCGTACCACCTGAAGAGAAAGGTGGGACGCATTACAGAGAAAGTGGTGATTAAGGGTACCGGAGGTACCAGAATCTTACAGTACCCCCCCCCCTTAAGGCCGGCTCCGGAAGGCCTATAGGACAGGTTTCTCTGGGTGTTTCGAGTGAAAGTTCCGTATAAGTCTAGGCGCATGAATATCAGAGGTATCTAGCCAGGTGTCGTCTTGGGGTCCATAGTTCTTCCATCTTATGAGATACTGGAGTCTTCCTCTATGGATGCGAGAATCCAAAATTTCCTTGATCTCATACTCTTCTCCGCCTTCAACTTGTATTGGAGGTGGAGGCAAGATGGTAGGCCTTATTCCTTGGTTAGGAACATGGGGCTTCAGTAGCGACACATGGAAGATGGGATGGATCTTGAGATCTGCTGGTAGGGTGAGCTGTACTGCAGCTTTTCCGATAAGTTTTTTAATTGGGAAGGGTCCCAAAAATAAAGGTCCAAGCTTCTTGCTAGGGATTTTTAATCTTAAGTTCTTTGTCGATAGCCAAACAAGGTCCCCAATAGCATACTGAGGAAAAGGTCTTCTACGAAGGTCGTAGTACTTTTTTTGTTGACTGTGAGCGTGTGATATAGTGGTATTGAGTAAACCCAAAGAGTCTTTTATTTGGGTAAGGTAATGCGAGGCTACTGGGTTACTCGATGGCAGGATGCGTGGTGGAAGAAGAGTGGGATGAAACCCATAGTTCAAGTAGAACGGACTTTGCTTCGTATTACTGTGGGTTGCGTTGTTGTAAGCAAATTCTGCTAGAGGAAGGAGATCCACCCAATCATCCTGCAAGTATGATGTGTAGCAACGTAGATATTGCTCAATGCACTGGTTGACTCTTTCAGTCTGTCCGTTGGTCTGAGGATGGTAGGGAGAAGTGAGCTTTCGCTTAATGCGTAAAATTTGACAAAGTGCTTGCCAAAATTTAGAGATGAATTGTGAACCACGGTCGGACAAAAGAGTTTTTGGAATTCCATGCAACTTAAACACATGTTTCATCAGTAGTTCCGCTGTTTGTTTAGATGAAGGTAGTCTACGGATAGCAATGAAATGTGCCATCTTTGTCAAGTGGTCCACTGACACTAGGATGGTATTAAATCCTTTAGAGGGTGGTAGTTCTACTATGAAATCTAAGGACACAACTTCCCATGGAACCTGGGGTATTGGTAGACTACAAAGTAGTCCAGATGGTTTTGTAGTGTCAATTTTGGACCTTGCACAGATGTCACATGAAGAAACAAATTTTTGTACAGACGTCTTCATATCAGGCCACCAAAACTGCCTGGTGAGCAAATTAAAGGTTTTCGTTATATACCCATATGTCCTGCCATGGGCACATCATGCGATAACTCCAAGATCTTGGTGCGCATAGTAGGGGGTATGTAGAGTTTGTCATTGTAATAGAGGAAGCCTTCTGCATCAGTACTTAGTTGTGGTGGAGGTGAATCCATTCTTATACTGTGCAAAATCTCTTCCTTCAAGGAACGGACAACACCAATAATGCGTTCATAGGGTATTATGGGAATGGAAGGGATTTCGGCGCAGTTATCTTCGGTTAATCGTGATAGCGCATCCGCTTTTTTATTTTTGTCTGCAGGCGTGTAGGTCACTAGGAAATTAAATCTTAAAAAGAATAATGACCATCGTACCTGCCGGTGGGAGAGAGTCTTGTTAGTCTGGAGGTATTGAAGGTTTTTATGATCTGTATATATGAGTATTGGTAACTGGGTACCTTCGAGCAGATGTCGCCAATTCTCCAGTGCCAGTTTTATGGCAAGCAACTCCTTTTCACCCACTGGGTAATTCACCTCTGGGCTGCTTAGTGATTTTGAAAAGAAAGCAACTGGGTGGAGTGATGAAGTGTTTGTTGGTCGTTGGGAGAGAACTGCTCCTACTGCCATATTTGACGCATCTACCTCTAGAATATATTGGAGGGATGGGTCTGGATGGCGTAGTATGGGAGCAGAAGTAAAGCTTGATTTTAACAAGCAGAAAGCTTGATTTGCTTCTTCTGACCATTTGAATGGTTTTTTTATACTTGTCAGTTGTGTGAGAGGTCTCACAATAGCGGAAAAGTTCTTGATGAACTTCCTATAGAAGTTCGAGAATCCAAGGAATCGCTGTAGGGCCTTACGAGTTGTTGGTATAGGCCAGTCTAGAATACAGGATATCTTACTCATATCCATCTTAATTCCAGTTTTGGATATGAAGTATCCTAGAAATAATATTTCTTCTTTATGAAATAGACATTTTTTTAATTTCACATATAGTCTGTGTGAGAGCAGTCTGGACAACACAAGTCTTACATGTTTTATGTGTTCAGGCATAGATCGAGAATAAATAAGTATATCGTCTAGGTATACTACAACACAGACATCAAGTAAGTCTCTAAAGATGTCGTTTATGAATCTTTGGAAAGCTGCGGGAGCATTACATAGCCCGAATGGCATCACAAGGTATTCGAATAGTCCGTATCTGGTTCTGAATGCTGTTTTCCACTCATCCCCGTCACGGATTCGGATTAGGTTGTATGCCCCCTTCAGGTCTAATTTGGTGAAATAAGTAGCCCCACGCACCTGTTCAATAAGTTCAGGGATGAGCGGCAAAGGATAGCGATCCTTTATCGTAATCGTGTTTAATTGCCTATAATCGATAATAGGCCTGAGACTGGAATCTTTATTGCGGACAAAGAAAAGTCCTGCAGCAGTGGAAGAAGTGGAGGGTCTAATGAACCCTTTTGTCAAATTCTCATCCAAGTATTCCTTGAGATGAGAAAGTTCATCCTGTGAAAGGGGATAAACATGACCGAAAGGCAATTTGCTGTTAGGGAGTAGATCGATAGTGCAATCGTAATCCCTATGGGGAGGCAACACTTGAGCATTTTTCTCAAGGAACACTTCGGACAGATCCTGATAGCATAGTGGTGCAATTTCATCTGACACCACAGACAGAATCTTCCCATAAGATGGGAGGTTACACGTATTCTCACAATAGTGAGAAGGGAAAACCAAAGTCCGTTTTTTTCCAATCTATGATTGGTTGGTGTGTGTGTAACCAGGGAAGTCCCAAAATAATAGGAAAATGGGGTGAGGATAGTATGTCAAAGGTGATGGTCTCCACATGTGATTCGTTGGTAGTGGCAAGGAGTGCCTGTGTCTGGTTGGTGATTGGACCAGAAGACAGTGGAATACCATTAATGAAACTAACAGAAACAGGCTTAGATTTTGAAATAATAGGTATTTTATTTAAGGTAACAAAGCGTGTATCAATATAGTTTCCACAAGATCCAGTGTCGACCATAGCCTTGGTGGTGATCCTAGTTTGGTCCCACTGTAATATTAAATGAACAAAAAGATAGGGGTTAGAAAAGGAAGTCGTTAATCCTCCCAGCAAGACATGTGAACACTCACCCTCTTTTTTGCGGACAAGGGGACAGGTGCTTATCAAATGATCCGAGGATGCGCAGTACATGCAGAGATTTCTGGATATTCTTCTAGCTCGTTCGTCGTTAAAGGTGGGCGTATGGTTCCTACATCCATGGGAGTAGGGTCAACGGCCAAAATCTGAGAAGGACTAGACAATGGCATTCCCATCTTTTCAGCCCTTCTTTCTCGCAGTCGTCTGTCGATGTTGATACTAAGTTGTATCAAGGCCTCCAAGGTGCCAGGTAAATCCGCTCGGGCGAGCTCGTCTTTAGCAGCTTCCGATAACCCGAGTCTGAATTGAGTTCACAAAGATGTGTCATTCCACCCTGAATCAAGGGTCCATCTTTTGAACTCAGATACAAAGTCTTCTACAGGTCTCCTTCCTTGTTTTAAGGCCCTCAACTGAATATCAGCAGTACTCTGCCTATTGGGGTCATCGTATAAACTAGCGAGTTCCGCTAGGAATAAGGAATAGGTGTTGAGAATCTGATCATTATTCTCAAAGAGAGAGTCTGCCCAGGCCCGTGGATCACCCGTCAAGTATGAAATAACGGTACAGACTTGATTTGATCAGTGGGGTATGTACGAGGTTTTAACAAAAAAAGCAATTGACATGCGTTTTTGAATTCACAAAATTTTTTCCGATCACCTGTAAACACTAGAGGAGGGTTTATTTTAGGTTCAGGAGGCTGAACAGCAGTAAGCCGTGAGAGCTGGGTTACCTGCTGTGTTAAAGTCTGATTCTTTTCTTGTACGTCAGTCAGAGCAAGTATTAACGCTTTTACTTGTTGTGTTAATTGTGTCACTTGAGTGGGTAATTCTGCTGAATCCATTTTTAAGGTTCGTTCAATCTGTAACACTCCTGCGTTTTTAGTATAGGCTGGATTTGCAGCTGCAAAATCTCCACTCAGTAGTCATGTAGAGATGTGTTGAATACCAGATCCAACTCTCCAGGACTCATCACCGTGGGCCTGTCAGCTTCAACATACAGATCTATACACACTCAATGAGATGTTCCTGGAGTGATAGGATGTATATGATAGTATGAAGGTGATGTGCTGAAGGGACAGGTGTGAACAGTGACAAGGATGGTAATCACTTGATAGGTTTGTATAGGAGAGTTCAAGATGGTATTTAGGAATGCAGATAGGTTAGTATCGAGTATGCTAACAGGTGGTGAGGACAGCAGATGACAAATACAGGATAGACTAACCCAGTGCAAGGATAGATAGTAGTAGACAGGAGAGCTAGCAATCTATGCAGCAGTGCAGATGGTAGTAGGCTCAAGAGCTAGCAATCTATGTAACAGTGCAGATGATAGGATAGTATGGATAGGTAGTAACAGTCCTTAATGTGCATAGGTAGATAGTGCAATAAGGTTATGGAGGGTTCCCCTGCGGGGTTCTTATCACTTGTAATGTTAGTAGTTTAGAGAGGTCCAGTAGATAAGGAATGATCCGGTAGCGAGATACAGGGATCAGTAGCGAGGGTCCGGTCTGCTCCAGGTAAAGGGAATAGCTGGAGGTTCCGATGGAGAGACAGGCTTGAAAGCATGTGGATAACAAGGCAGGAAGGTAGGGAGAGATAGCCATAAGTAGAAGCGGTATGCCAGGAGTGATCAGGTAGCGAGATACAAGATCAGTGAGTGAAACAAGTCCAGGTAGCGAGATACATGAGCGAGTAACATCAGGTAGGCTGCTTCTGACATGGCTTGATCGAACCAACCATGCGGTTGAACGAACAATGTGAGTGAGACCGCCGGTGGTTGAAATAGCCGCTCTGCGGCGCTCAGCAGTGACATCATCGTTCTTAAAAGGTATATGCGTACCACCTGAAGAGAAAGGTGGGACGCATTACAGAGAAAGTGGTGATTAAGGGTACCGGAGGTACCAGAATCTTACACCTATACTTGTACTAGAGCACACAAGGCATCTGGTTTATGCCTACTTTTGTAGTAGAGCACACAAGGTCTTTGGTTGACTCCTACATTTGTAGTAGAGCACAAAAGGCCTCTGACTGCTACATTTGTAGCGGAGCACATTAGGTCTTTGGTTGACTCCTACATTTGTAGTAGAGCACACAAGGTCTTTGGTTGACTCCTACATTTGTAGTAGAGCACACAAGGCCCCTGGTTGACTCCTACATTTGTAGCAGAGGACATTAGGTCTTTGGTTGACTCCTAAATGTGTAGTAGAGCACATAAGGCCTTTGACTACTTCCTACATCTGTAGTAGAACACATAGGACTGCTGGTTGACTCCTCATTTGTAGTGGAACACATAGTACCGCTTATTGACTCCTACATTTGTAGTACAGCACATAAGGCTGCTGGCTGACTTATGCATTTGTAGTAGAACACATAAGGGAGATTTGCTAAAACTGGTGCACACAGAATTTTGGTGCAGCTGTGCGTAGATAACCGTTTTTCTTCAGCTTGTTCAATTCAGCTTTGACAATAAAACCTGACTGCTTACTATGCAGAGCTGCACCAGATTCTGTGTGCACCCATTTTAGTAAATATTCCCCATAATGTAATATATCTGACCTCGCCCACCTTCATCATCATGTGACAAATGGCTGGTCAAACTCGCACCGCGCTGTCACCGATATGCAACAAAGGCACAAATGGCATTACAAAAAAATAAACCCTTATTAAGGAACAAAAGAATATTCCAAAATCCAAAACCTTCAGTGATAAATATTATGCATTTGTATTTTTGTTACATTTGTTTTTTTATTTATTTTTTTTTATGCACTGTTGGACAACAAACTTTCCAGTTTATTATCAATTGGAAGGAGTCTTCCCTGAGAGGCAGCAGGAGCAGGCAGGACAGTGTGAGTACTACAGCATGGTCAGGAACCTACAAGGGGAGAGACTGCCACATGTAGCAGATCTCCCTGTAAGATAGTGGTGTGCCTAAATCTTCTTTAACCTTGCCCCGAGAGATCTCAACAGTCATTCTGGTAGAATGATGAAGAGTCAGATGGGGAGACTGGTGAAGAAGGAGCTTGGTGGGCTGACATTTCCTGCTGTTAGTAGCAGGGACCAGGGGAGTTGGAGGTGCTCCTGGATGCAGTTCATAACCCTTTGTGCTACTTTCTAAAGGGACCGAGAGTTCGTAATCCTTAAGGGGCCCACCCACCCCCTCCTTCGCATATTGGGGACACTGATCGCAGAAAAATATTGACCATAGAAATGGCATATTACAGATATGAAGAGGGGGTCTAATTAATAAAACCATGTCAAAGCATGAGTCTGACAAAGCAGTGGTTCTCAACCCTCTTTTTTTTTTTTTTCTTCTTTTTTTTTTTTCTACCATGACTTTTATTGATTCTAATGTGTCATTTAAGAACACACACCATTACAATTACAGCAAAGCCTTATTAACTATTAACAGAGATTGTGTCCTGTGTAATATATGCATATATATGTTGTATGTAGCCGGGAAACATCTTAAAGAAGTTAGTGGTTCTCAACCTTGAGACCATGGCATGGTAAATTTTTCCAAAACCTCCTATGTCCCAACAGTAAAGTATACAATTTATACTCCTGCAGTATGGGAATGCAAACTACGTTTTAAAATGCTGGATGGGTTTGGGTGTCACTGCAGGAGGGTTGGCAGTTAGTGAAGTAGGTTTGGGGACTCTGTGGCACACTTGTTGACCCTGTAGAGGATGAGGAGGCTGGAGAGCACTGTGGGAGGTTCAGGGGCATTGTGGGACACTGTTAGGGGTACTGTGGAGGCTGAGAGTTCTCAAGGGACCTGGGGGCACTGTGGGCCACTATGGGAGCCTGGGGGCAACGCGGGAGGTTAGGAGATGTGCAGGTGGCTGTAGGCCCAGGAGAAGGAATAATACAGCCCAGAAATAGGCCACGGGCCTGGTGGTTGAGAAATACTGCTATAGTGAATGGCCACATCAGCCCTTGAAAGAATATAAATCCATTATTTTATGTCTGATTCCACTGTTTTTAGTTAGGCTTTTATATCACTTTAAAGGTTCAATTTTTTGTTACTAAAAAACGGCCTATGCAAAAAAGAGGCATCTGTAGATGAAAACAAATTCTACTACTGGGCTGCGGTCTTGGTCACCTCCCGATGGTGGTTTACGGGTTCTCAGGTGAATGCAATGGTCTGCTTGAAAGCTGCCTTATTGGGGTCCCTTTATGGAATTAAGTAATTTTGTATACAGGGGATCTAGAGCCTCCTCTTCCTACCACAGTTACACTTTGGGTTTAGACTGCAGCTAGGAAACATTTCAGGCAGCCAAGTCGCTGGTCTCCCTATCACCCCTTTTGGGGAAACCCTCTCTCCCTCACTTTAGGATGCTTCCTGACCCTCAGATCTGGGCCAAGAATGGTTTTAGGAGACTTTGAGACATTGTCAGCAGGTATACCACTAACTTTCAGGGAACTGTCCTCTCACTTTGGTTTACCCCGATGGATGTATTTCCGCTACTACCAGTTACAGCATGCAGCTCAATCCCAGTTTCCTTACCCTCCTCTGCTAGGGATGGATCTGATTTAGGATCTTCTCTCGCAGGAATCTCTGATTAAACCCTTGTCTACGCTTTACTTGGCGCTACTTAGTGTGGAGTCTTCTAAGATGTGGGAACAGTGGCAGGCAGATATTCCAGCCCTGGTTAGTTAGCTCCAGGTTTGTTATTTCTTCGGAGATAAATTAATTCACACGAAGTTTCTACACAGAGTATGCTTCACGCCATAACGGCTGCACAGAATCTATTCACATCGGTCTGATTTTACTAGGTACCATACGACTGTAGGCAGATATTTTCACGTGTTCTGGACATGTCCTCGGGTGGCACAGTTCTAGATGAAGGTCTTTTCCAACCATTGTTGGAATGTTTTAGTATTTCCTTCCCATGGGAATTGGGGGTGTACCTTTTTGTGAATCCCCTGCTATCCTTGGGAGTGTTGATTTCTTCCTCCCTGACCCTCCTTCTGTCACAATTACATTTCACTGGTTTGATGTAGAATACCAATCTGTGTGCATTGTACCCTTCTGCCTTATAATGTGCAATACATAACTGCTGTGCATTATTTTTTGATGTCTGTTGTTACTTGTACCACTTATATGTTCAAGAGTAATCCTGGTTGTTAAAAAAAAAAAAAAAAAAAGTTGAATAATACCCTTGCTATAGGTGTAGGCCATTTACTGTATTTACCTCATGAAGCCTGACGTGAAAACTCCCAGGATGTTGCCAGGCTGTTGCTAAGAGAGGCACAGCTGTTACTCAGTGAGTTAAGTGAGCTCTCAAACGCTTAGCTCAGAGCTACTGCATCAGGGGAGAGCGAGCATGTGAGGTTTGAATCTGAGAAAGAGCTCACCCCTGTGAGGAAGGAGGTGAGCAGCAATGACTAGGCCTGGCTTAGCAACGTCCTAGCAATGTCCTGAGAGTATTCCAGTCAGGCTGAGGCATAAGGTACTTAAACGGCCTACACCTATAGCAACGGCCTTATTCAACTTTAGTCAAGGCTGCACAGTTTTTTTTTTTTTTTTATCTTACCTACATGCAAATCCAATGAGAGCCAGCAACTCCAAGTCCATATGCAAGATTTATTAGTTACATGTTAAGTGTATACAAAATGGTCTAACACATTTCAGCAAACTGCCTTGATCACAGCACAAAAATAAAGTGATATACAGAGTATAATATAGTGCAAAAAACTCCCCCCTACCCAACAAGCAATAAAACAATTGTGCTAATTAAAAATACAAATAGCTTGATTGGTAAACAGACATGGCACTGAGAAAGCTAGAGACATTAATTTTTCTGACTGTTTTTCACTAGTTTTGCATTTTTGCTAGGGTCAGTGTCACTAATGGTATCATAAGGCAATACCTGGACCCTATAGAGCAGTGGTCCTCAACCCTGGCCCTCAGGGCCCACTAACAGGCCAGGTTTGCAAGATAACTGAAATACATCCCAGGTGATATAATTTGCTGCTCAGTGATTGCAGTACTCTAGTCTGCATATCCCCAAGGTAATACTTAAAATCTGGCCTGTTAGTGGGCCCGGAGTTGAGGACCACTGCTATAGAGGAGGTTGCACAGGCAGTCCAACTCCTCCTGGATGGCACATCAATAAGGTTTGCCTTTGCAACCGAAACAAGTCTTGAAAGCATGGAGGAGATTCCAGGAGACAGGCAGTTACTCTAGGAGAGCTAGACGGGTCCATAGAAGGTCATTAACCCATCAGCAGGACTTGTATCTGTTCCTTTTATGCAATGAGGAACAGGGTGAGCACTGCCAGAGCCCTACAAAATGACCTTCAACAGGCCACTGGTGTTAATGTCTGACAAAACAATCAGAAACAAACTTCATGAGGGTGGCCTGAGGGCCCGACGTCCTCTAGTGGGTCCTTTGTTCACTGCCTAGCACCATGAAGTTAGATTGGTATTTGCCATTGAACACCAGAATTGGCAGGTCCGCCACTGGCACCCAGTGCTTTTCACAGATGAGAGCAGGTTCACCCTGAGCACATGTGACAGACATGAAAGGGTCTGGAGAAGCTGTGGAGAACGTTATGCTGCCTGTAACATCATTCAGCATGATCGGTTTGGTGATGGGTCAGTGATGGTCTGGGGGGCATATCCATGGAGGGATGCACAGACCTTCACAGGCTAGACAATGGCACCCTGACTGCCATTAGGTATCGGGATGAAATCCTTGGACCCATTGTCAAAGCCTACACTGGTACAGTGGGTCCTGGGTTCCTCCTAGTGCAGGACAATGCCCAGCCTTATGTGGCGAGAGTATGCAGCCAGTTCCTGAAGAGTAAAGGAATTGATACCATTGAATGACCCCCATGCTCGCCTGACCTAAATCCAATAGAGCACCTCTGGGAAATTTATGTTTCAGTCCATCTGACGCCTCCAGGTTGCACCTCAGTCTGTTCAGGAGCTCAGTGATGTCCTGGTCCAGATCTGGGAGGAATTACCCCAGGACACCATCTGTCATCTCATTAGGAGCATGCCCCGACATTGTCAGGCATGTATACAAACACATGCGGGCCATACAAATTACTGAGTACCATTTTGAGTTGCTGCAATGAAATGTCAGCAAAATGGGCTAGCTTGCTGCATCATTTTTTCACTTTGACTTTTGAGGGTATCTTTAACCACTTCCATACCGCGTCATGTTAAATGACGTCGGCAAAGTGGTTGTCTAGATCCGGGCCGCCGTCATATGACGTCGGCCCGTTCTAGCCTCCAGTGCGCGCTCCCGGCGGCGCGCAGCGGCGCGATCAGGGATGAGGCTCGTCCCTCGGACATAGCCCATCCCTGATCGAGGTAAACAGCCAATAGAAATTGGCTGTTTACCACGTGATCGGCTGTGTCAATCACAGCCGATCACATGAGCGGCTCAAGCACGAGCCGCTCGTTCTCTCTGCAATGCGCGCCCCCGGAGGCGCGCAGAGCAGCGATCGGGGACGAGGCTCGTCCCTTGGACAGAGCCAATCCCCGATCTTGGTAAAGAGCCAATGAAATTGGCTCTTTACCACGTGACCGGCTGTGTCCAATCACAGCCGGTCACAAATGTCAACAAAGATGAGGGTAACTCACTGTTACCAGGCTCTTCTCCTCACACACCGATCCAGTGTGAGGAGATCAGCTAACAGTGAGTTACCAGTGAGAGTACTGTACCATTACTGTGCCCTGATTGCCCCCATCAAATAAAGAGGACCTGTCACCTGCCCATCTGAGTACCTGTCACCTGCCCATCTGAGTACCTGTCACCTGCCCATCTGAGTACCTGTCAACTGCCCATCAGCGTACCCGAGTACCTTTTCCCTGCCCATCAGGGTACCCGAGTACCTGTCACCTACCCATCAGGGTACCCGAGTACCTGTCACCTACCCATCAGCATACCCGAGTACCTTCCACCTACCCATCAGAGTACCCGAGTACCTTCCAACTGCTCATCAGAGTACCCGAGTACCTTCCAACTGCTCATCAGAGTACCTGACGCCTGAAGTACCTGATTACTTGCCGCCTGCTCATCAGTACCCATCAGTACCCATCAGTACTCATCAGTACCTATCAGTACCCATCAGTACTCATCAGTACCTATCAGTATCAGTACTGATCAGTACCCATCAGTAACACCTATCAGAATCAGTACTACTCATCAGTACCCATCAGTACCTATCACCTGCCTGTCACCTGCCCAGCAAAGTACCCGATTACCTGTCACCCTTCATACAGCCACCATGTCACAGTCCAAAAGGGTTTTCTCTGCCGAAGAGGCCTGTGAAATGATATCCATGATGAGTGACGGCAGCGGGGAGCTCTCACCTTCCGACGCTGAAACAATTTCTGAATCCGGTTCAGAATTTGAGCCCTTTGAAGGCTTTACATCCGGCACTGAATCGGAGGAGGAAGAAGTTCGGCCTAAAAGACGCCGCACTGAAAATCAGGCAGACACCAGCAGCGCCAATGGCCAATCGGCAAACGCCAACGGCGCTGGACCCCAGGAGGAAATGCCCAGTACAAGTACTGGGATTTCACACCAGCCCCAAAGAAGAAGAGCCCAAATGCAGCTTCCGGATGCCTTGGCAAACCCATTGTGGCTGCCTTCTAGCTCTGGGTCAGCTACAATCCCCCCCTTCACAGCACAGCCAGGTTTGCAGGTCAACACCGAAAATTTTATTCTGATTGATTTTTTTAATTTATTTTTCCCTTTGGAGTTCCTTCAAAACATCGTGGACCAAACCAATCTTTTTGCCCAACAGTTTATCTTGAACAACCCCACCTCATATCATTCCCGTCCTTTTGAATGGAGACCCCTAACAACGGAAGAGTTCAAAGTGTTTTTGGGCCTTACAATCAATATGGGGGTTACAAAAAAAAATGAGCTGCACTCTTATTGGTCCACCCAACCCATCCACCACATGCCAATTTATTCTTCAGTCATGCCCAGGTCCCGCTATGATGCTATAATGCGCTTCCTGCATTTCAACGATAATTCCCAGTGCCCTCCCCGAGATGATCCCAATTACGATAAACTCTACAAAATTCGCCCCCTAATTGATTACTTTTCTAGACGGTTCCCCGAAGTCTATGTCCCTGACCAAAAGATCGCTGTGGACGAATCACTGGTCCACTTCACAGGCCGGCTGGCATTTAAGCAGTATATTCCCAGCAAGAGGGCTAGGTACGGCTTAAAACTAAACAAGCTCTGCGAAAGTAAAACGGGATATGTGTACGCCTTTCGCGTGTACGAAGGCAGAGACTCTGAGCTCCAGCCCCCTGAGTGCCCAACGTACATGGGAGTAAGTGGGAAGATTGTCTGGGACCTAGCCTTCCCATTGCTGCAAAAGGGGTACCATATTTATATGGACAACTATTACACCAGTTTGCCCCTTTTCCGCCACCTGTACCTGAAGAAAACCCTGGCATGCGGTACAGTAAGAAAAAATCGGAAGGGCTTCCCGCAGAGTCTTATCACCACTCAATTACGAATTGGGGAATCCGCAAGCCTTAGGAACGAGGAGGTAATGGCTTTGAAGTGGAGGGACAGTAAGGACGTTTACCTCATGTCCACCATCCACGATGACAGCTCAGTGGAAATTCGAAGACGACGCGGTTCCGTTCAAAAGCCTGCTTGCATCCACGAGTACAATAAGTACATGGGGGGGTGTGGATTTAAACGATCAAATGCTGCAGCCCTATCTCCCGACACGAAAGACCGTCTTTTGGTACAAAAAGCTTGCAATGTACTTTTTCCATTTGGCCATGTACAATGCCTTTGTCACCTATAAAAAGTCCACAACAAGACCAATCCCCTTCCTCCAGTTTATTGAAGACATTGCCACTGCCCTGATTTACCAGCAAGGATCCCCCCCAGAAATCATTCGTTCGGATTGTGTCAGCAGACTTCATGAGCGCCATTTCCCTTTCCGTATCCCACCATCACAAACCGGAAGAAGACGCCAAAAAAGGTGTCGGGTGTGTGGCAAAAGAGGAATTAGGAAAGACACCAGTTTCCATTGTCCCGATTGTCCCTCCCAACCTGGCCTTTGCATTGGAGAATGCTTCAAAATATATCACACTGCCCTAAACTTTTAGCCCATATTTCACTGCTGAATATTTTCCTGCTGCCTCAACCAACCATATTACTGCCTTCCTTGTGAACCGACCCTGGCCTGTATATCGACTATGTCTCTGCCTGCCGTCTGCATTGTTTATCCGCCATGTTTCTGCCTTTCAAGTGAACTGACCCTGGACTGTTTATCGACGATGCCTCTGCCTGCCGTCTGCATTGTTTATCCGCCATGTTTCTGCCTTTCAAGTGAACTGACCCTGGATTGTTTATGGATTTTGCCTTAGCCTACCGTCGAATTTCTGCCTTTTACCTGCACTGACCTCGGCCTGTTACGACCATGTTTTTTGCCTGCCACTTAAACTGATCCTTCGCCCTGCTACTGTAGTAGTGGGATTCAAAATGACACAGGGGTCTCACTTTTGTGAGGGGCTTCAGAATATAGTGTTCTGATATGAGAAAACCAGTTTTTGGATTTCTCTGGGTTTGTAAACTCAGAACAGGGTCTGGAGTCCGGAGGCTTCAAAGCGATTTGGGTGGGAGAAGCCTCTACCCCTGTCCCCATTCTTTCCCGACCGAGGCCCTAAGCTTCATGGTCCTGCCTGCTGCCTGGACCAATACTTTGGCTGTGCTGATCATATCCCTGCCTGCACTGACCCAGGACTTTTTATGGAACATGTGCCTGTTACCTGGACCAATAATTGGGCTGTACTGACCATATCTCTGCCTGCTGCCTGTACTAATTATGGACAGTATTCCTGCCTGCTGCATGGACAATCCTTTTTCTGCTGCTGACCTGCCTGCTACCTGGACCAATGCTTTGGCTGTGCTGACAATATCTGTGCCTGCTGCCTGTACTGACTATGGACACTATTCCTGCCTGCTGCCTGGACAATCCTTTCACTGTCGCTGTCTACGTTCCTGCCTGCTGCCTGAACCACTGCACTGCTAAAACCACAGGTATTTTTTTGTTTATCCTTTGCTCAGCAGAATGTATTTTGTATGTATTATGCTATGTGTTAGGGGCCTTCAACAATGTGATAGGTTGTCAGGAATTTATGTGTGTGATTTATGTCCCTAGCCACTTGCCAACCGGCCAATGTATATATACGTTCTCGGTTTAAACCTAAAAACCGGTGTTATGGCAGCAGATAGCTGCCATAACCCTGGTATTTTTTTAAACGGTGGACAGTTGGCTTTCCGATAAGGGTGGTCCCAGCGGCGGATTCGCCGTGGGATCACCCTTCCGGGATGGCGGAAGAGGTGACCCCCCCCCCTCCCGCCGCGTCCCGGTCCTTTTCCCCGCTTACCGGACCCACCGGCAGCGGGGAAAACGATCCGGTCCCGGATCCTCATGGACAGGATGTTGAGTGAGGGCAAGCTTGCCCTCACTCAACTCTATGGTCTTGGAGGACCGGAGCTACGGCAAATGTTGTTGCCTAGCAACCAGCTTAAAAGTCCCTTTTTTTTTTTTCATTTTATTTTATTTTTTTTTTTTTCTATCTTTTAGTGTACTTGTGAGATCTGAGGACTTTTTGACCCCAGATCTTACAAAAAAGAGGTCCTGTCGTGCCTATTTCTATTACAAGAAATGTTTACATTCCTTGTAATAGAAATAAAAATGATCAATTTTTTTTTTTTTTTTAAACGGTGTAAAAATAAAAAATAATAAATAAAATAAATAGTAAAAAAAAAAAAAAAAAAAAAAATTAAAGCACCCTGTCCCCGTTAGCTCGCGCGCAGAAGCGAAAGCATACGGAAACCCCGCCCACATATGTAAACGGTGTTCAAACCACACATGTGAGGTATCGCCGCAATCGTTAGAGCAAGAGCAATAATTTGAGCCCTAGACCTCCTCTGTAACTCAAAGATGGCAACCTGTAGAAATTTTTAAAATGTCGCCTATGGGGATATTTAAGTACCAAAGTTTGTCGCCATTCCGTGAGCGTGCGCAATTTTGAAGCATGACATGTTGGGTATCTATTTACTCGGCATAACATTATCTTTCACATTATGGAAAAAAATTGGGCTATTTTTACTGGTTTCTTATTTTTTAATTAAAAAAAGTGATTTTTTTAAAAAAAAATTGCGTTTGGAAGACCGCTGCGCAAATACGGTGTGATAAAAAATATTGCAATAATCTCTATTTTATTCTCTAGGGTCTCTGCTAAAAAAAAATATATAATGTTTGGGGGTTCTAAGTAGTTTTCTAGTAAAAACAACTGATTTTAGCTTGTAAACACCAAATGTCAAAAATAGGCCTAGGCAAGTGGCTAGGATGCATGATGGGGCTCCTTGGATGTTGGGTCCCTCTATATGGCTAGGCTGTGAAAAAGTCTCACACATGTGGTATCGCCATACTCAGGAGGAGTGGCAGAATGTATTTTGGGGTGTCATTTTTGCTGTATACATGCTATGTGTTAGGAATATTCAATAAATCGACAACTTTGTGTAAAAAAAGAAAGGTTTTAATTTTTTTCCCACATTTTCCAAAAACTTGTGGAAAAAAATGACACGTTCAAAAGACCCATAATGCCTCATAAAATATACGTTGGAGTGTTTGCTTTCCAAAATGGGGTCATTTTGTGGGTGTTTCCATTGTCTTGGTGCTCTAGGGCCTTTAGAAGTGTGATAGGTAGTCCGAAAATGTTGTGTGTAATTTATGCTCCTAGAACGCCTGAAGCTGCTTCTTGAATGTGGAGTCTCTTTATGTGGCCAGGCTGTGTAAAAGTCTCACACATGTGGTATCGCCATACTCAGGAGGAGTAGCAGAATGTATTTTGGGGTGTAATTTTTGCTATTTACATGCTATGTGTTAGAAATATCCTATAAATTGACAACTTTGTGTAAAAAAAAAAGGTTTTAATTTTTTTCCCACATTTTCCAAAAACTTTTGGAAAAAAATGACGCGTTCAAAAGACCCATAATGCCTCATAGAATATACGTTGGAGTGTTTGCTTTCCAAAATGGGGTCATTTTGTGGGTGTTTCCATTGTCTTGGTGCTCTAGGGCCTTCAGAAGTGTGATAGGTAGTCCGAAAATGATGTGTGTAATTTATGCTCCTAGAACGCCTGAAGGTGCTAGTTGAATGTGGAGTCTCTTTATGTGGCCAGGCTGTGTAAAAGTCTCACACATGTGGTATCGCCATACTCAGGAGGAGTAGCAGAATGTATTTTGGGGTGTAATTTTTTCTATTTACATGCTATGTGTTAGAAATATCCTATAAATTGACAACTTTGTGTAAAAAAAAAAAAGGTTTTCATTTTTTTCCCACATTTTCCAAAAACTTTTGGAAAAAAATGACGCGTTCAAAAGACCCATAATGCCTCATAGAATATACGTTGGAGTGTTTGCTTTCCAAAATGGGGTCATTTTGTGGGTGTTTCCATTGTGTTGGTGCTCTAGGGCCTTCAGAAGTGTGATAGGTAGTCCGAAAATGATGTGTGTAATTTATGCTCCTAGAACGCCTGAAGGTGCTAGTTGAATGTGGAGTCTCTTTATGTGGCCAGGCTGTGTAAAAGTCTCACACATGTGGTATCGCCATACTCAGGAGGAGTAGCAGAATGTATTTTGGGGTGTAATTTTTGCTATTTACATGCTATGTGTTAGAAATATCCTATAAATTGACAACTTTGTGTAAAAAAAAAAAAAAGGTTTTCATTTTTTTCCCACATTTTCCAAAAACTTGTGGAAAAAAATGACGCGTTCAAAAGACCCATAATGCCTCATAGAATATACGTTGGAGTGTTTACTTTCCAAAATGGGGTCATTTTGTGGGTGTTTCCATTGTCTTGGTGCTCTAGGGCCTTCAGAAGTGTGATAGGTAGTCCGAAAATGATGTGTGTAATTTATGCTCCTAGAACGCCTGAAGGTGCTAGTTGAATGTGGAGTCTCTTTATGTGGCCAGGCTGTGTAAAAGTCTCACACATGTGGTATCGCCATACTCAGGAGGAGTAGCAGAATGTATTTTGGGGTGTAATTTTTGCTATTTACATGCTATGTGTTAGAAATATCCTATAAATTGACAACTTTGTGTAAAAAAAAAAAAGGTTTTCATTTGTTTCCCACATTTTCCAAAAACTTGTGGAAAAAAATGACATGTTCAAACGACCCATAATGCCTCATAGAATATACGTTGGAGTGTTTTCTTTCCAAAATGGGGTCATTTTGTGGGTGTTTCCATTGTATTGGTGCTCTAGGGCCTGGAAAAGTGTGATAGGTAGTAAGAAAGTTTTATGTGTATTTATGCTCCTAGAACGCCTGAAGGCGCTTCTTGGACGTGGAGTCTCTTTTTGTGGCCAGGCTGTGTAAAAGTCTCACACATGTGGTATCGCCATACTCGGAAGGAGTAGCAGAATGTATTTTTGGGTGTAATTTTTGCTGTGTACATGCTATGTGTTAGAAATGGCTTATAAATTGACACCTTTGTGGGAAAAAAAAGAAAAAAAATTTTTTTTCTTCATTTTCCCAAGAATTGTGGGAAAAAATTACAACTTCAAAAAACCCACCATGCCTCTTACTAAATACCTTGGACTGTCTACTTTACAAAAAGGGGTCATTTGGGTGGTATTTGTACTGTCCTGACATTTCAGGGCCTCAAGAAAGGAGATAGGCAGTCAGTACATCTGGTGTGATCAATTTTCAGTAATTGGTACCATAGCTTCTAGACTCAATAACTTTCACACAGACTAAATAATATACACTAATTTGGGTTCATTTTACCAGAGACATGTAGCAGTATACATTTTGGCCCAAATGTATGAAGAAAAATTTATTTTTTGCAAAATTTTATAATTGAAACTAAAAAAAAGTGTTTTTTTTTCAAAATTTTTGCTCTTTTTTTGCATATATCACGAAAAAAAAAAACCCCAGTTGTGATCAAATACCACCAAAAGAAAGCTCTATTTGTGTGAAAAAAATGATAAAAATTTTGTTTGGTTACAGTGTAGCATGACTGAGCAATTGTCATTCAAAGTGTGAGAGTGCTGAAAGCTGAAAATTGGTCTGGGCAGGAAGGGTGTCAAACTGCTCTGTATGGAAGTGGTTAAGTTCAGCCCTCTGTAGTAAATTGATTATTTTCATTTCCATCCAACGATGTGGCATCCTTTTGTTTATAACACATTACCCAGTCCATATCAGTATAGCTATCCAGCAAGAGATTTATCCCCATTGAGGTCTGATGTGTTTTCAAAGCGTTCCTTTTATTTTTTTGAGCAGTGTACATCTAATCCGAATGTAACCAGTATGAAAGGAAAATATGTAATCTAAACAACAAAAAAGTAATAAGAACCTAAACAACTTCTAGTTTATAAAATATAAATTTTTGCTATAACATTATCAGAATACTTATCTAAATAGTTGTCCTGTTCTACTTTTAGAAAAAGATCCACATCATATTTGTAGTTCATACCTGCAGGGATTCTTGAATGAAGGTTGAAAATCCACCAGACCTCCCATTCTAGGAGCTTCCAGTGGTAGTCGCCCCCACGGGGAGATCCCGTAACCCTTTCCAAGCCACAAAAGAGCTCATGTGCATGAATATGTTTAAGGTGTTTCGAGAAATTGGACAGTCCCTTTTCATTAATATCAGAAGCACCGTGGTAGTGTTCACTGATTCTAACTCGCAAAGAACGTGAAGTGCACACCACATATTGTAGTCTGCATGATGTGCATTCTATAGCATAGACCACATTTGAAGTGCTGCTGATGATGTAACTGCGAATAGTAAATTCCTTCCCAGTAACACAAGCTCTTACTTAGGCAGTTTTTTGGTAAAGATAAACTAACCCTTTAAAGTAATATGTCTTTTGAGTGATCTGTATATGCTGTGGAGATGGACACCTAATAATACAGTCTTTGCTCTGTGTTTACAGGCTGAGAAAGATCCCCAGAATAAAAATGATGGGGGTGCCGGCCTGGAGACTCTGAAGGCAGACCTCTATGGCCTGACTGCAAAGTTAAACCAACAAGATGTCACTATGGCAACCCTGAGGGAGAAAGTCTGTGAACTGGAGCGAGGCCTACACGTGAGAGAGCAGGAGAACGAGAACACACAGGTATGGGAATTGTAAATGTACATTTCAGTAAGGCTATCCTTCATCTGCTAAAACGGAGGGACCTCATTTATCTACAGTTACGGGTAGACTGTCAGAACGCCTTTAGGATGCTTGGCGAGCACCTGTAATATTGATACTTATTTACACAACTCTGTACCCAAATAAAGCAAGTGATCAGTGTATAGGGTGTGTTACTCTCGCGTCATCAATATCAATATAGCCGCACTATTCACCTACCGCTGTACCCAAAAAACAACATATTTATGTCCTTTTTCATCCCATAAATAGAGCTTTCTTTTGGTGGTATTTGATCATCTCTGCGGGCTTTTATTTTTTGCGCTATAAACAAAAAAAGAGCGACAATTTTTGAAAAAAAAAAAACAATATTTTTTACTTCTATAAAACCTATCTAATCAATTTAGGCCAATATGTATTCTGCTACATATTTTTTGTAAAAAAAAAAAAAAAATCTTGATTGGCTTGCGCAAAAGTTATAGCATACAAATTATGGGATATTTTATTTTATTTTTACTAGTAATGGCGACAATCAGCGACTTATAGCGGGACTGCGATATTGCAGCGGACAAATCCAACACTAACTAAAACTTTTGACACTTCTTGGGGACCAGTGACACTAATACAGTGATTAGTACTAAAAAATATTCACCGTCACTGTACTAATGACACTGGCTGGGAAGGGGTTAACATCAGGAGTGATCAAAGGGTTAAATGTGTGCCTAGCTGGTGTTTTCTTACTGTAGGGGAGGCACTTGTACTAGGGGAAGGCATGGATCGGTGTCCCTGCTTTGCAGGAACACAGGATCCATGCCTTCTGTACTGACAGAACAGCAATTTGCCTTGTTTACATAGGCAGACCGCCATTCTCCCTTTATACCGAAAGATCGGTGGGTGCCGGTGGACATCGAGTCTGTGGTACCCGCCGATCAGCTCCTGCTGTATATAATCACAGTGGAAATGGGCCACCGGTGGCGCACATGCACCCCAGACCCGGAAGTGTCACATCAGCCGTGACACTTTGCCGCCGTATATCGAAGTTATACGGTCAGCAAGTGGTTAAGACTGCCCATAAAAAATAATGGGCTGCCAATTAGGGATAGAGCGATTCGGCAAGGCCGATATGCACTTTCCCCGATATATTGGTATCGGCCCCGGAACTGTCCGATATTGCAGATTTATTTTTGTGACGTCATTCTGCCGCCTTAGGTCGCTCCCTAGCCTTGGACAGCCTTGTCTGGAGTTGGGACTACTCTGCAGGAGTGTTTTACAACCATACACCCACCCACAGCAGCTCGGTGCCAGCCAGCCACCCACATCCACAGGCCCTGTACCAGCCAGCCACCCACATGCCCTGTACTAGCCAGCCAGCCACCCACAGGCCCTGTACCAGCCACCCACAGGCCCTGTGCCAGCCAGCCACCCACCACAGGGTGCCAGCCAGCCACAGGCACTGTACCAGCCAGCCACCTGCAGCCCCTGTGCCAGCCACCCACCACAGGGTGCCAGCCAACCACCCACCACAGGGTGCCAGCCAGCCACCCACCACAGGGTGCCAGCCAGCCACAGGCACTGTACCAGCCAACCGCCCAAAGGCCCTGTGCCAGCCACCCGCAGCCCCTGTGCCAGCCAGCCACCCACCACAGGGTGCCAGCCAGCCATCCACCACAGGGTGCAAGCAAGCCAGCCAGCCACAGGCCCTGTACCAGCCAGCCGCCCACAGGCCCTGTACCAGCCAGCCACCCACAGCCCCTGTGCCAGCCACCCACTTACCACAGGGGGCCAGCAAGCCAGCCAGCCACCCACCACAGGGGGCCAGGCAGCCACCCACCACAGGGGGCCAGCAAGCCAGGCAGCCACCCACCACAGGGGGCCAGCAAGCCAGCCACCCACCACAGGGTGCCAGCCAGCCACCCACCACAGGGTGCCAGCAAGCCAACCATTCGGCATTAAACAAAAATTAACGTGTTCAGTACCAGATTTGTGTCAAAAATTGTCTTTATTTTTCAAAACTATAAATGTACAAAATAACGGCCGATACCAATACATTGTGACCAAAATATCAGTATAGGCCCTGAAAAAAACCTATTGGTCCATCCCTACTGCCAATGCACTGGAACGTCCCAAAAATCAGACATGCCACAACATTTTTTTTTTTTTGTAAATTTTGCCTTGTTTATTGGGGTGCTCTTCAAAATGAATGACACCACAACATCTGAATGCGTGTAATGTGTGTTGCGGTGACGTGTGCATTTCTGCAATGCATAGATGTGAATGTGCCCAAAGACTAAGTTAACACTGGAGACCTCCTCTACCTTCCCTCTAGACAGCGATTTTCAGAGGATAGCAGAGAAGTAGCTTCTTTTTTTTTCCCAAAATCGCCTTTCAGGACAGCACCTGGAGAGAGCGCAGCTCCACCCAATTTTTCCAGGAAACACTGCAGCCTTTAAAATTCCTCCTTCCACCATGCCTTCGGTTATTGTGTTTCTTCCGCCATGGTGGAAGTGCTGCAGGGAACCAGTTGGGAGGCTGCACTCCTCTCTCCAGGTGGAGAAAGGGTAGGCTTACCTCTAGAACTCTGCATTTTATTGACCATTCCAGCACGCTCTCCGGCTGTACTGGAGGGGGGTGTTCCGGAGCCTCTGGTCCTTCCAGGGGAGCAGTGCCTCGCCGGGATGTCTAGCCTGTGTGCCCAGGAGCCACGGGTTATGAGTTGGTAGGCAGTCCGGGCAGAGAGCCACGTCTCGCGGCAGTTGCTGCATGATGGTCCCGGCTGGCGAGCGACGTCGTTCCGTTAGACGGGACTTCCGGCGGGGCCGTGGCGGCATTGGTTCTGTCCGCTGGAACGCAAGGGTCAGTGGGCGGGTCGAAGGTTGGTGCATCCGCTTCTGGTCCCCAGAGCGTGGGGACTCCGGGAAGCATCGATTTTGGTTCTTTTTACATTCTGCTGTGCACTCTGCATGAATTGGAGGAGAGGGCTGCAGCAGCAACAGAAGCAGGTGCCGCAAGCACCAGCCAGGCCTAGGTAGGAGGGGTACAGTGGTGCCTCTATTCTTTACTATTGGCCTTATTTGTGTTTTTTCTGTACTGCCTCCAGTGGGAGCCTGCTCTGTGAGTGCTGTGATAAACTGTTCTCAGCCTTACAGTTTGAGCTAGGATTCTGTCTTTCCGTGTTGGCTGGTTTAGGGCACAGGGGGGTTTTCTTTTTCTCTGTGGGTCAGTATCTGTTCACTTTGGGTTTTTTTTTTTTTTTTTTAGTTCCAGCTGTTAGGTAATGGGTGGCTTTTCTTTTTATGTTTGCTTCCAGGTTAAAGCCACAGGTAAATCTAAAGGCTCTCCCTCAGTTTCAAGGAAGTGTCCTTGCAAAAACCTCCTAAGAGATTCATGGCCAAAACCTCTGTGCAAAACCTGCATAGCAGACCTTGTCAAAGAGGAATCTTCACAGCAATGTAAAGATTTGTTTTTGTCTGTGAAAGAGTTAACAATTTCTTTAAGCTCAGTCCATTCCTTGTAAGGCAAAGTCCCAGCAACACAGACAGATTCCCAGCAAAGTACTTTATCTAGCTCCTTGGCATCCACCTCAAAGTGGCATCCACCTCAAAGTCGGCAGAGGCCAGCGACTCGGAGGGAGAAGGGGCAATTATACTTCTTTTCCTCGGGGATACGGATGAGGAGGAAGATGAAAACAGCATCAGTAGAACATCCAGATACAAGTTGTCTTTAGAGGAAGTAGATGATTTGCTCAAAGCAATCTATACTACTCTCGAGATCCAGGAAGAGAAGGTTCAACTCTGTCCATACATGACCGAATGTATCAGGAACTGGATGAATCCAAACAATCCAATTCCCGGTTCATAAGGTTCTGTCAGAGACCATTAAAGAAAAGATCCTGAGAGGGCCCCTTTCTTCTCTAAGACCCTTAGGAGAAGGTTCCATTTTGAATATGAGACCTATGTTTGGAATAAAAGGCCCAGGGTAGACGCAGCCTTTTCTCAAGTTTCTCGTTGCACAGATTTGGCGTTCGTGGATATGGGTGTCTTAAAGGATTCAATGGACAAGAGGGCAGATTTACTCCTTAAAAAAGCATGGGATTCCACCTCATCCAGCCTTAAGCCGACTATGACATCCACAGTGGTTGCCAGGAATTTGGAATGCTGGTTAGAACAGCTTAAAGGACACATGGAGTCGGGGGCCTCTAGGAAAGATTTACTCAAGTTTTTCCCAGTAGTGTTAAAGGCAGTCAAAATATATGGCTGATGCCTCTGTGGAATCAAAATGTCTGCAAGATCATCAGTTCTGGTCAACTCGGCCAGACGTGCGATTTGGCATAAAACATGGTTAGGTGACTTCTGCTTCTAAAATCAAGTTGTGCGGATTACCTTTTTCTGGGGATTTCCTGTTCGGTCCAGATCTGGAAACAGTCCTACATAGAACAGCTGATAGGAAGAAAGCCTTTCCCTCTAAAAAGAAACAGCCCTTCCAGAAAATGTTCCGTGCTGTTCCTCAGTTCCAGAGAGGTAGGGAACAGGACTAGAAGACCAGGTCCTCCTCCCAGAGGGGCAAAGGAAGAGGTGGGGTGCGAATCAATCCGCCAAAAGCAAATGACAACCTCCTCCCGGTGGTAGCAAGGTTATCTTTTTTTTCTTCCACAATGGGAGCAAGTAACATCAAGTCCCTTCATCAGAAACATCATCGCCCGGGGTTACAACCTGCAATTCTCAGAAACACCCCCAAGCAGGTTCTTTGTCACCCCACTCCCAAGGGACAAAGAAAAAGCTTCCGCAATGATGTATCTTTTACAGGAGGGGATACAGCAGGAAGTTGTAATCCAAGTCCCCCAGGGAACAGGAAGACCGGGGCTTCTGTTCACACATCTTTTTGGTAAAGAAACCCTCTGGCAATAATCGGGTGATCCTAAACCTAAAGATTCTAAACAAATCAATATGGTACAAACCCTTCCGGATGGACACAATCTACTCGATGACAAAGCTTCTATCCCCAGGGTGTTTCATGACATCGTTGGATCTGAGGGATGCCCATTTACACATTCCAATAGCCCAGTCTTGTCAAAAGTTTCTCCGACTCGCTGTCAACTTGGGGGAATCGATATGGCATCTTCAATTCAGGGTATTTCCCTTCGTACAGTCATCTTCCCCAGAGTGTTCACAAAAGTAATGGCAGAAGCGCTGGAACCGCTGAGATTGAGTGGGATCTCCATTGTCCCTTCTCAGGACAACCTCTTGCTCTTCGCAGACTCCAGAAGCCAGATGTTGGCAAACCTACAGGGGACCCAGTCCCACCTCAAAAGCTTGGGGTGGCTCCTAAATTTGGAAAAGTCCAACTTGATTCCAGCACAGGAGGTTTGCTTTTTGGGGTACACTATAAATTCAGTACTTCAGAAGGTTTTTCTCCCTCAAGAAAAAATAGTAAAGGTCCAGTCCGCTGTGGGTCAGATTCAGACCAACCGGTGACGGTTCAGGTAGATATGGCAGCACTGGGGCTGCTTACTGCATCCATACCAGCCGTCAAGTGGACCAGGCTACCATCTCACCCCCTCCAGATGGACATTCTACAGAAATGGTCACATCTAGAGCCCCTAGAGAAGGCAATCAGGATTGCCATGAGGGCGAAGAGGGCTCTCTGGTGGTGGCAAAACCGGCTCAATCTGAAAAAAGGGCCTGTCTTGGTCTTTTCCTCTAAACAAATGGCTGACCATGGATGTAAGTGAGTGGGGATGGGGGGCCCTTCTAGACAAGCCTACTGCTCAAGGATCATGGTCCAAGATAGAGGCCAAAAAGTCATCCAATTAGCAAGAACTTAGCAAGCTGTCAAGGATCATCATGTTCAGGTCCTGTCAGACAACATGACGGCAGTGGCCTATGTGTTGAAACAAGGGGGGGAATAAGGAGCAGGAGTCTGGGGCTATCCTCCCGTCGATCTATTAACGAACCAGCAAAACACAAAAGACCCAATATTCTATTTTCTTCACAGAGGGGATGAGGCTTGGGGTCTAGACGCTCTTGCTTATCCGTGGGACTTCCCCTTGTGCTACACGCCCCCCTCCCTTTCAGCTGATACCTCAAGTCCTCAGGAAGTTCTAGGAAGAATCCACAGATTTGATCTTGATCACTCCCTTTTGGTCAAAGAGGCCATGGTTTTCAACTCTTCTAAATCTAGCCACGAAACGCCCTGTAAACTTCCGCTCAGGAGGATCTACTAACGCAGGGAACCCTGAACCATCTGGAGTCGGATCGTGTCCAATTGACAGCTTGGCTTCTGAGGAAGACCTCTTAAGGGCCATGGGTCTTTCAGAGAAGCATATTACCACCCTTCTTTTTAGTAGACAAAAGGTGACCAGGGCTATCTACATGAAGGTGTGGAAGAACTACAAATACTGGAATACAAGAAGACACGTGGCCACTCACTAAAACTAGAGGAAAAAGGGGTTCTTTACTGTCAGAGCAGAAAGGATGTGGAATTCTCTTCCACAAGCAGTAGTATCAGCAGGGAGCATCGATTTGTTTTAAAAAACTATTAGATGGGCACCTTAAAGACTACAACATAAAGGGGTATACAATGTACGGTTAACAGCAAATACACACACACACACACACACATCATAGGTTGAACTGGATGGACTGATGTCTTTTTTCAACCTCACAAACTATGTAACTATGTAATATGTAACTGGTGTTCTTTCAAGGGACTTCCAGTTGAAAATATAGTTTGTTTTGGAATTCCTCCATGAAGGAATGGAGAAGGGGCTGGCATCCAGCACCCTAAAAACCCAAGTGGCAACACTTTCAGTTTTTTTTTTTTGAGAAAAACATTATCGCAGAAGCTTTGATTATTAGGTTTTTTCAGGGCTTTAGCACGAAATAGGCCAGTAGCCCTTAAAGTTTTTCTCAAATGGGAATTGTGTCTTGTCTTACAAGGATTTACCAAAACTCTGTTTGAACCTTTTAGAGGAGGCATTTCTGAAGAATTTAGTTCTTAAGACACTTTTTCTGGTAGCGATCACGTCGGCCCGAAGAATCAGTGAAATTCAGGCCTTGTCAGTCGCAGATCCTTTTTTGGTTATTTTTCTGGATGGAGTAATTCTCAGAACAGATCCGGCCCCTCTTTCTAAGATTTCTACGTCTTTTCATCATACTCGGGAAATAGTTCTACCTACTTTTTCTTCAGCTCCAGCTAATGCTAAGAAGCAGACCTTCCATACTTTAGATGTGAGAAGATGCCTATTACAATATCTATTCTTAACCAAAGAATTCTGGAAATAAAATGCTCTCTTCATAATCTTCACAGGATCCCGCAAAGGAGAAAAGGCCTCTAAAAGTTCTTTAGGAAGGTTGCTTAAATGGGCAACCAAAGAACCCTACAGTACATAGCCCAGGGAGAAGAACCTCCTGAGGGTATTGCTGCCCACTCTGCAAGGTCAGTGGCAGCCTCCTGGGCAGAAAGCGCCAGTGCTTCACCTGAACAAATCTGCAAGGCAGCTACCTGGTCCAGCTTTTCTACTTTCCTTCGGCACTTTAGGCTAGACTTACTGTCAGCTGCAGATCAGGCCTTCAGTAGGAAGGTGCTGCAGGCAGTGGTCCCATCCTAGGGTAAGTTTCTCGATTTATTCTCTCCAGGGCTGTCCTGAAAGGCGATTTTGGGGAAAAACCTTAGACTTACCCGTGATGGTATTTCTAAGAGCCTTTCAGGACAGCAGCGGCAGTAAAATATACCATTGGAGAGTTTTGTTATATCTGTTCAATAAGTGTAAACAATACTTATGGACCCTTCCAGAAATCTTGTCCATTGTTAAACTCCTGTGTTCCCGGCCTGTGTTGTACTGCTATTGGTTACATTGGTCTCGGCTATCTCTGAGGACTATGTATTATGTTATAGATAAGAGGGGAGGGGGAGATGTTTTGTAGCCTTACCCCCCTTTATATCCTGGAGGGACAACACTGCACCTCTAAAGATGCTGTATAGTAAGTGGGTGCTGTCACACTAGAACAGGAAACGTGTTAATGGCAGAATCACCAGGAGAAAATAAAGGTAAAAAGCCTCCTTTTTTGCAAGTGAAACATTTGGCTATTCTGAAAGAAGCCTGTGGTTTACAGAACCTTAACAGGCTGACTCATCCCTGACCCCCTGGTCACACAGCCTGATGTTTCATTCAAAGGGTACTGGCAGCTTTGCCGTGGTGTCACTTTAACCCGTAGAACTCTTAAAATCCTTCATCATGATTAAAGGATAAGTTCACCTTTAGGAGTATGTTATATGTTACACCCATATTTAGAGTGTAACATGGTCCTATACATCCACCTTCAGCTGCCAGCACTCCCTGCTCTGTAAGAGTGGGCCAGAGATCTTCTCCCCGCACCTGCTGTCACAATTTAGGAACACAGATTCCTGTGAATGGATGAACTACAAAATACTGTTGGCCGTAGCGGCAGACAGCTTGTTCTTCTCAATGAACTGTGAGGCCGCTAGTAAGCACTCTTGTAGTTCTTTGATTCTCCCTGCACAGGATATACGAGCAGAAAACTCACTGATAAGCTGTGGGATCGGGATCCTGGCATTGCACATGTGATCTGCATGAATAATGCCTTACAGGATGCCGTGTAAAAAAAAAATATTTAATTCACATTTTTTTTTAACTGGGGGAAAGAAATGTGCATTTAATCATTTCTTTTTTTTTTTTTTTTTTTATTATTTTAAAAGGTGAACTTATCCTTATCCTAAATGTTTAGGTTGGCCATACACCAGTAGAAGTTTGTTGTCAGAATGCTGATTCGATTGTCCTATAGTTAATGGTGTCAAATCAACTATCATATTTCACCATAGTGACGAAGAAGATGAAAGGAGATGCATATAAAATGTTTCTTGAACAAACAAAATTCTTACTGTAAATGCAATTTCGTTTTAGGAAAAATGGTACTTATGGTAATGTGCCTCCTTAAATCGAACCTAGACTTTAAAACATTGGCAAGGCAGTTAAAAAACTTTTTCAGGGTTTTCATATGAAATTTTTTGACCATAATGGTATTATCAAATGCTAGGACTTTACAATTATTTTCAAATTTCTATATGAACGTGTAAGCAGGTTGCCTACAAATAGGAGTTTTGCTAAAGCAAGAGAGTTAGCCTGCCCAGGTGGGGAAGCTGTTAACTAGCATTGGGCTTCTTTCCAGGCTTTTTGGACCCTGCCTTTCTACCCTGTGATATAAAAAGGGGAAAGGCTGTTTTTAGGGGCCTTCCTTCCCGTTCCTGCTCCTGGCCCCAGCAGACATGGGATACTAAGAAGGGACTGCTGCACTGTAGTCCTTAGGAACACTGGAAGATCTGAGAACTGCCAAGCTTTGGAGGATGCCAGTAATAGACTATCACCTTGGTAAGGAATGCCTGGGCAACTCAGTTCAGACAGTTAGGGTTAGCGTTGCACTGAAATCTACTGTTTATTGACTTTGCCAGAAAACTTCAGTAATATTCTTAAACTAAGCCTGGACTAAAATTATTTTAATGGGTGCATGGTAGATTATGGCTTTTCAAAAAAACTGGGTCTGCAACACACAATGGGGTATGAAGCAAGGCTAGTACAAAATATTAGCTCGGCAAGGACAAGCAGAAGGAAGAAAGCCGTTTCTTTGGGTAACCCATAACTAGTGCAAGGTACATTGCAGCCAGTTGTGGAACATGGTACCTGGCAATGGTAACAGGTCCTCTGGTGGCAAGGGGGTTGGTGTTCTGATTCACCTTTGGGAACATGTTACATGCTCCATCTGCTTTTAGGGTGGAACATGTAACCCGTTCCAAATGCTCCAGCCTTTCCCCTACCTACTGCCTCTAGTGACAGCGAGCTGGGGAACTTTTCCCCAAACTCGCTGTCACAATTTAGAAACTAAAAACTCTAGGTAGTTAATTCTTTCTTCCGGTCAGTGTGTAACTGCCTTCCCGTACGAGGAGACCGCTTACACCGACAGTCTGCTGGAGTCCTGCATTGCACCCGTGATCTGCTTTCCAGGCTCCTAGTAAAAAAAATTATACATGCGCATTTTGTTCTCCTGCAAAAAAAGATGCGCATTTTATTTTTTACAAAGGTAAACTTATCCTTTAAAAAAAACAAGTCGGGTCTGGGGGTGGACGCCGCCATGAGGGCGCAGAAAAGGCTCATTACATTTATTTTCACCGCTGCGAAAATAACGATAGCACGATCTTGGAGGTCTCCAGTCCTGCCATTCGAGCAGCTCCGACATAAACTTACCTGGATTATGCTCAATGAACGTATGTCGGCAATGCTGAATGATAAAATGAAATGGTTTGATAAGGTGTGGGAGCCGTGGCTCCGCTACCTTACTGGTCGTAATTAGCGGGAGCTGCGTCATGGGGGTATCGGGGACGTGGGGCGCGGGGCAGGGTCCTCCTCTTCTCTCCTTCTCTTCTTTCTTCTTTTTCCCCTTTTTATCTTTCAGCTATTCTTTAATTCTATCTCTTTGACTTTTGGATGTGTCCTGAAAGACCACTTGAGCACTCCTAATTATGATACCTCGGTGCGCTTTCATTAGCTGCCCTGGTGCCGGGACAGGGTGATGGGTTGAATAGGAGGCTGATATTGCGGGGGGTTATGCTTTTATTGTTTTCCACATTTCTAGCCCCCATTGCTTGTGATAATTTGTTGCTTGTATCCACCAATACTTGCTTTTGGTTAATGTTATCTTGCTTCCTGTTGGACGGTATACAGGTTTTTCGCTTTTCCCAGGCAACAGCGCATGGTGGCAGTTTAAGCCGCTTGTTAATTTTTTCCTTTTTTTTGTTTTCTCTCTGCTTTTTATTTTGTGATTGTGATGGGTTAATTGGAACTGATCTGTCTATGTTAACAATCTTTGTACTTTTTATGTTCTTTCTCATAAAATATTCAACAAAAATTATTGAAAGCAAAAACAAGTCCAATGTCATCTAAGGAAAACCAGCTATCCTGGTGTGTATGTATGCTAGCTTTCCTCTTTCTATGCAATCAGCAACAGTTTTCACACTGGTTATACTGAGCCCAAAGTGAGAAGACAGAGCTGTCAATTATCTTGAAAAACCGTCCAGCTGCAATTGGACTTGGTTCAGCAGCTACCGTTGACTATATTGCCATACAGTGCTTTGTAGATAGAAGTCTTTTGATGCCTAAGAAGACTTATCGAACGCGGTAAGAGACTTAGGCCTCCTCCGCCCCTTTCCACAGGCCGTGCGCCATTCCTCGCCTCTCATCTGTCATGTGTCTTGGCATTCATCGGTCTGTGAAGTAGCTGGAAGGCCTACAAAGTACAGCTTTTATTTATACGGCTATAAAAACAGACAGACGTGATCAATTGCCGGGTGTCAGACGCTTCTTGAGAACATCACTTGTTCGCCTGAATGTTTGTATCGCCAGAAATCCCTGCAGCAGGTGCGGGTTGGTGGCTTTCATCTTTGTTGTATGACGCTGTGAATGGACAGCATTTCCGAAGCTTTTTCATCGTTTGTTGATTTTCACTGCTAATAAAATGTAGCCTGAGAATAAAGCAGAGACTGTGCAACTTTGTATTCCTGAAGACGATGGACTTAGAAAGGATAAATCTGACTGTAAAAGAATTGCTGGATGAAATGGTACAGTTGGAATAACTTCCATCTTCAGAACGTCCTTCATTTTGTCTGCAGTGTCTAGTGTGGTGTTCCTTGTAAACTCCACTTAGAAAAGCCTAGAATATAAAGCCATGTGCAATCGGTATACAGTTCCTTTACATTGTTAATTCATCTTTACCAAAAAGCATATACAGGTAAGGGGTGCCTATAGAAAAAAAAAACTGTGCAGCATTGACCAAAATTAAATGATGTCCTTGCTATAGGTGTAGCCGCATAGGTGTTGGAGGTGTGCCTGCACACACCATAATCTGGGGGGGAGGGACCGATCTGAAAGCCTGTTTCTCCTCTCTCTCCTGCCAGTATTTAACTGTCACAGGAGGTAAATAAAGGGGATTGGTACCAGTTTATGCTGTCCCCCTATCCCTGTTCATTTTTTTTTCTGCTCCCCTGGCCCCCATGTGTGGTCCCCTGTCTGCGCACAGTGCTTCCAGCTTCTCCTCCTTTCCACTCCCACCAGCTGCTGTGGGGATCTATTCAGAAGGGAGAGTGGGGAAAGGGCCTCTAAATATGTCATGTATGCCTTATGTATTAATTGTTTGGTGGAATCTGTGTTTTTTTTTTTTTTTTTTTACATTATTTGAGCACCTGCACTTGTTTGCACATCAATTTTTTTTTTTTTTTGCATATGTTGCACTTTCCAAATATCGTATGAGATATCATATTAATTGCACAGTGCAAACAGAGCAGCGCCAACATCCATTTTTGTCCACAGGCTTCATATTAGGCACTACCTAGGTGGTAGCCATAACGGGGGAAATGCACACCTAGCACCTTATTACACATTGTGAATATCCATTAGGGATGCACCAATCCGACTTTTTTGGTCCCGATCTTTTGCTTTGTGAAATCGCAGATCCCGAGTCCGATCCGGAAGTACTGTTTTGTGAGCTTATAACAAAATAATACTTCCGGATCGGTATCGTAATCGGCAGATACCTTATAACATTTGTGCATTCAAAATCTAAAATGTCATGGGTTTAGTCTTTTAAGAGGTTAAACTTCCCTCCTCCGGCAGAAGGAACGAAAAGATACATTGTAATCATTGTGTTTTACTTAACTGGGAGACTTGAAAGGCATTTGCAGGAGGCTCTTTTTTTTTTTCTTTGACAGCTGTTCTCTGCTCCCTCACAAGCTATAAAGAGCAAAACCGGATCGGCCCGTGGATCTGTTAATTTTACCGATCCCCCGATCCAGCTATTTTGCCTGTATCAGGGCCGATATCCGATCCGAATATCGGATCGGTGCATCCCTAATATTCATAGCGCAGATTATTTATATTCAACCTTCTTAGAGTATGTACAGAAGAGTGCAGAATACTCAGATCCTTTTCTAGATCCAGTATGTGGGAACAGTAACTTGGCTTGTCTTTGTCACTTCATCAGTTGTGTAATACATCTTGTAGGCAATACATTGTCCAGAAGAATCCACATACAAAGCCGGATACAGTCTATCCTTACCAGAAGAGGAGGAGGAGGAGCCAGTGAAGTGCAATAGCGGAGGGCAGAAAATACTGGATGAGCAGCCAGAGAGGATGAAAGATGTTCCATGGCAGAGAAATACCTGCAGAACACAGAACCAAGAGAACCAGCAAAGGTATACATAAACCAGTTTATTCATTTTAATTAATTTACCTAGCATTACCTAGTTCTGTAGTACTAAACGGCGGTGCTCTAAACTGGAAATCCAATTATTTTTTTTTTTTTAAGGTACTTTTATTCGTTTTTTACAAAGTAAAACAAAACGTAATGGAACAGGGTACAGACCGATGGGTCAGCAGTGCAGTACACAACAATCTGTATTCAATGACCATACATCAAAAATGGTACAGAAATCCCATCCGAAGTACAGATGCAAAATACACAAACAATAGGTGTCAATTAAGATTGCACCAATATCAGTATCAGTGCTGATACTAGGCGAGTATCGGTACTTACGAAAATGCTCCGATACCCAAAACTGATGCCGAAAGTGACGTCCGCTTGGGAGGGGAACACCTACTCCTCCCCTCTGGCCGACTGCCTCCTCTGACCCAGGGCCGTCTTAATGCACGGGCCAACCTGGGCATTAAGAGAGAAAAATACAAAAAATTATGAGTTGTCATTAGAGCAAGAGGTGAGGGAAAATCCTCCGATGGAGATATCTGTTCCATTGATAACTCTGGAAGTTGGGATTTCTTTCATTTTGCAAAGATTTCCTCTGATTTCCTGTTGTGTCTCCAGAACATAAAGTGAAGGGCTTTAACCCTTTAAGAAGGGATGGGCTACCTCCAGCTTACCTGCCCTCTATCCATCCATTAGAATGCATGCGCTTTCACTGTGGAGGCTCTCATAAATTTACAAGAGTTAGGACTGCAGAAATATCGGGGTGCCTTGGAGCGCTCTGCAACTTACGCATGTATTTGCAAATGTGTGCTAACTAAACCCCTGTTTTTTAACGCAAACTCTTAGGATAATTTGGTTGGTTGCAGACTGGCTGGTGAGTTGAGCTGAGAATTGGTCTTGTTTTGCATGCTTTGCCCTTCCATGTGCACCTTGCTGTGAAGGCAAGTTATAGGTGAGGGCAATGGCCATTTTCTTTATGGCTTTAACCCCTCCCTGCACAAACTGAAAATAAGTTTCCCTATACATACACTATTTTTGTTTTTCACTCAATAATCTCACAACTTTCACCAAGAGACACCTTTTTCCAATTGAATCCAATTTCGAAAAATGTGTGAAATTGTGTGAATTTTGTGTCAAAACCTTTCTAGGTGAATCCCTTTTTTTAGGTTTTACTTTTTTTTTTTTTTCCATTTAAAGCAGGACTGCATTTTCCTGTGCTAGAAACCCAGAAACAATGCAGACCGGTACAAATGAACTGTTTATTAAAACTATTTTGGGAACAGTTTTCTTTCTGAGAGGGTAATAAGCAGAAAGCTGTTGCCAGCGAGCGATAGTGCAGGTGTTGAACGCGGTCTCTGGTAAACAAATCTGTGGGCTAATAAGGATTAAATAAACTTGTAGCGGCAGCAGGATTCTGCAGGTCTCCCAAGACATGTATTTCTTTTATTGTTGGAATTTTTATTGGTGTTGCAATTATTGTAGAAGAAATTGGAAACTAAAAACAATTCAGAGGATTTATGAAACATTGATTGAAAAACAGGCAAGCCTGGTTCATACCTATGCAATTTGCTTTTGATCCATTTTTTGCAGTTCTTTTTTCGCAATGGGTTTTTTACGCTTTTTTATATGCGTTTTGCATTTTTTTTTATGCTTTTTTTTTGGCCAATTTGTTGTTGGTCAGATTAAAAAACACAAATTGTGGCAAAAATGCACTACATGCTTTTCTGCAGCTTCACTATTGAAGTCTATTGAACCAAAAACACTGTTTTTTGCTTTTAAAAAAGTCCCTGCCTCTCTCCAAAAAAACGCAGCGGCTGAAAAAAGCATAGATGTGAACGTGTCCCATAGGGAGCCATGTTCAATGGACTGTAGTGCGTTTCTGCAAAAAGCAAAAGAGATGCATAGGTGTGAACCAGGCCTAAGAGAAAATTGGACATGCATCTAAAGGCTTGTACACACTTGGCGAAAATCGGGCGAAATATCCTCAAATTTTTCTCTCTCATCGTCAACGGTCATAACCCTTTTTAGTTGACTGTGCATAATGTTTATGAAATTTCACGTCCGATTTTTTTTTTTTTTTTTTTTTTTCTTTTTTTTGGGACGTTTGTTCCTAGACTTCCGGGTCGTCAGCAACTTCATATCATACACGGTCTTTCGTATCCGATTTTTCGCAGGCGTAGTGCATACACGAAAACGAAAATTGGTCGTGCTGGGGATGGACGATAAAAATTTTGGTGTTTGTCCCTCCGTTTTTTTTCATTGAAAATGTCGGCATCGGCTGCTAAAAGTTGTGTAGCCGAAAACCGTACGATTTTACCTCGGAGGGGAGTTTTCGGCAGATTTTCTACTAGTGTGTACCCCACTTAAATCTACCGCTCTGCTAAAGCGTAATCTGAATTCAGATTTTGTGTGAGATTGGCAGGTGGTGAGAAGGCAATGTGACGCCTCCTCATTGTCCATTTTACCCCGTTTTTGCTGACATGTGCCACAACCGCATGCAGTTGTGGCACTTCCCTGTTCTCCTGCATGCGTCGCAAACAGAGAATCTTCTTATTCGGTGTCAGGTTCCTGCCAATGTTGTCTTGTAGATTTTATTTATTATTGTTCTTTATCCAGCACCAACAATTTACATACAATACAGTACATTTACAAAAGTCCCTGCCCTCAAGGAGCTTCTAATTTAATACTTGCAAGCTAGGACCAATTTGGAAAGGTGCCATTTAGAATGTGGGGGAAAATAAAAGTACCTGGAGGAAACCTGTGCAAGCACAAGGAGAACATACACACTCCATGCAGATACATGCATGTTAGGACCAATTTGGAAAGGTGCCGTTTAATCTGATAGCATGCCTTTAGAATGTGGTGGAAAATAAAAGTACCTGGAGGAAACCTGTGCAAGCACAAGGAGAACATACAATCTCCATGAAGATAGTGTCTTGACCAGGGTTTGAGCCAAAGTGCTAACCGCTAAACCACTGTGCTGCCCATGATTGGTTCCATCTTCATCTCCTTCCCCTAAAGTTTTCTTGCTGAATTTTGCTACAAAATATCCAGAGTTGGGCAGGAGGAGGAAACAAGATAAGTGAATGCATTCCAGTTTAAACATTTTAAAGCATGGTACTCAACACCCCCCCCCCCCCCCCAAAACCCTGCTGTCCCAAGCATCAGAGCCCATGAGTACCATCATGATAAATACAAGCCTCACGGGCGCTTTATAATGGTAACAATCACACTTCTGTATTCATAGTCACCTAGAACTGTAATTATTCACGTTTATTACATTTATTTTTTTCTGGCTTTGTGAGGAGTCTGTGTGTCTAAATTAGTCATACAGCAATTAAATGTGACTCAGTCTGAGGTGCCACGCTTTTAATGGATAAACGACTATGTCATTATTCTTCATCCATAGCCTTGTGCTTTTGTTCCATTGAGGGACCTATAAACCTAAAATACAAGTTACAATGAAAAGATCTGAATTTGGGTGATATTTGGGACTATCTTTGCTTTCACTGTGAGGATAAAGAAGAACTCCACTTATTTTATTTTTTTTTTTTTTTTTGTGCAGCAGGCATCACTTCTGTCTGAGACCTGGGCCATGATGGAAAGGCCAGATAATGGCGTTCTCATTCTGAACTTTGGAAATTAGAATAAATCTACAGGATTTAAAGACTAAGATAACCTTTTACAAAAAAATACACATTTTTAGGGGGTAAAAAAACTTTTTGTATTTTTTTCTCCTGCATTTTTTTTTTCCCTACAGCTCTGAGCCCACACCTTCATATGGGCTATCCGTTTCAGAGCTGCAGCAACAATGAATTGACTACAATGGTGCTCATCAGCATATTCATAGTTCATTGAGAACTACAAGCTGTCTGCCGCAGTGGAAGATGGGGCTTGTAGTGCTTTCATTCTCAGCTTCCTGTGAATGATTGACGTGGCTGTGCAGGCAAAGCCCCACACAGCTGTGCCAATTTTAAAATGCTGTCATTGGGGGGCATCTCATGGGGTGAGGGGGGGCTGCATAGTAATGTTACAAAAGGTGAACCTATCCTTTTTAAATTCTCATTAATTCAGGTGTGCAGGGATAAAGGTGCATTACTTCCCCTATTCCTGGCTCCAGGCAGGCTTCTTCCATCCCTGTGACAGGTCCAACACAACCACCTCTTTAAGGTGTTCCCATCGAGGTTGCATGCTCCCCTTCTTCAGGAACAATGCAGGGTTAAAAGCCCTGCCCATGTACGTGATGGCACTGAGGGACTGCCAACAGCCCAGAACTTTGTATAGAAAAGAACAGCCCTGGAGCCTGCCGGACCAAAGTATAGAGACAGTAATATACCTTAATCCCTGTAAGTAAACAAGCATTAACCCGTCCAAAGTTGGGGGGGGGGGGGGGAGGTAGTCTACTACATGGGTTGATTTTGTCTGATTTTGCAGATCATCTTTAATTTTCCTGTGAAGAATCCACTAGATCAGGGGTCTCCAAACTTTCTAAGGGGCTGATTTACTGTCCTTCAGGCTTTAGGGGGGGGGGGGGGGGGCAGACTGTAGCCAGTGGGAGTAGAAGCATCATGGAGGGTGTCAGTAGGAATGGTGCCCTATCATTGGTGTGTCAGTTGTTGGAATAGTGCCCCAAGGACCAGATAAAGGCAAACAAAGGGCCACATCTGGCCCCCGGGCTACAGTTTGGAGACTACTGCACTAGAAGGCGTTGCAATATTTGTGTCCTGTGAAGAAGTGAAGAAACGCAAAGAGACTCTGTCGCTAAGATCTAAGTTCAAATAAAAACATGAGTGCTGACCGACACTGGTTAACGCTGTTTGAGCTAGGCACGGCTAAGCCACTTACTTTACTCTTCCTTTGACTGTGAAAGAGTCCTTTTAGCTTCCTAAGGCACTCCTTTCCTGAATTTCCCTACTGAGGACAGAGACAGCTACAAAAACCTGACAGGTGTTCTAATCCCTTTCCGCTTCACTATCCACAAAATATTTTGCCTTCAATTGCAAAAAAATCCTCCCTTGCAGTCTCTCTCCAAGGGAGGATTTTTCCTTTTCCTGAGGATAGACCTAATGTGCATCCAAAAACAAAAATGTAATATATTGCCGCTTAGTAGTTGTTAAATTTGATGGCTGCATTAGTTCTCTTCAAGGCTTTTCTTTTTCTTCTGGCCATCCTTCCAGCAGCAGACTTCTTGTACTAGAGCAATGGTCACCAAACTGCTGCCCTGGGCCGGATGGTGCCCTTTGCTAGATTTTATCTGGCCCTTGGGACATTATTTCACCGACACCAATGATGGGTTACCATTTCCCCTACTGCCACCATCAATGGGGCACTATATCTCCCATTAAAACCAGTAATTGGAGCACTGATGTTGGGGTATTTTCTACAAACACTAGCCACAGTCCGGCCCCCCTAAAGCCTGAAGGACAATGAATTGGCCCTTTACTTAGAAATTTTGAAGACCCCTTTTCTAGAGACACAACCCTCACTCACTGCAGTGTTGTCACCCTAACTCCATGCAAACTCAATTCAGGTAGTGTCCTGGTTTGTCTAAAAAAAAAAAAGGAAGAAAACTATTGCAGCCTTCGCATCGAAGAACTTCTAAGCTGTAGTTGTTCTTGGTTGTAAATCTTTTTTTTTTTTTTATATGCTGTGTAAAGGGTAATGGCTTTTACCATGCATACACTGCATTCATGAGTAAAATAGTCACAGCAGGCACTAATGATGCACAGTCTTATCTCTTACTGCCTTTCCTTGTCATTGGTTACCTACTTACCTGCATCCAGCCTTCACATACAAAATATCTTTCTCGGGTGTTTTTAGTGACAGATACTCTTCAATTATAATAAATAAGTGGTCTGAACCAATATGGGGTACCACATCCAAATTAGCGTATAGAACACATCACCAAAGGAAAAGAGGGACTTTTTTTTTTTTTTTTATCTTTTTATTGAAATTTTTCAAGTAACAGTATTTTCACCCACGCATGGGTAACTCGAGCAGACCGCCGGAGCACCACGCAGTCATCACCAGTGTGTAGTACAAACAACAAAAAACCAAAACCGTGGAAGTAAACCCTTCTATCATTTTCAACCAAGGAAGCCGCCATCTTGGCCTCTGTTTGATCTTCATTTGCCATAATGCTGCACATGTGATCAGTTATGACACCAGCCATTGGATGGTTTGACACTTTAGTTGAGAGCACTACCAATGTGACAGTTGCATTCATGGCGCGTGCCATAAATATAACTGTTTTTAAACTGTTAAATCTATAGGTTTACTTCCGCTTTAAGGTACCCAATCCAGTCTATACAGTAAAACAAATTTACTTTTATTATCAAAAATGAATGAAACTATCTAAAAAGTCTATATTGCTCACATTACCAATTCAACAGATTGCCTCCTTGGACAGGTGCTCTTTATTGCAAGACCTTGAAGTATAAAGAAAAATCCCTATAGTAAAATCTCTATATAACTCTGCATGGAGCCCAGCGCTCTCCTTTACAATGAGCGCTCACCATGGTTACACTGGGCTGCGTGCTTTATAATACAGATATATATGCTAATACATCAGATTAATGTCCCAGCCACACAGAAAAATAGGGCTTGAGCTGCCTTTTAGGAAAATTACAAATGCTAGAGGAACCATTCCGCCATTACTGAAATAGAATATTTATTATATAAATAATCGCACTCGGCATGGTGTTCTTTTAAATTGGTTTGTGAAATGGATGAAAGAAATCTATTTTATTTGTTCTTTTCTTTTGGTCCCATGAGCTCTAGTGAGGACGGCATGAATTCTTCCCCGCTCCTGCAAGTCCTGTATATGCAGATACCAAATACACGCATCTATTTTCAGCCTCTACCACTCCCAGAATCCCTTGGACTCTTGTGCTCCAGCCCAGAAAGATTATCATATGTGTAGCACCCTCCTAGGTAGGTGCTAGTCAAGGCACATATGTGACCCTGTTCTGCTTATCAGGAGGGCCTGATCTGTTAGTTAGTCTGTCACATGCTTCCAGCTGTGACCTGTTGAGTCTGGGGAGTCTCCTCACTGTATCCAATGAGGGACCTTGTTTGATAAGTCTAGGAAACCTAGCCAATAGCACACCAGGGTTTAGGACTGTCCCAGTGGGTGGGCATTGCTGCAATGCATTCTGGGATTGGGAATAAATCCGGAGGGGGCATGTGACATGGTGTCTTTGGGCGGGAAGCCGGGTCCCAGGAGGAGGGTGACTGCTGTCTCTCCTCCTGTTGCTGAGGAAGGTGGTTGAGCTGTGTTGCAGAAGGATCCAGTGTGTGCTGACCAAGTGGAGCTGCTGGGCAGAATATTTCTGGAAAAAACAGTATCCTGAGTACTCAAGCATCTGCCCAGGGGACCACTCCAGAGGGGTCAAGGGGATCCAGAAGTCAGCTAACCCAGAGTGTCACAGTAAAGGGGGTGCCAAGTTGTAAAGCCCTGAAGATTAGAGGGTAAAAGGGGGCACCAGGAAGGGCCCTGAAGTTGCTCAGCAGTGCAGTCTAATATAAAGGACAGCTACCTCAGGAAAGGAGTGCCTTAGGAAGCTAAAAAAGGACTCTTTCACAGTCAAAGGAAGAGTAAAGTAAGCGGCCTAGCTCAAACAGCGTTCACCAGTGTCGGTCAGCATTAACCACTTGCCGACTGCCTAACGCCGATCTACATCGGCAGTCAGCCCCTCACAGGCAAAGTGACGTAGGGCTACGTCACTAGCTTGTGAGGGTCTAGGGAGCGAGCGCGCGCCCCCGGAGGCGCGCTCCCGCGTGGTCACGGACCCCCCCGCGCGTGTGACCAGCGGACCCGATGTCCGCCGGTCACTCGGCGATCGGCGGGGGAGAGGGAGAATGTCAGGCAGCTTGTGTAAACAAGCTGCCTGTCATTCTCCTCGCTGTAAAGACACTGATAAAACGGATCTAGTATGTAGATCCGTTGATCAGTGTCCTTACAGCTCAACCCACAGCCAATCACAGTAGAAAGCACGCCCCTAGGGATACACACAGCCCCTCCCTTCCAAATAAAGTTAACCCCTTCACAACCAGTGTATTTTTACAGTAACAGTGCATATGTATAGCACTGATTACTGTAGAAATGTCACTGGTAACCCCAAAAGTGTCACAAATGTCAGTCAAGGGTCCGATCTGTCCGCCCCAATGTCGCAGTACCGCAAAAAAAATCGCAGATCGCCGCCATTACGCGTTAAAAAAAAAAAAACAACAAAAATGACAAATCTTTCCCTTTGTTAGTAAACGCGATAACTTTTGCGCAAACCAATCAAAATACGCTTTTTGCGATTTTTTTTTACCAAACATATGTAGCATAAAACAAATTGGCCGAAAATTTTAAAAAATTTTGATTTTTACTTTTTTTTTGGGGGGAATTTCATATAAAAAAATGTGAAAAATATTGTTATTTTTGCAAAATTGACGCTCTTTTTTTGTTTATAGCGCGTGATCAAAAAATCGCACAGGTGATCAAATACCACCAAAAGAAAGCTCTGTTTGTGGGAAAAAAAGGACGTCAAATTCGTTTAGGTACAGCGTCGCACGACCGCGCAATTGTCCGTTAAAGTCACGCAGTGCCGAATCGCAAAATACCCCCTGGTCAGGAAGGGGGTAAAATCTTCCGGGGCTTAAGTGGTTAACCAGCATCAGTCAGCGTTGACCGGCGTCAATCAGCATTTTCTATATCGTCTCAGCATATTGTGCATAGTTCCATTTTTAATTGGAGTATCCCACTCATCCCTTCTCCTATCCAAGTTCCTAATAAAACATAAAAACCAAAGAAGCTGGACTGGTCCTTGTCTGAGGTAAAAACAATTGGAAACATGTCAGAATGGTCTACTGTTGCTAATGGTAACCCAGGGGAACCCACACACAGCAGCTCCCATGGGAGTAGTGCTATATATGTAATTATTCTATTATACTTACAATCTGCCTTTATAAAAGCATTACATAAATCCAGTCATTTTAGAGTTTATCGAACTGAATATTTAAGCCCTGATGAAGGGACAGTGTTTGAATCTCCCAAAACATGTTTCACAAAATATAAAATAAAGACTGTGTTGGAATCTATGACCATTAGTGTGGCACTCGTACTGCTTGTCACCTATTTATGTTTTATCATTGTCTGTGTCACTATCGGGGGAAACCTTCTATCCTGGTGATCAAGCAAAGTGAGGGATCTCCTCATCGGAGACCAAGACATCAATGCCCATCAGAGGTTCTCAGTCTTCCCGATTTGTACTTAACCCCTGTTAGGAAGTTTGCCCATTTCTTTTCTCTGTAATATCAAAGTAAGAATGGGAAAATCTCCCCGATGGCTATTGACAATGCAATAACAAAAAAACTCACGAAAAAAACATTATTTGGTTGGAGCTGTGCTTTAAAATTTAAGTCCTCATAAGGGATTACCAATGGCTTGAGCATTTTTAAATTTGTATGTAAAATATTAAAAATTACTTAAAAGTAAGTGTTATCGTTACAGAACATACTCCGATTGTTTTCATAAAAGGGGACATAAAGCGGAACTAAACTCCTTAAAGCGGCTCTTCAGTAATTGTTTCATTTTTACATCTATTTAATCTTCTGCCCTTGTTGTTTTAACTTTGGATAGTAAAACTTTTTTTTTTCTGCCAGTAAATATCTTATACAGCCTGCTTCCTCTTTCTTGTCTAGTCATTAGCCTAGGGCAGTGATGGCGAACCTTGGCACCCCCGATGTTTTAGAACTATATTTCCCATGATGCTCAACTACACTGCAGAGTACATGAGCATCATGAGAAATGTAGTTCCAAAACATCGGGGGTGCCAAGGTTCACCATCACTGGCCTAGGCTAATGACATCATGCACATCTCTCTCTCTCACTCTGTGAGAGTTTGCTAGCAAGGGAGGGAGGGATGAGTCATAGGAAAGCTGCAGAGCTGGATCAGGGCGGAGATAAAGAGGAGACTGCAGAGGTCCATGAGTATTCATCAAGAGAGGAGAAATGTGCAGACAAGCAGTGGTATGAGTGTGTGAATATATATTATATTTTTTTATATATATATATATAATATAATATATAAAAATTATAATGTGTATGTGTGTGTGTATGTACGCATCTATATAAAACATGAGTTTAACTTAAAGAATTAAACTGAAATAATTTAAGTTTTTGGTTTTATATAGAGAGATAGATAGAGAGATTCAGTATAGCATCAAGTCAATTAAATTCCTGGGATATTGATCTGGCCAGTTAAGTAGCAGAGGGGTTGTTAATCAGTTTCAGCTGCTTTTGGAGTTAATTAAATTAACATATGCACTAGATGGGCAACAATGGGACGACCTCCAAAACAGGAATGGTTTTAGCTGGGGTCAGTATCATTACTGGTAGCATGAGGCCATATTTGGACCTTATAGAGATTGCGCAGACAGTCCAACTCCTCCAGGATGGCACATCAATTCATGCCATTGCCAGAAGGTTTTGCGGTGTCTCCCATCACAGTTTTAAGAGCATGGAGGAGATTCCAGGCGACAGGCAGCTACTCTAGGAGCGTTGGACAGGGCCGTAGAAGGTCCTTAACACATCAGCAGGACCAGTATCTGCTCCTTTGTGCAAGGAGGAACAGGATGAGCACTGCCAAAGCCCTACAAAATGCTCTCCAGCAGGCCTCTGGTGTGAATGTCTCTGACCAAACGATCAAAAACTGATTTCATGACGGACGTCCTCTAGTGGGCCCTGTGCTCACTGCCTGACACCATGGAGCTCGATTGGCATTTGCCATTGAACACCAGGATTGGCAGGTCTGCCACTGGCGCCCTGTGCTTTTCACAGATGAGAGCAGGTTCACCCTGCGCACATGTGCAGACGTGAAAGGGTCTGGAGAAGCCGTGGAGAACGTTATGCTGCCTGTAACATCGTTCAGCATGTCTGGTTTGGTTGTGGGTCAGTGATGGTCTGGGGAGGCATATCCATGGAGGGACGCACAGACCTCTACAGGCTAGACAATGGCACCCTGACTGCCATTAGGTATTGGGATGAAATCCTTGGACCCATTGTCAGACCATACGATGGTGCAGGGGGTCCTGGGTTCCTCCTGGTGCATGACAATGCCCAGCCTCATGTGGCAAGAGTATGCAGCCAGTTCCTGGAGGATGAAGGAATTGATACGATTGAATAGCCCCCACGCTCACCTGACCTGAATCCAATAGAACAACTCTGGGACATTATGTTTTGGTCCATCCAACGCCGCCAGGTTGCACCTCAGTCTGTTCAGGAGGTCAATGATGCCCAGATCCACATCTGGAATACCCCAGGTCACCTTCCGGCATCTTATTAGAAGCATGCTCTGACATTGTCAGGCATTCATACAAGCATGTGGGGGACCATTTTGAGTTGCTGCAATGAAATTTCAGCAAAATGGACTAGCCTGCTGCATCATTTTTTCACTTTGATTTTCCGGGTGTCTTTGATTTCAGCCCTCTGTAGGATGATAATTTTCATTTCCATCAAACGATGTGGCATTCATTCCTAACACATTACCCAGTCCATGTCAGTATAGATATCCAGCATGAGATGTTTCCCCATTGAGATCTGACGTGATGTCAAAGTGTTCCCTTCATTTTTTTTGAGCAGTATGTATATGTATAAATATACACAAAGTCAGTATATATTTTTTTTTTTTGTTGTTTGTTTTTGTTTTTTTGTGGATACCTGATCATCACATCTCTAGGTGTTAGATGGACATGTCATTCCATAACCATGTACATGTATAGAGATTCCCTCACTCCTCGTCCCTTTGTGGCTAAACAAAAGCCTCCGCTCTCCTAAGAAGGCTTTCCATAAGATTTTGGCAGCGTGGCTGTGAGAATTTTTACCCAATCAGCCCAAAGAGCATTTGCAAGAACATGTACATATTTGGGATGGGAAGATCGGGCATACAGTTGCCATTCCAGTTCATTTTTAAAAGCAGAATTTCTTTTTAAGAGACATTCTGATCCAAGTTAAGCCACTTGCATGACTTTGTATAATCATCTATGTTTCCTAAGCCTGTGTGCCTCTGTCTATGTGTTTTTTAAAAAAAAATACTGTATATACCTGATTTTAGTGTGCTGCTCGGCGATTACATCACCAGCTGGCTCTCTCCTTTCCCCGTCTGACAGCTGCAGGGGGCAGGGGCAGAGATTCCCCCTGGTAACTTCACTCGGAAGGAGAGGAGGGGAGAGAGCCGGTCGGTCAGGTGATCGCCGAGCAGCACACTGAAATCAAGTATATACAGCATTTTTTTTATAAAACATAGTCAGAGGCACATAGGATTAGGAAACCAAGAGGATTATATAATGCATTAACAGTTATTTCAGCAGCAGCAGCAGGAGGAGGGGCGGGCGGCCCGTGACACGGAGCTGAAAGGCAAGAAGAGGAGGAGGTTGGGGGGGATGGACACAGGAGAAACGAGAGCAGGGCTGTGGATGACGGAGGCATGTAAACTGACCACGGTGTCAGGTCTCGGCAGTCATGATATACCGTGGTCAGTTTACAGAGGGGAGGACATAGCCAGGTAATACAGGGGGCCAAATTACACAGCACAAGCAATGTGCTGTATAACATGCTTTAAGGGAACAGGATCCATCTTCTTCTTTTTTTTTTTTTTTTTTTTTTAGGGTAACAAACGCTTTAAGGTGTTCAGTAGGGTTGAGGTCAAGGCTCTGTGTGGGCCACTTGAGTTCCTCCACACCAAACACATCAAACCATCTCCTTATGGAGCTGGGTTTGTGCACAGGTACCCTTTTTTTTGGCTATAGTTTGTGTGTACTGTATACTATCTATATAAGTTTGCGTAGCAAAATTGCTTGTAGAATGGTATTTTAATTTTCGCCTCATTTTGTAGTTGGCTGTAATTGAATATAAACTTTGAACGTTTGCTCTGCAGGTCATGAATTGTGTTTTATCTTCTGTGACATTAATACGGCACTATTATGCAGCACAGGCCATTTCTTATGCTTGCAGAGATGGTGAAATGTTCAGAACACCTTTCAAGGTCCTCTTCATTGCACACATGAAAACGTTCTATTCATTCAGAAAATATTTGATGGTGTTGGGTCAGTAATGAGTTTGGTGCAATAACAGTTTAACGTTGTGATCATACTTTTTATTTCAGATTATGTCATGAAGAAAATCAACTTAGGGTGCTGAAACAGCTCAATAACAGCACAAGTAATAATTTAACACTGCGGGGTGCCTGTCGGTTTACTCCCATAGACAGCGACTGTGGAACGCCATCCCAGAGCCTCTTAATGGATCAGAGCTGCCTGGAAGCCATTCTGCCTCTTCTAAATAGTGAGACATCTCTACACAGTGGCCACCACTTTCCAGAGATGGATCTGTCTCTGATTTGTATTTATGATCAGCTAGATGGGACTTCCACATCTGTAAGTAATACTTATTTGATGTTCTTGTATGATTTAATCATAATTGTATGTATTGTATTATCCATGCAGGTATCTATGAGCATATTTCTTTTTTTTTTTATATTGTTACCCTTAGCGCCGACGGAACTCAAATATGCGGCCTTGGCTTCAGGGGTTGTACCAGGGTGATGCCTACAGCTAGAGAAATCTGCCGGGACCGTTGTTGGGAGCCAACGGTTGGCTTTCTTGTAATGACAACCGATGTGGCTGAGCAGCCAGCCGCTCATATGTAATTACAAGGAGCGAGAGGGCACGTCCAACCCCCCCTCCGCCTTTCGCGGGCTACCCAGGTCTCCCATCCCACCGGGAGACCCGAGCAACCAGCCGACACGTCCGCCAGCTGGCCAAAGACCCGAACAAAGCCGAATTCGGCTCTGATCGGGTCTCCGATGTAAAAACCCGGAAGCGATTTCATGACATCACTTCCAGGTACTGAAGCTTTAAAGGTGCCAGATTTAAAAAAAAAAAAAAGAAAAAAAAATTACAGTATTCAAAACAGCCAAACTTGGTGTTTTGAATGCTTTTAAGTCCAGATGAGGGATTTGGGGTCTTTTAGGCCCAGATCCCTCCATAAAGTACACCTGTCACTGCCTTATTACTGTCACAAGCGATGTTTACATTCCTTGTGATCACAATAAAAGTGATCAAATTTTTATTTTTTGAACGAATTGTGTAAAAAAATAAATAATAAAAACAAAACAATTTAAAGCGCCCCGTCCTTCCATGCTTGTGCACAGAAGCGAATGCGTATGCAAGCCCGCATATGTTTACGGTGTTCAAACCACACATGTGAGGTATTGCTGCAATCGTTCGAGTGGGAGCAATAATTTTTTAAAGTGTCGCCTATAGAGATTTTTTAAGTACCGAAGTTTGTCGCCATTCCACGAGTGTGTGCGCAATTTTAAAGCATAACATGTTGGGTATCTATTTACTCGTGTAACATCATCTTTCACATTATACACAAAAATTGGGCTAAATTTCCAGTTTTGTGGGGTTTTTTTTAATTCACGAAAGTGTATTTTATCCCAAAAAAATGCATTTGAAAGACTGCTGCGCAAATACCATGTGACATAAAATATTGCAACGATCGCCATTTTATTCTCTAGGATCTCTGCTAAAAAAAAAAAAAAAATATATATATATATAATATATATATATATGTATAATCTTTGGGGGTTGTAAGTAATTTTCTAGCAAAAATACTGATTTTAACTTGTAAGCAACATGTGTCAGAAATGGGCTTAGGCTCCAAGGGGTTAAACCCCAAAACAAAAAAGCAATACATTGCAGCTTACCAATTCCTAAATGTGGTAGCTGAATTGGTTATCTTTTTCTAGGCTTTAAATTCTTCAGTCATATTTGCTTTAATCTCTACCAGACGAGGTTATACTTGAGGAGTCACTGTCTTCAGCCATTAGAATGACATTAGGAGACTCTTTTGGCTCTTATTGATGTGGCGCACACTACTTTGAGACTGGCTCACTCTGCTATCTCCATCCTGGGTCTTACAATCCACATCTTGCCTATATCCTGGAGTCTTAGGAAATGTGTTTCCTGCTATGCCACAGTCTCATCCCCTTGGCAGGTCGTCTGATGTAGATCCAAATAGATGCTGGTGTCAAGGAGGAATAGGAGATCTTGCTGTGACAAGAGAGGCAGTTGGGATTCTGAATCGAGCAGAATTTCACATTCTACTCTTTTTTTCCTATGCTTAGATCAAAATTGTCACTATATAAAAGGAAGTGCCTCAACCAAGACATTAGTGCCACAATCCGCACGTCGTCTTTTTTTATTTTTTATGAAAGGTACATATTTGCCATCTTAACCACTTGCCATCCTTAGGCTGTTTTAAAACGTACTGGACTTCAGGTGGTTAAAACAAGTTCATTGCTGCAGATCTCATGAGCTTGGTAAAATCTTTTTCAGCCGATGTCTGATCCAGGTGGCTCTACAGTCACCTGATAACGTTTACAACAGTGAAAAGGGACGTTCCCCATGCTCTGTGCTTGATTAGCTGCAGGGTAGACATTGTCCCTTTTGGGGGTTGATTTACTAAAACTGGAGAGTACAAAATCTGGTGCAGCTGTGCATGGTAGCCAATCAGCTTCTAACTTCAGCTTGTTCAGTTAAAGTGGTGTTTCAGCCTCCCCTTTCCCCCTCCAAAAATTACAAGTCAGCAGCTACACAGACTATAGCTGCTGACTTTTATTATTAGGACACTTACCCGTCCTGGAGTCCTGCAATGTGGGCACTGCAGCCAATGTTTACATTGGCTGTTGGGTGCTGCTGCCGCCGCCTCCATTGCTGGTAAGGGAACCCGGCAGCCTTGCAGCTTCATGGGCGGGTCCCTACTGTGCATGAGCGATTCGCGCTGGGAATTCGGATTGGCGGGGGAAGGAGGAGGGGGCCAAACTTCTGAAGAACAGCTCCGCTGCACCGTCGTCCGGAAGAGGGGAAGGGTACCTGTCAAAACCAGGTACCCACCCCCCCCTCCCCCCTGAAAGGTGCCAAATGTGGCACCGGAGGGGGGAAGAAGGAAATAAGTGGAAGTGCCACTTTTGGGTGGAACTCCACTTTAAGCTTTATCAAAAAAAATGAAGCTAATTGATTTCTCTGCAGAGCTACACCAGATTTTGCACTCTCCAATTTTCTTAAATCAAACTCATTGTCTTAGGCTTGTTGGTCAGTGGGTATAATAAAAATAACATAGCGCCTTTTGGTCAGTAGGAGAAGGAAAAGGCCCTTATTGTTTGTGTCAGTGGGAGTAATCGTGTCCCATTGTTGGTGCCAGTAGGAGGAAAAGGCCCTTATTGTTGGTGTTAGTGGGAGGAATAGTACCCTATCCTTGATGTCAGTGGAAGGAATGGCACCCTTACTGTTGGTGTCAGTGGGAGGAATAGTGCCCTATCCTGGGTGTCAGTGGAAGGAATGGCACCCTTACTGTTGGTGTCAGTGGGAGGAATAGTGCCTTATCCTTGGTGTAAGTGGAAGGAATGGCACCCTTACTGTTGGTGTCAGTGGGAGGAATAGTGCCCTATCCTTGGTGTCAGTGGGAGGAATGGCACCCTTAGTGTTGGTGTCAGTGGGAGGAATAGTGCCTTGTATCAGTGGGTGGGGGGGACATTGCCCCAAGGGCCAGATAAAGGCAAGCAAAGAGCTGCATCTAGCCCATGGGCCACAGCTTGGAAACCGCTGCTCACCATGGTTGTCATCACAGAGGACAATATAGCCCCATAGAATTAAGATTTGGCTGTGATTGGTGAACTTGCACTTACTTTAATATCTTGTTCCATTGTAGTGCGACAGAGAAGAATCCTTCCTGGCGGCAGCAGAAAGATTCCTACAGGAGGAGAACAGAAGAGCTCAGGACTTTGAGAGAATTCTGAATTCTCACATTGAGGAACTGCAGAGAAAGTCGGAGGACACTGTGAACAAATACACATCACACGGATACAGCACATGTGTTGTAGCTTCCTGAGCGCTGCAACAAAAAAAAATATTTGTGATTTTAGATTAGAAAACCATTTTAGATCCATGAGTACATGCCTATGCACCTAAGCGTTGATTTATGCACACATCTGAGCAGTTTTATATACAGTAGAGTATGGACACTGTAATGCTCAACTTTTTTTATGAAGAAATGTGAAAAATATATTTATGATGTAATGTTTCTAGATAATGTTACAAGGCTATCAGTGTTCAAAGTGAAATAACTTTGTATATATAATATATATTACATACTGCTACTAAGAGAAATACAATGCTGACGTCCTTCTGAAAATGCTTGTTGTCTGGCTTCCTCCTGACATCCTATACTTTCTGAGCCACTTACCTAGAGCAAGCATGTAAGGGCAGAATGAAGTCTTCTGATTTGCATACTTACCAGAGGCCTGTGACACACACCATTAAAAATCATTGAATCAGTATGACCAGGAACAAGTATTTACAGAAAAAAAAGCCAGCAATAGCAGCCATACATTTTTTTCAATAAAAGATTTCATACAGGTGCAGCCACCATAAATATGATGGATTGAGTCACCTGTTGGCCTTTTAGGGTTCTTGTTGTTGCTCTTCTTGGAGCTCACTTTACTACTCAAATGCAAAAGATTGTTTGACCTGCTTTGCCTGCACTTCACAGTCCGCTAAGTAGGCCAAGCTGCTTCCAAAGAACCGTAACACAAAGCAAGTCGATTGCAGTCTTTGAACTGTCATGTATATCTGTGTTAACCAGTACAGGAAAACAACTCCCATTGACATGAATGCTTAGCACCCTTTCACACGGGCGATCTGATCAGGCCCACCTATTTTTTTTTTAGGTGACCCTGATCGCCCCTCCAGTCTAACCTATGCAGCAGTGCATGTCACCTGCTGCCATCTGATCCGATCCTAGCCACCAACAACAGACAGATGTTGGTCCTATTCCCCATCCGTCCGACCAATTGGATGGACATGGACAGGCAGTCCGTTTCCATCTGATTGCCCCATAGAGGAGAGCAGGACTGTGTCCGCTCTGCATACATACATGTATCTGTCACCTGCCTGCTCAGCGGGGATTCCCTAGATTGCACTACAATATTTCCTGGCTAATATATCCAATACCACCCCCCCCCCCACGTCCTCTTAGATTAAAATCTAACCGGTAGGAATCTAAAGGGTAGGAATCCCTCATAATAACAACAGCTCACCTGATAGAACAAACACTGTGATCTTACTAAACAAAACCCTGAGGCTGGGTTTTTCCGCATCAAATCCACATGATAGGAGAATGTGTCCGACTCTCTGTGGCGGCTGCTGAGCAGAGTGCACAGTGGTCCTGTGCGTCTTTGGTTCCATTTCAGGTCCGAATTCGGGCCCGATTTTCTTCCTGCAATGTAGAACAGGGACGCACTGGACCCCTGCTGTGAGCTGCATCTGACATAAGTGTACACCCAGCCTGAGAGAAATAAGAAACTATCATATAGTTTAAAGGGTTTGTTCACCTTTTACCAAAAAACAGCCTCCACAGGTAAGGGAGGCCTGTAGATAGAAACAAACTGTGCAGCTTTGACCAAAGTAAAATCACCCTGCATAGGCGATGGCCATTTACGTACCTCCCAAAGCCTGGCTGAACAACTTCCAGAGATTGAATCATCCTTTCCTGTCTTGTTGCTAGGACACTTTAGCAACATTCTAACAACAAGGCAGGACATGATGATACCATCCCTTTTTTGGCCAGGCTTTGGGAGGTATGTAAATGGCATAAACCTATAGCAAGAGCATCATCCAACTTTGGTCAGAACTGCACAGTTTATTGTTATCTACAGACACCCCTTACCCACATAGGCAGTTTCTTTGGTAAAGGTGAACTAACCCCTTTAACCGCCCCAGTATTTTAAAATCAGTATTATTTGTAAGTTGAATAACCTTTTATTTACTAATACACTGGTTAATATATAGTGATTTAAAATGGTTAGGCTATACACTACACAGTCTGAACAAACCCTAAACAATTCATTCCAATTGAATCCAGTTCATAAACTAGATTCATGATGTTAAATCTAAAGGAGCTCTGATCAGACTGTATAGTGTATCTTCCACTGTAGAGCAAAATATGTTAAGCTGCTTTTATAAAGAGAACCAGTCCCAGCTTGCTCATACATATACCATCAATAAGTGTAGTCATCACAATAATTCTTCTCTGTGAAACTTTGTGCTACATTAAAAAAAAAAAAAAAACATATATATACAGGATATGTGTGTGTGTGTGTATATATATTGTAACGGAACCTTCGACCCACACTGTACTTGTGGTCCTCCGTCAGTATACGGCTTCCTCGCAGTCATGAACATAAATATCAAATCCCAGCCGCCGTCATACAAAGCTAGCCTGACACTTAGCTTGTGCTAGAATCACACTTTTTTGAACAGTCACACAGAATTTATATACACTTGAGAAGTTTGTCAGTCACTACATGAACAATGACCTGAATATTTACCCAAAACATCACACAATGGTTAGATAATGAGGTACAGCTGACTCATGGCTAATCCCATCTACGGTGCCTTGCAAAAGTATTCCTTAACATACTAATTAACTCAGCGCATTTAAACCAGACTGGGATGACAAGACTGCCGGGCCAAAAAGCGAAATCAAAATACAAAATTACACATTATCTCAATACACAAGCAATAGGAAGAGACCCCAGTAGCAGTCTGTCTGTCTTCTACATTTTAGTACATGGAATACACTTTGGGGGTTTGTTGACCGTTAGCTACCTATAGATAGTATTAGGTTTGCCACCGTCCCTATGGTAATCTGAGTTTTTGGGGGTATGGTACCTCAAGCCATAAAGAAGATGTGGGACTTTAAGGGCAAGTAATAAATAATATCAAGCAAGAAGTAAAAAATATATAGTGATTTACTATTCCTTATGCAGTAATACATATATACATTATCAAGGATTTTGTGAGGGGCTAAAGACCCCTGGTGAAGGTAAGTGATACGAGTTCAGAAAGGGTGACAGTTTGTGACTTTTGGAAACGTTCTCTATCGTGACAGAGTGTTTGTCCTGCGTTTTGTGTCCCAACGCGTTTTGGCTCGTTCGAGCCTTTTTCAAGGGTCAAAGTCACAGGTTTATCGATCGTTTTTTTTCTTGTATGATGATAACGGTCCCCCTAGGGCAGCGGGAATCTGAACCTTAAAGCCTGTTGAGAATCCTTCTTGTTGGAATGTCTCGCCAGATGGTCTTAGAGTATGTGTGGTATGGTACTTGGCCTGGATCGGAGCATGTATTGCATCCAATCTGCTGATGTGTGGCTTCTGGAGTTCCCTTGGTTATATGTCAGTATATATAATTGTGTACAACCATATATACTGAGTCTATACCTCATGAGTAGGGAGTATCCTGGCCATTTGTATGTGCAGCCTTCTGAGGTCTTAAGTTCTTTAATCTGGGTTCTTATGGTGCTTGCTGAGTAGGTGGTGTCAAAGGTTTCAGAGTCCAATTATTGGTGTCCAGGCGTTGTGGTTCGGGGGGAGGGAGGAGAGAGGACCACCCCGAACCACAATGCCTGGACACCAATAATTGTGACCTGAACTTACCCACTAGGGATAGAATGGAATAAAATACAACGCTCAAAAAAACTTAAAGGAACACTTTTTAATCGGAGTATAGCATCAAGTCAAATAAACTCCTGGGATATTGATCTGGTCAGTTAAGTAGCAAAGGGGGTTGGTAATCAGTTTAAGCTGCTTTGTCATTCGTGAAATTAACAACAGGTGCACTGGATGAGTAACAATGAGACAACCTCCAAAACAGGAATGGTTTTACAGGTGGGGGCCACTGACATTTTCTTTCCCCTACTCAACTTTTCTGACTGTTTTTCACTAGTTTTGCATTTGGCTAGGGTCAGTGTCACTACTGGTAGCATGGAGCGATACCTGGACCCTATAGAGGTTGCACAAGCAGTCCAACTCCTACAGGATGACACATATATACATGCCATTGCCAGAAGGTTTGCGGTCTCCCAGCACAGTCTCAAGAGCATGGATGAGATTCCAGGAGACAGGCAGTTACTCTTACAGGGGTGTCCAAACTATGGCCCTCCAGCCTTTGGGGAACTACACTTCCCATGAGGTATTGTAAATCTCTGACATTCACAGACATAAGTAGGCATGATGGGAATTGTAGTTCTTGAACAGCTGGAGGGCCATAGTTTGGACACCCCTGCAAGGACCTTCTACTGGACAGGGCCGTAGAAGGTCCTTAACCCATCAGCAGGACCAGTATCTGCTCCTTTGGGAGAGGAGGAACAGGGTAAGCACTGCCAGAGCGCTACAAAATGACCTCCAGCAGGCCACTGGTGTGAATGTCTCTGATCAGACAGACAGAAACCGACTTTATGAGGGTGGCCTGAGGGCCCGACATCCTCTAGTGGACCCTGTGCTCACTGCCCAGCACCATGAAGCTTGAACACCAGAATTGGCAGGTCCACCACTGGCGCCCGGTGTTTTTCACAGATGAGAGCAGGTTCACCCTGAGCACATGTGACAGACGTGAAAGGGTCTGGAGAAGCCATGGAGAACATTATGCTGCTTGTAACATCGTTCAGCATGACCAGTTTGGTGGTGGGTCAGTGATGGTCTGGGAAGGCATATTCATGGTGGAATGCACAGACCTCTACAGGCTAGACAATGGCACCCTGACTGCCATTGGGTATTGGGATGAAATCCTTGGACCCATTGTCAGACCCTACGATGACGCAGTTGGTTCTGGGTTCCTCCTGGTGCATGACAATGCCCTGTCTCATGTAGCGAGAGTATGCAGCCCGTTCCTGGAGGATGAAGGAATCAATACCATTGAATGGCCACTACGCTCGCTTGACCTAAATCCAATAGAACACCTCTGGGACATTATGTTTTGGTCCATCTGATGCCACAAGGTTTCACAGCAGTCTAATCAGGAGCTCAGTGATGCCCTGGCACAGATTTGGGAGGAAATACCCCAGGACACAACCCGTCGTCTCATTAGGAGCATGGAGCATGCCCCAACACTGTCAGGTATGCATACAAGCATTGGGGGCCATACAAACTACTGAGTACCATTTTGGGTTGCTGCAATTAAATTTTAGCAAAATGGACGAGCCTGCTGCATCCTTTTTCACTTTGATTTTCGGGGTGTTTTTGAATTCACCCCTCTGTAGGTTGATAATTTTAATTTCCATCAAACATTATGGCATCCTTTTGTTTCTAACCCAATACCCAGTCCATACCAGTATAGGTATCCAGCATGATATTTTTCCCCATTGAGATCTGATGTGTTTTCAAAGTGTTTCTTTAATTTTCTTGAGCTGTATAAGTTGGTAGTGATCCAAATCTCATACTAAAACCCCATTGCCTAGAAGTCTGTGGGATGGAGTAGTGTTCATCATTCAGTTGCCCAAATAAGATATCCATCTACTATAAGCATGTCAATATCAAAAAGCCCATCATTTATAACAACCAAAGAGTTTATCTTAAACAGGAATATTCGTTTGAAAAAGTGTAAAAGGTGCGCTAATTATTTGATGTGTAAGCTGCAACCAAGGTCCAAATAATGGTATTAAAAATGATCCTAAAATATTGGTGCGCTAAAGAAATATTTCAGTGAAGTGAAAACACTTATATTGCATCAAGTAAAGTGACTGGTGTGCAAAAACATATGAACAAATGTACTAGGAGTTTGAACAAAGTAAAAAAAAAAAAAAAGGTAAATAAACAATAATGTGACATCCAAGTGAAGTGAACTGATTTTTACATTTTTTTGGGGGGGAATTTCATATAAAAAATTTTTAAAAATATTGTTATTTTTTCAAAATAAATGTTCTTTTTTTGTTTATATCGCGAAAAGTAAAAATCGCACAGGTGATCAAATACCACCAAAAGAAAGCTCTGTTTGTGGGAAAAAAAGGACGTAAGTTTTGTTTGGGTACGGCGTCGCACGACCGCGCAATTGTCAGTTAAAGTCACACAGCGCCGAATCGCAAAAAGTGGCCTGGACGTAAGACAGCAAAATCCTCCGGTGGTAAAGTGGTTAATCTTACAGATTTTTTTACTTTTTTCGAATGATGAACTATCATTGCTTAAATTAGGCTTGCATTTTGCCCTACTAGAAATGTGGACAAATTTGATTTGGGGAGGACTTACAATTTTTTGCTCGCAAACTGAATTTCAAATCTTTTTTTTTTTTGCTACTCCCTCCCAGACAACAGGACTTCATTCCGAATCTGAAAATGCCAATTATACCAGAGCAGATTATTTTACTCTTAAGCCACTGACATTATTGGAACATGAGGGAGGAGTTTGGGATAACCCCAAGGATCTCTTTTGAGACTGTAAATCCACTAGCACAAGTATAACTACAACTAAAAACATGCCACTTATTCAAGAGTATAAAAATAAATCATGTTTGTTCCCTTCTACTACCAATCCATGAGTTAAATTATTCCTGGATTTGACATTATATGACATTGAAAATATGACAATAAAAAGGATACAAATCTCTCACGACAACAAATGCAGGCCCTTAAAACATTACAACAGCGTACCGATATTGTAATTAAACCTACAGATAAAAGGGGTAACATAGTCATTATGCATGGGACTCAATATATTACAATGTGCAAAAAGATTTTAAACAATAAGAGTAGGTATTGCAAAATTACCTATCTGACATCTCACTTTTTCAAAAACATTATGAGACCTTAATTGATGTGGCCCATTTGAATAATCTTATTTCATCTAAGACACATGATTTCCTAAAGTTTACGTTTCGGATACCTCCAACCTTTTATGTGTTACCAAAAATGCATAAATGTACATGATAGAGGACTTCCCGGTTGTTTCTTCCTTCTTGAAAGAGAGGAGTAATGATTATCAGGTTTATAATCAGTTTATTTTGGACTTACTTGAATTTTTGTTGACTTATATGGCTCCCACTACATCCAGGTATGGAGGGTTGCGATGGAGACTACTTGTGCCCTGTCATATGCCAACCTGTAGCTGAGGGGGGTGGGAGCGATTCATTTTTTCCAGTGATAACGTGTCGGTATACCTGCGCCACATAGTCTTGTGGTGCAGGTATATCAACAAAATTTTCATCTTATGGTCAGGTTCAATTGATTGCTTTGAGGCCTTCTTGATTGTACCTAATCAAAATGAGTTCCAATCTGAAATTCACCTCATCGATACATGAAAACACCTTATAATTTTTAGATCTTATAATTAAAAAGGATGCTGACAATTATATACAAACTAACTTATTCAGAAAACCGATGCAGGAAACTCTCTTTTACATTTTGACAGTGCTCAACACAGGCATCTTGTCAAAAGCATACCTCGTGGACAATATATGAGGATCTGTAGAAACTGTACGAGTGACTTGAGATTTTGAAAGGCAAGCAACTGAGCTACAGCATAGGTTTTTACAAGGCTCTTATAGTAGAAAATGTTTAAAAGAGGACACCAAAAGGCGAAGGATAGTCCGAAAGACTTACTTTTTGTTCCAAGGTACGCCAGATGATACATCTTCTACAATATGTCATCGGATAGAACAATCAATCGGATCAAATTAGAAAAATCCTGGACACACATTTGCAGGCGATCAAAAGAATCGATCAAGGATAAACTGGTATCCAGTCACTTCTCTCTTGGAGGCTCTGGTGATCCCTGTAGAACAAATGGATTTTCTCAGCATAAACTTCTCTAGTTATTGTGCAACATCCCTATACTGTAAACAGAACCGGAAAAAATTCTCCTAAGGGTTTGGGACTTTTAAGGCACTTAGGAAATACAAGATTTATTTTCATATAAAAAATAAATTTTATTGACACATAGATAAAAAGCAACTAGATATACAATTAAACAAAAAATACAAAAGATGAATAAGATCTCAAACCATAAATTATGGCCTGACAATACAAAAGCAATGATGTTGTGGTACAGCGTAACAATACCCATTATATTGTTATGCTGTATTGTTACACTGTTCCACAACTTCATCGCTTTTGTATTGTCAGGCCATAATTTATGGTTTGAGATCTTATTCATCTTTTGTATTTTTTGTATAATCGTGTATATCTACTTGTTTTTTATCTATGTGTCAATAAAATGTATTTTTTATATGAAAAGAAATCTTTTATTTTCTACTAAGTGCCTTAAAAGTCCCAAACCCTTAGGGGAATGTTTTTTGGTTCTGGTGATCCCTGTAGATCCCTTCCAAAAGGCACCTTTAAATGTGGCAATTGTGAATATTGCAGATGTATCAATAATGGTAAAGATATACTCTTCCCAATTCAACACCGTTCATTTCTAAACATTTTGTAAACTGTAAAACTATTGGTATTGTGTATCTTCTAACCTGTAGCTGTGGCTCACTCTATGTTGGAAAGACAAAAAACTGGATTTTGGCCACTCATCAAAGATCATGTCCATGATGCAACACTAGATATAGTAAAAAAAACCATAGCAAGGCATTTGCCACTAAACATCAATATAGACCGGACAGTCTCAGATTCTTGACTCTTGAACGTATCCATCCAACCCCCAGATGGGGTGATTTTGACTGTAAGATACTACAAATTGAAACAAGATGGATTCATTCTCCTAAAGCGACTAAACCACCCGATTTAAACTATTCCATTTGTTTTTTTCCTGAGGCCCTGATGGTTATGTCATAGTTTTTTATTTTCCTGTATCCTGCCACTTTTAATCTTGTATTAAGATTAATAGAACCTTCCTCCTCCTCTCTCCTTCCTTCCTCCCCCCTTCCACTTCCCACAATGATATTGTGATATGATGCACTTAGTTGTTCTCATATTAGGAGCCTAATTTGGGTGGGTTTTTCCAGGTAATCTTTGTACACATTCCGTATGTTTCTATTTGGGATGTTACTGCTCTCTCAATATATATTGTATCTCCCTTTTAAATAAATTGTATTTATTATTTACATATTTAATGTGGATGAGATCGTGGTTCTATTTATTTTGCCGGTGTTCTGCTGAAAACTCCAACTCGCCAAAATCTCCAACTACATCACTTCTGGTGACTGTACAGCTGGAATAATTGAAGATTTTTACCGCTTGGTGTTTTTGCAGAACACCGGCAGCCTATACACTCCGTTACCCGCTATAATGAGTGGACATTGTTAGTCCCTCTGCTGGTTGTCACCGCCTTGGAGGTGGCCATTTTGTTGGTTACTAGCTGGTGGACTAAAAACAAAATTTCCCATTATTCCTGCTGTACAGTCACCAGAAGTGATGTGGTTGGAGTTGGAGATCTCAGCAAGTTGGGAGTTTTCGGCAGAACACCAGCCCATGTCCTTCTGTAATGACCAGGGGTCAGGCTCGAAGACCAGTAGCTATAGCAGTGGAATCTTACACAGGAAGCCTCAAGATAGGAACACAGGCAGGTTATCCAGGAAGATGACGCAGGCTCACCTGAGGTGCAGAATCTAAGTACTAACCGGTGTTCACCAGAACTCCTGATGGTGGAAATGAATTTTGCTGTGTGTTAGCACCATGTGGCAGTCCTCAGGATCGCCCCACCAGGAGGTCAGCAAGCCAGGGTCCAATAGCAGATATAGCAGGTAGGGATTAAGCAGAGGCGTAGTCAATGAACAGCCAAGGTCGGTAACGAGTAGTTGCAGGATGGGATTAAGCAGAAGCGAAGTCGAGGAACAAGCCAAATGTCGATAAAGAATGGTAGCGATGATACGGACGGCAGCATGAGAGACAAGCGAGATATTGGCTGGAGAAGGCACAATATTCTGGCACCCAAGAAGTGCAGAGACATGGCTTGAATCAGGAAGTTCATGGGAGCAGCAAAGGGTTCAAGGTTCAAGGCATTTAATATTCACGGCAGGATCATTCAAGGATTTGTCCAGGAAACTGTCCAGCATTCCAGGCGGTTTAGCAAGCAGAGTCATTGCCAGACACAGCATAGGTCCCAGGTTCAAGTCCAGGACCTGACACCTTCTCTCACTATGCCAGTGGTCTGCTATTACTCGGCTGCTAAAGGCGGCAGTTTCAAAAAGTGAATGTATTAAAAAATACAGTTTTTGGCTTTTTGAATACATGGAAGTGTAGTGGAGGGGTCTAGGGTCTTTTAGACCCTTGATCCCTTCATAAAGAGTACCTGTCACTGCATATTGCTGTCACAAGGGATGTTTACATTGCTACTGGCAGGGAAGGGGTTAATTTTATTAGTGATCATGGGGTTAAGTGTGTCCCTAGAGGCGTGCTTCTTACTGTAAAGGGGTGTGGCTAGTGATGTAACCACAGAGACATACATAGCAGGATCGTATGATCTCTGCAGTTAGATCGGGGAGAATGACAGGCGGCTTTGTTTACATCAGCCGCCTGCCTTTCTCCCTCTCCACCGTGAGATTGCGAGTGGCCGGCGGACATCGGGTCCGCCGGGCACACGCGCGGACTTGTCAAGGAACGAGCGGGGGCAGGAGCGCGCCCCCTAGAGGCTCACAGGCGAGCAACATAGTACTACGTCACTTTGCCTGTACGGGGCTGACTGCCGCAGTAAATGTACTTGCGGCGGTCAGCAAGTGGTTAAAAAAACCTGTGTTAAAATTTAAAAAATAAATAAATAAATAGGAAAAAAAAAATTTAAATTTTAGCCGCCCCCTTCGCCGTGAGCTCGCACACGAAAGAAAACGTATATGGAAGTCGCGCCGCTGTTCAAACCATACAGGTATAAATACAATAAAATGGTTTTGCCCTGCACCATTTTATTATATTTATTTCTGTCTGGGTTTTTGCACCGTGTTCCCGGGTCGGTGTTCAGCTTGCATATCAGGTTTTAGTTTAATTCATTTATTTCTGTCTGCACTGATTGTATAGTTTATTATATACACATGTGAGGTATCGCCGCGATTGCCAGAGCATGAGCAATAATTAAAAAAAGAGATACACTCGAACTCTAAGGCTCCATGTACACGGGACGCTGGAAATGGCCGTTTAGGAGCAGTTGGGCGTTTTTTTCAGAAGCCCCTGAACCCATCTACATTTTATCTTATCTGTCCATGTACACCAGGTCGCTTACAGTCATTTGCAGGCAGTTGCATTCAGGGACTGTTTTTAGAACGCAATTATTTGCGTTCGAACGTGTGTTTCCCGGCGTTTCAAACGCACAAACGCGTCCGAACGCGTCTAAACGCGTCCGAACGCGTCTAAACGCGTCTGAACGCGATGACCCGCATTTAGCGTTCGCGTTTGTCCATTTAAAAAGGGAATTTTTAAATGTCCATTTTAAAGAGGAATCATTTTTTTGACCTCTAGGAACGCTTCTAAACGCAAATGCCCGCAAACGCCGCAAAACGCGGGTACAAACGCGAGCGAACGGACGTTTCAAACGTCCTAAAAATTCCAGCATTCAAAGGGACTTTTAACAACGTCCCGTGTACATGGAGCCTAAACTGGTAACCGTTAAAAATTTTTAAAGAGTCGCCTATGGAGATTTTTATTGACGTAGTTTGTCGCCATTCCACGGGTGTGCGCAATTTTAAACCGTAAAATGTTGGGTATCTATTTACTCAGCGTGACATCATCTTTCACAATATACAAAAAAAATTGGCTAACTTTACTGTTTCGTTTTTTTAAATGCAGTGAAATGTGATTTTTTTGTACTTTTAAAAAAAAAAAATGGAGTTTGAAAGACCGCTGTGCAAATACAGCGTGACAAAAAATATTGCAATGATCGCCATTTTATTCTGCAGAGTCTTTGCTAAAAAAGAAAAAATATATAATGTTTGGGGGTTCTAAGTAGTTTTCTAGCAAAAAGTGTCAAAAATAGGCTCGGTCCTTAAGTGGTTAAAATGCTAAAATGATAGCCACACAGCTAATATCATATGTGGAAAATAGAATATCATGCAATATTAGCACTGGAAAGCCAACGATAAATTAGAGTTTCCCCTTGAGGCAATTACATGGAGTAGAAAACACTTCACCGGTTTGTTGATATTGCAGAATCATATGATCATATTAAAAAAAAGCATGAAATCTGAACAGAGTTTTGTATGGCTGAGGGAAGGTGATAAACGCAAATACTCAAAGCAAATAACACAGCACAAATACAAATCCAGGCATTGAATATTATCTACAGACAGAGCCAGGGGGATGTGCTGCCATGTATTCACTTTAACCACTTCATCCCCAGAAGGTTTAACCCCCTTCATGGCCTGCCCATTTTTTGCGATACGGCACTGCGTTGCTTTGCAGTGCTTAAAACAAGTGAATTGCAAACATACTAAAGTGCAACAATTATACAATTATACACACTTGAATTCCACTCATATGGTGGTGGACACAGCAACACTTGTGAACCCCTTTTTTTCATCATTTGCATCGGGAGATATTCAAGAACTTTGTAACATCTTTTGAATGAACATTTATTACTTGAACTGTTACAATCCCCTCACTGGCATAATGCGTATAATTATTGCACTTTAATTTGTTGGCAATTCACTTGTTTTAAGCGCTGCAACCCTTTTTCATTTTCTATTTTAGTGTACGTATATTTTACACTTTTTTTGCTAGCTGCTTATCTTTTATATCACAAGCACTGATTCATATTTTTGTTTCTTAACTGCGTTGTTTTAACTGACACTTCCGCAGTCGTGCAACGATGTATCCAAATAAAATTTATGTCCTTTTTTTTCCAGAAAATAGAGGTTTCTTTTGGTGGTATTTGATCACCTCTGCGTTATTTATTTTTTGCACTATAAACAAAAAAAATAGGGACAATTTTGAAAAAAAAAAATGTTTTTTTTTTTTTTACATTCTGCTATAAAATATAAAGAATGAAAAAATGGAAAAAATCGAATTTCTTCATTAATTTAGGCCAATATGTATTCTGCTACATATTTTTATTTTTGGTAAAATCCCAATAAGCGTATATTGATTGGTTTGTGCAAAGGTTATCACATCTACAAACAATGGGACATTTTTATGCCATTTGTATTTATTTATTTTTTTACTAGTAATGGTGGCGATCAGCGATTTTTTAGCAGGACTGCAACATTGCAGCCGACAATTTGGACACTAGGCCCCTTTCACACTTATGCAACTTTGGACATTGAGAGTTGCACGACATGTCGTTCCCCATGTTTTCCAATGATAACCATTCATATATGCGCAACTTAAAGTTGCAGCAACTTCAAAGTAGTTCACGCACTACTTTGGTCTGACTTTCATGCAACTTCAGGGCCATAGACTTCAATGTTAACCCTCAGAAGCTGCATGAAAGTCATACCAAATTGTTATACTATGCAACTTGTGTGCAACAGTTGTCCATTAAAACTGGTCAAAGCCAAAGTCGTATCCATGTTGCACCCGTCCAAAGTTGCGTCAAAGTTGCGTCAAAGTTGCGTCAAAGATGCATTAAAGTTGCACTCCAAAGTTGGTGCAACTTTGGAGTCGTACAAGTGTGAAAGGGGCTTAAGTGATATTCTTTTGGGAACCAGTGACGTTAATATAGTAATCAGTGCTAAAAAAGGCATTGTTACTGTACTAATGACACTGGCAATGAAGGGGTTAACACCAGGGTCAATCAAACGGTTAAATGTGTCCATAGGGAGTGCTTGCTAACTGTGTGGGGGATGGACTAACTGGATGAACATAGAGATTCCTGTTCCTGCTTAGCAGGAACACAAGATTACTGTGTTCTTCCCTGACAGAACAGCGGTCTGCCTTGTTTACATCGGTAGACCACTGTTCTACCTCTCTGAGGAGCGATTGCCTCTGCCGCTGATTGGCTCCCCCGTGGCCAGTGTGCGCCATCTAATGGCTATTGCACAAAATGACGTACAGGTACATGATTTTGCGCAATAGAGCTGACCTACCGCATTAAATGTACGTTAGCAGGTCAGCAAGTGGTTAAAGATCTATGATGGCTCTGGGTTAATCCAAAGCTCCCAACTGTCAGCTCCCAACCTGATTTTGAGAGACTGCTCCTGATTTGGAACAAAGTCCCTCTGTCCCTCTTCATTTGTCCCTCATTTTGGTCTGATCTATATAGTTGTATATAAAATGCACTTTTTATCTTTCAAAAAGTGTTTCCCAGTACTAAACCTTTTATCTCATTTCTAAATTTCTGCATCTGTAAATGTCAAAAGCCAATATAAAGAAATAGTGGTAAAAAAAATTAAAAAAAATAAATAAAAAAGTACTTAACTCATTTTGATTTTGTATCACCACTTTAGCCCCGCTCACTGTGCCTCTACTGCGGCACAACGGCTCGTTCCCATCCAGTGACGTAGACCTACATCGCTGGACTCCTCCCCTTGTGGACGGCGCTCGCGCACCGCCGGAGGCTCACTCCCGCTGTATTCAGTCACAGCGGGAGTCGGGCCAGGGGAGGAGCAGCGGCGATCGCTGCTGCTCTTCCCCGATCATCGGGGAATCGAGTTTGGAGATCTGCCCGCTTGTGTAAACAGAGCGGGCGGATCTCCTAAGTGACAGACAGTGAAAGATTGCAGGGTTCAGCATAGCTGAACATGCGATCTGTTCTTGTATCACTCAGTCACCTCCCCCCACACATGTCAGTAAGCTCCAGGCATACATTAACCCCTCCCTCTCCAATAAAATTAACCCCTTCCCTGCCAGTGTCATTTTTAAAGTAACAGTGCATATGTATAGCACTGATTACTGTAGTAATGTCACTGGTACCCCCAAAAGTGTCAAAAATGTCAGTCAAGGGTCCGATCTGTCCGCCGCAATGTCGCAGTCCCGCAAAAAAAATCGAAGATCGCCGCCATTACTCGTTAAAAAAAAAACACCAAAAATGACAGAAATCATTCCCTTAGTTAGTAAACGCAATAACTTTTGCGCAAACCAATCAAAATACGCTTATTGTGATTTTTTTTTTTACCAAACATAGGTAGCAGAAAACAAATTGGCCAAAAATTTTTAAAAAATTTGATTTTTACATTTTTTTGGGGGGAATTTCATATAGAAAAATTTGAAAAATATTGTTATTTTTTCAAAATGTACGCTCTTTTTTTGTTTATAGCGCAAAAAGTAAAAATTTGCACAGGTGATCAAATACCACCAAAAGAAAGCTCTGTTTGTGGGGAAAAAAGGACGTAAATTTTGTTTGGGTACGACATCGCACGACCGCGCAATTGTCAGTTAAAGTCGCACAGTGCCGAATCGCAAAAAGTGGCCTGGACGTAAGACAGCAAAATCCTCCGGTGGTAAAGTGGATACGTCTCATTTAAGAGGGTATGAGAGGGGGGTGTGACCTATGCATACATACTTTTTCTAATAGGTGTCCCTCGTTCCTATATCAAAAAGTTGGGAGGTATGGTTAATCCAATTATTTGCTTAAGCTGTTGTAATAAATCTTTTCTTAACATCATATGACAAAGAATTCCCAGAGAATTGCGGATTAGCTAAAGAGAGAGCACAGCGGACACAGCTTCCTTTGCAGCTCCCTTTGAATGAAACCTGGTACTGAGCCCTCTGATAAAGGAGGAGTCACTGCTCTCATGGCTTGTTGTGTTCTGAAAACAAGAACTTCTTCCCTGTTTTAAATCAAAGCAGCAGAGGTTAGAATATGTGAAATGAAGACTAGAGCTCCGCCTACTGAATATTATGATGCAGTATTTCATATCTAGGCCTTGTTCACATGGACGTTCAAGGCTGTATTTGCCCACACGGGGATGCACAGGTTTTCGGTGCATCCCAATGCAGGCAGTTCCAGTCATGTCATTTGGAACTCAGCAACTGCACAGACACAGCCACTGTTCCCAATTTGACAGCCGTGTGGGTGCATGCATGTCTCTTTCACACCCTGTCTGTTGAGCTGCCTTGATCGGTGTTGATCAATGCAAGAAATTATTTTCTATGTGTTCCAATTACACCTAAAATTGCAAAAAAAAAAAAAAAGAAATACATGTTCACACTTGTCAATGCAACTAACCTATCAGTAGGAACAAAGTTAGAGCAGGGGTGTTAAATTTGGTGTTATCACTCTCACTCTCTCATACTGGTCACAGGAAGTTCAACATGGCACCTCATGGCAAAGAACTCTCTAAAGATCTGAAAAAAAGAATTGTTGCTCTACATAAAGATGGCCTAGGCTATAAGAAGATTGCCAAGACCCTGAAACTGAGCTGGAGCATGGTGGCCAAGACCATACAGTGGTTTAACAGGACAGGTTCCACTCAGAACAGGCCTCGCCATGGTCAACCAAAGAAGTTGAGTGCACGTGCTCAGCGTCATATCAAGAGGTTGTCTTTTGGAAATAGACGTGTGAGTGCTGCCAGCATTGCTGCAGAGGTTTGAAGGGGTGGGGGGGGGGGTCAGCCTGTCAGTGCTTAGACCATACCCCACATATTGCATCAAAGTGGTCTGCATGGCTGTTGTCCCAGAAGGAAGCCTCTTCTAAAGATGATGCACAAGAAAGTCTGCAAACAGTTTGCTGAAGACAAGCAGACTAAGGACATGGATTGCTGGAACCATGTCCTGTGGTCCCAAGAAACCAAGATAAACTTATTTGGTTCAGATGGTGTCAAGCGTATGTGGCGGCAACCAGGTGAGGAGTACAAAGACAAGTGTGTCTTGCCTACAGTCAAGCATGGTGGTGGGAGTGTCATGGTCTGGGACTGCATGAGTGCTGCTGGCACTGAGGAGCTACAGTTCATTGAAGGAACCATGAATGCTAACATGTACTGTGACATACTGAAGCAGAGCATGATTCCCCTCCCTTCGGAGACTGGGCCCCAGGGCAGTATTCCAACATAACGGCCCCAAACACACTTCCAAGGCGACTGCTGTCTTGCTAAAGAAGCTGAGGATAAAGGTGATGGACTGGCCAAGCATGTTGCCAGACCTAAACCCTATTGTGCATCTGTGGGGCATCCTCAAACAGAAGGTGGAGGAGCGCAAAGTCTCTTAACATCTACCAGCTCCGTGATGTCATCATGGAGGTGTGGAAGAGGACTCCAGTAGCAACCTGTGAAGCTCTGATGAACTCCATGCCCAAGAGGGTTAAGGCAGTGCTGGAAAATAATGGTGGTCCCACAAAATATTGACACTTTGGGCCCAATTTGGACATTTTCACTTGTAACACTAAAGTGTCACATGACACCAGGGAGGGAAAATGGCTAATTGGGCCCAATTTTGAGATGTTCACTTAGGGGTGTATTCACTTTTGATGCCAGTGGTTTAGACATTAATGGATGTGTGTTATTTTGAGGGGGCAGCAAATTTACACTGTTATACAAGCTGTACACTCACTACTTTACATTGTAGCAAAGTGTAATTTCTTCAGTGTTGTTACATGAAAAGGTATATTAAAATATTTACAAAAAATGTGAGGGGTGTACTCACTTTTGTGAGATACTGTACATGTAATTTTACATAGCAAGTAAACCAGATATAGACTTGCCATGGGATGATTGGTGACAACAGAAATGTCTCAACAATGTTGATAGCGTTGTCTGTCCGGGTTCTGCATTATCTGTCCAGGTTTCGGTCTGCCTGAAACCTGGATACATTATTCAGACTGGATTGTGACTTCCCATGCTCTGGGCCCAAGTGGCCTCACAGTCACACTTGGACTTGAGGCGTGGCAAGGGTAATATTTACTAGAACCGATCAGTTTGTATTTTCCTCCTGCAGTGGCTGAAAGCCAGCTTCTCCTCCTCTCCCTCTTGCAGACATTCAGCAACTGCAGGAGGAAAAGCCAATCAGTTCTAATAAGGCCTGGTTAACACCTATGTTTTTTTAGTGCATTTTGCAGAAACGCACTAAAGTCTTTTTAACATTGTTTCCTATAGGACACATTCACATCTATGCTTTTTTCAGCCGCAGTGTTTTTGGAAAGGGTCAGGGACTTTTTTTAGCGCAAAACAATACATTTGTGGTTCAACAGACTTCAATGGAGAAGCTGCAGAAAAGCATGTAGTGCATTTTTGGCGCAATTTTACTATGATTTGCGTTTTTTATTCTGCCAAACAACAAATTGGCCACAAAAAAAGCATAAAAATTCAAAGCACAAAATGCATCAAAAAATACGTGTGCAAGAACGCAAATTCCAATGCAGAAAAGGATCAAAAGCAAACTACAGGTGTGAACCAGGTAAATGTCGCTCCTGCCACCTCTCTCCTGTCCAGGTTCCCTTTCCTGCAGGTGCCTGGCACCTCATGTGCTCCCCTGGTCCCCCTGCAGCACTGCTGTTTTCCCTCCTCTCCTGACAGTTGCTGTGGGGGATCAATTTAAGATGGAGAGCGGGGAAGATGCCAGTAAACCCCAGATATGTCACCAAAGCCCCCCAAAGGGGCTCCTGAAAAATTATAAAAATATTGGGTTTTTTACTTATCGTAAAATCCCTTTCTCAGAGTTCATTGATGGACACATATTCAGAACCATAGGGTTATATTGCCCCCTACAGGAGTAGGACACTAGGCAGAAAAACAAACTTAGCTACGCCTATTGGCAGTCCTAGCTGGTATAAATCCCCCTCTCTGCTATCGGCCTCCAGTTTTAGTAGCAAGCAGTATCAGAAGTATCACAAATACTCCATAGAGGGGTGGTAGCTGTGTCCGTCAATGGACTCAGAATAAGGGATTTTATGGTAAGTAACAAAAATCCCAGTTTCTCTTTCGTTGATTGACGGACACATGCTCCATATTCAGAACCATAGGGACGTCCCCAAGCAGTGCCAAAAAGGAAAACGAGGGGTGGGACAAAAAACCCAAGGCCAAACACAAGTAGCCAAACAAGGTAACAGAAACCCCACCTGAAAAAACACCCCCCCAAAGTGGGAACAGTCCCTCTAAACAGCAGCCTGCAAAATCTTGCGGCCAAAGGAAGCATCCACAGATGCCAAAACATCCACTTTATAAAACTTAGTGAAAGTGTGCACCGACGACCATGTGGCCGCCTTGAAAACTTGCAACACTGACACCTGATGACGGAAGGCCCAAGAAGCACTAAGCGCCCGAGTAGAGTGTGCCATCACAGGGAAAAGAGGAAACTGACCCTTAATAGAATAGGCCTGAATCACTGTCTGTCTGATCCACCTGGAGATGGTAGCAGAAAAAGAGGACAGCCCCTTCCTTGGTCCGTTCGTAATCAGAAAAAGAGATTATGACCTCCGAAGGGACACCAGGAAGGCAACACAATGTCCCCATTCAAATTATAGTCAGAGACAACTTTAGGTAGGAACAACGGATATGGACGAAGAACCACCTTAACTTTGTGGGCCACCAAATAGGGAGTACGACAAGATAAAGTGCCAGTTCCGACACCCTGCGAGCAGAGGTAATAGCCACCAAAAAGGCCACCTTCTGGGACAACGTAAGCAAGGGAATTTCTACTGAATATTCTCAAATGGAGGCGCCTGAAAAACAGAGAGCACTAAATTCAAGTCCCATAGTGGTGTTGTAAGAAGACTGCCAAGGCAGATACCTGGCCCTTGATGGTACTCAAGGCCAATTTCTGCTCAACACCCCATTAAAGACAAGCCAAAATCTGGGTCAACGAGAAGAATTGAGGGAGAGCGCCCACTCACTTACACCATGAGATGCATGCCTTCCAAGTATGATAGTATATCTTCCTAGACTTACTCGCCTTCAGCATAGTCGGAATCACTAACCCTGACAAACCTCTATCCCTCAACACCTGGCTCTAAACAGCCAAGCCGTCAAAGCCAGCAATTGTAAAGCAGGTTGGAAGATCCTGCATAGGAGCATCAGAAGAAGCTTGAGAGGAGGTAAGGCGTAAAGCAGACCATACTGGCTCCACGGCGCCACCAGGTCATCTGTGGCATCTGCCAGGGGATCCCATGAGCTTGCCACGAACCTCGGTACATTCCTGTTGAGCCGAGATGCTAGAAGATCCACGGTCGGGGGTGCCCCACCATCGACACAGCAGATAAAACACATCCGAATGCAGGGACCACTCCCCCTTGGTCTAGAGCCTACCAACCAAGGTAGTTCGCTTGCCAATTGTCCACGCCTGGAATGTACATGGCGGAGAGTGCCGAAAAGTGGTTTTCTGCCCAATGGAGGGTGCCAGAGACCTCCAGTGCCACCAGCACACTTTTTGTTCCGCCCTGGTGATTGACATAAGCAACCGCCGTGGCATTGTCTGATTGGATCCATACCAAGCGCCCTCAAAGATGTTCCGTCTAGTGATCCAGGCACAGCCTGATCGCCCAGAGTTCCAAGACATTGATCGGTAGCCTGAAATCCTCCAGCATCCAACAACCCTAAACAGATCCATGCCCCAGGACACCTCCCCACCCAAACAGGCTGGCATCCAACGTAAACACTGTCCAATACAAGGGGAGAAAAAAAACTTGCCCTGACGAAGGGCGGGAGATTGAAGCCACCAGATCAGAGGAACCCTGGCCTCCAGGCTCAGACAAATCTGATTGTCCAGAGAATTGGAATGCTTGTCCCACTTTAACAGAATTTCCTTATGGAGGAGACTCGTATAGAACTGTGCAAAGGAGACTGCCTCGAAGACACCATCAGTCCCAGCACCTGCATGCAGGCCTGAAGGGAGGACCACCTGTGGGACAGCAATAGTTGAATCAAGGAATGTAACTTCTGAAGTTTTTCCAAAGGGAGGAACACTCTGGTCGGCGCTGAATCCAGAGGCAAACCCAGGTAATCCAATTTTCTGGACGGGCTCAGGGTGGACTTCTGGTAGTTCAGGAGTCAACCGAACTCCTATAAGGTCCAGTTAGTGATCGCCACGTTGTCCGTCAATGCAGCGGAGGACTCTCAAGAGAAGGTTGTCCAGATAACCAAGCACAGCAATCCCCCCCACTGACGCAGCAATACCATGACCAGGCCAACATCTTCATGAAGACCCAAGGAGCAGAGGCGAGACCAAAGGGTAATGCCACAAACGGATAGTGCGTCTCTCCAACAGCAAAACTGAGGAAACACTTGTGTCTGACACAAATCAGAATGTGCAAGTAGGTATCCTTGATGTGGATAGAAGCCAGGAAATCTCCCTGATGCAGGGAATCCACCACCGATTGAATGGACTCCATCCTGAATTTCTGCACCCACACAAAACTATTCAGGACCTTAAGGTCCAGAATCAGATGAACCTTGCCCTCTTTTTTTATCGGGACCATAAATAGGGTTGAATAAAACCCTTGAAATCGTTCTGTCACCAAAATTATTATCCCCTGGCACAACAGGACCTGCACACCCCGAAAAGAGCCCGCAGACGATCCGTTGGTAGGGGCACATTTGAGGGGAAGAACCTTTTCAGAGGATAGGAACTAAACTATCTTGTATCCAGATGGAATCACTTTGTGGTCCCATTTGTTGTTCACTAGGGAGGGCGAAAATTAATGCCGAAGAGGCCATGTCTGCGGGTCTGGAGAAGCCCTCTCTCCGCTTGACAGACCAGGGTCACTTGGAACCTACCGGGGAGGGCTTGAAGGATTTATTACCCTTGTAAGCAGCCCTGGATTAATGAAAAAAGTATGTGCTGAGAAAGAAGGACCTCAGGACGAGGCTCCTTCCCCTTCCCAGACTGTGGAAGGAAGGTACTCCCCCCCGTGAGACTCCTATGATGTCATTCAGGGTAGCCTCAAACAGGCGGTCCTCTTGAAAAGGCAAATAGGTGAGGGCCTTTTTGGAGGTTTGGTCTGCAGACCAACACTTAAGCCACAAAATGCAGCGAAGCACCACCGCCAAAACTAAGAGCTTGGAAAGCAAAGGAGCCGTATCCAGAGATGCATCACACACAAATTGCAGCACCTGGACCACCTGCCAGCTTAACGTAAGCAGGGGGGAACCTTCTCACTACCCCAACCGTGGGGCAAAACTTTTACCCAGTCAGTTAGTGATTGGGGACACTAGGGCAGTGGCCAGGACTGGCCACAATGCCGAACAGACAATAGTAAACACGTTGCGAGCCACAGATTCTGCTTTTCTGTCAGCCGGGTCTTGAAAAGCCGGGGATTCCTCCACCAGAATCATGGTTTCCTTATTCAACCTGGAAATTGGAGGGTCCACCACTGGTAGAACGGTCCACTTCTTCAGAATGGTTTTCTCAAAGAGATACCGCACCGTTTAGTGACCACAAAGTGATGTTTTGGGCGCTCCCAATCCTTGTAGACAAATTTGTCAAAAAGGGTAGGCTGGCCGACTAACAAAAAATGGCCACCAGACCACAAGAGAATGGCCGCTCGGGAGAAGGCTACAGGCCCCAAAAACATGGGCGCTGCACCCGAAGACCAAACCACAGCAGAATGTGCCACTGTGCACCGCACCATGAGGCTCCCAGGGAGAGTGATCCGATCCCTGCGGGAGCAAGGACCCACTGCGCCAAACAAAAAAAGGGGGGACAACCACGGGAGACCACACACCCATCAGTGACTGGACCAGCAGCCTCTCACCATGCCCCCGTAGCTCATAAAAGCAACCCCCCCAACCCAAGGGCATACCCACTGAGGAAAGGGAGGCCCGGAGGAAAGGATAGAAGGGGGGGAGAACCTGGCAACCTACTGGGGGGCCATGTGGGAGGAGGGAATCCAGAGATACGACCATCCTAGGGGGTAACTGCGCCTGCCACACACCACGCTAGGGGGAGTGAGGGCCAGTACTCACTGATCCATGCATGCAGGTAAAACTCCAGACAGAACCCTTCGCAACTGAAGTGGGGGGCTGTCGACCAGGAGAGCGCTGCGAGTCGGACCAGGCACCAGGGCGTATGTGACCCTGTGACGGAGTTTAATGCACTGGCCAGCCCCTGTCCGATGGGGCTATGTCGTGGCCGACCTAGCGCGTAACTGACAGTCTGCACGGGCTTGATGGCCACACTGGATCTAAATATCCAGCCCATCGCCCTGCCCGGCAGTTGATTGTAGATCTCCGCAGGTAAAAAACAGGAAGAAAAAAATTAATAAGGATGCAAAAAGGAAAAAAGTGCTAGAACCCAAGATCCCAGCAGGGAGCTACGTCCTTACTCCTGAGACTAGGCAAAAAAAACCTGGAGGCCTATAACAAAGAGGGAAATTTATACCAGCTTGGGCTGCCCATAGGCGTAGCCAAGTTTGTTTTTTTCTGCCTAGTGTCCTACTCCTGTAGGGGGCAATATAAACTTATTGTTCTGATTATGGAGCGCTGTGTCCGTTAATGAACGAATGTTTTAATAAAAGTTCTAATAAAAATAAAATTGTAAAAACTAAAAATACAAAAGTATAAAACTACTGCCACCAACATCTTCTCTACTAACACCATCTGCTGCCCTACTGACACTGTCCACACACCTTCCACTTCTCTACTGGCACTGTCCACTTAAAAGGTTTAAGTTCATATTTTAACAGTAACATTTGTTATATTAATCTAAGCATATTGTATGGGTACAAGAATGCTTTTTATTTATTTAACTATACCCCTGCAAGCATCTCCCACTGCCAATGCAATTTGGACACACCTACTGTTCACCCATTACTACTCTCCTTGGGGCAGCCAAAGGTGTCCCAGGTCATTTACATTTCTTTAGTGCATAATAAAAAAAATAAATAAACAAAAATTGCCATGCGTGGCTATAGTGTTTGGGTTGAAGAAAAATTGGCAACTCTGAATGTCAGAACAGCTGCGATACATTCTGCTACATTTGTAGCAGAATGTTATTAAAGTGGTTACAAGTCCTTACATATAGAACCAGTGAAGTGACTGGCCTCAGATGCTACACATAGATGAAACAAATCCTCCTACATAAGTTGTACCGGTCTATCTGCAGTCTTCTCTTCTCTACATCTGTTTAAAGTGCTGAATTTTAAAGCTTGTCTGAGAGTTCATAAAAAAAGGGTCCAAGAGCTGAAATTTCACAATTTAGAGCTCAGGGAGGAGAGCTCTGAAAGCTGATTGGATTGTGCCTCCACACACAGCACACAGGAACAGAGCTAAGGCAATCAACAGAAGATCCCTTCCCGATTGCCTTTTTTCTCTTGGGGTCAGAAAAACTTGTCAGATGTGATTCATTCTGATAGCAGAGGAACAGACCAAGCAGACAGAAATGACACTTAGCACTCTTAATCGAGACAAGTACACACTATAGAGGGATATGTTTTGTTCATATTTCTTTTTTTCAATCAATACATTTTTATTACTTTTCCAAGAACAAATGAAAATAGAAAATCACATCAACATGGTGTGATGAACAAAAGCAAAAGAGATAACAATAACAACTAAGTACAGCTTCTTCCAGTTGTGAGGTACACTTTTTTCAAATATTTTATAGAAATCTTCATACAAGAATACATGTGGATCAGAGGCAGAAAGATAATACATGTTTTAATCAAATGAAGAGAGAGTCGGAGTAGCTTCCACCGCCCCAGGCCCAGAACCCCATAGGGAACAATGTCACTGAGCAGCAGGCGGTGGACACCCTCCCACTCCCTCGATATAGGAAAATATAAAACATTATAATAATACTAGTTCATTTTATGATTTATTAGTTTCAGGTGGTAAATAAGGCCATGCCGACCAAGCTTTTTGAAATTTGTGGTGGGTTAGGGCATTGTAGGAAAAGGCTTTTTCCAATCTGTAATTTTCATTTACAAGGGTTATTACTTCAGAAAGATTAGGAGTGTCTTTGATTTTCCATTTACGCAAGATCAAAGTTCTGGCGGCCGAAAGGAGATGTATAATTATTCGTCTATAATTAAGTGGATAGAGCTCTATACAGTAGTAAGGTTTAACATTGCCAACTCTAGTTTGGGAGGGGTTAAGATACCAGTGGTGGATGCCATGCATTGGAATATTGATTTCCAAAAGCTTGTAAGGGAGGGGCATTCCCAAAGGACATGTTGTAATGTACCAATTCTACCACATTCTCTCCAACATAATGGCGAAAGGGAAGGATTTATTTTGGATAGTCTATAGGGAGTGAAATGCCATCTATTGGTGATTTTAGTCATCATTTCCCAGTGGTTGGTACAATGTGATAATTTGTGGGTTGACATAATCGTTATTTGCCATTGTTTAAGAGTGAAGGATTGATTGAGTGTTTTTTCCCATTTCTTCATATGTAGGGATTTAGTGTGGAGGGAATCTGAGGTTAGTCTAGAGTAAAAGAGGGATATACCTTCGGTAAGGGGTGGGTTTGTAGTTAGGAATTTCCATGTTTGAGAGTAAGTAGATAGATCTAGAGGTGGGTGTTTAGCTAGGGAGAAGTTAATCTTAGAGATAGTAAGGGACAGTTCCGGGTGAAGGGAGAATTTGTGGATAATGTCTTCTGTCTCTTTGAGTCTATTATTCGTGTATAGTTGTGATAATGTTGATAAGCCATATTCACCCAATTTAGTAATATTAAGCTTAGTGAGTTTTGATTCGAGCATTTTAATAGGGATATCATAGGTATGAAAAAGATTTATTTTGGGTGGTAGTTTGGAAATAACCCTCCAAGCTTGCAGAGCAGCTTTAACTGTGGTTGGTATGTTAGTCCATTGCCACGGGATCTAAAGATCACTTAGAAGCATAAATGTTAAATTTTTAGTTGGCACTAGATGTTCCTCTATTGATGCCCACAATGGTGTCTCATCACTGGTGAACCAATGTTTCATTTGGTCCAGCCGCGAGGCCCACCAATATGCTTGTAAATTTTGCAATCCCGCTCCTCCCATGGATTTGTGTGCTGTGAGGATGTCGAAAGCTATACGGGCTCTTTTTCCTGACCATATAAATTTTTTGATTATATTCGTTAGAGCTTTCAATTGCGATTTGGGCATGGGAATCGGTAGGGTTCTGAAAAGGTATATGATTTGGGGGAGGATAGTCATTTTAATTACCGCCATTTTTGCTCCCCATGATAGTTCTATATTAGAAAGGTTTTTTAGGTCTTCTGATATTTTTTGCTTCAAGGATTTTAGGTTGTCATGAATAAGGTCAGAGGTGTAATGGGTGTTTGGGTGTAATAAGAATTCCTAGGTAGGATATTTTCTCATCTGTCCACGAAAAGGGGCACTTCTTTTGTAATTGTATTTTGGAGTTAGGGCTTACGTATAGATTTAGGACTAAAGATTTTGAATTGTTTACCTTGTAGTAAGAGATCCTACTGAAGTTAGTAAGGATGGAATGAGCTGCGGGCAGGGATAGTTCTGGTGCAGTTAGCATCAAGATGATGTCGTCCGCGAATAAGTTTATTCGATGGTCTGTATTACCTATAGTGAATCCTCTAATGTCAGGTGAGATTCTTATTGCCTCGGCTAGGGGTTCAATGGACAAATTGAAAATGGTTGGGGATAAGGGGCAACCTTGTCTTGTCCCATTTGAAATTTTAAAGGGTTTGGAGAGTGTAACAGAAGTAAAGACTTTGGCTGTGGGTTGGGAGTAGAGCGCCATTATTGCTGAAAAGATGTTACCCTCTAAACCAAATTTACGTAGGGCGGCTGACGTATACGTCCAGTTAATCCCGTCGAACGCCTTCTCCGCATCTATTGTAAGCAGCAGAGAAGGTGTCCGACACTTTTCAGCAACAGTGAGTATGTTGATAATTCTCCTGGTTGCGTCTGAAGTTTGTCGTCCGGGGATGAACCCCAACTGGTCCTTCTTGACCAGGGAGGGGAGCACCTTTTGTAGACGAATGGCTAACAATTTGGCGAATATTTAGAGGTCTGTGTTCAACAGTAAGATCGGTCTATAATTTTCTGGGAGTGCAGGGTATTTTCCCTGTTTGAGGATTGTGGTCACATATGCTCCCAGCACCTCTTTTGGGAATGATGAAACTTGCACTGCTTTATTGAATACAGCAAGTAAATACGGTGTTAGTTAGAGTATTTTGGAATAATTTGTATTACTCACTTGGGAAGCCATCTGGGCCAGGTGATTTGCCTTGAGGTAGGGATAAGATGGTTTTCCTAATTACGTCATTTGTTATGGGTTTATTTAGCATTAGGAGTTGGGTTTCAGAGAGTCGGGGTAAATGAAGGTTCTCCAAAAAGGTGGAGATATCTGTCTCGAACGGGTTGTAGGTTGTGGGGTCTGATTCTAGGTTATAGAGTGAGTGGTAATAGTCTGCAAATTCATTTGCAATATCCTGGGGGTGGGTTAACTTATGATTTGTATGTGATTGAGTAAGGTGAAAGATCCTTGATTTGGTTTGTTGGGATTTGAGTCTGTTGGCCAAAGTTTTACCTATTTTGTTGGAGTGGGCATAGCAGGTCAGTTTGAGTTTTCTAAATTGGATGTCGTTTTTTTCCAGTAAGATAGAATTAAGTTCTGTTCTTAAATTGGCCAGGGTTGTTGAGGTTTTGGAGTTTGGTAGAGTTTTATTCTTAGATTCAAGGTCATGGATCTGGGCTAAGACGCCTGAGATCTTTTGGTTAAATTTTTGTTTGAGTCTTGAGTTCTGTTGTATACAGACTCCTCTCATAAAGGCTTTGTGTGCTTCCCATAGGCTCCAAAAGTCTGAAACTGAGTTTTCATTTAATTGGAAAAATTAGTTAAGATGCTGGGAGATATGGGTTTTACACTCGTCTGACTGTAAATTTCCTGGTTATTCCCTCATCCACGGTCACCTCAACCACAACATGGTCAGACCACGTTATATCTTTGATGGCCGCAGAGGAGATCCTCCCCAGTAGGTGTCAATCAGACACAAACATATCTAACCTCGAGTAAGTATGATGTCTGGAGGAGAAGAAAGTGTAGTCTCTTTCTGATGCATGTAGACACCTCCAGACATCATATAGGCTTTCTTTGTGGAACTCTTCTGTTGTTTGGAGGAGAGGAGGTGTCCATCTCTGGGTTGGATGTTAGGTTAAAGTCTCCACAGAGCATTAGATTGCCGTATTTGACTTTGGAGATGACTTTGAGAGTTCTTCTAAGGAATCGCAGTTGATGTGTGTTGGGAGCATAAATCGATGCAAGTGTCATTGGCAGATCATTAAACGTTCCTGTGATAATGATGTAGCGCCCGTCAGGATCAGTCACTAGATCTTTGAGTTGCCATTTGACCGTGTGTTTAATGGCTAAAAGAATTCCTCTTTTTTTCGCTGGGGGATGTAGCCAGGTATATATATAGGGAAAGTTCCTGTTAGAACACTTGGGGTGGTTGGACGTCTGGAAATTAGTCTCTTGCACCGATCTAATGTCTGCATTTGACGAGTTGGCTTCTTTCCAAAGAGCGTATCTCTTGGCTGAGTGATTCAATCCATTTGCGTCTATAGAGATCATTTTAAATGGCATTATTGTATAAGGAAAAAGACGTGCTGGGAAACCTCTGTTGTATGGGTATTACATTTGGGGGTTGTGTTTCGCTTGAGCACCTGTGCTGGAGTTGCATAGTTTGGAAGTGGTGAAGATTACTGGTCATTGGAAGAAGAAGCTGAAATAGAACTGGAAAAAGGAAAAAAAAAAAGTAGAAAAATATAATTTTGTAAAAAGAGGACCACAAAAGGGGTCCGAGTTCGACGAAATTAGTCGATATCCCATGTGGGTGTGGGGCCATAAGGAAGCTTTTTACTCCATAGGCCTGGAACCGATATGGTGCTGGTGAGATGTGCTGAGAGATCCACCTTGCAGCTTGTTTTTCTTTTTGTCGGATCTCTTTCTAGAGACTATTTGCCAATCCTCATTAGTGGGCAGAGAGGTAGGTGCGTTGAGGTGGGGGCTCTCGGCTGGAGGAATGATACCCCATCTCTGCAGTAGTGAGATGCCCTCCTCCAGAGTTGAGATCGAGGTGGTGGAGCCATTGTGAGTAATTAAAAGGGTTGCCGGGTGCTTCCACTTGTGCAGTATCTTGTGGTTCCTTAGTGCTTTCGTAATTGTTGCTAAATTCCTCCTTCTCTGGAGAGTATGTCTGGACAGATCCGGCAGTATTTGAATGTTTGAGAACTCTGTGGGTAGTTCAGAGGTTTGGCGAAAGGATGACATAATTTTTTCTTTGGAGTGGAAGAAGTGTACTCGTAGGAGCACATCTCTCTGGACCTCTGGTGATAAGAAGGCAGGTTTGGGCAGTCTATGGATTCTGTCGATTATACGATCGGTCTCAGACAGTGAAGGCACAAGTGTAGAAAATAGCTGATTAGCATATTGCTCTAATTGTAGTGGTTGCACAGATTCTGGAACCCCTCTGTTTCAGGTTGTTCCTCCTCGACCTATCCTCCAGATCAGCTACCTTGTCCTTAAGCCACAATATTTCTTCAGAGTGTTGATTGTGAGCATCAACCATTGTGTTGAAAGACAAAGTGTGATTGCTGAGTGAGGATTCCACTGTATTCACTCTGTCCCCTAAGTGATGTACTTCCTGCCTGTATTGCTGTATCCATCCCATTATGTCAGCCTGTAATGTGGATCTGAATGAGTGCAACATGTCTTTTAACATTATGCCAGAGACAAGGCGCCCTTCTGTGGGGAAGGCAGTAAATTGATTATGTTGGGGAGGTATATGGCCTATGTTTTGTGAATGTGGCAGTTCCATCTCTTTAGTCTGGATTTGATTTGTTTTAGCTGGAGAAGTGATGCAGGGTTTATTCTTGGCAGGGCTTCTTGATGAGGGGGAGTCTGGGGAAGAAGATCCTGAGGAATGCTTGCTGTCAGGGTTTCCTACCTGAGGTGATGATTGTGGATTCCCTTCTCTGACTCTGCCTGGTATTGATAATACAGTGTGTTGCTGGCCGCCGCTGCCATTTTGTTGTAGCCTGGTAGTCTGAAGGCCGTGGATGTTTTCTATTTTTGCTAACTTCGGCGCTTCTCTGCATCAGCGGGTCATGTCCGCGATCTTCAGCGGGGTATGTAGGAGTGCGGTGGATGGCTCGGGTGTCGCTGCGGTGGATACGATCGGTCCGGTTCCGTGAGACGGCTCAGAGCTGCTCTAGCATGCGGCCATTCACAGCTCCGGTCACCACGCCCCCTTTGTTTTGTTCATATTTCATGTCTGAGATTTACAACCACTTTAAGCTTCAAAGAGGCACCTAGACTGGAGTTGTTAAAAAAGCATATGACTATATTTGATTGTAATATTGGTGGTCAAGACAAGAGCTAGGCTCCTCGCATTTGTTGTCCAAAATGTGCTGTCGATCTTAGAGTATGGCTCAGAGGTACTCAGAAGTAGTGTTGAGCGAACACGGACTGTATTATTCGTGTTCGTACCGAATAATTGGATTTTTTGTACCCGAACACGGACACGGACACTTTACTGTATGTTCGGGTAAAAATCCGTGTTCGGTCGTTTTATTTCCGGGTTTTGCATGCTTTGGCGCTCTTTTCATGGCGGGCTTTCAACAGCCAATCAACAATCGTTTAACTGGTGTGCCTTAAGCCATCCCAGCCATGCCTGCAAATGTCTCAGTAGCTGTGATTGGCCGTCTGAAGCATGTGACCAAGTCTTTATAAGTTCGAGGCAGCCGCAGCGGCGTCATTATGCTGCTTAGATTCAGGGACAGAGCACACATCAACGTGCTGGCTGCTGATTAGGGAAAGATAGGCAGGAAAAAACCATTTGTGTCCGGATAGAATTGAGGGACAGGTCGGAGTGTTTAGGCAGGGCGAGTTGTAGGCATTTTAGGGATAGAGTCTGCTGAATTATATAGGGTCAGTGTCTTCTACAAACTACAATCGATATTGCTGTGTGGGGGGTGGGGTGAATCTGCACTCAATCCTGATCTACGATCTCTTCTCAATCCTGTTAGGGACAGAGTCTGCTGAATTTTAGGGAAACTGTGTTCTACAAACTACAATCGATATTGCTGTGTGGGGGGTGGGGTGAATCTGCACTCAATCCTGATCTACGATCTCTTCTCAATCCTGTTAGGGACAGAGTCTGCTGAATTTTAGGGAAACTGTGTTCTACAAACTACAATCGATATTGCTGTGTGGGGGGTGGGGTGAATCTGCACTCAATCCTGATCTACGATCTCTTCTCAATCCTGTTAGGGACAGAGTCTGCTGAATTTTAGGGAAACTGTGTTCTACAAACTACAATCGATATTGCTGTGTGGTGTGGGATTGGAGATAGGCAGGTGTCAGTGATCCACATCCATTTTTCTGTGTGTGAGCTGCAGTGAACACAATCTTTTTGGGCTGCAGTGAACACAATCTTTTTGGGCTGCAGTGAACACAATCTTTTTGGGCTGCAGTGAACACAATCTTTTTGGGGTGCAGTGAACAAAATCTTTTTGGGGTGCAGTGAACACAATCCTTTTTGGTGTGCAGTGAACACAATCTTTGTGGGGTGCAGTGAACAAAATCCTTTGTGGGGTGCAGTGAACACAATCTTTTTGGGGTGCAGTGAACAAAATCCTTTTTGGGGTGCAGTGAACAACATCCTTTTTGGGGTGCAGTGAACACAATCTTTTTGGGGTGCAGTGAACACAATCTTTTTGGGGTGGAGTGAACAACATCCTTTTTGGGGTGCAGTGAACAAAATCCTTTTTGGGGTGCAGTGAACAAAATCATTTTTGGGGTGCAGTGAACACAATCTTTTTGGGGTGCAGTGAACACAATCTTTGTGGGGTGCAGTGAACACAATCTTTTTGGGGTGGAGTGAACAACATCCTTTTTGGGGTGCAGTGAACAAAATCCTTTTTGGGGTGCAGTGAACAACATCCTTTTTGGGGTGCAGTGAACACAATCTTTTTGGGGTGCAGTGAACACAATCTTTGTGGGGTACAGTGAACAGAATCTTTGTGGGGTGCAGTGAACACAATCTTTGGGGGGTACAGTGAACACAATCTTTGTGAGGTGCAGTGAACACAATCTTTGTGGGGTGCAGTGAACACAATCATTGTGGGGTGCAGTGAACTCAATCTTTGTGGGGTACAGTGAACACAATCTCATACTGAAGGTTTGAGGGTGCTGCCTGTTCCATACTCCCCCTACTCCTCATCTAGCCTTTTAGGGGTACAAACAATAGTAATTGGGGCCTAGTGTGGTTGTGTACGTGTGATATACATACACTTTTTTGGGATCATATTTTCTATTCCGCTATTTAATCAAAAACCTTTGGGGATCAGTTAAATTGGGGGATAGTCTGTGTTGGTACGTGTGAGAGAGATCCACCTTTCCAAGTTGTTGGGGTTCATCTCATACTTCTGAAGGTTTGAGGGTGCTGCCTGTTCCATACTCCCCCCTACTCCTAGCCTTTTAGGGGTACAAACAATAGTAATTGGGGCCTAGTGTGGTTGTGTACGTGTGATATACATACACTTTTTTGGGATCATATTTTCTATTCCGCTATTTAATCAAAAACCTCTGGGGATCAGTTAAATTGGGGGATAGTCTGTGTTGGTACGTGTGAGAGAGATCCACCTTTCCAAGTTGTTGGGGTTCATCTCATACTTCTGAAGGTTTGAGGGTGCTGCCTGTTCCATACTCCCCCCTACTCCTAGCCTTTTAGGGGTACAAATAATAGTAATTGGGGCCTAGTGTGGTTGTGTACGTGTGATATACATACACTTTTTTGGGATCATATTTTCTATTCCGCTATTTAATCAAAAACCTCTGGGGATCAGTTAAATTGGGGGATAGTCTGTGTTGGTACGTGTGAGAGAGATCCACCTTTCCAAGTTGTTGGGGTTCATCTCATACTTCTGAAGGTTTGAGGGTGCTGCCTGTTCCATACTCCCCCTACTCCTAGCCTTTTAGGGGTACAAACAATAGTAATTGGGGCCTAGTGTGGTTGTGTACGTGTGATATACATACACTTTTTTGGGATCATATTTTCTATTCCGCTATTTAATCAAAAACCTCTGGGGATCAGTTAAATTGGGGGATAGTCTGTGTTGGTACGTGTGAGAGAGATCCACCTTTCCAAGTTGTTGGGGTTCATCTCATACTTCTGAAGGTTTGAGGGTGCTGCCTGTTCCATACTCCCCCTACTCCTAGCCTTTTAGGGGTACAAACAATAGTAATTGGGGCCTAGTGTGGTTGTGTACGTGTGATATACATACACTTTTTTGGGATCATATTTTCTATTCCGCTATTTAATCAAAAACCTCTGGGGATCAGTTAAATTGGGGGATAGTCTGTGTTGGTACGTGTGAGAGAGATCCACCTTTCCAAGTTGTTGGGGTTCATCTCATACTTCTGAAGGTTTGAGGGTGCTGCCTGTTCCATACTCCCCCTACTCCTAGCCTTTTAGGGGTACAAACAATAGTAATTGGGGCCTAGTGTGGTTGTGTACGTGTGATATACATACACTTTTTTGGGATCATATTTTCTATTCCGCTATTTAATCAAAAACCTCTGGGGATCAGTTAAATTGGGGGATAGTCTGTGTTGGTACGTGTGAGAGAGATCCACCTTTCCAAGTTGTTGGGGTTCATCTCATACTTCTGAAGGTTTGAGGGTGCTGCCTGTTCCATACTCCCCCTACTCCTAGCCTTTTAGGGGTACAAACAATAGTAATTGGGGCCTAGTGTGGTTGTGTACGTGTGATATACATACACTTTTTTGGGATCATATTTTCTATTCCGCTATTTAATCAAAAACCTCTGGGGATCAGTTAAATTGGGGGATAGTCTGTGTTGGTACGTGTGAGAGAGATCCACCTTTCCAAGTTGTTGGGGTTCATCTCATACTTCTGAAGGTTTGAGGGTGCTGCCTGTTCCATACTCCCCCCTACTCCTAGCCTTTTAGGGGTACAAACAATAGTAATTGGGGCCTAGTGTGGTTGTGTATGTGTGATATACATACACTTTTTTGGGATCATATTTTCTATTCCGCTATTTAATCAAAAACCTCTGGGGATCAGTTAAATTGGGGGATAGTCTGTGTTGGTACGTGTGAGAGAGATCCACCTTTCCAAGTTGTTGGGGTTCATCTCATACTTCTGGAGGTTTGAGGGTGCTGCCTGTTCCATACTCCCCCCTACTCCTAGCCTTTTAGGGGTACAAACAATAGTAATTGGGGCCTAGTGTGGTTGTGTACGTGTGATATACATACACTTTTTTGGGATCATATTTTCTATTCCGCTATTTAATCAAAAACCTCTGGGGATCAGTTAAATTGGGGGATAGTCTGTGTTGGTACGTGTGAGAGAGATCCACCTTTCCAAGTTGTTGGGGTTCATCTCATACTTCTGAAGGTTTGAGGGTGCTGCCTGTTCCATACTCCCCCCTACTCCTAGCCTTTTAGGGGTACAAACAATAGTAATTGGGGCCTAGTGTGGTTGTGTACGTGTGATATACATACACTTTTTTGGGATCATATTTTCTATTCCGCTATTTAATCAAAAACCTCTGGG